>NC_139539.1:15134008-15734008 GCF_965153285.1 Podarcis tiliguerta | reverse complement strand
TTTGGATTTGATATCCCACCTTTTACTCCCTTTAAGGAGTCTCAAAGCGACTAACAATCTCCTTTCCCTTCCTCCCCCACAACAAACACTCTGTGAGGTGAGTGGGGCTGGGAGACTTCAAAGAAGTGTGACTAACCCAAGGTCACCCAGCAGCTGCATGTGGCAGAGCGGAGACACAAACCCGGTTCCCCAGATTACGAGACTACCGCTCTTAACCACTACACCACACTGGCTCTCAAAAACAAAGAAAAGTTGTTCATCTTGCTGTCCACCATGGCAGAATTTTACAATTTTAAGTAATAAATTATGTTATTTCACACAATTCATTTCAGTGAGTCATCAATTAAGCACCATTTGCAGACTGAAAACAACCACCATGGATACTGATTGTATTTCTGTATTTCTATTCTGGAAATGGAACACATAAGTGAACATCTCTGACATCCTTGCACATAACTCAGACTCACAATCATGCAGAGTTCTGGATTACATGGGATGCTCTGCATGTAGGAAGGCCCTGTCACTACAGATGGATATGAAGTCTAGGGCTCGAGTGGATTGGCAAGCCCCCACTCCAGTGTGGGGCAAACACTGGAGCATCAAGAGGACTCCAGTTGACTACTGATTGTGTGGGTTCTATCCAGCTAAGCATTATTAAGCATTAAGTAAGTAAACCCACAAAAATTAATAGGCCAAAGTTAGTCATGATCATTATTTTCAATGGGTCTAGTCTGAATGCAATTAGCATTAGATACAACCCTTTGTGTTTAGTTCTGATTTATTTAGTGTCTCTCCTGAAAGCTTGGCTGAAAGATAAAGAATTCAAGTCATTTTGGCTACCACTCCTAACTGAAAGCATCCATTATCTCTACATCTGTGTGCAGAGTCAGAGTTCTCTGTATTGTTGAACAGAGCTGGCCGTCTTATTGCATTCGAATTCCTTTCACACAGAACTTGCAGCTTAATTGTTCACTGTTTAACAAACAGTTGCTTTGATGAAGGAAGCAAACTTGGGCTTTGCTCCACAAGGTGAACAACAAAAATCCATTGTGTTCTCATGGCCATCCATGTGTGGGGAGAGAATTGTTGTACAGTGGTTAGAGCATTTGACTAGGACCTGGAGGACCAGGATTCAAGCCTCCACTCAAGTCATGAAGCTCACCTTGGACCAGCCACTGTCTCCCAACTTAATCTACCTCACGGGATTGCTGTAAGAATCAGAATCGTGCTTGCCACTCTGAGCTTCTTAGAGGAAATCTGGGATATAAATGTGATAAATAAATGAAGAGCCTGCTGTATGTATGTAGGATTCGTGTAAATGTAGAACCCTGTGCAACCAGGGTGCTACACCACACAGGGAGCTACATAACTCCCTTCTTCTCAAACACATGGAGGGCAGCTGGGCTGGGAAACAGGGATGTGATGGAGAAAGAGAGGCCAGCAGATATAGACTCACTCTCCCACTCATGTGAGAAACTGAACACGACAATAGGTCTATTGTGTCCTCTGCTTTTCAGACACTATAAGATTATTCATCACCGCTAATCACACGAAGCGTGCTTCTAGATGGGGCTTTAACCAAGGTGAGATATTGCAAATGGATCGCTTCCAGCACATAATATTGTTGCTGTTTATCATATTATATATTCAACCAGAAAGGGTAAATCCACACGAAGGGGAGTGGGCATTTTGATGCCAGTGGTGCTACATGGATGCTGTGAAAAATATTGCATTCTCATCCCACAATTAAGAAACATTTGGAAGCACCCAAGGTCGCTGCTTCGCTGCACAATGACTTTGTTATAAAAAGCCAAACGGGATTATGGGCCAAATTAAGGTAGCAAGTCCTTCTAGCGGAAGCCCCCGTGCAAGGAGCTTCACTAACACAATTGGGCTTTTCCACACTCCCCCCACCCATTCTACCCTGTGCCCCCCCCCCCAAAAAAAGTAGCTCAAGTGTGTCCAGAGAACAGCATGTTGGGGAAGGAGACTGGGGTCATTTGGTCTGGCAGGCTGTAACTCTGGTGCCAACAGAACGATTGCCATAGAGTTATACTGAATTCTTCCCTGTGTACGACAAATGCACTTTCTATTAGGGAAGTCAGAAATCCTCCTGGTGAGGGAGGGAAGCCCTTTTGTGGGGATTATTTTTGTTTTCTTACAATTTATATTGATGGCATTGCTATAGATTTTAAAAAGTAATCTCCCCAAATGCTCCTTTTATGTTATTAAGGGAATATAAATGTACACCTAGACAAAGAAAAGAGGGAAAACATAAAATAATAATAAATTACAACTACTGCCATATGTGTACACAGTATATGATGTTCAACTTTATGGAGGGCTTTACTCAAAGCAGGGCCATTGAAATGAATGGACATGACTATGTTAGGCCCATTGATTCCAGCTGCTCTGCTCTGCGTTGACTGCCACCCTAGATTTCTTATTCTCATCTCTTAAGGAAATTATGCTTAGCCATTTATCTATGTCCCCCTGAGCTTATTTCAGCAATGAAAATGCATCAAACTATATTGAGTTGTATTTACTTTTCATATAACTGATGGATCATGTACTTTCAGGCTGCTCCGGCTTATGCCGTCCTCTCAGTCTTACTATCTCAGTAATCTTTGACACGTTCACAACATGCCAAGCTTTATTCAGCCGTTCGCATTCTCTGCTTAGTGGCCAACTACATTTCGGCAGATCTTATTATATTCCCAATCAACAGTGTATAATGCTGCTTAATACTGGCTTGAGACAAAGGTCCATCTAGTCTCACATGCTCTTCTTGCAGTGGCTTACCAAGTGCCTATGGAAAGCCCGCAAGTAGGACATGAATGAAATATCCCTCTCCCCACTTGTGCTCCCCACAGTTCCCAGCAACTTGCATTGAGACATGCACATTGTCTCTGATACCAGGACAAAAACAAAACAAAACCCCAGAACATCTGTGGTATAAAAGGATACAGAATTTCAGCAGGAAGTTACAGGTTATGCACAAATTGGAAATGAAGCAGTGTGACCACCCAAAAACTTTTGCAGTTGCAAATAGCACTGAAAGCAGGGTCATTTGTGACCCCCGGTAGCATCATGAGCATAAAGCATCATGGTGCACAATAAAAAGGGTGTTTGGGGAGCCCAAAGTTACCCATCAGTGTTTAGCAGTTGGACCACAGGCACTCATGTCACTTGGTCACAGTCTTCCCTATAACGAAAACATATTCACTAATTAATATTGGCATTTTATCCCAGTTTATCAATGTGATTTATTCTTTTATATGTTCTCATTATTATTTTAACACTGTTGTTTAAAAGGAGTGTTTTAATGGTATTTGATTTTGATTTTTTTAAAAAACTGCAAGCCACCTTGGGAATTTTATTAATTTAAATGGGGTTTTAAAACATTCTCAGTAAATTAATTAACTGAGGCCGGAGTCCTAAAGAAACTTAGGGATTATCCACACCTTCATCTGCCCCACTGTTTTCCCCCAGGGAAGCCCAACCTTCAGTGCTGAATCGGGTTTTCCAAAGATTGGTGTTTGTTCCGATTTAGCACTAGAGAGCAGGTTTTCCAGGGGGAAACAGCAGGGCAAAGACAAAACTGCTGGGACCCATGCCTTGAAAGCATGCGATAAGCAGAAAACTGCTTGGGCCCATGCTTTCTAGGGATAGGGCAAGCAGAAATGTGAATGAGCCCTTTCTTGAGCGTTTAATGGGACTCACTTGCAAGCAAACATGCATAGGAGTGCACTGTAAATAAGGCACTGTCCTTAACTTCAGTTATCTCTAAGTTTCGTACTTCACCCATTTAATGGACTTTGGCGTCTCTAGCTGTAGATCCAAAATTCCTTCGTGGATCACATCACATTTTTCAGGCTCACCACAGCAAGGTTCTGCCAGCCCTCTGCAGGCGTTAGTCTGTATAATCTTACTCAGGAGATGTGTTATCTGCAAAGCAAACATTGGAAGAAGCAGGGTTCATAGAATCGTGGAATTGTAGAGTTGGAAGAGACCCCAACTCTATACTAAAAAAGAAAAGAAAAAAGGATCATCTAGTCCAATGCTCTGCAGGAATCCTACCCACAACCGTCCCTGGGTGGGCTTGAACCACCAACCTTCTGGTTAGCAGCCAGACTAAATGGAATTGCTGGGAGCGTTTCAACATCACTTACCTTATTTTTATCATCCACCGATGCTGCTTCCAGTATATAGTCCTGGCGTCCATGGAAGTTAATTCTGAAACGTCTTCCTTCGCTGTATGCGCAGGATTTGACTTGGGGAAACGGGAACTGTTTTTTGATTATCCCTTTCTCTATGTTAAAAATTGTCTCGGTGCTCAGATCAATCTGCGGGGGAAACAGTGATTTTTCTTGGTGAGGTATTTTTCACGGCCAGTCTTTTCTCCCTAGTGAAGAGCCAACAGCCTCTCCTCAAATTAAGATGCGCAGCCGTTTGGTTTTTTTTTTAAAAAAAAAGACTGAGAAAATGTATCTTTTTATTGATGATAATAATCAAGACAAACATTCTCTTCATCACTTAGTCACCATAACATATTTATTTAAGTTAGTGACCGAATAGAGATTGATTCTGTCTGCTGCTTCCTTATCCTGTTTTCTTGTGATAAATATGCATCGATTTATCATTTTGAAGTGTTATTTCCTTTGAAATTTTCCAGCCTCTTGCTCTACCTAAGGCAAGAACCTCAGCTTGCATGGAAGGATATTAGCCAGATGCAAATGCTTGATTCAGTCTAGTACCTTCACTTGCACCATCAGAGAAGGATTTGAGGGCAGATGTCCAGGGGCCCTTTAACAGAAAGGACTCCAAATGCAGCTAGGCTGGCTTACCTCGTTCTGAAGTGAAGCAATATGCATTGCAATCTAAAAGAGGGAGACCATTAAGTCTAGACTCTGAATACCCTGCTTCACAAAGAGTGGCAGGGACACAGAGCTGTCTTCAGCATATGCGGCCCCAGGGTGCAAAGATCCACCCGGCATCTGTCCGTCCCCGATTGCCCAGTCCCAGGCGTGAAGGAAAGTGGAGCCGGCCAGCCGCCTCAGCATCTCACTGGCTCAGTCGCCCCCGAGCTCGCAGCACAGAGCCACCTACAGCAAAAGAGCCCACCGTGGCACTCTGGCCGATGGGCGGGCTATTTCCTGGACTCCCTGAGAGCCCCACGCCCGGGTGCTCTGCACCCTTCGCACCTATGAGTAAGACAGCCCTGCAAGGACATACTTGAAGATGTGGGGAGCAGTTGCTGGGAAAGAACACACAATTCCCTCTGCCCTCTGTGTTCTCTCTCCGCCCCCCCCAGTTCTTTGTATTTAATTGTTGGCACCTGTCTGTCTTGAGAGACAATGGAGTGCTCTTCCAGTCAAACCACTATGTTAGCAGCACCAAAGTGACCTCCCTGGGGCATGAGGCTGGGCAGTGTGTATGGAGGTCCTGGGCTGCCCAGAGGACAAGACACTCCACCCCCTCAGCCTCACTGATGTGGTATAAAGTTTAGCAGAGCAATACGTTTGGCAAAAGCACTCAACGAACATAGACACCCTATCTGCATCTCCTCTTTGTCTCTTTTCCCCCAAAGCTGAACACACATTCAGCTCATTCTTAGAGAAAAATGAAATCTGAAGAATCACTCTAAAAAGCATCCTTCGCCAAGGAATATCCTTCACATATTCACCAAAGCGCTTATATTACTATACTGCTTCTATTACGAGGACATTCATTCCTTATGTATCACACCCATTTTACAAATTCCCAGGTACGGTAGATAACTTTTACAACTCCGTCCTTTTTTCACTTTGAAATCACTAACCAAGTGGCCCCATTCTGTGCGTCAGCCCCAGGGATGGTTAAATCTCTCTACCCACCAAACCAACACTCAGCGATGCATTCTAAGAGTGACAACACACACACATTACTTAGTCCTTCTTTATGGTGTGCTGCTAATTCCTAACACTCTTTTGCTGCTCTGTTAACTGCAAATCGCAAATCGCATTTGTTTGACTGCAACTTAGTTACTGATCTGTGGCCATAATAATAATAATAAAGATTGAAAGATGTACCAATCTGCAGAAAACAGGGATCATTGGAAGGTTGGGTGGGGGTTGCGTGTCGAGGTCCCCAATCCACCCCCCAAATAACTCACAACAGACACGTAATTTTTGGCATGATTTTGGCCACAACTTTATTCAAATACAAACAGTGAGTGGTTGTTTAGGCATTGGTTAAGACTATCTGTCCCCCTTCCTGGGGACAGAACTGACTTCCGGGCACCACCGAAAGACAGTGCGGGGGAAAGCAAGTCGGGGAGGCATTGGAGCTGAGTCACAGACCCTCAACTCTCATCCGCCTGCTCCCCGAAGGCTTGCCGGCCCGAGTCCCATTCCAGGGATTGGACGAAAAGATGGCAAGCCCCAGGATTCCTTTAACGGAATTCCCTTTCCACAGCAACCATGGAGGGGCAGGCACAGCCTATCCTAACCCCTCCTCCACCAATTTATAACCAATGCCTAACCACAACCTTACAAGTTGTGATGATTTGCTACGCAGCAGGCAAAAAACACCCAGCCAGCCAATTTGCCAGGTGGAAAAATTCCTACCAGGCCCCTGCTCAAAGGCAGACGACCCCATGACAGGCATAGCAAGGTCAACGCAACAACCCCTTACTCTAGGGCGGGTGGGCGGGTGATCCATTGCACGCAGCAAAAGAGAAAGTACAAGGCTGCGTGCAGAGTATTTAAACCTTTTACCCCTCCCACCAAAATTGCAACATAACTTTTACCCCAGCAACCCAGTGAACCAATCACTGCCCCAGGCCATCTTTAGAGACCCTGCCTGGTAACAGAGGGGTGGCTCAGTAGACCCCACCGCAACACGTGCTCTCCCTGAAGGAGAACACGCTTTGTTATCTCAGCTTAATAACTCACGAAAATAAACTCAAGTTTGCTTGTTTTTAATTGAACTGAAAGGAGCTGCATTAGGCCGCAATCTTACACAAGCCTCATTGAATGCACTGAAACTTTACTCCCTCCACCTGACATAGGATCAGGCCCCCCTGCTTGTCTGCTTCAGCAAGAAGGCAAAATGTGCTATGCTCCACCCGCTTAGAAACTACAGCTGAGCAGGCAGCTTCCAAGCAAGCCCCTATCAGCTGAAATCCAGGTGCTTCAGATCTTGGGTGTCTGTCTTCTGCCAAGCCCAGTGGGCTTGTACACCACCAGCCATGCTAAAGGGCAACCTTTTGCTGCTTTGTTTTTGCTTTGATGTTGAAAGCTGAGCCTCCCCACTGAGCTTCCCTACTGAGCTCAGTCCGGAACTAAATTAACCCTGTATTTGCTGGTGCTTACTATTAGCAAATGAATTATCCATTTGCCATCCGGCTGTGAATACTTGAAAGCCTACTCCCTGCCTTGCAGACCATTTCCCACCTGGCCCAGAAGGGAAGGACCCCAACTAACTGACTGACTGACTACAACAGCTGAGGTTGCCGAACAGACTCTTGGGCCAGGATGTTGTGGCTATTGGGGTTTTGCATCTTTATTTTAGTTTCATTGTGATTTACGTGGAAATGGTTCAGTTTGTTTTTGTTTTTTTAAGTTTAATTTATTGCTATTGACTGCTTTTGCTATGCTGTAGCTATGTATTTTTTATATTGTAAACTGCCTTGAGAGGTAGGCATCTGAAACTTTTCCTGCTGTGGGAATTTGGAGAGGGGAGGACAGAGAGGTGGAAAGTTACCCTTGAATTTGTACTCTTGAATTTGGCTGGGCAGCTGCTTAAAGATCCCAGAGGGAAAGGAGATTGCCAACTCTGCTCCACTCGAGAATGGCTTCCTTCCATTTTTGTTATTATTATGGCAAATGAATTTATTGTGGTTGAGTTTTACTGGGCAACAGATACATGCACTGAGTACCGACTGACAAGCCATTCTGACTCTAGTTGCTATGCAGAACCTGAAAAGAGGTTAAGGAGTTGATTATGACTGTTCTTCCCAGGACAGTAGTATTTGCAGGCTGTTTCTTATAGCTAGACAAGCCATTATAACACCAGTCGGTTGCTATATTTTCGCACAGTTTGACTTCTGCTTTCCAAGATAGATACCATGCAGAAGCAATCTGATTATCTGAAGGCAACTCACTGGAAGATTATCCATGATGTATTGTTTACAAAGGGCCAGAATATCTTGTTTTGGTGTTGAATAAAAGTGATGACATCATGCCTCGCCCTAAGGTACTTTCCACCTCTCTACCAGGGTAATTCTGCTAGGAAATGACCAATGAAAAGCAAGCTAAGGAGGTATCTTCAAACAAAGAATTCCCCTGTGCTGTGAGTTGTTTGCACAGCAGGATACAGTCAGAGATGAAAATCACAGCCAGGAGTATTGACTGTCTCACTCCAGTACACAGCATTGATTTCTAATCATGTGTGAAAATGTAGTAAGTGGCTGAAAGAGAGAACACACTCCAGGCTGGACGGCTAAGCAGTAGCACTAAACCTACACACTGTGATTTCCTGCCGACTAATTATTAAATACTTCCAAATTTCAGCAGCAAGGGAGGCAGAGCTTCTAATGAACCTGGTGGCAAACAAAGGTTTGGTTGGTAAGCCATTGACTGGAAATTGATTAGGGGTCAAAGTATGAATGATGAGAAAGGTTCGTTTTTTTTGCTGTTTGTGGGTGTGCATTACAGTGAATGTTCAAACTGTGCTGAATGCCAACTTTAACAAAACAATCCTAAATTAATTTTGCAGCTGCCTGATCCTGTCCAAAGATGGATGTGGAAGATGCCTGATTATTACAGTATGATTGCATCTTAAATGGGTTTTCAGTTCCAAGGGTTCTGTATATACATGAAAATCACATATCCAAACCCTTGGAGCTGCCCCAGTGCTAGCAGATGAGGGGGAAAGAGAGAGAGAGAAAGCTAGGGATGCTCTCACAAGAACTCTGAGCACCCTTGAAATCTTGCAAAAGCATCACAGAACTAGCTTGCTGAGCAAGCCTTGAACTCCACACACACCCCAGCCCAAAGTAAGGCAGAGGGCTTAAAAGCTCTTTCTGCACCAGTAAACCCAAGCAGGCCCAGTGCAAATAGAGCTTTCAAGGTCTCCGCCTTCCTTGGATTTAACTTGTGCAATTGTATGAAATCGCACAAGTTAAACACAAGTGAGATGCAATTGTACTGTGCGTGAATTTGTTGCAAAGATTCAGGTCAGTTTCTCCTACAACTTGGGAAATGGTGTGAGGTTTGCTGCTTTAGTTCCTGTTCCTTGTCTTGAAACGCGCACACTGTTTTTGGATCAACACTTTTGACTGCATGCATGCATGAAAAAATAAAATCCCTGCATAGAAAAAGAGTAAATCAGGAAGAAACGTTTTCATTGGCCTGCCTGTTCTGTAGGTGCTGAAATGTTTTAGATGGAAAATTCCATAGACACACAAACCACCTGCAACTGGAAGTCCAGGAAGAGATTTGTGTTAGCAAAGTCTCTTAAATAACACAGATGGAGACAAGAGAGAAAATAAATCCTGGTTACACTGTACTGTGGTAACACAGGAAATCTGGACAAAAATGTATGATTTGAGGAGACATAAGCTAAGAAGTTTTGTCTTTCTTACATTGCAGGCAGCCATTCAACCAAACATACAGAAGAAAAACTCCCTCAAGGTGCATGCTACCTCAGTGAAGATCACGCCATGCTGCTTGGTCATAAACACCACCACCTCCACCCTCTTGGGTAGTTGACTAATACTGTGAAGGCAATTAACCATTAAGTTACACACTGAATAATCCCTTCTGTTGCACTTCCAACACTTTACCACTTATAATTCAGTGGAAAGGAATGGCCTGGCCCTTTGACTTTGGCAAGACTCATCATGGATATCCATCACCTAACCTGCAAGTTAGAACACACAAATCATGGGGAGTTTCACCCATAAACTGTTGTGTTTGTAGTTACATTTGTAGAGTTACCTGCAAAATCCTTTTCTGCCACCGGTAGCGGTTATATTTGTAGACAATGAAGTTGAATTGCAAGCTGTTTGGCAAGTCCAGGGAATCCTGCAAGAGATTAGCGTACTTGAATAAGTCATTGCTCTCCTTCTGTTCATCTTACTGCACTGTTCCCTTTTGTGTCTCCATGATTTGCAGCACATCTGCCCTGGGATGAATTGTAGCACCTTAATGGATTGATTTTTGGAAGTGTTCAGCATCCACAAATCCTAATGATTTGTGAGCAGTGGGAACTTGGAGCATAAAAGGGAGAGGAAGGGATCTGTAAGCAAACCAGCCAAGACAGATAAAGGGCAGGCCGATAGTTCAGAATAATGCAGAAACAAGGTGTTCCATATTCACAAATCAAAGTTGCCTATTTAATCCTATTTATGTTTGCAATCTGAGTAACTTGGCAAATTGTAAACACTTTCAATAGCTCTCCTAAGAGCTATTGAAAGCACTCCCGATTCCATGGGCTGCTGTTGGAGCCAATTACTGTGGCTGCTGTATCAATGCAGTGGCGCAATTTTATGTACTGTGCTTGCAACTCAAGCTGACCTGAAGCTGCCAAACACGAGCCATAACTTTCATCGTCAGGTAGGCTGGGGCGACACCACACAGCATGTGCAGCAAACAATTGGTGGAAGCAGCAGCAGCAGCAGCAGCAGCAGCAACAACAACAACAACAACAATAGAAATGAAAAGAGGGCTGCAAAAAGAAGGGAGGAGGAAAAGGAACAGGCAATGAACAATGATAATCAGTAGCTGCCATGTATGAATTACAGCCATGCCTTATTGGCTTTCCCTGTAGCATTTTCCCAAGGAATAGAACATTGAAACAGAGCAAAATCTCAGACTGTTCAGAGCCTCTCTGAGGGATGGATGAGGGGCACCTTGAAAGGGGAGGAATGCCTAAGTTCCAGGGAAGAACGAGATTCTACATCAGAGACAGCCTTCCTTCTCTCACCAGGCAAGATGCGGATGGGTTGAATGCAGCCCTGCCATCAACATATGGACTTTCTTGGGCAGTTGTTTGGGTCCCATTATGTCACCGACTCGTTGGATGCGAAGGAATGGTGGGAGAAGCCAGCTGGGGAATCCCCAAGGGGAGAAGACTCAGAGGCCGGGGTGGTGGGATGACAATGAATAATCAGAGGGAGAAGGTTGGGAAAGAGCAGGTGTCAGAAGATGAAGAGGTAACCAGGCTTAGTGTCAGGGAAGAGCCAGAACGTGCTGCTCCGTCAGTAGCAGGGGAGGTTTCTGAGCAGGAACTGTCAGAAGAGGAAGACAGGGAAATGACACGTGAAGCAGAACAGGGGGCAGAGAGTAGTCAGGCGGAGCAGGGGGTCAGAGATGGGGAAGAGCCCTATAACCAGTGGCATAGCGTGGGGGGTGCAGGGGGGGCCGGCCGCACCGGGCGCAACATCTGGGGGTTAGGGTTAGGGGGCGCAAATCCACAGGTTAGGGGGCGCAAATCCACGGGTTAGGGGGCGCAAATTACTTGCCTTGCCCCGGGTGCTGACAACCCACGCTACGCCACTGCCTATAACCCACCAGAGCTGGGAGAAGGAAGTTCAGACTCAGAAAGGGGGGGAGCATTCACATCAGCACAGGCAAGGAGGGAAATGAAACACAAAGATCAAAGACGTCTCATGAGGTTTCCACGCCCACTTCGCTGGCGCCAGAATCGAAAGAAGCCACTCCCCGAATTTGACTCGACAGGCTCGGACGCATGATTTTGAACTGTAGCTGTTCTTTTGTATATATGTAATAAAGACTGTAAATATTACGCTGAGGGTACTGGAGTGTTACTGCGAAGAGGGAACACCACCTTGACACTTAGTGAGTTGGGAGAGTCTGTGGCGGAGAGAAGTATCAGCTTCTGATGATGTATGATTACTGCATAAAATCATACATAAATATAAATAAATAAAATATGTTTTGTTAGTAAACATATTGCACATGGAAGGAAGGTGGGGTACCTTACCGCCCACGATGCAATCTGCTTTTCTTCTTTTTCTTCTGCATTTCTCTCTCTTTCTGCTAAATCCAGGGCTTCTTCGACACTCAGTTCTTTGTTTTTCACCATGTTCATAATTTTCAAGATTTTTCCTTGGCTTAGCTTGAGAGAGAGAGAGAGAGAGAGAGAGAGAGAGAGAGAGAGAGAGATGTTTTTGAACAATAAAAAATCATTGAGCGGGGAGAACGATGTTTGCCCTACCCACCTGGCAAGTCCGGCTACAGCAAGGCTTGTGACAACTGCATTGGCAGTGTATCGGTCATAAAATTACTATTTCATTCATATTTTATGTTTTATCGACAACTTGCCCAGCAAATATAATCTCCCTTTGAAGCCAAGCAGGAGCCTACAAGATATCAAATATACAGGGCTTTGTATGTTTTTGAAAGACAGGGTGGTAGTATTTGGCGCTCCGAGGAAATCTCCCTGGCTTGGCTGAGCCTAGCAAGAAGGAAGGATATCAATTCTGAATGCTTTGTGCCGGAGTCTCTCTCTGCTTGCACAAAGCACTGCATAACAAATAGCAAGAAGCTAAACTGGTAACATCAGATATTTAGAGGGGACATAGCTAGTTTTGTGTATGGAAATGTATTCGCTACGGGTTTTAGCTGTCTCTGAAACTTGTCGGAAAATGTTGCCCGTTGAACATAAATGAAACAAAAAACCAGGGGAAGCTGTTCATAACATTACTCAACAGGGATATTATTTATTGCTCTTAAATCAACAAACCCAATCCTATGGCTCCTGGGAGAGCATCCTGGGGCCAATAGGATTTTGCAGACAATGGAAACCTTTTTTTAAAGGAATAACTTGGCTAACTTACACCCCACCTAACCTTCTGTTCTACCATGGCAAGACCAGCAGTGCTTTGGATTTTGGGGGGTCATCAGCCTTCAAGTTCCCCCTTTCCTGGCCAGGTAGGATTACACAAAACAAGTTAAAGGTTATTCAGCAGTCCTTGATGAACTTAGTCTCTGCCAATTCCTGTGCAAAATGACCTCTAATCTGCACATCTTGAAACTAATAGGCAAATCAATACCCACTGAGTTTCACACTTCTCAAGTTTTATTGAGACAAATATTCTGCCTGTTCAGATATAGAAGAACCCTGCCATGTGGTCCCCAGTCCTCCAACTGGCAAGAGGTTTCAGGGACACAAGACTACTTGGGTTGGGTACCCATTGCAAGGTGGCCATTGGAGGGCTACTGGCATCTTGTAATATTTGGTTTTTGTTTTTGCAATGTAACAAGCTTTATTAATAGTCTTATAATACATTACATATATATAGTACATCTCGTAGAGTAAACTGAGATTTCGGGATGAAACAGAATGGATTAGAATAAACACATATTTCAAAACATTTTTTTTAAAAGTCCAGAAGCATATTGTAGCAGAATAATAGGTAAGAAACATGCAAAAGTGATCCTGATTATAAATTGACAGATATGTCCATCCCACAACTTATTAAAAAAAATAGGATGGAACTAGATGTTATCTTGGTAGAGATGTGGTGCCCAGTGGCAGAGCTTCATGCTCCAGCACCGGAGGGTGGAGAGCAGGTGGTGGCGGGACTGGCCCACGTCCTGGGGGCGGGGCAAGGCGTCTGCAGGGGCATGGTGCCCAGCACGGGCGGGGGGGGGGGCAGCCACAATGGCACCCCACAGGGATCATGCTGCCGGGGACGGTGCGCTCCTCTTCCTCTGCCAGCACAAGGGCTCAGAGGAGCATATTTAGGGAAGGATAGAGAGGCAAGAAAGTCTCATTTTGGAGCCTGCATGGGGGGGGGGGCAGGTATGAAAATGCAGGGGGCAACATTTCCATGCCAGAATTGAAAAGGAAAGAAGCATCCCTTCTTCCCACTCCTCCTTCAGTTCTTCTCTCAAAGGGAAATCCTTTTGTTTAGGTTTGGTAAGACCTCAGTATCAATCTGATAATCACTGAGGGCTTCAACCTTTGAAAGGGGAGCTCAAGGCTATGGCTGCAGGCTAATTCTTCATGGTGTGCACAGCCACACACAGGTTGCTTCCAGGCTGCCACTATTTGGGGGGGGGGGGGCAGGATTTAATCACATCCCTGCAAATTCAGTTGTGTAAAAACACAGTTAAGTGACAGGAAGACGGACCTGGAAGTGTGGGATAGCACTTTTTTGAGGCAACATCATCTACCCTCCCCACAAGCAAATCAAAAATAGATGCTCATTAAATAGGCAATATCATCTAATCTCCCTGCAAACAGATGAGGATGAATGCTCAAGAAACCACAGCTTGCTTATAAAGGCATTATTTTTCCTTTTTCAAAGAAAACCATTTATTATTATTTTCATTAAACACTACCAACAACAAATATAAAACCACGCAGAATCATTTCAGTTGCAAGCCCGTACAAAGCAAAACACAGCAAAGAAACAGGGAAAGTATCTGCCAGTGTAATATTGGTAAGCACTCTGCTCTCATGCATGCTGTGATTCATTCTGTTGAAAGAATCCTGTGCCTCATGCATTACCCTGCTTTCAGTCAACCCCCATACAGCCTCTCCATGGACGGGCTTGACAGGCTGGAAGATATAGAGTATGCTGTCCCTTCTTTATGAAGCAAAAGCTGTCCCATTTTGAGACACCCTTTAAAGCCCTCCTTCTCTGTGTAAGGCCATCCATGTCTGTGTTCCAGACGGGATTAATCCAGGTGTCCATTAGGGGCTCCGACTTGGCTTTCCAAGGAGGAGCAACCGTCAGTTGCGCTGCACCAACAATGGCAAAAAACCAGGAGGTACTTTTTCTAATTGCCACTTCCTTATATTCTCCTCCCTGGGGAGGGCTCGGAGCCCATGCTTAGAGTGCAAAAAGTGATGGGGGGGTGTTAGGTATTCAGTGTGTTTGCCTAAGCTTGAGTCTGGACTAAAGATTCTGAGCCCTGTGTTCTGATTCGATACATGACATCCAATCACATTTCAGGATTTGGGACTCTGACTTATGATTCGCAGCTTGGAAGTTTGGAGAGCCAATCAAATTGGGAGTGGGAGTGTCCAAGGCCTTAAGAAATGTATATAAGCAGTTGCTTTGCCCCTCTTGTCCTGTTCTGTTTGTTCTTGCTGTTATCACTGTGTCTTGTCTTGTGGGAACCCACCTACACGTCTACCCGGGATCCACAGCAAGTCGGAGTGGAGAATGGTGAGCTAGCTCTGGTGTAAAGCAGATGAGAACAGATGAAGTCCCTGATGGAGAAGAGAAGAAGAAGAGTTTGGATTTGATATCCCGCTTTATCACTACCCTAAGGAGACTCAAAGCGGCTAACATTCTCCTTTCCCTTTCTCCCCCACAACAAACACTCTGTGAGGTGAGTGGGGCTGAGAGACTTCAGAGAAGTGTGACTAGCCCAAGGTCACCCAGCGGCTGCATGTGGAGGAGCGGAGACTCGAACCCGGTTCACCAGATTACGAGACTACCGCTCCTACCCACTACACCACACTGGCTCTCTGCACTGAGCCAAAGGCCCATCTCCCCCAACTTCATGTCCTCACAGTGGCCGATCAGATGCTCATGAGAAGCCCGCAAGCAGTTCGTCTGGACTAGATGATTGCCAGGGTCCCTTCCAGTTCTATGATTCTATGAAACGGGACCTGCCCAACTTTGATTCCCAGCGACTGGTAGCCTTTTTTTCTTAGTCAGAGATCTTCAGCATTTAATTGAAACAGTTCTGCTTCTCTGCGGTGTGACTGCAACATGGAATGGCCTTCTTAATTCTCTTCATAATGTATGAAGACAAAGCATTTTCGGGAAGGAAACAAGTCTCTCCCCCCTTTTTTTTGTAGATTACCCCCCCCCCCTTGAAAGATTAGTTATGAAGTTTGTTTACTGCTGTTGGAGGTGTTCCCCAGAGACAGAGGAAAGGAAAACAATGCAGGGGGGAGTTCTCTTAAAAGATGTTGCTTTTTGTTCACAATCTCAGTGCACATCTGTAAGCAGATGTTGGAGGGATAAGAGAGTGTTTTGGTGTGTGTGTTTAACAAAATAAAAGAAGGAAATGACACTTCTGTTGGCGAGATTTCTCAGAATTATTTGCCTGAAGACTTCTGATTTAACTGATCTTTCTGACAGCAATAAATTAATTCAGTATTTCTTTTTAAAACTTGAAAACAAGTACTTGAAAGGAAGAAGTACGTCCTGACATTTTTCATTTAGCAACTAGATGGTGTGTTTTTCTTCTCCGCTCTCCTCTCTCCGTTGTGCTCAGAACATTTCTTTTCCTCCCCCAACCGCCCCGTTCTTCAATGGATAACAGGTTTCTTCCAGTGAAATGTCACAAAGACAGATGATTGTTCAGAGGTCTAACAAAATGTGACTGGTGAAACCAGATGCAATGAACCAGACACAGGGCCGTGAACTGAACTCGGTGGCAACTTGTTTTCAATCGAGCAAGCCTTGAACTGTAGCACCGGGAGGCACCTGGAGGTCTTCTAGCTCAACCCCTGGAACAGAGGCTGGCTGACTCACACTCAAACTTCATTAACTGACAGGCAATTTAAAGCATCTTCCATGTTGCAGTACAATCTGTCACTTCTGCAGCTCCCAGCTGCATGCATTTCCCATCCCTGCCTGTTCTTTCTCCTACTTTTTCTTACAAATACTTATTTCTGTTAGGATGGCGTCATACACCCCACCAAAAAGAAAAAGACAAAAAGAGGGGGAGAGAAATCAAGGCACACTTTCCCATAAGCTTTACTCATTTATATGTACAGGTGCAAATTTAGTAATAATTGCTGTCCTTCAAATAGAAATGCAGTACCTCCCATGTGTAGACGGCAATGGCCTGTGGGCCAGCTGTTGATTTAGAAGACATCTGAAGACAGCCTTGTATGGGGAAATTTTTAACGTTTGATGTCTTACTGTGTTTTAATTTGTTGCAAGCGACCCAGAGTGGCTGGGGTAACCCTATCAGATGGGTGGCATATAAATAATAAATTATTATTATATTATTATTATTATTATTATTATTATTATTATTATTATTATTACTTCAAGGTGCTCTCCCGGCCAAGGTTCTTTACCTTTAAACCAGACTCAAACCCCACAACCCTTCAAAAAGAGGGCTAACCTTTGCAAAGTAGGGCGTGTGATCCTCATCCCTTTCACTCTCTGCCTCATCTCTTTGGCAATCACTTGTAGCTGAATAAGATTGTCTGCCATAAGCCCGGTTTTAACAGTGGGTCTGTAAGTGACTGTGGAGGCCAGTTCTGGATCCACACGTCCCACAGTGGGGATATAGGTTTACGGGCAGGAGTTGATCACGGTGAGGGTTTGCCAAGCATGCCTTCCTCTTACCACGTTTCTCCCTTTCGTCCTGAGTTTGAGCATCTTCAAAGTCTTTAAAGAGGCCTTTGGTATAGGATGTTCTCCAATTGGAGTGCTCGCAGGCCAATGTTTCCCAGTTGCCAATGTTTATTCTACATATTTTTAGATTTGCCTTGAGAGAGTCTTTAAATCCCTTGTTGATCATCAACATTACGCTTTCCATTTTTTAGTTCGGAATAGTTGCTTTGGAAGACAATAATCAGGTATCCACACAACATGATCAGTCCAATGAAGCTGATGTTGAAAAATCATTCCTTCAACTCTGGTGATCTTTACTTCTTCCAGTACATTGGCATTAGTTTGCCTATCTTCCCAAGTGATGTGTAAACATTTTCGGTGACACTGTTGATGGAATCTTTCGAGGAGTTAGATATTATAAGTGGTCCATGTTTCTCCATGCCTTTTTTACAACCTTCTAATCTTTGGCACTTTGTCCCTTGGTCTGGAGCCTGGTGTCTTCTCTAACATCTCCTTCTATTCTGCCATGCCTGACCTACTGTGAGAACCAGGCAACTCAGCCAATCACTGCCACAGGCTTTTTCACCACAGTCAACATCACCACTAAGGCCACGAAATTAGCTGGGATTCCTGCATAGCAGGGGGTTGCTCTAGATGACCCCTGGGTCTGTTCCTACTCTATCATTCTATGATATCCATTATAGCAGAGGTGGCTAATCCCCAGCCAAGGAGCTGGATGACCACCCTTCTGCCCATCAAAGTATATGTAGTACTGAGTTGGGATGAGAGGTTTAAATCTGTCCTGTTAGGGATGCAGATAGTCCCCTCCTCAATCATCAGATGTCACATTTGATAATTATTTGCTGCAGCTCATTCTGCTGAGTGTGGACCTGGGCTTCTGCCCTGAATTTCTGCTCTGACAGTACCACTGCACAACTTGCTTCTTAGCCAGATTGCCTCCATGAAGCGTACAAGCAGACCAGGGAAACGGAAGTGTTTGTCCTTGGCATCTGCTACATCAGGGTATACTGCCATGGATCAAGGAGGTTCTACTTTAGATGCAAATGAGCAAATGCCTTTTCTTGCTGTCCTTTTGTAACTCTGGAGAAGTAATGAGTCTAGAAACAATGATGCCAACAGACTGCAGACAATGAGAAGAGAACAAATGTGGAATTGTCTGGCAAACAAACGTCATTAATATCAACCAGCTTTTTAAGCAAGCTGATGAAGCCAGCAGACATGTATATAAACAGTGCCAGAAATGTTAATAAATGTTGCTTTTCATATCCCAAGACTATAAAATGTAAAATATTCATGCCAAATGTGTGACTCATGTAGATATAACAATATCTTCCGTTCAGTGATCATCAAGCCAGTTTAGTCCATTAAAACCATTTAGAGTACAAAGCTATCACTGAAATTGTTTGTAGATTTGATCAGCGTGTCAGCTGAGTGAGGAATTAAATGTGCAAAGTTTATTTTACCCTTTTTTAATATTCAAAGCACATCCTAACATGTCACTGAAATAAGAGGCAAACGCATGTGAATGCCTTTTTAATGGAACGGGAGAGCATCTACAATAGACCAATAGGTGTGGTCCTTGCTCCAGAAGTTGCCAGTTCCCATTGTGGCAAAAGCCCACAGTGAGTCCTCCAAAATTAAAAGCCCTCCTAGTTCTGCTCTTCTATTTCATAATCCAGGTGGGAGGTGGCAAAGCTGCCTCCATATCTGAGTGGGCCTTGGGGCAACAGACCTGGGGATCAGTGCTCCTTCTTATGTTGAGGGACACCCCCCCCCCAGACTTAGCTGCAAGTGATGGTGGCCCCAGTGGCTGGTGGCTGCCATCTTAATTTCCCACATTGCTCGGGGTGCTTAACACAGTGCCGTTCCAAGGCATTGTGGGAAATTTGAATGGAGCCTGCCCACTGTAAGGGGCTCAAGGCACACATCAGAACTGGGGGGCTCTGCTAGGGCACTGGGGTCCAGGCAGCTGGCATAAGCTTTCAGGTGCTGCTGGCAGGCCTGGGAAACTGCATTGCTGAGTAGCCCCTTACAGCAGAGCTGGATTTAGGGTGGTGCAAGCTATGTAGTGAGAGCTGGACCATAAAGAAGGCTGATTGCCGAAGAATTGATGCTTTTGAATTATGGTGCTGGAGGAGACTATTGAGAGTCCCATGGACTACAAGAAGATCAAACCTATCGATTCTTAAGGAAATCAGCCCTGAGTCCTCACTGGAAGGACAGATCCTGAAGCTGAGGCTCCAATACTCTGGACACCTCATGAGAAGAGAAGACCCCCTGGAAAAGACCCTGATGCTGGGAAAGATGGAGGGCACAAGGAGAAGGGGACGACAGAGGACGAGATGGTTGGACAGTGTTCTCAAAGCTACCAGCATGAGTTTGACCAATCTGTGGGAGGCAGTGGAAGACAGGAGTGCCTGGCGTGCTCTGGTCCATGGAGTCACGAAGAGTCAGACACGACTAAACGTCTAAACAACAACAGCAACAACAAAGCTATGTAGTCACACCAGGCGCGCAGCCGAGGAGGGCACTTTCTCAAATCCCAGTAAGCACTTGCTCGGCTTCAGGAAGGAGGCGTGAGGGTTCTGACTGGGTACTGGAGTCTTCCTTCCTCCATCCCCAAGCTGGGCAAGTGCTTACTGGGCATTGGGAAGGAGATGGGAGGGCTCTAGGACCCTGTCAGAGCCTCACACCTCCTTCCCAAACCCCAACAGCAGCAAGAGCCCATGGCCTCAATAAGGTGGCATATTACCAAGGTCCACACCTGCTTACAGCAAAAACAACAACAACTCCCTGCATATAGAAAACTAGCAAGGAAGCAGTGCACCTTCAGGTCACCTGAAGGTGGTCCCTCAAAAGGCCTTAGTCTACTTCCAATCCTTTTTGGAGCAAGTTGTTCACGAGGCGCTTTGCTCCTCATCCTCATCTTGCCCATCTGAACTCCCTTTTACCATCATTTTGGGTTTGCCCCAGTGTCTTCCCCTCCTTCTGTCTTGGGCAGAGCATTTCACTCTAACTTCTGGCTCTAACTTCTCTTGCACTTTTCAATCCCAGAAAGGTTTTATTTTATTTTCCTCCCCCTGTGCATGGAGGAGTCGTTTGCCTACATATAGAGACATGCATCTCACGCAAGCATGGCAGCAAGGGACCCAGGCTGGGGGCACCACATTTAGGAGAGTTTTAAGGTGATGCACCCTTCACTTTGTGTGTTTATTGTATTTCCATTTGTCAAATGGTTTCGGCAGGTTTTTGAAGTGCTACCCAAAAAGCCTGCAAAGCCTGTAAATATGAAAGAAAGATTCACTCCATGAATACTGATGCTTCTCCGTGGACAATGGTGCTTCTATCCTATCACCTTTGGTTTGCACACTGCAGTCTGTCTCCTGCCATGGAGAATCTGCCAGCCAGCAGCAACCACCCTCAACAGCATGAATCAACACCATGAGATCAACAAGCAGCTCATTCAGTAACCCACATTGCAGCATTCTCTGCAAATGAATTAAGTCTTAGACCTGAATACCGTACTAAGATATGACCATGGGTTCCCCATCTCCACCCCCAAGCAAAGCTTCAGTAAGATTTTCCCTGGCAGATCGCCATTTATTATACCAGTGCACATTCTCTGTGCTGTCAGAATGGGATGCAAGGGACAGTGTGCTTTGCCACAGTAACAACAAGGAGGAAGAAGTATGGAAACAGTTTTGTTACAATTGGAGCTACAGAATACTTCATCAGAGCTGACAGGGCATGGCTGGCTTTTACGCTGCCTCAGCATTGCTGGCATGATAAAGTAGCAAAGAACAAGGCCCATTGGAAAAGCCCTTTGCAGCAAAGTGACCCATCACGAGAAATATGCTGAGGTTCCCCCCACTCTCATTCCACACGGACCCAGATCCCATTTGAACATGGCATGAAATATAGCCTGGGCAATAGGGAGCAAGGGAGAAGTAGATGTGCACTCCCCTTTCAAAAAAAAAAAAAAAAAAATGGAGGGGGGAGAACCTCTTTGAAAAATTGCATTTTCATGCACAAGCTCCCAAGACAATGCTAGTTTGCGCTGCACGATTTATATATAGGTGATCTATTTAAAAACAATCTCCCCACAGGCAGGCAGAAGGATGGGGAGGAGGGTTGCAAAGGAGAATGTGGTGGCTTGTAAATTGTCTCCATCTTTCTTTTGCCCTTTTCCAGGATCATGTTAAAAATGACAAAATACAACCTCAGTTGGACTCCTTGCTGCAAGGCGTAGGAAACTGCTGAAAAATGCATCCAGCTATCTGTCCATCCAATTCAAGGGATGCGGGTGGCGCTATGGTCTAAACCTCTGAGCCTCTTGGGCTTGCTGGTTGGAAGGTCGGCGATTTGAATTCCCATGTTGGGGTGAGTTTCCATTCCTCTGTCCCAGCTCCTGCCAACATAGCAGTTTGAAAGCATGCCAGTGCAAGTAGATAAATAGCTACCACTGTGGTGGGAAGGTAAACACCGTTTCCATGCACTCTGGCACTCGTCACAGTCCTCCATGTGCCAGTAGCGGTTTAGTCATGCTGGCTACTTGACCCGGAAAACTGTCTGTGGACAAATGCTGGCTCCCTCGGCCTAAAAGCAAGATGAGTGTCACAACCCCATAGTCGCCTTTGACTGGATTTAACCATCCAAGGGTCCTTTACCTTTTTTACCTTTTACCATCCAATTCAGTACTTTGTGTGCTCCAACCTACAGCACCTCTCCAGAGCTACCTGGTCCTTTAAAATTGAAGGTGCCAGGGATCAAAGCACACATTCTGCCACTGAGCTATGACCCCTTCCCTAGTACTGCTCACCCTTCAGCAGACAGAGCTACCCAATCCAAACTGCAGTGTGCCACAAGCAAGCCCTCGTCAGAAAAAGCACTTGCAGAGCAAATTGCTTCAGGCATAACACAGCAGGCAAGACAAAGTCAAAATATAAATGAATGGAGATCAGAGATTATTAACACGATGCTCGGTTGCTGGTTGGCCATTTCTGTGTTAGGTGGATCAGAGTTTGGCAGGTAACAACCTAGGGATGGCAGAATCAACATTTGCTTTTAAGCACTGCAAGAGGAAATGACGTTCACTCACACTTTCTGACACTGGGTGGCTCAGCCACCAGCACAGATTCCGGGGATGTTCATAGAATGCACAAATTGTAGCCCCCATAATCGCCTCCACAACTCCACATATATCCAGCCCATGATAACGATGAGCATTTTGCGAGTGATCAAATAATAAACAGGTAACTGAGCATTCAATTAACAAAATATTGACTGGTCAGCATGACTGGCTTCCTAACACTCGATATTTTTCTTTCTTGCCAGCAGACCACAATCTGCATTGATTTTGATGGAACAGCCACAATACCTCTATAACACCCCTTACGTATTTTTATTTTTGTTTTCATTTTCTGTAAATTTTAGCCCCATCTCCGAGGCAGAAAGCGGCGTTCTGTAATTGTTTGCAAACTGCCAAACCTTCTGCTGCTGGCTCCTTGAGCCGTCACAGAGTTCCCCTGTGCAGTTTCAAATGTTTATTACTTAATGAACTATGCATAAAATAATATAGAAAGCTGTTGACATATCACTGCATCTGTTCATTACCTAGGTAATAATGCCCTGTGCCTTTTAACGAGTGATTAAAATTATCCAAAGTAATAAGAACTGTATTATCATATTGCTTATTAACATGATAATCTAATTAGCCTTGTGTTGAAACAATGATTATCAGGTTGTTAAACAGTGGCACCTAATTATTTTTAGAGACAGTTTGGTGCACTCTGAGCTCACAGGTCTGTATACTTGACCTGCCTTGTTCAGTGGAAAAGAACCAGTCTGTTAAGCACTAAAACAGATACTGTATGCGAAATTGCAGTTCTCTGGATGTTATTGGACTACGGCTCCCATGTTCCCTGACTGTTGGCTGTGTTGGCCGAGGCTGTGAGACTTGGACTCCTGGGGGGACAGAGGGGCTGCTTAGAAGATCGCTCAAGGCATTAAACAGAAGTTTCAGACCCAAAATCAGGAAGCCACAGGGAAGCATTGTGATGACCTTCCTCCAACTTAACATAGTGGTTAAAGTGATGGACTAGAACCTGGGAGACCAGGATTAAAAACCCCACCCAACCATGAAACTCCCTGGGTGACCTTGGGCCAGTCACTGTCTCTCAGCCTAACCTACTTCACAGGGTTATTGCGAGACTAAAATAGGGAGAAGGAGAACCATGTACAACATCTTGAACTCCTTGGAGGAAATAAGGAGATGTAAATGTATAGCTTACTTGGGCAAGTGTCAGAGGACCTGTGTAACTTAAAAGAAAAAGAACAAGATCCAGCCTAACTAGGTCTCAGCATTCCAGTTTTCATTTGGCCACTAAGTTTATCCACTGCAAGATGATCAACTGGAGATCACCTTTTCAATAGTCTTGTTGAAGTGTTCAAATCAGCATACAGTGGTACCTCAGGTTACATATGCTTCAGGTTGCCTACGCTTCAGGTTACAGACTCCGCTAACCCAGAAATAGTACTTCGGGTTAAGAACTTTGCTTCAGGATGAGAACAGAAATCGTGTTCTGGCAGTGCGGCGGCAGCCAGAGGCCCCATTAGCTAAAGTGGTGCTTCAGGTTAAGAATGGTTTCGGGTTAAGAACGGACCTCCAGAACGAATTAAGTACCGGTACTTAACCCGAGGTACCACTGTATATGGCTAACATAATCCATGTTATGTCCCAGGCTGTTAAGTGTTTTATATATCAATAATAGCACCTTAAACTCAGCCCAGTAGTTCACTGGCGGGCAGCGAATATATTTGAGCACAAATGTCAGTGTGGCATACTGGTTAGAGTGCTGGACTATGACCTGGGAGACCAGGGTTCGAATGCCCACTCAGCCATGAAGCTCACTGGGTGACCTTGGGCCAGTCACCATCTCTTAGCCTAACCTACCTCATAGGGTTGCTGTGAGGATGAAATGGGAAGGAGGAGAACTCAGCAGTGGAGGAAGCCGATCAGGCATCTGGGGTGGCGCACCTGCCCTGTGCCCAGCGGCGGAGGCAGCCACCTGCGGGGTGGGGCTAGCTGAGGCAGGATGCTCTGCGGGGACTCCTGTCTGCCTGCCTCCTCCCACTCAGCCGCCTTACAGCTGAGGGGGAGGTGGCGGGCAGACTGTTGGGGCAGCGCAGGGCCTGCGGGCACCCAAGCCACCACATCACTCCCAGGAGAAACATGTGGCTAAGGTGCGCTGCAGGACCGGCTGTGAGTGCCGCCTGCCATTTTGTCACCCCTCTCAGTGGTGACACCTGAGGTGGACCACCCCCACTCCCCTTCCTCCGCCCCTGGGAGAACCATGTACACCACCTTGAGCTCTTTGGAAGGTAAAGAATATTATAAATGTAGTAAACAAACCAACCAACCATTGTGCTGCAGCATTTTGCACTAACTGCAGTTTACAGGCCAAAAGAACTTCAATTTCTGTTCTGGGTGATCCTGCCTGTTCTAGATTTTCCAAACCTATCTGTGCATGAGTCCTGTTGCACAGTCTCATCATAATAATAATAATAATAATAAATTTTATTTATATCCCGCCCTCCCCAGCCGAAGCCGGGCTCAGGGCGGCTAACAACAATTAAATAATCAAACAATCAAATAATCAAACATTCTAAAAACATTCCATTATAAAAATTAATTAAAGTCAAATTAATGGCAACCGTTGAGCAAAATTCTGTGCAGGTTGCCAGAGGAGGGAGTCAGGCTGGGACCTGACCAAAGGCCTGGTGGAACAACTCTGTCTTGCAGGCTCTGCGGAAAGATGTCAGGTCCTGCAGGGCCCTAGTCTCTTGTGAGAGAGCGTTCCACCAGATTGGAGCCGCAGCCGAGAAAGCCCTGGCTCTAGTTGAGGCCAGCCTAACCTCTCTGAGGCCTGGGACCTTCAGGATGTTTTTATTTGACGAGCGTAGGTTTCTCTGTGGGGCATACCAGGAGAGGCGGTCCCGTAGGTACGAGGGTCCTAGGCCGTATAGGGCTTTAAAGGTTAAAACCAGCACCTTAAACCTGATCCTGTACTCCACCGGGAGCCAGTGCAGCTGGTATAGCACCGGGTTTCATCACTTATGAAACCCTGCTCAGCTTCTTAACTAAGGCCATTCGTTGTTTTGTTTCTTAAGCTGTCAGAATGCCATACCACTCCCAATGCCCATTTAAGCAAGCAGCAGAAAAAGTTCAACAACTTTGGGGAAAACTAAAAAAAAGCTCAACAACTTTTTCTGTCCAGATTCTCACTGTTTGAAATATGACAACCCTAATTTTGAGCAACCAGTGTTTGCAGGATTCTTTGTAACTGCATTTTCCAGATCCCGATCTGACAACAAAGCACAGTTGACAGCAGAGATTAGTGTGTTTGGAATTGGGCAGGGCACCCAATATTTATTCTCACCCTGAGACCACTATGAAGCCTGTCTAGGTCCAAGAATCACCCAAAGCCGGAGCCAGTCCTGGTATAATGCCAGAGTTGAGAGAAAAAACATTATTTTCTATGCCTGACATCCAGCCATCTCTACAAAACCAGCTATAGCTCACTGATCAAAGTGAATGTTCAGATTAGCAGTTCAGCATCTACTTATCACAAGAGATTGAGGAAGGATCTCCTTGAAATTACTGAGCATTCACCAAACGAAGCTCCCTCCAATATTTCATTCATAGTTCATTGAATCATAGAATTGTAGAGTTCAAAGGAGCCCAAATGAACTCTCTGCAATGGGGAATGACAGCTAAATAATCCCTGGCAGTTGACTCCCTGTATCCCATCACCTGAACTGGGCAAACCTTTGGAAAAGATCCAACAGCAACCAGCCTAGCACATTCAAGAACCTGTGATTCTTCCCAGTATCTAATACTCAAAGGTGTGCTGAATATGCTTTATTGGCCTTATCAGTAGTCTATCACACTGTCAACATAATGGGTGCTTCCAGGCAACCTGTTTATGGAGCACTCCTCTGATTTGCTTGTGCAAAGTTTTCAGAAAGGTTGTATTAAGTTAGCTGCTTATGGCACAGTCATTCTGATGGCAGGGAAGGCTTAAGTCATGCCGTATCAAGCACTGGCCGTCCCACACTCCGCAGGACACCTTCTGCCTCACTTTCCTTACTGCAAAAGTCCATTTTCCCTTTCTTTTCTTGGAAGCAGGTTTGTAGCCCGAGAGTGCCAGATCCGCACTAATTGTGCACCCCAAATCTGGGCATGAATCCCACCCATGAAGCAAGGACAGTCTGCAAGTGTGCAATGTTTAAGCATGGCTAAAGCTGTCAGGGAAATTTGCACTCCTAAAGGGAGGGGAGGGGTTTTGCCATCCCGCTGTGTCCTCTTTGAATTCTTAAGCAGTCAGTCAACACTACATCCGATCTGGCTCCATGAGCAGGCAGATAATGACAAAGGACCTGCAGGTCTCCCCTCTCTTTTCTTAGTTGATAAAGGCTTGGGATAATCTAGTCAGGCGTAATAAAACCAGAAGGTGTATCACATCTGCTGGAACACAGCCCTGACACACTCACAACACCCCGTTTGCCGCTACTCGCTGCTTGCCTTTCTGACACTAGTGGCAAGCAATTTCCTTGGAGATGTTTGATCATTATTTCTTGCTCCGTTTGGCCGAGCACTTTAGCTGCCAAATGTTTTGACGAAGTGTAGCTGCCGACTAGATCGGCATCATAACTCCACTCATGGAATGACCCTGTTGCAAAAGGTCTTGTGACACCTAACCAAGATTCGCAGTCCATCTGGCTTATGAGCATTGTAGAAATGTGAGTAAAGAGACAGGGATGGATTCACAGCCAGCCCAGCGCTTGAGTTTAGCCGAGTCATTTTCGAGGGGGTATTAAATGCTTGTCTCATTAGACATCTTGTCCAATTTCGACCTTGTTGCTACAATCGGAGTTTGGTAAAGAGCTATAGATTGCAGTGGAGTGCAGAAATAAATAGTCTGGGAAGACTGCAGGTTGAAAGAATAAAGAAGGTTTAATACTCCTGGCAAACAAAGCCATTCTGAGTACAAGCTTAACTATGGCCATCGTGGAGTGATGAGGTTAATAAAAGGATGGCTCAACACTCACAGGCTGAAGAAGAAGCAGGAAAGAAGTAAAGAGAAAACAATGTGTAAGAAGTTAGGAAAGAATCAGCGAGGGAAGAATAGCTATTCGGCTCATTAGTAAAGAAAGGGTGAATTGGAAGAACTATAATTGGATGCATTATAAACATGCAACACCAGATGGCACCAGAGAGCAGGAAATTTTAAATGCAGTTTTCCACATATATATATTTTGCAGATGGTGACAGCAGCCACGAAATTAAAAGATGCCTGCTTCTTGGGAGAAAAGCAGTGACAAACCTAGACAGCATCTTAAAAAGTAGAGACATCACCTTGCCAACAAAGGTCCATATAGTAAAAGCTATGGTTTTCCCAATAGTGATGTATGGAAGTGAAAGCTGGACCATAAAGAAGGCTGATCGCCGAAGAATTGATGCTTTTGAATTATGGTGCTGGAGGAGACTCTTGAGGGTCCCATGGACTGCAAGAAGATCAAATCTATCCATTCTTAAGGAAATCAGCCCTGAGTGCTCATCTACTACCTTATTAGTAACAACTAAGCAGAGACATCACCTTGCCAACAATAGTTAAAGCTATGGTTTTCCCAGTAGTGATGTATGGAAGTGAGAGCTGCACCATAAAGAAGGCTGATTGCTGAAGAATTGATGCTTTTGAATTATGGTGCTGGGGGAGACTCTTGAGAGTCCCATGGACTGCAAGAAGATCAAACGCATCCATTCTTACGGAAATCAGCCCTTAGTGCTCACTGGAAGGACAGATCATGAAGCTGAGGCTCCAATACTTTGGCCATCTCAAGAGAAGAGAAGACTCCCTGGAAAAGACCCTGATGCTGGGAAAGATGGAGGGCACAAGGAGAAGGGGACGACAGAGGACGAGATGGTTGGACAGTGTTCTCGAACCGACCAGCATGAGTTTGACCAAACTGCGGGAGGCAGTGGAAGACAGGAGTGCCTGGCGTGCTTTGGTCCATGGGGTCACGAAGAGTCGGACACGACTAAACCACTAAACAACAACAACAACATATTTTTCTTTTGTTAAAACGATCTAATTTCTGACTTATTTAAAGCGGTTTTTCCTGTGTTTAGATCCACCCTAGATGGGGTCTTCCGAGCAGCTCCTGAAGCCAGCCAGAGATAACTGCTCCAGGCTGCTGAGACTGCCGCTGCTGCATTTCCCGGGGACATTAGATGAAATCTGGGGAAATTCCAGGGATGGAATATGTCCGGGAACTTATTTACAAATCCGGGGACTGTCCCCGGGAAACGGGGACGTCTGGTAACCCTACCCTAGATTGCCTTTTCTATCGGTCCCCTACTGGTTCATGTATCTTACTGCAAGCACTGTTTTACTTCCAACAATCAGAAGGGTTGTAGCTCAGAGGTGGAGCACCAGCTTTAAATGCAGAAGGTTCCAGGTTCAATCCCTGTCATCTCCAGGTAAGGTTGGGAGACCCCTGTCTGAATCCCTGGAAAGCCATTGCCAGACAGTCCATGTGGACAATACTGAGCTAGATGGAGCAATGGTCTGACTCTGTATAAGACAGGTTTCTGTGTACTCTAGCAAGTGATATCTGTGCACTCACATGCATATGGATGCAGGTGTGCATTGCCATTCATATCCAGTCCCTACAGAACTTAATGGATGCATCTCTTGCAGACATTGTGGAGGATGTTGTTATCCACACTATTAGTGCATGTGCACATGTCAACTAATATCTTACAGATACATTCAAAGAAATGTCGGTCTGGGTATCTTTTCTGGAGATGACTGAACTCTGCAGACCAAGTTGCAATGCACATTTTTAGTTTAGAAACACCAATATTGCCTTGCTTATTTCTCTTATAAGCAGGAAGCAACAAGGATCAAGCTAAATAATAATAATAATAATAATAATAATAATAATAATAATAATAATATCCCACCCTCCCCAGCCTAAGCCAGGCTCAGAGCGGCTAACAACAGTAAAATAATACAACATTCTAAAATCATTTCATTATAAAATCACTTCAAATTAAATGAATGGCAACCATTGAGTTAGAGTTCTGTGAGGAGTGCCAAAGGAGGGGGTCAAACTGTGCCTTGGCCAAAGGCCTGGTGGAACAGCTCTGTATTGCAGGCTCTGCAGAAAGATGTCAAGTCCCGCAGGGCCCTAGTCTCTTGTGACAGAGCGTTCCACCAGATCACCAGATTGGAGCCACAGCCGAAAAAGCCCTGGCTCTGGTTGAGGCCAGCCTAACCTCCCTGTGGCACAGGACCTCCAAAACGTCTGCATGTGAAACTGCTTTATCAGCTTGAAGCGCCAATCCTGGAAGTGAAAATAGCAAAATGGATAATGGATGTAATTCACACAGGCTACCTACTCCCACATGACATGGACCATAAACTTATAAAGTTCATCTCATCAACCATGCACACTAGTTTATGGTGGGAAAATTCCCCAGGGAATTCCCCAGCTATTATGGATAGGCTGTTTTGTAGGAACCACTAGAGCTTCTCTGGATGGGAGTTTACTTAGCTTGAACTGTCATATGGTTCCCTTCAATGGTGCCATGCTCATTGCTCAGAGCAAAGCCAAAGCAAAGACATTATTTGAGAACATGAGCAGAGCTCCAGTTGAACTGAGTTTCTTAATACCAACTACTAGCCCATCCGTGGCTACTGGTCACACATTCAACCTGCACATTCAGATTCTGCATGGCACTGAATACCAACTGCTGGGACCAAGAACAGCAAAGATCTGCTGCCTTTGTGTCCTGTTTATAGGCTTCCCAGAAACATCTGGTTGGAGAAGATGAAGCACTGATCTGATCCAACACGACTCTTGTGTTCTTCTATCCCTATCAAGAGCTGCTAGCTAGGTACCACAAAAGATAACTAGAGTTGGATAAAGACCTTCAATGCATTGCATTTACATTATTTCATCCATCATTCTAATGCTATAAGGCTGGTCAGTATTATTGCAATGTAAGGGAGGAAGGTAGTGGCACATTCTATCATATGTAGTGGACATGTAAGGTAGTAAAAGAATTTTGGGAAATGATATATAATGAATCCAGGGAAAATGTTTAAAATAACTGTTTGTTAAAAAAAAAAAAGAACAAAAAAAAACCCTGAAGCCTTTCTTTTAGGAATTCTAGGTTCCAAAATCCCAATGGAGCAGAAAATACTATTTATATATGTGACCACAGCTGTGTGGATGTTATTGGCCCAGAAATGGAAAGATGACAAAGTCCTGACCAGAGAAGAATGGCAGATTAAGTTGATGGATTATGCTGCAATGGCAAAAATGACTGGAAGAATCAGAAACCAGGAAGACCAAAACTTTAATAAGGAATGGGGGAAATTTATAATTTACCTTAAAAACCATTGTAAACGGTTGAAATTGTTAGTAGGATTGGAATAACACTTGTAGTTTAAATGGTGGATTTTGGATGTAATGAAGATGTAAAAGATTTGGAGTATTATAAAAGATGCAGGAGGAAACGATTAATAATAGGACCCACAAAGGAGGAGGGAAGTCCAGGAGAGTCTTTGGAATCTTGCTTTTATGTTCTATGTTGGATATGTGATTGTAAAATTCTAATTTGAAAAACCAAATAAATAAATTTATAAAAATAAAAAAGTGGCGGTTTTTTAAAGCTAACAAGTCCATGACTGTAGTGAAATTTGGACTCCCCAGTTTACACTCCGAGCCATCATTCATTTACAACACTCTCCCCAATGTAGGCTCCGCTGCCACAGTCAGCTGCGGTCTCTGCTTTGCCAGCATCCTGTTACAGCACACCAGACCTGACTCTTTAGCGCAGTCCAGCCTTGGCTGCTTCTCTGAGTTAATAAGTCCGTTTGGCGTCAGCACCAGCTCCCTCAAGGGGTTTAATAAATTGAAAGCCTCCATGTGAAATGCAAGTCACGCCCATTATGTCAGTGGAATGTACTTCCAAGTGTATTTAGGATTATATCTCCAGCAGTTAAATCAAACATGGGCAGACTTTCTGGAAATAGGTGTAATGCTTCAAACCAACTTTGGAGCCACAATTATCTAAATGGCTTTTAACCAGCGGTCTGCCAAAATTGCATCAACACAGAAGCACTTTCATCAGAGGGGATTATGCGTTGAATGATCTACTTGTCACATGGGGGCTTTTCTGCCAGCGATACAACCCCAAAATAGCCCCCTGCCATTTTCTTGGAGAATTATGTATCGGAAAAGAAATGTCTCTACTTTATCCTAAAGTTTGCAGCTTGGGATGCAGGAGAAATCTGGTTTAGTTTGGATTTTAATGCAAGCCTACCAAATGCTACGACAATATGCAAACTGAAACACAGCTATCCTGCAAAATTTTGTGCTGCTCCAAATATTATGACACAGTTCTCCAACCAAATAATGCGTACAACAATGTTCGTATTGGAGGGGGGGGAATATAAAAATGCATACATTCGTGAAAGTAGCGCATAAGAATGCCATTATATTACAGGAAATTGCATGCAAAAAAATGTGTAGCAAGCAAAATGACAAACCAAAATGTGTGCATTGGGAGAAATTTGCACTATGATGCTTACAAGTTTTCATGAGGATTTTTAAAGAAATATTGCAAAGCCATGCAGAAACTGCAAGAAACCAAAAATTGACATATTCACCCGTCCCTGATTACAACACAGTGATATTGCTCATTTTGTAATGCTAGACCAGCCTTCCACCAAGCTACTGGCCTTCAGATGTTTAGGGCTACAACTCCCATAATCCTTGATTATTGACCACCCTACCTGAGACTGTAAATCCAAAAGAACTGGAGGGCACAAGGTTGGGAAAGCCTGCAGCGGACATTACTCTGGGAGGGAGTCCGGTGCTTTCAGCATCAGCCACACATCTCCCAGCATGCCTAGCTTTGGCCTCACTGTTGTGGTGATGGTTGCTTTTGTGGGTGCCCCGACAATGCTCAAGTCATAGGCAAAGCTTCCATCCGCACAATCACAACAGATTGCCTGGTTATGCACAACAGATTATTTGGATATTTTGTGGCCTCATTTGTAGATCTCTTCCCTTAACCCTTGTGCTTTGTATCTTGCGAATGCTGAGAAGACCACAGCTCTTGGTATCAGGGCTGTAAGCCAAATGACCTCTTCCTCCTCCCTTTATAGTTCGCTTAGTTTTAATCAACCACTTTGCAGCACCATATTCCCCAGGCTTCTTATCAATTTTGTTAGACTTTTAGTTAAAGGCCACCTCTCCTATGCAATTGATTTTCCCCCACCGGTCCTTGGCAAGGTTGTTTGGGGTTGATTTTTCACTGTATTTATACAGCAAGTGATCGATTGCATTTAAATAAGGCAAAATTAATCTATATCTCTTGGTATGTATATTCATGGACTCCAAAGAGATCTTTCGCAGCTCGATTCATAGACTCTCTTTTTTTCATAAACGTTACATTTCAATGTAATTTTGTTCAGGGACTGGAGAAATTGTAAAATAAGACCTTCAAGAAAAGCTCAGTTAGTAGGGAGGTCTTGTAGTGAACTTAAATGGATGCTCACCACTTCATTCACATGAAGAAGCCAGTTTACATCTGATTTAATGTTGATTGGTGCCTTCTGTACAGGCTCAACAGTGGTCAGTCAATGGTAGATATGCTGTCCATGTTCCTCTAATAATATTTGCTTCCATGGATATTGTTTGGCTGTTGACTTTGCTGCTGGTGCAATATATGATTGCTTTATATCACTGTTGGCCGTGGCAGAGTGACCACCAAGCAATCCAGGATCTTTGGATCGATGTGCCCAGTTACCACTCATTGTTACAAGGAAAGACCATCTTCCATATTTTTCCCCCCTTTTCAATTTACTATGATGGTAGAACACTGGGAGCAAAAAAGAATCAAAGCATAAACCGGAGCACCCCTATTTCCCAGCCCCACCAATTAATATTTGTCTTCGCAACTAAAACGAGTGTACATTTTTCAAGATAAATCATGGCAGATCGGAAGTTAAGGATGCTACGGTTTACTAAGTGGTTAAGCCAGTAATGCAAAAATAAATTAAAAAAATAAATCACGGACTGTTAGCAAAAAGGTAGCCTTGGCTAACAGGACAGGATCAAGAACCAGCATGAAGAACCAGCTCTCCACCATCCAGCAAAGAAGAAAAAAAAGGGGGGACAATTCAGAGACATGAGTACTCTGTAAAATAAATAAATAAAGGTTAAACTGCAACCCTGGTTTAAATTAAGCTGGTTAAAAGCTATCGGCACCCAGTGCTTTTTTTCTAGGGGGATGCAGGGGTACACATACCCCTAAACATTTTGTGAATCTAAGTTGAGGGGAAGTATTTCCATATGAGTAGGAAAATGAGAGTACCCCTAAATATATTTTTTTGTGGGCAGCACTGTTGGCACCAGTAGGATTTAAGCAGCCAGCGTACATATTGGCAGCTGAAAGCTTGATTAATCTACTACTGTATAAACTGGGGAAATCCACCATCCCTGATTTCAGCTAATTAGAAAGTACATGGGGATCAAGACAGTGTGGGGCATTTGCTTTGGTGGATAAGAGAACTACAGAATGACAATTGGAAAGGCGGCACAAAATAGAAAATTTAAATGCTTGCATTGCAACACAGATTAGCTGTGGTATTTTGAATTAGTGCATTTTCTAATCCAATCAGCTGATCTGCACAAATATGTTTTCCATCATACCAATATGATGTTACCCACTTAGAGGTTTTCTAACCATCAAGCGTGTGTGTGTGTGTGTGTGTGTGTGTGTGTGTAATAAATAAGATAAATAAATAACAGAGTACAAAACCCAATCTTACTAGTTAATTGGAAAACCATTTAAAATGCATCACCACAAGGCAGCAGCCCAAGAACCAGAACCAGCCCTGCGCAAAGAGGGTTTGGAGTACTCTGCCAGCAAACATTCTGTTTTAGTGACACTGACTCCAACATGAAATACTATCTCGTGGGGAAGCATTTCTGATTAAAAACCAATTTTAAAGCTCTCATTTTTAATCCGTGGTTAATGAAATCATGGGCCCGCTGCCACAATTAATCAAATAATAGTAATCTGCATTAGGGATCGTATTTCAATTAGCCCTGAGGGGAACTTTGCATCAGCTATTTGCACAAGGGAATGTTCTCCCCCTCACATGCCCCCCTACAGCTGCTCTGTGGGAGGGTGCTGCACATGTGTGGGGTGGGGAGTGGGGAAAGTCCCATCGTGCAAGCAGAACTTGGACCATTTCAAACATGGGTCCATCTAGCACAGTATTGTCTACATTGACCAGAATCGACTCACCTGGGCTTCAGACAGAGGCCTCTTGTAGCCTTAGTCTGATATGGTGGAAACTAACATGGTACCTTCCGTATTCAAATCAAATGCTCTCCCTACTAAGACCCTAAGTAATAATAATAATAATAATAATAATAATAATAATAATAATAAATTATTTGTACCCCGCCCATCTGGCTGGGTTTCCCCAGCCACTCTGGGCGGCTTCCAACAAAGACCAAAAATACACTAAGATATCACACATCAAAAACTTCCCTGAACAGGGTTGCCTTCAGATCTCTTCTGAAAGTCAGGTAGTTGTTTATCTCTTTGACATCTGATGGGAGGGCGTTCCACAGGGCAGGGGCCACTACCAAGAAGGCCCTCTGCCTGGTTGCCTGTAGCTTTCCTTCTCGCAATGAGGGAACCACCAGAAGGCCTCGGCGCTGGATCTCAGTGTCCGGGCAGAACGATGGAGGTGAAGACGCTCCTTCAGGTATACAGGACTGAGGCCATTTAGGGCTTTCAAAGTCAACACCAACACTTTGAATTGTGCTCGGAAACGTACTGGGAGCCAATGTAGGTCTTTCAAGACCAGTGTTATGTGGTCTCGGCGGCCACCCCCAGTCACCAATCTAGCTGCCGCATTCTGGATTAGTTGTAGTAGTACCAAAGTACCAAAGATTGCTGATGATCTTACAGCTGTTGCACTCCTGGATCTGCACACTGGAAGATGAAGGCACTAATGGTGTTCTTAGGGCCAAATTAGATGTGAGGATCCAGCCATATCCATATATCTGTTCAGCAGAAAGTGTATCTTTCATTTTTAAACATGTAATGGAAGATGCAGGTCCATTGATCCAAACATTATAGATAGATAGATAGATGATAGATAGATAGATAGATGATAGATAGATAGATAGATAGATAGATATAGATAGATGATAGATGATAGATGATAGATGATAGATGATAGATAGATAGATAGAGATATAGATAGATGATAGATAGATAGATAGATGATAGATAGATAGATAGACAGATATAGATAGATGATTGATTAGATAGATAGATAGATAGATTAGATAGATAGATAGATAGATAGATAGATAGATAGATAGATAGATGATAGATGATAGATAGAGATATATATCATATATCATCATATATCATATATCATCATATATCATATATCATATATCTATATATATCATTAAAGATTTTTTGTGTTACAAAACAGATGGACAGGGAAAGGTACATTTATCATCTCCACTTTCAATTCATAGTTTCCCCTTATCTGTCCCCCCCTCTCTTTTCTCCCAACCAATGTCTATGATAAAAGTGTCTCTCACTAAATGTGAGTGCTCCAAGCATTGTAACCTCCCCCCTCCCACCCCAGCTCAGCTCACATTAGTCAGAGAATCCAACTAAACATTAGGAAGGGCTTTCTGACAGTCAGAGCTGTTCTACAGTGGAGTTGGACTACCTTGGAAGGTGGTGGACTCTCAACTGGAGGTCTTTAAACAGAAGTTAGATGACCATCTGTCAGGGATTCTTTAGCTATGGGATTGGACTCCATGATCCTTGGTCGGGGCAGATTTTGGCAATCTTTGTTAGTGCAGCATCCTGTTTGAGGCCAAAATTTGACGCCCCAGAAGGAACTTCTCAATTATGGATCTTCTCAACTTTGCGCCCCCTCAGTTCGGTGCCCTATGTGGGGGAAACTGCCTGCACTGCCCTAAATCTGACAAGGGATCTTTGGGATCCCTTCCAACTCTACAATTCTATGATTCAATGAATACAGTGGTACCTTGGTTTATGAACTTAATCTGTTCCGGAAGTCCTTTCTTAAACCAAAACCATTCTTAAACCGAGGTGCACTTTCCCTAATGAGGCCTCCCACCACCAGTGCCCTTCCACTGTTCGGATTCCGTTCTTAGACCAAGGTAAAGTTCTCAAACCAAGACACTATTTCCCTTTTAAAAAAAAAATATTTATTTATTAAAGTTCTTATGTTACATCGGTAAACATTATCATATTACATCACAAGACTTATTATACTATAATTTTCAACATGTATACAAAGTTTATATACTAAAAGAAAAGAAAAGGGGGAAAGGGAAAAAACAAGGACAAAAAACTATTCCAAAATCATATATGTACCAACACTTTGGACTTCCTGTCTATCCCGTTGTATATTCCTTTTTTACAAAGGAATGTACTCTTATTATTGTATATTTCTTTACATTTTATCTAATACATTCTCATATCAATATGTACCCTTGGTCTTATTTCTCAACTCAGTCTCTCTCCAACATCAACAGAATGCTAGCATAGATAGTGAACCTTTACTGTATTTTTGAACATATATCTTATATCTATCTCCCAAGACACTATTTCCAGTTTTGCAAAGTTTGTAAACCAAAGCGTTCTTAAACCGGACTGTTCTTAAACCGAGGTACCACTGTACTGAAGCAAGGCAGAGAAAATACAAAGCAACAGTGAGCAGTGAGGGAAGAAAGCAGAGGGGGCCCTTACTCCACTTGCCTGCAGGATCCACTTAATGTAAAGCATAGGCACACGCGCACGCACACACACACACACACACACACACACACAACTCTCACTTGATACATGAATGAAGCAGACACAGGAATAAATGCACACGTGCCCATCACATCTACTTTGGTCCCTAACAGTTACTTAATGATTATCTAGGCTCTTAGGCTGCTATCTCCGAATCACTTAAGCTTGCTTAATCTTGACAATGGGACAAAAGTGGATCCTGTGAAGTATACTGCATTAAGAAGTCTGTATGATCGCTCTGTAAGGAGCTAACTCAAACTGATACTTCTTATCCCACAGCAGCCATGTAAGTGAGGTGCACAGGATTGCAGTCTTAATTCTTAATTGATGGACTCCTCTTCCTATGTTAGATAATCTGTAACATCCCATGAGTGTGGGGCTTCCATATAACAAAATCCCAGACAATGCTGTTTACAAGTTGCTTGCAAGCAGGCTCATATTAGTTGTGCCTAGCGAATGCCATTGGCAGCTAAAGGGAGAAAGAATGTATTCCTTTACCTGTGGAACGACATCCAGAGCTTTTGCGTTCTCCATCGCTTCTCCTTATTTCAGCAGTTTCCCACAAGAGTCCATTCTGTTGTTTATTTATGAAGAACACTTGCTTTTCCACAGTACAGCTTTTCCCTTTTCCCACTCTGCTTCTCAGAAGTTCTCGACCAGAACAATTATTAATTAATTGACCACTTCTTCCTGGTATGTGCTCATATCTCAACGAGAAAGGGAAGTTACCCAGGCGGTTTCTGGTAATTACCTCTGAAGGGAGGGGAGGACAAAGCTTGTTTGCTTTATTTCTGGTTTCCCTTTTCGTTACTTCCTTTTAGTGGATATATCAGAGACATAACCTAGTAATACACCCAGGTTTATTTGAAAGCAGTGTCTGTTGGTTGCTGGAGCAACATTTGAATAGGGAGAGCTGTAATCCAGTGGCATAGCGTGGGTTGTCAGCACCCGGGGCATGGCAAGTAATTTGCGCCCCCCCCCCGCTGCACTGTCCCTCCCCCAGATAGTCCCTCGCTCTTGCTCCGCACCGCACCGCACGCCTGGCACCCTCCCCTCCACAGTGGGCGGCGACCCGGCGGCTCGGATCGGATTCGCACAGCCAGCACTGCAGTGAGAGAGAGTGAGTGAGCCAGTTAGGGGCAGAGAGCTGCGAGTGCGAGCGCCCCCCCCCCAGATGTTGCGCCCGGTGTGGCCGGGCCCCCCTACACCCCCACGCTATGCCACTGCTGTAATCTATGGGGTTGCTCAGTTCTCCAAGCACAGGTACAGGTCTAGGAGCACTAACATCTTTAGCATATGTGCCGCCATGGGGCAAAGATCCACCCAGTGCCCCCAAATTTAGTTTAGATGCCCCCCAAGGTGTCAAAGGTGCTGCTGACCTCGCTGCAGCATAGCAGCTCAATACAATACGTAACATAATATTTTGATGTAAGAGTTAATTTTGCATGCACGGCGCCATTGAGAATGACAAGCACCACCAATGAGCCTGACAAACACCACTGTTGTGAATGACAAGCGCCGCCGCTGGCACAGCACGTCTTTGGTAAATGAGTGCACAAAATCGAAAGTCCTTTAGTAAAACTGTAGGTATACATTTCGGTAATACCTAGGTATATATGTATTTTGTTTTTCTAGCTTCATCAAAATTATTTATTATTTCATAACAGGTAGATAGTTAAGAGCTTAGGCAGCTTCAGCGGTGGGTGCCTAGCACCCCCCAGAATTTGGTGCCTGGGTGCCCCACACCCCTTGCACCCCTGGGTAAAGATGGCCCTGTCTAGGAGTGATCAATTTCATAAGAAAGTCAGCACAGCATTTAAGCAGCAAAGATTGCACAGTTGTAGCACCCAAGTAACTTATTTCATCAGTGCAATGATATTTTATCCAGGATTTTGCAAGATATGCAAGGAATAAGAAATTGTAACAATAATACACAATGAACACATCACAATTCCCACCCGTCCCTGTTGGTACCACTGTATTCAAATGTTACAGAAATGTTACGGTTGTTTTCCAGCTGTGGAGAAGCCATGTAGCCCAGATCTTGACCTACACACCAGGGGAAGGCATGCATCTATTGTGAGTGGCTATCTTTTGCAGATTGAAAGCAAGAACAACAGCAATTACTGATCATATTCACTGGTCTGGCTTCTATTTGGGACATGGGATAAGACCTGTATTTGTGGAGGCCTGATTTGTACAATCACACACACACCTTTTCTTCAGGGGAAGGAGGACAAAGTCCCCCAGAAGCGGCCCTCTGAGTCCACCTGAAATACCTTCCTCCAATGTTTATTATTGTTTGATCGGAAAAACTATAATAACTTCATGAACTCTGACCCAGAGATGGAGAAACATTAGAGAACACTTAATCCAGGCAGGTGAAACTCAAAGGCCCTAGGCATGTATAGAATACCATTCAAACAGTAGCAGCCGGTGGGGTGGCATGGCTTTCTTCCCAATGCGGAAGTCATTGCTGGCAACAAAGAGGAGGAGGGAATGAGGAGTGGAGGTCAGTGTGGTGTGGACACAGTGGCAGAACCAACCCAATGCTCCTCCCACCGTGCCTGAACCACACCAACCTCCCTGCTGTCTCGCCCCTCTTTCTCATAGCAACTTCCACATTGGGAAGCCAGGTAAACAATACTGTTCCACCCCACCAACCACAACTGTATTCATATATTGTAGCCCTTTTCAGAAATCCTTTTTCAGATTCTCATTGTAGGACATCTTGGTGGAAATCTCCACTTTTATTTTATTTTATTTTATTTATTTTGCTAATGAACTCTTGAAAAGAACTAAAATGCTTATCAACCTTGGGTTTTACAGACTGCTGTTTAGGGCCAGCGCTTCCATTAGGCAGAGGGAGACAGAATCCTCAGGTGGATGATTTTGAGTGTCACAAAGGGACAGCAAATGGTTAATTATTTGGTCTATTTTCCTTTTCAACCAGGGAAAGGAAGAGGCTTGTGGGATTTTCTGTTTCAGGTGCCAAAATAACTGAGTGAGGCTTTGGTATTGTACACCTTCCTGTTCTGCTTCAGGCAACTAAATGTTTTGGGACAGCCCCATCACTGTTGCAACAGGCTTCAGGGGATGGCTTCTGGTTTTTCGGGAAAACACACAGCCAGGTAAGAAGGAACAGGGCCCGTGTTGTTAGAATACACAGCTCAGCCAGAAGGTCTGCTCACTACAACTAGAGCTGCCATTAAAAAATAAATAATAACAAAAAAAATGTTTAGTATGTCTAGGCAAGTCCTAACCTGAGCACATGGTTTGCATGCAGAAATCCTCAGGATCATTGGCTAGCATCTCTGATTGAAAGGATCAGGTAGAAGGTGATGGGAAAGATTTTTCGCTGGAGACCCTGGATTGCTAATGCCAGACAGAGCAGATAGTAGTAACTGCTAACTGAACTAACAATCTGAGTTGGTACAACAAACCCCCTTCCGATGTTGCTGCTGACAGGAGCATCTTACCCATAGAGGCTACTGGTGCAGGGCGCCTGGGCGCCAAGTTCTGGAGGGCGCCAGGGAAGAGGCAGAGGCTGGACGCGGCACCTCCCAGCATCAGCTCACCGCCCTCGCCCGCCTCTTCCTCTGCCGAAGCAGCACTGCGCTCAGAGCCTCTGCCTGCCATGGCCACCATGGCACAAAGCGGCCAGCTGAGCCAGGAGCTGCTGCATCCAGCCTGTCTCTTACCCGCCGGAGGAGCTGCCCTCCAGCTGCTGCCCACCTCCTCCAGCCCCACAAAGCTGGGCACGTCACTGGCAGCACCATCCTCCCTAAAAAAGGTCGGCAACTCTGGGAAAGGGGGGGGGCAGCAGAGGGATCTTCGCACCACTGCGCCAGATATGCTTAAGACAGCCCTGGCTGCTGACTTAAAAATGCATCATTCTAATAATGAAGATATACATATACTACAGGGTAAGGTGACTCTCCCTTTAGAATTAAGCTTCAAACATGGAATCATATAATTCCATGTTGGAAGGGACCCAGGGGTCATCTAGTCCAACCCCCTGCAATGCAGGAATCTCAACTAAAACATCTATGACAGATGGTCATTCAATCCTTGCTTTAAAATCTCCAGTGCAGGGAAGTCCACCACCTTTTGAGGGAGTCTGTTCTGCTGTCAAACAGCTCTTACTGTCAGAAAGTTCTTCCTAATGCTTTGTCTCCATCTCCGTTCTTGTAACTTGAATCCATTCGTTCAGGTCCTACCCTTCAGAGAAGGAGAAAACAAGCTTGCTCCACCTTCCACGTGACAGCTCTTCAGATATTTGAAGATGGCCATTGTATCTTCCAGGGAGTCCTTTAATGCACTTCACCACAACCACCTGAGGTCAAAAAAACACAGTACTCCCAGTTACCAGCTCAGTCTCACAGGGCTGTTGTGAGTCTAAAATGAATGGTGCAGAGGGAACATTGAAAGGGCAACATAAAATATATTTCCTGTTCATCAGAATACTCTATGCCAGGAATGCAGTGTGTGGAACACAATGCTTTAATTCTTCCAGAGCAGCAAAAAAGCTTGAGCTGGGTTTTCCCCAAGGGCAGTCTTGGATTTATTTTCCTAAGGGCTTTATGTGCGTGCTTCTCCAGTTCAAGCTGTATTTGCTGTACCTAACAACAGCATTATGTGTTGGCTGCTGAAGATCTTCATTTACTTCCTCATTCCTAACCTGAACTTCATCTGTTGCCATAGGCAGTGCCTTCTGTTTTGATCAAAGTGGAAGGCAATCTCTGCCATGTCATGGGTGCCTCCCAGACAAAGAAATGCACATGGGAGATAGTTAACTCTGTAGTTTTCTACTGTGGTTTCTACAGCTCCGAACACCCATGCACACTAGTCTAGCATCCAGGAGTTAGTCCCTGGTCTGCCCTCTATGGAGCAGTTGCAGCAACAGGGAGCCGTTCTCCTTCCACCAGCTTATGTACCTCCCCCTGATGGACTGCTCACACACATTTTGGACTCACAGCTGTCCATGGAGGCACAGGTCAATTCTGTATCCAGGGCAGCTGTCTACCAGCTCCATCTGGTACGCAGGCTTAGACCCTATCTGCCAGTGGACTGTCTCACCAGAGTGGTGCATGCTCTAATTATCTCCCGCTTGGACTACTGCAATGCGCTCTATGTGGGGCTACCTTTGAAGGTGACCCGGAATCTACAAATAACCCAGAATGCAGCAGCTAGACTGGTGACTGGGAGCAGCCGCCGAGACCATATAACACCAGTCCTGAAGGACCTACATTAGCTCCCAGTACATTTCTGAGCACAATCCAAAATGTTGGTGTTGACCTTTAAAGCCCTAAAAGGCCCCGGTCCAGTATACCTGAAGGAGAGTCTCCACCCCCCATCATTCAGCCTGGACACCGAGGTCCAGCGTCAAGGGCCTTCCGGCGGTTTCCTCTCTGCGAGAAGCTAAGCTACAGGGAACCAGGCAGAAGGCCTTCTCGGCAGTGGTGCCCACCCTGTGGAACACCCTCCCATCAGATATCAAAGAGATAAACAACTACCTGACATTTAGAAGACATCTGAAGGCAGCCCTGTTCAGGGAAGTTTTTAATGTGTGACATTTTAATGTATTTTTAATCTTTGTTGGAAGCCACCCAGAGTGGCTGGGGAAACCCAGCCAGATGGGCAGGGTACAAATAATAAATTACTATTACCATTACATGTGTGGAAGCTGTCTCTGTTCTTCCCTCTTGAATCCCCTCCTGATTCTGGAAGACAGGGATGCAGGAGGGGGTGGGGAAGCACCTGGCCCCTCACTTGCATGGCCTGCCTCTTCCTCCTCTTCTTACGACCCATCCTCTGCTCCACACTCCAGCTCTGAAGCTTCCCCTGCCTCTGTTTCTTGCCTCCTGGCTGGTACAGGTCTCCACAAATCACTGGCCTCCAACCCCCCTGCCCCCGGTGCGCACTTGTCAGTGTCCTTCCAGTCCCTGACACTCATGCACAGCTAAGGCTGAAGAAGGGAAGACTTTCAAGATGGGGTTATATTTGACATCTTTTCTGTAACAGTCAGGGTTTAATGTCTTGCAGCACAAGCCAAACCCAAGATCCGCTCAAGTCAATGTAGATTCTGCCAGCTTCTTAAACTTAGTATTGCAACGTTCACCTGTAGATTGCATCATTCATATATTTATCAATTTTATTTTGTTGTTCTCCAGAGGGCAAATTGTTCCAGCAACAGCCATCACCTGCCTTGTCTCCTTCTTTACAACCAGTCCATTGGGTGGCACTGTCTGTCAGACATCCCCACCTTCGTGTCAGTCTTGCTCTTGCAGAACTCAACAGCGAGAATGGGGCCAAAAACCAGGAATAGTTGGCTCCGCCAGGATCATGGGCTCTTCTACTTCTGAGCTTCCTACCATTCCCAATAGCCATCACCCCCACTGCTTGAAAGAGGACTCTTTATTTCTAAGCTTCCATAGAACTGGTGGCTACAGTTGATTATAAAATGCTTGCTTAAAATAGCATTGATAGCCGGTGGCTACTAACTTTAGTTTGCGCCCAGTTTGCTTGGATGAGTGCTGGAAAAGAAGAGATGAACTGTTGCCAGACTTCAGTCCAGGCAAATACATCTGGGAGGTGGTTGTTATGAGAAACATCCCACAGTAGAAATAAGCTGAAGGGTTATGTGCTGAGCTGCCCTATTAGAAAGAGCAATCTTTGTTTCAAAGGCACGTCATGTGACTCTTTCCCACACTACCACCTCCTCTAGGCATCATTTATGCAAACAGCCAAAAAGGGGTGGGGAGGGAGGTTTGGAGGAGAGAGAGAGGTGTCTGGACTGTTTTATTTTTGTTTCCTGATTCCAGTGAGGAAAAACAAAGCTCAGCTAACAAGGATCAGATGGGGAGCCTACATGTACTGAAGCAAATACATATTGCACTTTGAGGGGAGAGATAGAAAATCCATCAGTCAGTCCTGGCTAATAGGTACTTCCTGCGATGCAGGATACCAGTTCAGTGACACTGTGAGTCTCCAAGGACAGCAATATCACAAGGAAGGCTGGCAATGGACCATGCACCAAATAAAGCAGAGGTTTTGCATTGAACTTCAGCACACAAAGAAGTGGAAAGCAATACATTTAGCAGTTATGGATCTCCTGGGCAGGATAAAGAGGCAGGTCAAGAAACATTTACAGGAGGAGAGAGTGTGAAGGGCGGCGGGAACATCCTCCCACTCTTTGGGTTTGCTGTACTTAAATGCCACAGTTCAGCAGCCGAGCTCCAAATGGGATAATCATTGGCCCAGATCTCTTCACTCAGATCTCGGCTTTACCACTTCAGAATGCAGGTAGGGGATCACACTATTGGATTTCATCTCTATACAAAAATAAATAGGAAGCTGACATGTCAGGAAGAACCTTTGTTCTCCCTCTCTCTCTCTTTTTAGGGGTGAGGTTTTGACTTTAGTAAGGGACACGGGTGGCGCTGTGGGTTAAACCACAGAGCCTAGGACTTGCCAGTCAGAAGGTCGGCAGTTTGAATCCCCATGACGGGGTAAGCTCCCGTTGCTCAGTCCCTGCTCCTGCCAACCTAGCAGTTCAAAAGCACGTCAAAGTGCAAGTAGATAAATAGGTATCGCTCCGGTGGGAAGGTAAACGGCGTTTCCGTGCGCTGCTCTGGTTCGCCAGAAGTGGCTTAGTCATGCTGGCCACGTGACCTGGAAGCTGTATGCCGGTTCCCTCAGCCAATAAAGCGAGATGAGCGCCGCAACCCCAGAGTCGGTCACGACTGGACATAATGATCAGGGGCCCCTTTACCTTTACCTTTGACTTTAGTGGAGAAGCAAGCATTCAATCACTTTGCCACCAAAGTCACAAAGTAGGGTGGCCACTTATGTACTGCTAAAAAAAAGTAGGCAGATTTCATAAAATATGCATCTGAGCATTTCTATGTCTAGCTGCAAATTTAGAAACAAATGGAAATGCAGTCCCTCTTATCATAGTGGGGAAAACTGTAGCTGGCTTGTTCTCCAGCTGCAGCTACAAATATCCATAGTATCTCTTACTGTTTTTTGTCTTTAAACCAGCCCTGGACTGGGCGGCCCTTGTGAGGGAATAGTCTTTGAAACATACAACTGTCCTCTATCAGCCCTTCAAGTAGAGGACAGCCCTCTGTAAAGATGAGCACATGGACAACCTACAGATGGGCTCCATTCAGATTAGCAAGCCACAAGTCGTGAAGGTCTATATCTTCTACTGGGGTGGAGTAGGGCATGGAGAAGCACTTTCCACCCAAGGGCTGGATTTGAATCCAGCCAGCCTTTTGAGGGCCACATTCCAACAGTAGGAAGGGCAAAGGGGGGAGAGAGAGAGAGATGAAACATTCACCCAACTATCAGTTCCATTCATCCATACATGCAACATTCCAGGCAAATCAAAGCTGCAATCAGAACATAGACCATGTTCTACATTAGATGTGGCAGCTCTAGCCAGTATGGCCATCGGTCATGGATGATGGGAAACGCAGTCCCACAACATCAGGAGGTCCACAGGCTCCCCATTTCTGCCCTAGAAAGTGTATGCACATTTATCTGGAAGCAAGTCCCTCTGAATTCAGAAGACTTGTATAGAATTGTGCTGCTTGTCCCATTTACTTTAATGGGAAATACAGTGGTGCCTCACAAGACGAAAAGAATCCGTTCCGTGAGTCTCTTCGTCTAGCGTTTTTTTCGTCTTGCGAAGCAACCCTATTGGCGGATTAGCGCTATTAGCGGTTTAGCGGCTATTAGCGGCTATTAAAGGCTTAAGGGATTAGCGGATTAGCTGCTAAAAGGCTATTAGCAGCTTAGTGCCTTAGAAAAAGGGGGTGGGGAGCGAAAAAAAATCACAGGAACTCGCAAGACATTTTCGTCTTGCGAAGCAAGCCCATAGAGAAATTCATCCTGCGAAGTGCATTGAAAAACGGAAAACCCTTTCGTCTAGCGGGTTTTCCGTCTTGCGAGGCATTCATCTTGCGGGGCACCACTGTATAGGCTTACTTTTATCTCTTTCCCATTGAAATCAGTTGGTTCATGCTCAGTGTGATATCCACACATCACATCTTACATTTTACACACACACACACACACACACACACACACTTGTCTTGTCAATGAAAATGTAGTTTGAAAGTTCATCCATGTGTGCAGTTAAATTATGATCCAATTTTCCCCAAAGAATGTTGAGAACTACAGCTTATCCCTCACGGAGCTACAATTCCCAATGCCTTTAACAAACTACAGTTCCCATGATTCTCTGGAGAACACCATGTGCTGTCAATATACTTTTAAGGAATGACGTGTGTGTGTGACTGCATTTTGCATTACAGTTTGAGGATGATCGAATCAGAGGGATTTTATTGTGCATCATGTTTGAATAAAGAAGGGGCGGGGGGGGGGAGAACCTGGAATTTAATTATTTAAATTACTGTGTGTGTCTTGTTTAAATGTCGAATAAACTTTTGGCAGAGCTCGTGAGAATGAATATGGAAAGCCAACAGAGACATCTAGTGGACAAGGCATTCCATACCATTTTAGATCATAATAAAAAAATCACTCAGGATGGCCACTTTTTAAATAATAAAAAATAGGAATCCTGTTACTTTAAAGTTGCAGTGCTAAAGATAATCACCAGTGCTTCACAGCATAACCCTAACCATGAATAAATTTGCATTGGCTTCAGTGGGAATTGCTCCCAGCCATGTGTTCATCAATATTTCTGCAAGTTCAGTTTTTTCCCCCTCCCCTTTTAACACTGTGGCATGGCAAGCTGCAGGTTCTGAAGTTCCCTCTAGTACAGAGCTGGGGAGCCTGTAGACTCCAAAGCTCAGCAGTCCCCAGACAATGTGGCTCAATGGTGAGGGACCAAGGCTTTTTAGAGGCTCTCTCACCTCTCCTTGGAGGGAGTGACCTATGGCTTTTTCTTATGAATGAGAGCCAGAATTAGTTTGCCATGCAGGCCAAGTATCCCAGGTGGGCATTCTAAGTACCCCTTTGTATTTGGATAGAACTGGAAGGAGACACCCCAGCTTAGAGAAGTGCTAGGGTCAGGAGACCAGGGTCCTGTGTGACAAGCCGTACTTTATCACTGGAGGCAATGCAACCCAATTCCTTCAGCAAAATCGAATTTCCGTTTTCCTACTGCAGGTAAGTCTTCCACTTCCCCTTCTGTCTGTTCATTCAAGAAGCCCAAGATGTCACCAAGTAGAATAATAGAATTGTAGAGTTGGAAGGGATACAAAGAGCCATTTAGTCCAACCCCCTTGAGTGCAGGAATCACAGCTACCCCAGTGGCATAGCGTGGGTTGTCAGCACCCGGGGCAAGGCAAGTAATTTGCGCCCCCCCCCCCCACTGCACTGTCCCTCCCCCAGATAGTCCCTTGCTCTCTCTCCGCACCGCACCGCACGCCTGGCACCCTCCCCTCCACAGTGGGTGGCGACCCGGCGGCTCGGATCGGATTCGCACAGCCAGCACTGCAGTGAGAGAGAGAGTGAGTGAGCCAGGTAGGGGCAGAGAGCTGCGAGAGTGAGCGCCCCCCCCCGATGTTGCGCCCGGTGCGGCCGGCCCCCCTGCACCCCCCACGCTACGCTACTGAGCTACCCCAAATTATTTCCCCCCCTTTCATTCATTTTTTGCATTCAAACCTAAGCCTGCATTTTTATCTACTTAGTTAGTCTGTACCATTTTTGTTGTTGTTGTTGTTGTTGTGGAGTCGTGTTGTGGAGTCAGGTGGCAATATTTCTACTTTACCTAATGTATGTGTGGGGTTTTGTGTCAGTGTTGCTTGTACGGGTTCTCTTTACTATTCGCTTGTGTTCCTTTGGTGGTGAGAGAGGTTGGGGTTGGTCTAGGGTGTGGTTGTTTGTTTGTGATTGGCTGTGGTGAACGTTGTTTTCATGTGTGAGTGGGGTGGGTGGGTGTTTTTGTATCAGGTTAGCCATATTGATTTGTATGCTGTTGGCGGATTCCTATTGTCTTGTTGGGCTGTGTATGTTATAAAGGGGAGCCATACCAGGGTGAAGTCATCTTCTATTTGTCGCCGTGTCAGTTTCAGTTTATTGGTTAGTTTTTCTAATAAGGCTGTTTCCCATATTATTTGATACCAAGGGTCCATGTTTACTCCTGATAGGTCTCTCCAGTGTCTAGCTATGATGTTTCTAGCTGCTGAGAGTACCTGTGTTATGCGCTCTTTGTGCTGTAAGTGGGCATTATCTTAGAAGATGTTTAGTAGGGCCAGTTCTGGGGTGACGTCTAATACTTACTTAGTTATTTTGCACATTTCTTTTATGATTGCTGTCTAGAAGAGTTGGATTTGGGGGCATTTCCACCACATGTGGAAGTATGTGCCTGTGGAGGTGCATCCTCTCCAGCATTTTGGTGAGGTTCCTGGGCGTATTAGCACTAGTTTCCATTGAGTTAGGTATAATCTGTAAGTGAGTTTCAGAGTGAGTTCTTTCCTTTTCACTGATATGGATTTAAAAGGAGGTCTAGACCACATTCTGGTCCATTGGATGGGGTTAATCTCATAGTCTATGTTGTCCTCCCATTGGTTTTTTGATCATGTCTAGGGGGTCTGTGGGATTTTAGAGTAGTATTTTATATATTGCAGATACCATCCCTTTGCCATGTCCCTTTGTTGTTAGGAGGAGGTTTTCAGAGGTTGTCAAGGGCCTAGTTGCTGCTGATTTTACTACTGGATTGTTTAAGAGGGCATGCAATTGGTGATGTGTTAGCCAGGGCATTTGGGTGTCTCCTAGTTTGTCTTTTATTTCTTGTGTTGATAAAGGTTTGTTGTTTTTGTAGAAGTCCGCTAGGCGGTATAAGCCTTTGGCCTGCCAGGTTTTTATCTGGAGGTTTTGTGCTGTGTGGTGGAATAGCAGGTGGTGTGCCAGGGGTATTAGTGGGGATGGGATTGGGGACAGTTTACCTTCTTTTTCTTTCCATGCACAGTCTGTGTAAACCTCTTTGTTGTTTCGGGGATTTTCCTGAGTTGGTTTGGGAGGAATGGGTATGCTGTGATGGGGGACTTAGTTGGTCTGTAGAAGTCCTTGCCTTCTCTGCCCCGTGTTTCTACTCTTGTGGGTCTAATGCAGTGACTACCGTATTTTTCGCCCTATAGGATGCACCGTCCCATAAGGCGCACCTAGTTTTTTGGGGGGGAATAAAGGGGGGGAATTATTTCTCCCCCAGGCACGGGGTTGGGGCGGGGGAAGCCCGAACTTCCCCCGACTCCAGCCCCCAAACAGGCAGCTCTCTGCAAGCCGTGGGAGCCCAGCGCTGGCTCCCGCTGCTTGCTGAGAGGTCCGCGAAGCCTGGACGCGCTGAGCTCAGCGCGGGCAGGCTTCAGCATGCAGGCAACTCTCTGCAAGCAGCGGGAGCCCAGCGCTGGGCTCCTGCTGCTTGCAGAAAGGTGCGCGAAGCCTGCATTCGCCCCATAGGACGCACACACATTTCCCCTTCATTTTTGGAGGGGGGGAAATTGCATCCTATAGGGCGAAAAATACGGTATATTCTCCATTCCCAGGAAGTTTTAAATAACTGTGAAAGCCAGAAGATGGCACCAAACCCTTCTTTACTGTCATTAGAACTGGTGTGAAAACTGAGCTGACAGAGTAGGCGGAGGGCAGAGTCTGAGACTTAGACATTTAAACCACAGTGTCTTCAGATGATTGCAGACATTTAGGGATGGTGCCAAAACTCCTTGGCAGAGTTATTGCTTTGCATGGAGAAATGAGCCCTCTGTAACATTAATTTCCATCAGCAAACCATTCTGGGCTATTAACCAGCAATTTGCCTAAAAACGAAATTATCAGCCAGAAGGAAACTATAAAACATAAAAGGAGCACTGCTGGATCCAAGGAAGCAGTAAAGGTAAAAGTACCACCTGGCTGGTTGTTAGAAAAACAATAGGAGAGCAGTTGTGGGTGAGCTGAGCTGAAAGCAGGCTGAAAGCTGGGACACAGGCTCAGGCTCGATTTGTGCTGGAATCCAAGGGAGAAGCAAGACCTTCTGGGGTGTTGATGCAGTGAGCCCCTTATGTTCAGGTTGTATATAAACCATATATACTAAAGACACCACAGTCTCAGGTGACCGAAAATTCTAAGGGAACCAAACTCTGGGTAAGTGCCTAGAACCCCTGGAATCTCACCGCTTGGAGATTGGACACTGGGTCCCCTCTGCACTGTTTGCTTCCCCTACTTGGCAGAGTGAATTCTTTTCTCTAAAGCTTTAGTATTTGGGATTATACTATTAATGTCCTTGGAGGGTATGTAAATCCTATAGCCCTCTATCAAAAGAAGATTGTCCATGCCAAAGAGCCATTGAAATCCATTAAATTAATTGTGACAAACTTGTCTCATTGTATGTTACAGGACCTAAGAGTGACTGGTCTTTTTTGGATAAAAGCCATTGGATTTAAGCAGGGCCATATAACAATTGATTTTTGCATACTTATTCCTTGATTGGAAGCTACATAAGTGTGTTTTTGTGTGTGAGAGCTGTTTACGCACCTTGTTTGTTATGGTTTTTTTAATGATTTGACGATTAAATTGTGTTGTTGTTTAAAATGATAGGAAATCCAATATGTGTTTAAAAATTAAATGTGATGGCTGTCAGCACACAGAAACTATTCCTCTTTGGGAGGAAGGGAGTTAAAGGGTTGAATATAAATGCCTTAACCTGCTCCACCGCCACCCATAAAATTACTCTCCACCATTCCAAGGCTGTGGTAGACACTTACTTTGCAAACATGAAATCGATGGAGCTTAATTCTGAATTAACATTGTATCTGCCTCGCGATACAATGAAGGAGTGTGCCTTACAGGCAGGAAGTCAAACTGTTGGAATGCAAATTTAACAAAGCAATCGAAACCCCCTTTGGATTGGGGTGGGGTGGAATTAGAAGGCATGGAGGTGTCCCTCCACCAAGCCCAGGCAGTTTCAGTCGGCTGCCTATCAGTTACCACCTATGGAATGATGCTAGCTCAAAGTTTCCCTTTCCATCTACCAAACATGCAGGCCTTTCTGGGAGCAGGGAGGGACTGTCAGAATCTCATCCTACTCTCGAGTAGGACCCTGGCAGAGACACATGCCCAACTGGCATGTTCCCTCCCTCCTGGTCGATCGTTCGGGAGCTTCAAAAGCTTTCTTCTGCCCAAACATCACAGCGACCGATGCCAACAGACATCAGCACGCTTAGGGATCTGCAGAGTCTTCGCAGCTTGCATAACAGACCTCAGCAACTCAGCATTTTGGCTAATCTACTTTTATTTACATATAAACACACACGGAGCACTGCAACATGGCTCCCTCTCTCTGTAGCATCAGACAGCAAAGAGAAAGAACAAAGGACAATAGTCCCACTTCATGGAACACAGTAACACAGACATCCTGTCTCCGTCACTTCCCACTCTGTGGAGTCAAAACATATACCGTCATGTGATAGACAAAAATCACATGACTGCAATCATGGAGCAGGAATTCTAACAGGTACCAGGGGCTATGGTAGCCCAAGAGCCATTGAATCCCAAGCCTTCCCCGCTGCCATCACATGATGACATCAGGCCTAACATGGGTCCAGTCACAGGCTGGCACAGCAGTCTCTCTGCCTGCCACCTGCCACTGCAGCCACCATATGTGGCAGGGCTATGGGCACAGCAGTGGCCTCACCAAGCTGAGGGGGCGAGTTAGGATTGCTCCCTTCATAAATACATGTTACAGGACTCACAGAGTTGTTGCTTCACTCCCGGTTCCACATGACATTAGATATTGCCCCAACCTCATAACTGACAGCCAATGAAGAGGTGGAAACGGGACAACAAGAACCATGGCACACATTGGGTGGTACTCAACTAGGTTCTTCTCAAAGTAGACCTATTAAAATGAATAGACCTAAGTTCATTGTGTCCATTAGCTTCAGTATGTCTACTCAGAGTAGGACTAGCACTGAATAACACCTGTTGGGTTTACTCAGATTTCATGAGGGTGATGGGTCAAGAATCCTAGAGTTGTACCAGCTGTTTATACAATCTTCGTTCTTCTTTCGTTTCAGATTTTTCCACTTTCGGCGTGTGAAGAAATGAAAAAATATGTTTCATCTTGGCTTTTCTCAAGAGCATTGTTGTTTCGTAGCAACAGGTTGGAATTTCTGCCCCCCACCTTGGGGGAAAAATGCAATGGAGTATTTTGTCCATGACAGTTTGCCTTAACTATAATTACAGAGGCAATCAATGGCCAAGGCTGAGGTGACATCTCAGAAGAAAACCACCAAGAGATATCCAAGGAGCTGACGCCATGTAGACAAGGAAGTGTTGGAGTGATACAGATGAGATGCACAGAACAGCCTTGAGATGAGGACTATTTTTGTTATTTTAAAAAAAAAATGCTTCTTGAGAGTTTGTGAAGAAACTGATCATAGCAATGTGGGGAAAATAATAACAAAGCATTCAGCAGGGAATGATGCAGAAAGCTTTGACATAATGAGTGGTTAATGAGCAACAGAGCAATCCTAACTCTGGCCAGGGAGCAGAAAGGCAGAAGCAGGGGAGCCATTGTCACATCTGAAGTCTTGACTCTTATGCCAGCCACGGCAGAAGAGGGCAGGGGAAAGCTTTGTTGACAAATTCTGCTGCACCACCTTCTAGGTGGTACAGCCATGATGCCTGAATCTGGCCCCATGCCAGGAGCTAGACTGCCTTAGAATCCAGGGGAACCTATGGTTGGCCTAGCTCTACTCTCGCTCCCATACAATTCCTTTTCTGAGCCATTCTGGGCCACGTTTTCTGCAGCTGCTGTGGGTGGCCTCCCTAGTGGCAGGGTGCCCTCTGCTGGTGGAGGCCAGAAACGCATAGGGATGTCTACTCCATGGGTAGGCAAACTAAGGCCTGGGGGCTGGATCCGGCCCAATCGCCTTCTAAATTCGGCCTGCGAATGGTCTGAGAATCAGCGTGTTTTTACATGAGTAGAATGTGCCCTTTTATATAAAATGCATCTCTGGGTTATTTGTGGGGCATAGGAATTCATTCATTTTTTTCCACTTCAAAATATAGTCTAGCCCCTCCCCCACAACATCTGAGAGAGTTTGCTGACCTCTGGCCTACTCTGCGGGTTCCCCAAGTGGGTGCTGCTGCCTGCGGGCCACAGGGAGATTAACTAGTGAGGCACTAAGAAGACAAGGGTTGGCAGGGGGTGCTTGAAGTGTAAATGACTATCATACTTTGAAAAGCTAGTATCACTGGATCAAGTTCATTAATTTTGTTGAATTAAACTAAATAGTTAAAATTGGATTTCAAATAAATTTGTTGTTGTTGTTTAGTCGTTTAGTCATGTCCGACTCTTCGTGACCCCATGGACCAGAGCACGCCAGGCAGTGGAATTTGCTGCCAAGGAGTGTAGTGGAGTCTCCTTCTTTGGAGGTCTTTAAGCAGAGGCTTGACAACCATATGTCAGGAGTACTCTGATGGTGTTTCCTGCTTGGCAGGGGGTTGGACTCGATGGCCCTTGTGGTCTCTTCCAACTCTATGATTCTATTCTATGATTCCTGTCTTCCACTGGCTCCCGCAGTTTGGTCAAACTCATGCTGGTAGCTTTGAGAACACTATCCAACCATCTCATCCTCTGTCGTCCCCTTCTCCTTATGCCCTCCATCTTTCCCAACATCAGAGTCTTTTCCAGGGAGTCTTCTCTTCTCATGAGGTGGCCAAAGTATTGGCGTCTCAGCTTCATGATCTGTCCTTCCAATGAGCACTCAGGGCTGATTTCCTTCAGAATGGATACGTTTGATCTTCTAGCAGTCCATGGGACTCTTAAGGGTTTCCTCCAGCACCATAGTTCAAAAGCATCAATTCTTCGGCAATCAGCCTTCTTTATGGTCCAGCTCTCACTTCCATACATCACTACTGGGAAAACCATAGCTTTAACTATTGTTGGCAAGGTGACGTCTCAGCTTAGTTGTTACTAATAAGGTAGTGGATGAGTTTATGGAACCAATGGGGTGGTAGCCTAAAAAGCTTGGGGACCTCTGCTCTATTCTATTCTAACCTCTTCCAGCAACATGGATTAGAAGACTGCATCTTTAGCTTACTGCTCTGATACATATATTCTTGGATTGGCAAAATGTGATGCATTATTCCTCCTGAAAATTTGGCAACCACTGACAGCCTTTTGGAATGAAAAAACAACAGTGAGGAGTGAATGTTGTCACAAATGCACTTTAAATGTAGATTAATTATACACCCAGAACCTGTAATTTTTCTTCTCAGCTATATTTGAATGTTTTTCTCGGTTGTCATGTAATAGACTAATGACAGGATTTTTTAAAAAGTGTACATGTTATCTTTCTGATCTGCAGAGGGCACCAAATAGTTTTGCAGCAGAGACTTGGAGCAATGGGAATTGTAACTGTCAGTCAAAGAGGTACTTGCTCTCCAATGGTCATTGTGAGACACAGAAGATTAAGTAGGAGTGTTTTCCCCCCATTCATGAATGTATAAAACCCAATGCTCTTTTACTGTTTCTGCCCTCTTTCTCTCAGATGAATCAGGAAGAGATGCTGAGAAGTGCTTTTTAAATCTCCGCTCCAACCGCAGTCCCAGGACATGGGAGGATATCACAAGGACAGTCACTTTAAATTCAACAGGTGAATCATAAAGGGAGCTATTGTTGCCATGATTTCAACTTTCATAAATTTCTGTACCATTTGCTGTTTCATCTGATTTCACTGAAAGAGGGGGCTTTTCTTCCCCCAGCAATCCCCCAGCTGGTGGATTGAATGAAGAGGACTTTTCCCCAATCAAGTATTCCTTGATCTCATTCGATAAAGAGCACTATAGCAATTCTGAACGATTCTCTCTTTTTACAGATGCTGCTTCCATAACCGCTTGCAAAGCTGAACGCCGTCGCTTAACGATGAACACGACGGTACGCTGGGCTCTAACTTTTCAGCCTGTGTTGGTTAATGCCACTGAAGAGCTCAACGATTCGGTTCTTCTCGGCAGCAGGAGCGACAATGGATTCTGCGAAAAGGTGTTCATTAAAGCCGAGGTCTTCTTGACCCTGGGGATCATCAGCCTTCTGGAGAACATCCTCGTCATCCTTGCCGTGATCAAAAACGGCAACCTGCATTCCCCCATGTACTTTTTCCTCTGTAGCCTGGCTGCAGCAGACATACTGGTGAGTATGTCCAATGCCCTGGAAACCATCATGATTGCCATCCTGAGCAATGGCTATCTCATCATGGAGGACCGCTTCATCCAACATATGGACAATGTCTTTGACTCAATGATCTGCATCTCTTTGGTTGCCTCCATATGCAACCTCTTGGTCATAGCCATCGACAGGTACATTACCATTTTCTATGCACTCCGCTACCACAGCATCATGACCGTGAAGAAAGCCCTGGCTCTCATCGGGCTCATCTGGGTCGCCTGCATCTTTTGCGGCATCATGTTCATTGTCTACTACGAGAGCAAAACTGTCATTGTCTGCCTCATCACCATGTTCTTCACCATGCTTTTCCTCATGGCCTCGCTGTACGTCCACATGTTTCTGTTTGCGCGCTTGCACGTCAAGCGCATAGCAGCCCTCCCGGTGGACGGAGCCCCCCACCAGCGTACCTGTATGAAAGGGGCAGTCACAATCACGATTCTCCTCGGGGTCTTTGTTGTCTGCTGGGCTCCTTTCTTCCTTCATCTCATTCTGATCATCTCCTGCCCAACCAACCCACACTGTGTTTGCTACACCTCACATTTCAACACATACCTGGTCCTTATCATGTGCAACTCGGTCATCGATCCTCTCATTTATGCCTTCCGGAGCTTGGAGATGCGAAAGACGTTCAAGGAAATATTCTGCTGCTGTTACGGCATAGGCTCAGGACAGTGCATGCTCTGAAGTGCTAACCTTCTGCTGTCTATGAAGGCATTAGGTGGCTAGCTTTGAGGCAAAAATCCTAAATACTGTCTGAAAGTGTCATTGCTAAGAATGGCTTAAGGACTGAGGGTAACAGGGGAAGAGCTATGATTTCCTCGCTGCTTGCCACCTTTCAGTTTTTAAAAACTAAATGGCAAAAGAGTACATTAATGCAGTATGCTTGCACTTTTGTAGGGATCACAGAATTGCAGTACTTGAGAGGAACTGGTGTAAATTACAGTATCCCGGCGCCCGTGCTTCTCACTGTTGCATATAATAAAATTTCAGCAGATATACTTTCTCGTGTTGTGTGACACTGCAGGCACTTGGCAAGTTGCACCTGACAAGGACCTATGAAAAGGATCTATGAAACCTCTAACATTGGCTGAAAGTTTGGCTATCCTAGCTACACATATGGGGGTGGGGGGGAGCTCCTTTGAACACCGTACAGAACTGTGTGACCTGGCTGCAGTCCCATGAACATTGCATAAGGGTAAATATTACTCTTTATGCAAAAGAGTAAACCTGATTAGGATTACACTGTAAATAATATCCTTTTTACTACGTGCTAGCAAATCATAGTTGCTGCTGCTGCTTTTTCAGTGCATGCCATCAGCACTGTGCTAAAGGTCTTATCTGGAGCAGGCTGTATGATGAATGCCACACTTTTTTTGCCAGACAGACGAAAAGCTAGCAAGTCACAGAACTGCTGTTGAAAAAGACTTTAGGCACTCATCCTTGTGTTCTCAGAACAAACATGAGAAAGATACAGTCAGGTGACAATCTCATTGCCTGCAAACATTGTAATTCCTTAAAGGATACCAGCAAATCTGAGATCACATGTGTTTCCTAAGAGTGTATTCTATTACTGTTCCGTTATTGAGAGAGAGAGAGAGAGAAAACACAGTTCTTTTCTAGCTTCTTGGATGGTATGTTTGCTAAGCTTTCCATGACAGTAGACTTGTTCAAAGAGTGAACACCTGTTTATTTGTACAGCTCAACTCTTTTATTGTATGCATATTGTTGTACACAGGCCTGCTATTTTATGGCATGGTAAATAATATAATTTAATAAATAAATTATTGTGCACACAGGTACACGGACTGTACACTCATTGAAGGTTACATGTGAATAACTGTAGGATCATGCAGCTCATCTATTTGTGTACACAGAAGGCTTGTACACAGTGAACACAGGCACAAGCTGTCTCTACATGTATGCAAATGTCTGTGTGACAGAGTGCACACTTGTTCAGCTCAGCTATTTTGTACACAGGTACGCAAATTGTACACTGGTTGGATGCAATGTATGAACACCCCTACTTAAACAAAATGCACACTTGTTGGATGTAATATAGTTGTCTTTGAAAGGATATGAGTAAAGGGGTAAAAGGTAAAGGAGCCCTGGACGGTTAAGTCCAGTCAAAGACGACTATGGGATATGGAACTCATCTCACTTTTCAGGCCAAGGGAGCCGGCGTTTTTCGACAGACAGCTTTTGGGGTCCTGTGGCCAGCATGACTAAACTGCTTCTGGTGCAACGGGACACTGTGACAGAAGCCAGAGCTCACAGAAACACTGTTTACCTTCCCACCGCTGTGGTACCTATTTACCTACTTGCACTTTGATGTGCTTTTGAACTGCTAGGTTGGCAGAAGCTGGGACAGAGCAACAGGACCTCACCAACATTGTGCAGATTCAAACCACCAACCTTCTGATCAGCAAACCCAAGAGGCTCAGTAGTTTAAACCAAAGTGCCACCCACTTCCCAAGGGATATGAGTAGCAACCCCCAATAAGGATTGAAAATGCTGTCCCTTTAGCTGCTTGTTCTCTGTAACAAAGTGCAGGAACAAATCCATGCTACCCTGAAGGAGCATCTCCACCCCCCATCATTCAGCCTGGACACTGAGGTCCAGCTCCAAGGGCCTTCTGGCGGTTCCCTCACTGTGAGAAGCGATGTTGCAGGGAACCAGGCAGAGGGCCTTCTCAGTAGTGACACCCACCCTGTGAAACGCCCTCCCATCAGATGTCAAGGAAATAAACAACTACCTGACTTTTAGAAGACATCTGAAGGCAGCCCTCTTTAGGAAAGTGTTTAATATAATATGTTTTGTCATATTTTTAATATTCTATTGAGAGCATCCCAGAATGGCTGGTGAATCCCAGCCAGATGGGCAGGGTATTAATAATAATAAGTTATTATTATTACCGAATACTTTCTGCCCCCACAAGCATGTGATAAGTGTAGCATAGGAACAAAGGAATCTACCTTATACTGAGTATACTGAGTCAGATCCAGTGGTCCATCTATCTCTATATTATCTACATGGATTGAAAGAGCGGAGCCTTCCTAGCCCTACCTGGAGATGCCCGGGATGAAAACTGGAACCTTCTATGAGCAAGAAAAATGCTCTACCACTGAGCTATGGCCCTTCTATAGAGGTAATTTTTTTTACCTCTTCTGGACAACCTCTTCTATGTTCCCCATCTTTATATAAAACATAATTATAATGTTTCAGACAGTGCATTCTCAGGACAACAACTGAATAATAAATCATCATAATAACAATTTATTTATATCCCGCCCTCCCCAGCCGAAGTCGGGCTCAGAGCAGCTAACAACAGTAAAAATAACAGAGTTTACATAAAATAATAATCATTTAATTAAATACATTCTAAATCAGTTCATTCTAAAATCAATTCAGAGTCAAATTAATGGCAACCACTGGGCTAGAGTTCTATGAGGATTACAAAAGGAGGGGGTCAGACTGTGCCTCAGCCAAAGGTCTGGTGGAACAGCTCTGTCTTGCAGGCCCTGCAGAAAGATGTCAAGTCCCGCAGGGCCCTAGTCTCTTATGACAGAGCGTTCCACCAGATCGGGGCCACAGCCAAAAAAGCCCTGGCTCTGGTTGAGGCCAGCCTAACTTCCCTGCGGCCTTAGATCTCCAGTATGTTTTTATTTGAAGACCGTAAGGTTCTCCGTGGGACATACCAGGAGAGATGGTCCCATAGATACGAGGGTCCTAGGCCGTATAGGGCTTTAAAAGTTAAAACCAGCACCTTAAACCTGATCCTGTACTCCACCAGGAGCCAGTGCAGCTGGTATAGCACCAGGTCAATGTGATCCTGTGGCGAGGACCCCATAAGGAGTCTCGCCGCGGCATTCTGCACCCGCTGGAGTTTCTAGGAGCATAGTGTTGCTCCTAGAGAAAACTGATGCATAGCTGATTCTATAATCAGCCCCACCTTCCTACCTCCTGGGGGGTGGAATTAATTTTCTGTTTTCAAATTAAAAGAAAACCCTAAGAACACTGTGATGGAAGCCAGAGTGCACAGAAATGCCATTTACCTTCCTGCTGCAGTGGTACCTATTTATCTACTTGCACTGGCATGCTTTTGAACTGTTAGGTTGGCAGGAGCTGGGACAGAGCAACGGGAGCTCACCCCGTCATGGGGATTCGAACCGCTGACCTTCTGATCAGCAAGCCCAAGAGGCTCAGTGGTTTAGACCACAGCACCACCCGCATCCCATATTGTGGGTTGTATTCAATGTTAGTTAGGGAAGCTTTTAATATTTGATGAATTATTGTATTTAAATATTTTGTTGGAAGCTGCCCAGAATGGCTGGGGAAACCCAGCCAGATGGGTGGGGTATAAATAAATTATTATTATTATTATTATTATTATTATTATTATTACTCCTCAAATTAGACCCACTGAAATTAATAGGCATGACAAACTTATCTTTATTAATTGCCATGAGTCTCCACTGAGTGAAACTTAGTTAGAATCAACTGTATTAATTTAACATGTTTATAAGCCGCGGGGACGCGGGTGGCGCTGTGGGTAAAACCTCAGCGCCTAGGACTTGCCGATCACATGGTCGGCGGTTCGAATCCCCACGGCGGGGTGCGCTCCCGTCGCTCGGTCCCAGCGCCTGCCAACCTAGCAGTTCGAAAGCACCTCCGGATGCAAGTAGATAAATAGGGACCGCTTACCAGCGGGAAGGTAAACGGCGTTCCGTGTGCTGCGCTGGCTCGCCAGATGCAGCTTGTCACGCTGGCCACGTGACCCGGAAGTGTCTGCGGACAGCGCTGGCTCCCGGCCTATAGAGTGAGATGAGCACACAACCCTAGAGTCTGGTAAGACTGGCCCGTACGGGCAGGGGTACCTTTACCTTTACCTTTAAACCATTTCACAGCCAGAAACATAGGAGCCAACTCCTAGGGGCTGAGGTCCCTTTGCCCCTCCCCACTAAAATATTTAAAGGGGCTGCCCTCCCAAAGTTAATGAACATTGCCATTCAACTGGTCATGTCATGTGATCGATTATGTGGCGCATTATTATTATTTTCATAAATTGAATACTTCAGAGGGAAAGCTCTCTCGAATAAGTAGTTACTTAAATGATAAGAGGCTAGGTACCTGTCCAGTTACCTGCTAATTGATTCCAGAGGGCTGCAGCTGCAACACTAAAAACCCTGTTGCTAGTGTAAATTAAATGCACCTCTGAGCATGTGGTGGTGCTTCTTTATTTAACAGAATTTATATGCCGCATAAACATAGGTAACCTCTGAAGAGCACATTTGTGAGGCAGAGATCTATGGGGCAAGGTTTGGATAGCAGTTTCTTGTGTGGCATCAGCCTGATACCACCAAGTATCAGGTTCCACAAATGCTTCAGGGCATCAATATCACTGTTTGGGGGAAGGGCTGCAATTCTGTGGTAGACTACATGCTTTGATTGCAAACTGTCCTGGGTTCAATCATCAGCATCTCTAGGTAGGGCTAGAAAAGGCCTTTCTGAAATTCTGGAGAGCAGCTCATGGAGGATAAACAAGGCTTCTTTGACAATCTGAACTCCGTATGTCCCTATTCTTAAGATTCTTTATTGCGATCCTGCTTGCTATATGCTCTGCTGGAACCCAATTGCATTTGGGGGAGTTGTCATTTTAATAACATATTTGTGGCATTCATTTCACTTGTACTTGATGTTCTCTGAAGCTCCTCTGCTGGAAAAAAGAAGACGCAATGAACTCTTGGATAAAACTGCTCTGAAATTACCTGCCAACGGTTCTGTGCTTCATATACAACATTAATGGGCATGAGCTCGATAATTGACAAGTCATTCTAGTGTGCAGGAAAAGTTTCCAGCAAGGGGTAGCTACTATTACATCCCCCTACAGCAAAGTCAATTATAGTTATATTGGCTCTTGAGAGGTCCTTACCTGGTTTGTGATTCTGAAAAACCTTTCACCACATTCCTTTCGCAATTGCTCTTACTCTCTGAAAATGTTCTTCATGAACATAGAAATTACAAATTCCTCAGGAATGGAGGTTGCTTATAATTCAAAGAGCTGTGTAGCTCTTAAGATGAAACTACATGTTGCATTAAACGTGATCATGTAATTTATGTATATGGGAGTTTTAGCAGTCATGTGGGAGGGGAAATGATCTTGGGATCACAGCACATAAGGAAGAGGGTTAACCCTTTCCCTCATGAGGCAGTCCAGGGTGGAATCTACACACATATATAAAGCGCTGTGGAAATGCTTTTTCAAAAAAAAGTTTTGAGAAGTACATTGGATTTTGCATAGCTTACTGTCACATTTGTATATTGCACTTTAGAACGTTTTATTTGCAGCTGTATAACTGAGTCCCTGTGGTGCTGTGGGTTTCTAGAAAAAGAGGTGCCAGAACTCACTGTGAAAAGCTCCCTCATTCTTTTAGAATGGCAATGGATCCTACATGTGAGTTCTGGTGAGTTCCAGATGGGGGGGAGCCCTGGTTCCCATAACCAGTTGGGGAACAGAGATTCTCTAGGTCTCTGGGTTCCAGATTTCCCCCCTCTAGATTCTTGGGTGCCAGGGTTTAATCAGAGCTGAAAGTCTGGGCTTGTTTTTCTGAGGGGCAGAGGAAGACGATGCCATTAAGCCATCTACAAGACAAAAGACTCTACAGGTGAGGGGAAGCTTGCTAGGGAAACGAGGGCATGATGTCACACAGAGGTTTTTTGGCAAGGTCTTCTGGGAACAAGAAGGAGGAAGTAAAGAGAATTCCATGCAGAGGAGTTCTGCACCAAGAGACTGGGAGCCATGACTGACTGTTACTATGGGCCTAAACTTGCTGGAGCTATAAGAGGAACAATGAGGGACACTCTTGGGATGTCATGTTCTGCACCCCCTCCACTGAAGGCTGTAGGTGTAGATATGTGTCAAAAAAACAAACCCACCATATTTCTTAAAGACACTAGTGTCAGCAGTGCCTTGATTTCCCAACGGTAGGCGCCTAGAACCCCCTGGAATCTTGTTACCATTCAGCAGCTATTGGGAGTGGCATGTACAATACCATTGGAGTAACACATACAAAATGGCTGCAATCATTAATATATGTACAACCCTCTCCATAATGCCACAAGGAAGCTTTGGCACCACACTAACAGCAACACACCATCTCAGTTCTGGGTGGTTGGTGAAAGGTAAGTCTTTACCTGGTGCTGAAAAAATGTCAGTGAAGGCACCAGGTGGACCTCCTTGGGGAGAGCTGTCCACAGGTGGGAAGCACATTCTCCAAGATTCCCTCAGAGTGAGGACTTGGAGAAACGTATCAGAAGATGATTTAAGGTTCAGGGTACATTAAAACTGGAGAGATGCTCCAGCAGTTATTGAGGTCTTCAGCTGTCAAAATTAACGCTTTGTTCAAAATCTTGGCATTTCCACCAAGTACCATTTTGGGTATATAGGAATCCACACTCTGATAGTGGGTTTTCTATTAGTTTAACAGCAACCATGATGATAAAGCTTATATAGAGTTTGATAGCCTGAAGGAAAAAGCTGTGGGCTGCACACAGACAGGAAATTGATGTAAAAACAAAACAAACAAAAACAAAAACCCTATCTCACTGAAAACTGGCTACAATTTGAAAATAAACCCCTGAGCTTTAATTGAAGTACATGAGGTCAGGAAGGCTGGCTATTGAGCTGCTGAGATCGATGAAATCGCTGGTGTTGATTTTAAGGGAAGTGCTTTCTTTTTCTTTTAAAAATATTTCCTTGTTGATTTCTTTAAAAGTAAAAGAACTTCATTTTTTTAAAAATTAACAGATGTTAATTACATCACAGAAGTATCCCCACTTCCCCATTATTTCAGGAAAGCCCAGCTTAGTACATCATGAAATTCTCATTTAACACAGTCACCCAGCAGGGCTACAGAATGCAGAACGCTTGAGAGGTCATTTGGAAAGTGAAAGGGCACTCAGAAACACCTTTTGAAATTAAGGAAAGTGTAGCAAATGCCCTCCACCCTTTCCAGGAAAATTTCACTGAAACTTTCTATGATAATTTTCAAATGCAGCTTCTTTTCTTGTTAATTGATAGAGAATTTAAAAAAAAAAAAAACAGGTTTTGGCACAGGATTCATTTTAATCTGTACGCACTTCTCCCTTTTGTCAGGACTTTCATATCACAGTTTTTCTCAAGCTTCCCCACCTATTATCAAAGGATGGCTTCCCACAATGGCCTTAACCCCATATTCAACTTCAAATTGCTTCCATTCAGCATAATGAAAGGATAGCCCAAAGCTGCTACACTTTGTTAAAAAGCATTATTTGTGACTGTCACTTCAGAGATGAAGTAGCTCAGTCACATTGTATTACTCACAGATGCTCATTCGCTGACTTGTAACTATAGTGAGGGACTTGCACAGGGAATTTTTGCATTTATTTACCTGCTGGTGTTCATTTAGTTTTAAGCGTATCTCCAAGGAAACAGGGTTGCCCAATATAGGTATAGTGAAGAAATTCAGAGCTCGTGCATACCCTCCAACATTTCTCCGATGAAAACAGGGGCAGCCTAAGGAAAAGTGGGCCCTTCCAGGATCAATTCAGATACCGGGACGGATTCTGTAAATCAGGGATGTCCCTGGAAAATAGGGTCTGTCTGAGTGATGTAGTGGTTAGTGTGTTAGATTGGGACCCGGAAAAACAGGGTTCAGATTTTTATTTAGTTAGTTAATAAAATTTATACACTGCTTATTAATTTTTTTAAAAAAACCAACCCTCAAAGTGGTTTACAAAAGAGAAAAGAAGAGAATCAAGAAAAAATTACAACCCTTTTTTATAATAATAATAATAATAATAATTTATTTATTATTTATACCCCGCCCATCTGGCTGGGCTTCCCCAGCCACTCTGGGCAGCTTCCCAAAAAATATTAAAATACTGTAATACATCAAATATTAAAAGCTTCCCTAAACAGGGCTGCCTTCAGGTATCTTCTAAAAGTCTGGTAGTTGCTGTTCTCTTTGACATCTGGTAGGAAGGCGTTCCACAGGGAGGGCGCTAATAATAAATAAATAAATAAATAAATAATTTATATCCCGCCCTCCCCAGCCGAAGCCGGGCTCAGAGCGACTAACATCAAATGTATAACACATTTACCTGCTGGTGTTTGTTTAGTTTTAAGTGTATCTCCAAGGAAACAGGGTTGCCCGATATAGGTATAGGGAAGAAATTCTACCGAGAAGGCCCTCTGCCTGGTTCCCTGTAACTTACAAGCCTGAGGCAATTGTCTCACCATACCTCACGGGCAGTCCAGTCCTAGACCCAGACTAGCTTTCCCCTTCATGCAGACACAGCAACCCAGTGGCCATCCATCTCCTGATGGAAGCTAGAGCGTGCTTCTCTCCCTTCCTGGCGTAACTCCAGTATCCCAATATAATGGATTTGTAAAAATGTGAATTGCCAGTCTCATTTTGGGAGTGTTTTTCTTTTAAGAGAACCAACACGAGCTCTTGCTGAGGAGAAAAGAGAAAGTAGCATGGTTGCCACAAGATGTCAAAATAGAAAAAACCTGAGCTGCTAGTGTCAAGATGAAAGCGAGCTCCTGCTGTGTTAGAGCTGAAGAGTGTGGGCTTTACAGAGTCATATGAAATCCCTGGCACTGAGCCCTGTGGGAGACTCAGCAGTAGAGGTCTATTTACTGGGGACTTGTTCCGGCATACTAAGTTCTACATTTCTGTGAGCAAAGAATACAAGGTGTTTGTCAAGAATCCCACTCACTTTGGCACGTTGAATCTTCCAGCTTTCAAATTCCAGAAACGATGGGTGCTAAAATGTTGTAACGTGACTTGGGAATGCGGAAGATATTTTAGTTAGATTGATATAATTTAGCTTTGCTTGGCAAGCAAGAAGTGAGTCCTGAACGCCTGGCCTACCTGGCATTAAGTCAGTATGCCCAGCCCAAAGTTAAAAGTGTCAATCCACGCAAACAAAGTCCAAAGGTCAAGAAATGCAGTCCAGGGTCAATCCAAGTAGCCAAGTCTGAAGTCCAGCAGTCAGGATACAGTCCAGAGTCAAACCCAAAACACAATCCCATTGAGGTGCCAGAACATCCAAGGCAAGGTCCATCAACATGGGCAGTTGCGCAGACACAGCACCCCAGCTCTGCTTCCCTCTTGTACTTTCCATTCTTATTGCAGCATCTGGGCTTGAGGAGGCAGGTGGCCCTCAACTGTTCCAAGCCTACTCCATCTGAAGAATCACACACCTTCTCCCAGAGCTAGAAAGTCCCATCTGGTCAGTTAGGGAACTAAGCTATGGGCCCTTGCCTGCCTCAGCCTCCTAGAGTGGCCCTCCCACTGCTCCCTATGCCTCAGAGCCCTCCGTGTTTATGGTTTGGATTTGGATTTGATATCCCGCTTTATCACTACCCGAAGGAGTCTCAAAGCGGCTAACATTCTCTTTTCCCTTCCTCCCCCACAACAAACACTCTGTGAGGTGAGTGAGGCTGAGAGACTTCAGAGAAGTGTGACTAGCCCAAGGTCACCCAGCAGCTGCATGTGGAGGAGCGGAGATGCGAACCCGGTTCCCCAGATTACGAGTCTACTGCTCTTTACCACTACACCACACTGAGAGAGGTCCCTCTGGCTTTGGTGGTGGGTTCTGCTGCTCTGGTTCCTGTGCAGTGACCTCCATCCCCTCGCAATCCTCCATCACCTGTGAGTACTTCCTTCCCCATCCCCTGCTTGCTCCGGTGTGTCCCAGTCCCAACTCTTTGTCCTGCCAGTTCATGACAATGCGTGTAATATTGCACATAAATCATTAAAAATGATTGCTCGGTACTTGTAGTTATATTATTGATATTAATTGTTGTTGTTGTTACTTAGCATCACCTGACATTTTCAGAAGGTAACATTAAAATTTTGGGGCTATACGAAAGTATTTTTTGTGCTTCGTCGTCAAATGCAGACATACCAAGCTAAATGTTGCCCAGCCACAAAAATAATAGCATGCTTGAATTCCTCACACTCAAAAACATATTTTTAAGACTGCTCGCTGAAGAAATTTGCATAAATTAATTTCACCCCCTAAACTAGTACACCCAGTCTAAAGCCTAATCAAAGCTAGAGCAGATTGCATGTATATGAGCCAGTTTAGTCCATCCAAAACCAACTAAATCCCCATTCCTTGAGGACTGTGGTGTCAGTTTGCATTTCTTAGTACAGAAAGTATTGATCTAATGTATAGAGATCTTTCCTGTTCTGCTTAGTTCAAGAGGGTTCTGAAAGGTTTCTACTCTGTGTGGAAGAAGGTTCTTTTTTGGGTTATTCCTTCTGAGAAGATGAGTACAGCTGGTTTAAACTGGTTCTGTTATCTTTCAGTCAAGATCATGCTGATTATAATAGTCAGGCCAGAAGGAGCCTGAGTTTCACTTACTCTTTCTCTCTCTTTGTTCTGGTGTGGTGTTCTGTTCTGTATTTAGTGTTCAGTTTTAGTCTTATTACAAGTTCTCGTTAGTTTAAGATAAGTCTGCTGCAAACTGGATTTTTTATGGACTGTGCCAAGCCAGAATGTATTGGATTTGTGGCCATTATGCTCATTTGCCTTCAGTAGCAGTAAAGCTCTTCTGGATGAAGTACAATTGCCTCTGGTCTATTTTTGGGAACTCTGCAACGTGTTTAAGTTTTTTCTCCACATGCTCAACATGTGGTGCCCAAGCCACAAACCAAATCAATCTCTTTGCAGAATTAATTTCATCAAATGAGCCAGAGAAAGGTGCAGTCAGCCTGGCAGTGGAAAAAATCACTAGCACAGTAGTTCTCAAAGGGTGTGGTATGCCAGAGGGCCAGGAAGTTTCAAGGACAATCAAATAAACATTTAAACATTTCAGTGTAGTATAGTGGCGCTGTGGGTAAAACCTCAGCGCCTAGGGCTTGCCGATCGCATGGTCGGCAGTTCGAATCCCCGCAGCGGGGTGAGCTCCCGTCTTTCGGTCCCAGCTCCTGCCCACCTAGCAGTTCGAAAGCACCCCTAAGTGCAAGTAGATAAATAGGTACCGCTTTATAGTGGGAAGGTAAACAGCGTTTCCGTGCGCTGCACTGGTGCTGGCTCGCCAGAGCAGCTTCGTCACGCTGGCCACGTGACCCGGAAGTGTCTCCGCACAGCGCTGGCCCTCGGCCTCTTAAGTGAGATGGGCACACAACCCTAGAGTCAGACACAACTGGCCCGTATGGGCAGGGGTACCTTTACCTTTACCTATACATACACACACACACACATATACACACACACACACACACACACATATATATATACACACACACATATATATATATATATAATATATCTTCAAGAGCATCAGCTATTCTTCTACGACGTATTGTTGTGAACACGAAATTTCATCTCCGACAAATTTGAAATATCAGAAAAGAGAAAGTCTTCTTTGTGTTGATGAGGAGATGAGAGTTTGTCTCAAATGAGACCTAATATAAATGAGATTACTTGGCAAAAGCAAGTTCACACCTTTCATTGAGCCTGTATACATACTTAAGGTACATATGTAAGAGGCTTGTTTCTAATTATATTTTGGGAATGATTCATGTTCTTATGCAGCTGCATTGGTATACTTTCTGGATGTCCCGTGATCATATTACAAAGTAGTTGTGTTCTGAGTTATAAATCAAGCACTACTGGGAGTCATTTCTTTTTGTTTTCTATTGTATTTATTATTATCAATTAAAAAACGGGTGTAGCGTGAGAAAAATTTTCTTCTGAAAGTGTGGCCCAGAGAAAAAGGTTTGAGAAGCACTGCACTAGGGTATAGGAGGAATGGCCTATTAATATTCACCTGACTTGTGTTGAGTATTACTTCTGGTTATGCTTCTGCACATATGCCCATTCCTGTTTAAATGAAAGTTACATCTTGGGTGCTATGAGACGCATCCAAGTCTTAATTCTGAATTCATGCATTTAGGGCATTGAACATTTCCTCCTTCTTAGTATGCAGGTGCAATGAGCACTTCCTATCATGCTGTTTCCCCTGGTAGCATACTCCCTTTCTCATGCCAGCAAGCAATCTTCGGCTCCTTGTGTTTCCAGCATCACAGATAAAACAAGCAGGGGCAAAGAAGTCTCGACAGCACTGGTGTTGTAGAGAGGAAAGTTAGAGGAGAATAGCTCTGAGATGCATTGAAAGAGCCAGAGCAAGGAGGGGCTGTCAATTACCGGTACTTTGTTCTTTCATAGATGTCATCACCAGAACACTAGTAGCTTTCTCCCTATTGAAGTACAGAGTGTTTGAGGACTGGGACATTTGCAGGGGAACCAAAATGCTTGTTTACAAAGCTATTGTACTACCAACCTTACTGTATGCTTGTGAAACGTGGACCACTTATAAACACCACCTCCAACTCCTCGAAAGATTCCATCAACAGTGTCTCCGACAAATTTTACACATCACCTGGGAAGACAGGCGAACTAATGCCAGTGTACTGGAAGAAGCAACGATCACCAGTGTCAAAGCAATGATTCTTCAACATCAACTTTGTTGGACCGGTCATGTGCAGATGCCTGATTATCGGCTTCCAAAGCAATTACTCTTTTCAAAACTTAAAAATGAAAAGCGTAATGCTGGTTGTCAACAAAAGAGGTTCAAAGACTCTCTCAAGGCAAATCTAGAAGAAATATAGTATAAATGCTAACCACTGGGAAACACTGGCTTGCAAGCACTCCAACTGGAGAACAGGCTTTACCAAAGGTGTCATGAGTTTTGAAGACACTCAAACTCAGGATGAAAGGGAGAAATATGCTAAGAGGAAGGCACGCTTGGCAAACCCTCACCGTGATCAACTCCAACCTGGAAACCTATGTCCCCACTGTGGAAGGACGTGTGGATCCAGAATTGGCCTCCACAGTCACTTATGGACTCACTGTTGAAACCATGTTCATGGAAGACAATCTTACTCGGCTACAAGTGATTGATGAAGGAGGAGGAGGAAGAGGAGGAGAAAGAGGTGGAGAATAATAGATAGGGGTTATAATTAGATTTTGTTTTCCTTTTACATGATTTCTACTGCGCTGTATCTTGTTTTCCTGTATTGTGCATGGGGTGAAAGAAGCCATTCATCGGCACCTCTGTGAATTTATTTATTTAATACAGTTTTCTTCCATGTTTCTTCTGAGGAACGCAAGGTGGCATACATAGTTCTCTCCCCACCCCCAGCCCCATTTTATCATCACAAAACCCTTGTGGGGAGGGGAGGCTAAGAGAGTAAAACTAGTACAGCATTTCTCAGTGAGTATCATGGCTGAGTGAAGATTTGAACCTGGGTGTCCCAGGTACAGATCTGATCACTACATCACACTGGTTCTGCATACTTCAGATCAGACTGCTGGATCCTGGGAGCTGCAGCTCATGAGCTGCCTGCTTTATGTGAAATGAGCCTAGTTTAGGGATGGGGAATGGTTTGGTTCACATTTTAATGCAAACCCACCTCATTCCTGAAACAAAACGCAAACTGAAGTTATCCTTCGAAATTTGCAGTTCTCCAAATTTTATGTTCTGGTTCTCCAACAACAACAACAACAACAACCAATACAAAAGTGTGGCTGTAAATATATATTAGGGCAAAGGGTGCATTAAGATGTATATATTTATGGAAATAACATACACAAATGAATTACAAGAAGGACAGTTGCTTGGGGAAAAGTGTGCATTGCATACAGCAATTTGTATTAATAGGAGAAAGGACCATTGAAATGCTGGTGAATGTTCAGATATATGAATAAGATTCAGATATATGAATAAGATTCAGATTAGGAATAGAGGAAAAACTGAAATTGGCCAGTTTGTTCACTCCCGGCATAGCTGTAGCTTTGCCAGACCCTGCCAAATAGATCCAATTCTAATAAAATTCTTCCCTGCCAACCTGTTTTGAAGGAAATGGAGCATTAGGAAAGGGAGAAAATGAATTATGAAACAGTCCTCAAAGGTGGGTTTAGTTAAAAAGCATAATGGATGAAAGACAGAGTACAACTAGAACACTTTGTGAGAATAGGATTGGCACAGAGAACTTCAGAATTCAGAGCTGTTTCAAAATGCTTCTCTCCTCACAATTTGTTGCTGATGGCTATTGTAAATTGGCCTGCACATTTCTGAGGCTATAGTAATCCCACGCAAATAGCCCTTATTTCAAATTTAGGCTGGAAATGCTTATTGTCCCTGGCAGACGAGCAAAGCAATCTCGGCACCTTTATACCCTCTTCCTCAGTCAGTGGCTCCTCAATTGCAGTATTTAGCTATCAAATTGAAAAGCACATATTCAGCTAAAGAGCCCAACCAAAGGTAGCCATTAACTGGCGAAAGTCACCAATAAAAGAATATTTTACTTCATTCAGGAGAAGCACAAAGCTTATATTAGGAGTAGCATTCAAGGCTCAAAACCCACTATGGTCATACACTGTAATGTCCTCAAGGGAATCTGTATACACATGCAGATTGGATTCGTTTGTTTTCAATTAAGTTGTTTTTTTATTGCCTTTCATATTACATCTTTTTTCCCAAGGAGCTCAAAATGACATACATGGCTCTTTCCCTCCTCATTTAATTCCCACAACAACTCCGTGAGGGAGGTGAAACTGAGAGGCAGTGACTGGCCCAAGGTCACCCAGTGAGTTTCATGGGCAGGTGGGCATTTGAAACCTAGTCTTCTGGGTCCTAGTATGGCATTGTAACCATGGGTGCCCTCAGAAGCGGAGCATGACGAAAAGGGAGCATCCTCTTGCCCGTGGCACCTGGCAGGTTCATGGGGAACCCAGAGCTAAATCATTTGTAGATTACCTGATTCTGGGTCAGGGTTTCATACAAACCACAGCAGTTCTCTCACTGCAATCTATTGAAAGCCACCCCTTGTTGACACATGGAAAATATCCCTCACTAGCAAGGAATGAGATCTATCCCCGAGCATGATGGAAAGTATCTTCTTTCAAAGAAGGTGGTAGGGAAAGGCTGATCTGTCCATTTCTATTCTCTCCAGTTCTCATTTTTATTATTTTAAATGCAGTTCTCCACATTTCCACAATGATTTAAAAAAATTAAAAAATCTTATGAAAATTCATCAATATTTTAGTATGAATTTCTCCTAATAAACACATTTTTGCATGCAGTATTGACCACTGTACATATTTTTGCAAGCAATTTCCCCTAATATAATACTTTTTGTATATATTTGTTCTAATATGTTCATTTTTATACACAATCTCCTCTCACAGATGCGTTTTTGCAAGCATTGTTTGGTTAGAGAAGCACATCACAAAATTCAGAGACGTGTGAATTTCACAGGATGGCTGTCCTCATGTTGTGCAAATTAAGCAGTTTCACCTCTAAAGGAAAATGGAATTGATGCTTCATTCTACCTTGGATGTCTTGTTGGACAAAGTGGCCTTTGCTTGTGTCCGCTTCTGTGGTGTTTTTTTAACAACAAAAATTGGCATGCTTTTCATTCATCATCTCAAACTGTACAGCAGTCCTGTGGAGCAATACTGGGGAACCTCTAGCCTACACTACTAATTGGGTCTCCCGGGTTTCAGAGCTTGGCTCACCAAGCCATATTTTGCAAACCACGTCTATTCCCCCCCTGGTTTGACATCATATAAGATGCCAGAAAGTTCAAGCCATAGCTAAAAGGAAGAAAAATCAAGAGCACATTCTTTGTTTGTAGCCAAAATCTGGGGCTTTTTGAATTCAGTGCTTTTATCAGTTGCTCTGTATGGCATCAAATTCAACAAGGGCTGACTTTTAGTTGCAAATGAAGACTTGAGAATGTACAGTGGTACCTTGGGTTACAGATGCTTTGGGTTACAGACACTTTAGATTACAGACTCCGCTAACCCAGAAATAATACCTCGGGTTAAGAACTTTGCTTCAGGATGAGAGCAGAAATTGCATGGTGGCAGCACAGCGGCAGGGGGAGGCCTCATTAGCTAAAGTGGTGCTTCCGGTTAAGAACAGTTTCATGTTAAGAACAGACCTCCAGAACGAATTAAGTTCTTAACCCAAGGTACCACTGTACTAAAGAGTGCGCTCCTGTTTAAGAACAGAATAAGAGCCTGCTGGATGAGGCCAGTGGTCCATCTAGGCCAGCATCCTGTGGTCACAGTGGTCAACCAGATACCTGCAGGAAATCCTTAAGCAGGACCTGAGCGCAAGAGCCTTCTCCCCTCCTGTGGTTCCATCAACTGGCATTCAGAAGCATTCCTTCCTCCGACCGTGGAGGCAGAGTATTGCTATCATAGCACCAATAGCCTTCTCCCCCTTGAATTTGTCTACTCCTGTTTTGAAGTCATCCAACTTGATAGCTATCACTGCGTCCTTTGGGAATGAGTACTTTGTTTTATCTGTCCTGACTCTTCCAGCATTCAGTTTCATTGGGTGTCTGTGAGTTCCAGCATTGTACGAGAGGGAGAAAAACTTATCTTTGTCCACTTTCCCCATGTTATGCATAATTCTACATAATTCTGTCATGTCACATCTTACTTGCTAAAGTTATAAGTTTGAATGGGCATAAAATGCTGGAGAACTGTCATCTAGGATCTCTTCACAGCTGTAGCGCAAGCAAAGCCTGCTATCAAAATTCTAATCAGGCGCCTCTCAGGATAACATCTGGCTTTTTGCTTTTCTCAACAGCTATAACAAGGCTTGCAATTATATTCATAAAGGTCCTGCAATGTATTACCAAGTGATTGCCCTGTAGTTGCCCTGTACATAGTTGCCCTGTAATGCCCGTGAGATCCATTAGTCATATATTACCATATGCTTATAGACTAAAGATGTTGAGCCTCTATCCTGAAATTGCAATAGGGGCCTTTTGTTGTTTGGGGACAAACAGCATGCAAACGGGGGCCACTAGGGGCGCCTTGAAAGATGGCTGCTAATAACATCTTGTCCAGCTTGCAAGAGGTAATTAGAGGCTGATATGGGGAGTACATCAGCCTCCCTTCGTCTTTTCAGGGAAGGAAAAGACGCTGCCTCACCTGCTGTTGCCATAAATCACCCCCGAGTTCGGATGAAGGAGGGGGTGAGAGGCACTAGGTGGAAAGCCCTCGGGCAAGCTTGGAGCTCCCTGCCAGCTTCTTTCAGGAGCAAGCCTGGCTGCGATGTTTAAAAAGAAGAAAAGAATTGGACCAATAAACGCACATGCTTCAAGAGAAATCAGGAATGCTTTTATCTGCTAATAAATTTACCACTGAGTGAAGAAGATCGAGACGGAAGGACGAAGGACAGAAGGAACAGAGATAACACCAGAGAACTGCCGACATTTTGGTATGTGGACGGTACGAGAGGGGGGGAGAGACTTTTTTATTTTATTTTTATGTGAGTACCTGATAACCTGATAACCCTCCCCCTCAAAAAACCATCTCGACGACTAATTTACAAGTGGGAGTGAAAATGAACTGTGTAGAAAAAATTATATGTCTGTGAAAGATTTGGAAACAAGTGAGTCTCTCTCAGTGACGCAGTAAGAAATGCTCCGTTGCGTAGGCAGATCTCGGCTGCAAGATGGATGGTCTAGGGAAGAAGAGCCGCTTGGATATCAGGCTGGAATCGTAAATCAGAAAGGGCTGTTATCCTCCTGGAAGACTAATTATGAGGCAGCGGGACTGGAAAGTAAAAGAGTGGACATTTAGACTGTATTTCACCGGAATGACAGGACGGAGTGTCTGCTCGAAAACATGATGGTTGGATTTGTGGACATATGAGAGAGCATTATAAAACCCACACAGAGACAAAATAAGACTGTTCTTTTTAATCCACTTGTGGAGAAAACTCGGAGGTGACAGAATAGGAAAATGAATAAATGACAAATGTGAGAAGATGGGACTGGAAACATCATTGCAGTAAGGAAAGCAGCACGAATTTGGATCTTTGGATTCCTGACGATCGAGGAGCATGGGTACCCCCCACACAAAAAAAATAATTTGGAAAACATTCGGACTTTATGATGTGTATTGATATAATTTGGACGAATTGGTATGATATGTTTAATTTGGCAAATGGAAACTTAATAAAAATTATTGGGGGGGGGGACCAGCATGCAAACAAGTAACACTGAGAAATTTACATGGTTTGACTCTACAGGGAGAGTTTTCCAGTTTGTTAATCTAAGGGCTCATCCATACTCCCTTTTGCGCCCGTTTTTCCAGGCACAGGTCCACACGTTGCAGGTTCGTGTCTGAACAGTATTGTCCTGCCACTTTCCCAGGGAAAACTTGCTCTTTACCACTGCAGAAAACTCAATTGCCATTTGTGTCATGGTACTGCCAGAGAATGCCAGGGGAAAGCCAGGAGGCGGGATGGATCTCAGATGCTGAAGCAGAGCCTCAGCACCGCACAGGAAGTTCTGGCACCGATAGTGAGACAATGCCTATTCCGTCTGTCAAGGAGAGGAGAGAGTTAAAGAGGAGGGGGGAGAGGCATCACATGAAACTTCCCCGCCTTTTCTGTTGGAGGAGAAGCCGGCGTAGGCCACTCCCAGAATCTGAACCGGAGGATTCAGATGCATGATTGTAATGCACTGTAAAATAAAGAACTGTATATATCTCTGAGTGAGCAGAGGTACTTATTGCGAAGAGCATTCACAAGCCATCACAATTTGTTCCCATTCAGTTGTAAGCAGCAGGTTTTCCCGGGGAAAGGGAAGCTATTCCCCTATTGGGAAGGATTTCAGCATTTGTGGCTTTTCATTTCAGAGGAAAGGCAAGTAAGAGGCAACGTGATAGAAGTGTATAGAGTTAAGCATGGCATGCGGAGAGGGGATAAAGTTTTTCTCCCTCTCTCATAATATGGGAACTCATGGGCACCCAATGGAGCCCTTTTATCCTGGGAGGTCAGGTTGCAAGAGTGAGTCTGGCCTAAAGTGAGCTTCATGTCTACACAAAGTTTTGAACCTGGGTAATAGTCCTGGCCTTGCATTCCACAGCAATGGGACCTGGAGTTTGGGAGTGGGCCTGAGCTTAAAATGAGCTAATTCACATCCATTCTGAGTTTATCAGTTGTGGCAAATCTTCTTTGACGATCCCTTGTGGCCGAGTCAGATTGTCTTCCATGAACACGGTTTTCACAGTGAGTTTATAAGTGACTGTGGAGGCCAATTCTGGATCCACACGTCCTTCCACCTTGGGGACATTGGTTTCCAGGTGGGAGTTGATCACAGTGAGGGTTTGCCAAGCATGCCTTCCTCTTAGCATGTTTCTCCCTTGTATCCTGAGTTTGAGCATCTTCAAAACCCATGACACCTTTGGTGAAGGCTGTTCTCCAATTGGAGCACTCATAGGCCAGTGTTTCCCAGTTGTCAGTGTTTATTCTACATTTTTTTAGATTTGCCTTGAGACAGTCTTTAAACCTCTTTTGTTGACCACCAGCATTACGCTTTCTATTTTTAAGTCTGGAATAGAGTAGTTGCTTTGGAAGCCAATAATCAGGCATTCGCACAACATGACCAGTCCAACAAAGCTGATGTTGAAGAATCATTGCTTCAACACTGGTGATCTTTGCTTCTTCCAGTACCCTGGCATTAGTTCACCTGTCTTCCCAAGTGGTGTGTAAAGATTTTCAGAGAGACTGTTGATGGTATCTTTTGAGGAGGTGGAGATGGTGTTTATATGGTGTGGCAAGTATAGTGGGTAGGGCATTGCAGATGATGACCAAGATGTGGGGTTTGGGGGGGCAGGATGGCAGTGCAGGGTGGACGGACTGCTGGGAGCACTGGATTGATTCTGCCTGTCTGACAGTGCTGCCCTGGTCTTGCCACCACTTTGCTCCATTAAGTGACTGTGACACCACTATCTGGAGGATGGCTCTATGGCACTACCCCCCTGGGATGGAGTCCAAATTAGCACATTATAGGCAAGCCCATTCTGAATCCAGGCCAGGAAAGTTCAATCATCCCTAGCCGTGGCCAGCTAAACATCCTGAGAGCCAGTGTGGTGTAGTGGTTAAGAGCGGTAGTCACGTAATCTGGGTAACCGGGTTCGCGTCTCCGCTCCTCCACATGCAGCTGCTGGGTGACCTTGGGCCAGTCACAGTCTCTCAGCCCCACTCACCTCACAGAGTGTTTGTTGTGGGGGAGGAAGGGAAAGGAGAATGTTAGCCGCTTTGAGACTCCTTAAAGGGAGTGAAAGGCGGGATATCAAATCCAAACTCTTCTTCTTCTTCTTGATGTTTGCAGCCGAGAAGGGGGTTTGAACATAATTCTTTTTGTTCCCAAACCTGGAATCAACAGCATGGCATTCCTCTCCCCGATATAGCATTATGCTGCTGCAACTTCCGTACGAAAATCATTCTTTGCATGAGACCCAAGGAAAACTTAAGTTAAACACTTCTGGAATCTCTGTTAGTCAAGGAAATGTGAATTCTTAAAACACACGCTGCTTGCCTCAAGCAATGTAATTTATTATTTTATGGATTTCACATTTTGCATGAATTCATTTGACAACCTACAGAGCTAATGATTGCCTGTTTGGTTTGGCACCCTGCTGCTCAAGGTCAAGCTGCCTCTACCACAAGCAAACGTCTGTTGCCACAGAAACCCACCATTAGCTGATGGAACAAAGTGTTCTCTAGCTATAACTTGTCTATATGCCTAAAAACACCAGCAGGGATGTGCAACCTGGGGTGATGTTGTGGCTAACAGGTTGTGGAGTGGGTCTCCAGTTGTTATTAGACTACAACACTCATCATCCCTATCTAGCAGGACCAATGGATAATAGGCATTGTAGTCCAACAACAGCTGGGGACCCAGGCTTGAGAAACACTGGGCTAGTCCTATGCATATTTACTCACAAGTAAGTCCCACTGGGTTTACTAAGACCTATTCCCAATTAACTGTACATGGGATTGCATGATCAGAGCACGAGGTGTTCACTGGAATGTCTACAGTTCTAGGATGGCTAATCTGTGGCCTTTTGGATGTTGCTGGACTACAACTCCCATCATGTCTGACCTGTGGATAATGGGAGTTGTAGTTCATCAGCTCCTGGACGGCTCCATGCTGGCAACCCCATGTCTATTCTGACTGCCAACAGCACTTGGAGATCCATTCATTTCCCTACCCTGCCCTAGTCTTAAGTAAGTTACCATCTCTCAGTTTCCTTCTGTATTATACTGCACTGGTGGTTTAACCTACAGCAGTGGAGGGGAACTGGCTGGATTCTCAGTTCCCTCTCCCCCTCTCAGGTACAATTTGAAATCTTTCTTTTGCAGTTGCATCATCTTGGGGTCATGGGGACATCCCCCTGGCAACTGCAAAAGAAAGATTTCAAGTTGTGTCTGCAAAGGAATAAACGTTTCTCTTCTGGTGTGGCTTGAATTCAAGTAGAGGGTGCAAATGAAGTTTTCATTTTCATTTAGAGAAAAGGTGAGCATTCTCAGAGTTGTTCAGTGGAGTCCATGATCTGCACCTTGTGTGGAAATGAATTTTCTCCACCACAAGAACAAGCCTCAAAGCTTTACTGAGGAACATTCTTAAATATTGGTTACAATAAGATAGGGAGGGGGGGTGTGACACTGTGCTCTAGACCACTAAGCCTCTTGGGCTTGCTGATCGGAAGGTTGGCAGTTCAAATCCGCACAATGGGGTAAGCTCCTGTTGCTCTGTTCCAGCTTCTGCCAACCTAGAAGTTTGAAAGCACACCAGTGCAAGTAGATAAATAGGTACAGCTGCAGTGGGAAGGTAAACAACGTTTCCATGCTCTCTGGCTTCCATCACAGTGTCCCGTTGCGCCAGAAGTGGTTTAGTCATGACCGGGAATGCTGCCTGTTGACAACCACTGGTTTCCTCAGCCTGAAGCGAGATGAGCACCGCACTCCATAATTGCCTTTGACTGGACTTAACCATCCAGGGGTCCTTTACCTTTACCTTACAATAAGATAAAAGTTGCAAAACAACAAAGTAAGACATTGTAAATGAGCAGTGGGGTTCAGTCTTTTATGCAGTTCAGTAAACTTTTCTTTCTCTGGTCCCAGAGGGAGGTCCTAAACTTGTTCCTCATTTCAGAGCACCTTTGCAACTGCTCTGCTGCTAGCCATCTCCCAACAAGCACACGCGGATTTCTCATATTTCAGCTTCCTGCTGTGAGAGCTCTGCAGCTCCTGTTCCCAGAGATAAGTCATCAGGTAGCTTATCTCACTCTAATGGAAAAATACCAGCCTAGTCTGATGCTTTTACCATAGCGGAAAACTCTTGCCTAAAGTAAACTTCGTTTTTGCAGCACTGGCAGACAGGCAAACAATCCAGTCCTCCCACAGTCCGTCCACCCTGCCTTGCCATCCTGCCCCCTCCAAAACCCCATATCTTGGTCATCATCTGCAATGCCCCACCCACTATACTTGCCACACCATATAAACACCATCTTCAACTCCTCAAAACCCTCCCTGTAGATTCAAACCACGTAACAAGTCAAACCACGTAAATTTATCAGTGTTACTTGTTTGCATGCTGTTTGTGCCCCAAACAACAAAAGGCCCCTATTGCAATTTCAGAATAGAGGCCCAACATCTTTAGTCTATAAGCGTATGGTAATAGATGGCTAATGGATCTCACGGGTGTTACAGGGCAACTACACACTCACCCACTTGCAGGACCTTTATGAATATAATTGCAAGCCTTGTTATAGTTGTCGAGAAAAGCAAAAAGCCAGATGTTATCCTGAGAGGCGCCTGATTAGAATTTTGAGAGCAGGCTTTGCTTGCGCTACAGCTGTGAAGAGGTCCTAGATGACAGTTCTCCAGCATAGCATGCTTCCGTTTATCCATCAGGCAGAAGACTGCATGTTTACGAGTTGATCTACGATCCGCTTAAGTCAGTGTGGCCCAGTAGTTGTGCTCTAACACAGTGCCAGAGTAGGAGCAAACCAGCTTCAAAACATTGTGCAGTCATGAAGCTCATCTTGAGCCACTCACACTCTTGCAGCCTAGCCTTGATTTTATTGTTTCATCTTTTTATAAACTGCTTTGAGGTGTTTGGGTTTTTGTTTTACAATCACACAGTGTATAAATTTTATGAAATAAATAAAATAAAATAAACTCCCACAGGACTGTATAATGTTGTGAGAATAGCAGAGCAGGGGGTCGGGGACCATGCATGCTGCATGGATCTCCTTGGAGAAGGTCCAGGGTGTTGACATAATAAATAAAGTCAGCAAGGAGTTAGAGTCATAGTATTGTCACAAAAGCCAGGTGCCTGCCTCTCTCTCTCTCTGACAAGTGGTGGCAAAAGCCCATGGGGTCCCAGGCACACACACAGAGCGTCTGTGTCTCTTTGGAGAATAGAAGAAATATGGTTTATTCACCTATTTACACCTTCAGTCTGCATGGAGGGAGTCCAGATTTTACGGCATACACATTTCCAGAGGCAGGAGTGCAGGCAACCTTCAGGCCGCTCCCCTCCAAGATAATAATGATAATAATGATGATGATGATGATGATGATGATGATAATAATAATTATTATTATTATTATTATTATTTATTTATACCCCGTCCTCCCCAGCCAAGACCGGGCTCAGGGCGGCTAACAACCAATAATAAAAACATGTTGATTAAAATACAATTTAAAAAACAAGATTAAAATACAATGCTAAAACACTAGGATGCTGCCTCTTCACAGGAGGAGAAAGGAAAAAGAAAGAGGGGGAGGGAATCAAACTGATTCTAAGCCAAAGGCAAGGTGGAACAACTCTGTCTTACAGGCCCTGTGGAAAGAAATCAGATCCTGCAGGGCCCTGGCCTCATGAGACAGAGCGTTCCACCAGGCTGGAGCCAGTGTTGAGAAGGCCCTGGCTCTGGTTGAGGCTAATCTAACTTCCTTAGGGCCCAGGACCTCTAGGGTGTTGCTGTTTATGGACCTTAAGATCATCCGTGGGGCATACCAGGAGAGGCGGTCCCATAGTTACCAGGGTCCTAGGCCGTGAAGGTCTTTAAAGGTCAAAACCAGCACCTTAAATCTGACGCTGTACTCCACCGGGAGCCAGTGCAGCTGGAAAAGCATGGGTCCCCTCTTCTTCATCCTAGAAAACCCTTTGCCCTCCCCCAGAGCAGTTACCCTGGCAACCTCCCAAATCCCCAGCCTTTGTTCACACCTGGGGGAAGAAGTTAATGGCCCTCAGTTATACTCTTGATAGCCATAGCTGGACCAGGTTGGTTTGCATATGCCAGCCCAGGAATTCCCTGTCTGTCACAACTCTGCGGTTTATTTTTTAATCCATATCCCAATTAATCAAAATCCTAGCATTTATTCATCCCTAGGCTTCAGGGGGACCCCCCCCCCCCCGATCTATAACAGTATCTAAAAGGGAACTTAGGTATCATCTACCACCTCCTCCTTCCAATGCAGGAAATCCACTGTTACTGCAAATAGGTTGCAGATGATTTAGAAGCAAAACCTGGAGGACAAATACTCTTTCCATTTACCTGCTCCCAAGTGGAGGGTGTTTGCTTTAAAAATTATCACAGTTGAGTCAATACCAATTTCCAATAGTGTCCAGCAGGGGCAAGAAGAATCCTAAGCTTGTCCAGATACAGTGGTACCTAGGGTTAAGTACTTAATTCGTTCCGGAGGTCCGTACTTAACCTGAAACTGTTCTTAACTTGAATCATCACTTTAGCTAATGGGGCCTCCTGCTGCTGCCACGCCACCGGAGCACGATTTCTCTTCTCATCCTGAAACAAAGTTCTTAACCTGAAGCACTATTTCTGGGTTAGCGGAGTCTGTCACCTGAAGCGTATGTAACCTGAAGCGTATGTAACCCGAGGTACCACTGTAGTAGCAATTTGTCTGATCCAGGACTGTCTGCTGCAGAAGCTGGCACAGTAGAAAACCACATTTCGCTACCCACCACCGTCCACCCTGAGCGCAGGACTTCTCCTGGCCAGGAGTTAGGATTGCTCCATGTATTAGGAAGAAACTCAGATGCTTTAGCTACAGTGCCTGATGCCCAGGTTCCTGAGAAGGAAGGGGGGAAATCAAATGTTGTACTTGAGAGAGAAACAGGAAGATGAGCAGGGAAAACATACGAGGAGGGGCTGCTTTGTTCCTGGTGCTGTGTCCCACTAACAGGGAGCGATGAAAGCACACACAAGGCAACCCCTCACAACAACTGCCCAATATGAAAGCGGTTCAGGTGGTACTGCACTCACAAAGAGAATTCTTCTTGTGCTTGCCAGGCTAGAATGACAAATCCACATTCGATTTTCCACTGCCTGAGTCATCAGCATTCTGTTCCAGCTGGGGAGCAAAAGGCCATAACATCGCATACTGAAAATACACGAAAGCCTGTCAGCTCATGTCATGAAGACAGGGGGAAGGATAGAAACCTGTGGGTGGATCTGTCAGTTTTGGTTTGCTCAGTTTCTCATTTTTCCAAGCTTCAATTCAGTTCTCCACATTGCACCTTTAATGTCGCCAGGCCTGTCCTGTGGAACACCCTGCCAATAGAGATTCAGCGGATGCATCCCCTCCCAACTTTTAAATGCCTGCTGAAAACTTTCCAATTCTGCCAGCCCTGTGCAGGTCGTTAAGAGTACACAATGCTCTATTGGTGTTTCATAGAATCATATAGTTGGAAGGGACCCCAAGGGTCATCTAGTCCAACCCGCTGCAATGCAGGAATCAAGGCTAAAACATTTTAAATTTCTTTTTTGCTTTTAACTTGTCTTTAACTTTTTATGATGTTATCATTTCCTTTTATGTTATTTACATTTTTTGTAAACCGCTGTGGTATGCTTTTTATGATGCAGTGGTCTAGAAAAGCTTTCATAAATAAATAAATAAATGCAAATCGTTTCTGCAGCCATTTGCTCACTTTAAAAAAAAATCCTCATGAAAATACATCAGCATTTTTATATGACTATCCCCTAATAAACACATTATTTTGAATGCAATTTAACCTAACAGACACATTATTTGGACAAAGCAATTTTCCATTAAGTAATGTAATTTTGCATGCTGTTTTTGCAGATAGCTGAATTCTTATGGACATATGGACAGCAAAATTTGGAAAAGTGTAAATTTCAAAGGATGGCTGTTTTGGTTCACGTATTCTTTCAGGAAGTGTGAATTTGGTTGGTTTGCCTTTAAATGCAAACTTTGTTGAATTTCTCCCCCACCCCACCTGCCTGCATATAAATAATCCACTTCCCACCCTGTATTCCACAAGACATCCTGCACAAAACCCCTCAGTATACCAATTAGTTGGTTGACAAGTGTTTATTCCTCATACACTGAGAGGGCTCTGAAGAGCGAAAATTGCCATTAACTATCTACTTCTGAATGCAGACTGATGAGGGTGTTTATAGGATGCAGCTAATTAGTAATGGTCAGTGCTAACACATCCACACTGACACACAAAACACAGAGGAAAGAAGGAGAGCAAAAGAAATATAAAGCAGCAGCTAGGAATACTAAAGTTTATCTTCCTACCATTCCAATAATACACATTTATCCTCTGTATGCTTTTACTAATAAGCTCCTTTGTACAAGCTCTGGTAAAAAACACACCAAACAACCAGTTGCAACCTTGATTTATTTAATTCTCTGATTTCTAGCACTGCGAGATAATTAACAGACAGCACGCGGCTGCACATGGATTGCTTTATGATTAAATTCCTTTAATTGTCTACTGACCTTCAGCTAATTCGCTAGTTCTGAGATTTTACAGCTTCAGAGAACCCCTTCTGCACTGAGGTGTTTTCACTGGAACGTACACATACAACCCTGGACCTTGAAGAGGACTGTTTGTGTTAAGTTGTGGGTGAACATATCAGACGACAGAGCGATTCTTCAAACAGCTCTTGTTTATTCACAGGCCGAGAACAGAACTGGGCTGAAGGGTTCAGCCAACGTGCTTATATAGAGCTCAACTACAAAGCAACAGTAACAACTTTCTGTAACTATCCAATCACCCAACGTCACTTTCAATTCCTTATTTGCATATGTGGACCTGAGTGAAAACTATCTACAGTATCCCCCTGCTGGCCCAGGGTGAGAACTTCAGTACATTACAGTTTGTACTGAACAAACCTGTGTTCACCCTCCTTCTTGTTTCTCAGAGGCCCTGTTTGGACTACGCAGGCATTATCACTCATTATCTAGATGAGCACATCATAAGGTCGCATTTATCCATGACTTGATCATAAAAAGGGTGCCAATCTGGCGTTTTATTACTGAGACCTGGGTGGGTGGGTGAGTTAGGAGTTGATCTAACCCAGCTGTATCCACCTGGATACTCAGTGCAGAATCAACACAGGCTGCAGTGCCAGAGGATGAGTTGCAGTGGTCCACAGAACTTCCATTTCCATCACAAGGAAACCCCTCTGTCTTCTCAAGTTGGGCCAAGGAGACAGTAACCTAGGACTACTGGTGGTGTACCTTCCACCCAGCTGCCCAGCAGCTTCTCTCACCAAGCTGGCAGAGGCCACCTCAGATTTTGTGTTGGAGCAACCCAGAACAGTTCTGGGGGATTTCAATATCCATGCTGAAGCTGCCTCTAGTGGTCCAACTTGGGGCTCCATGGCCACCCTGACTACCAACACTAGAAATGGAATCGTATCTTCCACTGCATCTGAGGGAAACTGGCTAATTTAGGAGGCTATGTGGCATATACAACTCTGTCTTCCAACACAAGGAAATGTCCAGGGGTCTCAGGAGGAACTACCAGAAGGCAGCCACTACTGCCCTCAGCATCTACCACCTGATACAGTTGCCCCATTCTGCCCAGTGATAGGACTGGTCTGGTTGTAGCATACAACAGATTCTGGGAGTGACTGGTAGTGGCCGCTGATACCATACAACACCGGTCGTGAAAGACCTCCATTGGCTCCCAGTAAGTGGGTGGCGCTGTGGTCTAAACCACTGAGCCTAGGGCTTGCCGATCAAATGGTTGGCAGTTCGAATCCCCACGACGGGTTGAGCTCCCATTGCTCGGTCCCTGCTCCTGCCAATCTAGCAGTTCGAAAGCACATCAAAGTGCAAGTAGATAAATAGGTACTGCTCCGGCAGGAAGGTAAACGGCATTTCCGTGCACTGCTCTGGTTCACCAGAAACGGCCTAGTCATGCTGGCCACACGACCCAGAAGCTGTACGCTGGCTCCTTTAGCCAATAAAGCGAGATGAGCACTACAACCCCAGAGTCGGCCACGACTGGACCTAATGTTCAGGGTTCCCTTGAGCTTTACCTTTACGTTTCTGAGCACAATTCCAAGTGTTGGTGATGACATTTAAAGCCCTCAACAGCCTCAGCCCAGTATACCTGAAGGAGCGTCTCCACTCCCATTATTCTGCCTGGACACTGAGGTCCACCTCCAAGGGCTTTCTGGTGGTTCCCTCACTAAAAGGAGTGAGGTTACAGGGAACCAAGCAGACGGCCTTTTCAGTGGTGGCGCCCACCCTGTGAAATGCCCTCCCATCAGATGTCAAGGAAATATCTGACTTTTAGAAGACAACTGAAAACAGCCCTCTTTAGGGAAGTTTTTAATGTTTGATGTTTTGTCATGTTTTTAATATTCTGTTGGTAGCCTCCCAGAATAGCTGGTGAAACCCATCCAGATAGGCAGGGTATTATTAATAATAATAAATTGTTGTTGTTGTTACCAAATACTTTCTGCCCCCACAAGCATGCGATAAGTGTAGCATAGGAACAAAGGAATCTACCTTATACTGAGTATATGTAGTCAGATCCAGTGATCCATCTATCTCCATGTTATCTACATGGAGAGGAGACTTCCTAGCCTTACCTGGAGATGCCAGTTTTTAATATTTGATGCTTTATCACATTTTTAATATTCTGTTAGGAGCCACTCAGATGGGTGGTGTATAAATAATAATTAAATAATAATAATAATAATATTTCCTTGATCAATTTGGGTTGGATGGCATTGCTCATTCCACACACACTTTATTAAGGATATTTCACCGATTCCTTGGGACTTCTATCCTGATCTCCCCTATACCTTTTGTACTCAGAACCAAAATTTATCATGTCAGGGCCAGGTTTTAAAAAGAATAAAAGGAGTGGGCAGGGCCATGAAAGAATGCAGCACAATATCCAGGAAGGTTTCCAGGTCCTTATCAAAAGCTATGGCATTCAATCATTAAAAATGTCACATAAACAACAGAAATGAACTTTTAAAACAGCAGGGGGGTCCGGCTGGATTCAACCGACACTGTCAGCTGTCCTACTTTTGCCATTGACAACCTGGAATATGGCATCAAATACTAAGCACAGTACTGTCACTTTTACAACAGGGAAATGGCTTGACATTTTAAAGTATATGAAGAAAAGAAAATAAGTGTTGCCACTTATTTCTGAAGAAATGTTTTGTTTTGTTTTCTTTTTACCCCACAACAAACATACAGTGGTACCTTGGTTCTCAAACTTAATCCGTTCTGGGAGTCCGTTCAACTCCTGAAACCGTTCAAAAACCAAGGCATTGCTTCTGATTGGCTGCAGCAGCTTCCTGCAGTCAAGTGGAAGCTGCACCGGATGTTCTGTTTCCGAAAAGCGTTCGCAAACCAGAACACTTTTGTGGCATTCAGGAGCCGATTTGTTCAACAACTAAACCGTTCAGGAACAAAGGTACCACTGTATTAAGTCCTCACTGAGCTCTTTTGTTGTTATGTTTTTTTAAATTATGTCTTTATTGTTTTAAAATAAATGCATTTGTAGAAAGAAAAAAGAGAAAGAAAAAACAAACACAATAATAGTATAACAAACATCATTTATACACCCAACAATGCAAATAATTATAGATCTTGTAAAGAGAAAAATTAAAAATGACTTCCAGTTAGTCTCACTGTACTTTATCTATTGGTTACCTTATACCGCAGAGTTACATATTCCTTATATAGTCTCTCTTTACACCCCTGTGAACTGGTCAATTACTTTTTACACTATACAAGGGTCAGTCTAGTTCTGCCAGGAGCTTTCCTTTTATACCGTGCTTTTTTAAGTATTCTTTAGAAATTCTCCATTCCTTATAGACTATTTGTTTTGTTTGGCCTCTGAGCCTTCCTGTCGCCTTTGCTAGCTGCAGGTATTTTACCATTAGGATTTGCCAATCTGCTGTGTTAGGTTATTGTTGTATTTTTCCAATTTCTTGCTACTAAAATTCTGCCCACTGTTATCCCGTACATGAACAATGTTCTTTTCGATTTCCCTATTTCTTCTGGCAGTACACTTAAAAGAAATATTTCTCACTGAGCTCTTTTGATTGGGGGCAGGTTTTCCACCTATATATATATTTGTACTTCTGCAGATCTTGGGGTTCTCACAGACCTGCTGTTCATTCTCTCTTGCACTTAAAGGTAAAGGGACCCCTGACCATTAGGTCCAGTTGTGACCGACACTGGGGTTGCGGCACTCATCTCAATTTATTGGCCGAGGGAGCCGGCTTACAGCTTCCGGGTCATGTGGCCAGCATGACTAAGTCACTTCTGGCGAACCAGAGCAACACACAGAAACGGCGTTTACCTTCCCGCCGGAGCGGTACATATTAATCTACTTGCACTTTGACGTGCTTTCGAACTGCTAGGTTGACAGGAGCAGGGACCAAGCAACGGGAGCTCACCCATTGCGGGGATTCGAACCGCCGACCTTCTGATTGGCAAGTCCTAGGCTCTGTGGTTTAACCCACAGCACCATTTTGCCAACAGCCTTACCCACAGCTGGAGAATTTGAGTTTGCTATTTACTATATATGGGATTTTTCACTGGGATGTTAAAAGACTCTGAGAAGACTATGAGATGTTTTGGCAAGTACAAGAGAAGCTTTGGCTAAGGTTGCCATATGTTTGCTCCCCCATAACCCCAGAAAAGGCTCTTTAAAAGTGGTGCATATGCCAAAAACTCAACTGGCAGGGCATCACTGTACTTTGAGTTTGAAACCCTTTGAGTTTCCACCTGCCAAATCATTGTTAAAGACACATATCCTTGCAGAAGGCGGGGGGGGGGACATTCAGCTAAGGACCCTATTTCCCATATGCTTTCAGAAGGAACTTTAAATTTCAACAATACAGGTTTCTGAATGCATATTGTGCAGAGGTAGAACATACTGTAACATCATTGTGCAATTTAAGTGACATACAGATAAGCAATTACTTAATGTAGTCAAATCTCCAGTCTCTGCTCATTTAGAAAAACACATCATCTTGGTTCCATGCACAAGAAACAACCCACAAAACATCTTTGGAATAGTTAGAGGGCAAAAATCTTCAAAGCTAACTTGGTAAGCAGCCAGTTTTACTGGGCAAGGTAAAAAAGCCCTGGCACTGACTGAGATTATAGAAAGCAACATGGACTGTATTTTAGTCTAGTGGTTCCCAAACCCACTCCACCCTACCCCCCTGACTCTTAATAATTTCTGAGACTCCTGGCATTGTACTTAATGATTTTTCTGCCTGTGGTAGCAATCGTAATGCACTGTGCTAGATTTACGTAATTGTATATATTTTTTTAATTACTTCTTTTGCACTGTATTTTATTGTATTAAAATTTGAATTCCATAGAATCCCTCCCATGATCATCTGGTTGGCCACTGTGGCAACAGGATGTGAAGGGAACACGAGGGTCATCTAGTCCAACCCCCTGCAATGCAGGAAACTTTTGCCCAACCCACGACCCTGAGATTGAGAATCTCATGCTGTACTGGCTGAGCTGCTATAAAACAGCAGGATCTCGTAGTATTGCATCCCCACCATATATTCAAGGTGTAGCCAGGGGGGCAAGGGGGAAACTGCCCCCCAACTCAATAAAAAATAATAAAAATACTTAACTGAGGTTCTGCCTCCCCCCCAAAAAAATCAAAAATCCTGGCTATGTGCATGCATACAATTAAAGCACTCTTATACCATTGTAACAGGCATGGCTTCCCCAAAAGAATCCTGGCAACTGTAGCTTGCTCAGGGTGCTGGGAATTGTAGCACTGTGAGGGGTCTGCTAACAACTCTCAGCACCCTGAACAAACTACAGTTCCCATGATTCTTTGGGAGAAGCAATGGCTGTTAAAGTGGTAAAGGAGTGCTTTAAATGTATGATTGCGTTGTGACTTTAGGCCAGAGGTAGATTTTCTGGAGTTACTGCTTTTCATTCTCCAAAACAATATAATTGGTTCTGCAGTTCTCGGCCATGCATTGGCAGGCATCTGAGGAGTTAGCTGTGTAAATGCCAACACCCCTGCCTTAGGCTAACTAATTTATTATGACACACACTTCCATGAACTACGGTTCATTTCGCCAGATGCTAATTGTTTTAACACTTAAGGGATTCTGAAGGTGCACACTTAATTGCAACATTCTGAACATGCTGGTGGACCGTAGAATTCTGTTATGATGGTTGGCACTGAAATGAAGCCATCCTGCTCTAAAACACATTCCAGCTCCTTCAAGGCAGACAGTTGCCAAAGCCTTGGCAGAACCCTCCAGCAGCTTCAAAACATGAAACCACTCCATCTTCCTATTCCAACCTTCCCCACCCCTGGGGGCGGAGGAGCGCAATCCAGTAGGGTTCAGATGGAACAGATGCAAAAATGACTTTAAATATTTGCCTAAAAGTGGTCATTTTGGCCAGCGTGGACTGTCCAGTAAGTGACAAAAAGCCACAGCTGCCAAACTGCAACCCCTGCAACCCAAGGAATTTTTAAATAATAACATTTTTCGAAAACTGTAGAGTTTTCTATGTGTTCCATTAGTCTAGGAAGCAGGAGTCCTTGGAAAGCTGACAAGACTACCGATTTGCATTCCTTCCCTTTCCTCTCTATTGTTGTTGTCCAAGGTCCTAAATACTCTGCTTTCATTCACAAAGCCCAGAAAGAATATTACTTGGATTGACAAGCCAAGCATGTGCGTTGGTGGCGTTGAGAACTTGCCATTCTTCCCTGATTCCTCCAGTCTGTCAGCAGGAACATTGCTATTATCATCAATAAAGAGCTGATTTTTACCTTCCAAGGCAAATACACATGAAGGTCAAATGGTGATTCTTTTATCCTGCATATTCCTCCTCACAGCCATTGTCTCTGCACCCACCTAATTAATGTCGTAAACACGGGTTTCTTGCACCTTTGTCTCCATCCCAGCAGCACAGCTGCCTTCTGCTGGGTGAAGCTATGGGTTTTGAAATCAACAACCACAATTCGTGCTGCTGGCGTATTGCTGATTAACCCACCGTTGGAAAGGAAACTTTGACAGAATGAGTCTATTTTGTCTTTTGCTCAGCAAGCATCTTCTCAGCAGAAGTCTTCTCTGGCCCAAAGTAAACCAATTAAGAAGTCAGCAGAGATTGTCTCACATGAGCAACAGATGAAATTCAGGGAGGAAGCCTGATGTCTTTGAAGGAAGAGGACATTTTGGCAGGCATTACTCTCATGCTAATACACAGGATAATGAGGGAAGGCAGCAATTTTGAAACTGGTAAGTGCAGGAAACCAGTAACTGCAGGAATTGCCACAAGTGAATTTATTCCTGTGGCCTGTCCAGCTAACCAGTCCTTCTGTCAAGTAGATCCTGGTAATTGTTCAGCAAGGTCAACTGGTATCAGCTAATTGTTTATTCAGTGATGGTTTCTGGGGGCCTGGAGAGTGCTTTTGAGCATTTTAAAGGAAATATCCAACAGAGCTCAGATAGAGCGCTTCCCCAGCTAAGGAGAAGGGGTTGGTAGAAGGGGTGTGTGAGGTATGGATGCTTGAGGAATGCAATTTATGTGAATTTTGATGCAGGCTGGGCTGATTTCCTGGATTAATGTGTAAACTAGAATATAATTATCCTTTGGATTTTGCACTTCTCGGAACCATTTCATGCAATTTCCAGCTCAAAAAAAAGTACAAAAATGCCTGTTATTGTGTTTTTTCCAAATAAATTACACTGTTCTGGTAAAGCACAGGGATTTTGTGTTGTTGCAACAGTTCTATGCAATTATCTTGCCTTAGGAAGTGAAGTGAGCCCCTACATTGTTATATATGCTCAATATCCTATTGAAAACTTTTCTCCCAAGTCTTCCCAAATGAGCCTATTTCATTTCTCCAGTTTTAAACTCTTTAAATCCTTTCTTTTCTTTTCTGTTATTTTTAAATCATTTGTTTATTCTGCCTTTGTAATCCACTTTATTGCTGGTTTTAGTTGTACCGTTTTATGCATTTTTGTATTTCATTGTAAGGTGGAGTTGGTTTTTGACTGAATATTTTTACTGATGATTGTAAACAAATAAATAAAATTGAGTTGAAATGTTTCTTTACATGCTTGTTTCCATATGGATTCTTTCTAAAAAGAAAGATGCAGACTGGTGCAGAAATGGAATGAGACAGGCTTCTAAAAGAACACATGTGAAACTGGCACAGCCATTTGGAACAGCGGTGGAAAGAGAGGAAGTTGTCATCCAGTCAAAGGCACCTGGAGGGTTCTTGGGTTCTCTCTGGAGATCTGGTGTGGGGTTGCAGATATCCTGCCTGTTCTTCATCTCCACTTTTGCATTTTTAAAATTTATATCCCATGTTCCCTCCAAGGAGAACAAGGCAGCTTTATAGCAATACAGGAAAGCAATACTCTACAATAGTTCTCCCTCCTCCATCTTATCCTCACAACAATCTACATTAGGCTGAGAGGCTGTGACTGGCCCATGGTCACCCAGTGAGCTTCATGGTTGAGGTCCAGGTCCTGGTTTAACACTCTAACCACTACACCACAATGGCTTTTGTTATGTACTGATGTTCTCACCCTGGGCCAGCAGGGGGATACTGTAGATAGTTATGCAAATGAAGGATCAAAAGTAACGTTCTTTGATTGGATAGTTTGTATGCAAATGAAGGATCGAAAAGTGACGTTCTGTGATTGGATAGTTTTAGAAAGTTGCAACAGTTACAATTGTTCTGGAGCTCTATATAAGCAGGCTGACTGAGCTCCTCAGTTAGTTCTGTTCCAGCTTACAAATAAAGAGCTGCTTTGGAAGAATCGCTGTGTCATCTGATATGTTCGCCCACAACTTAACAGCCTTATAAATATAGCAATTATTGCAAAGATACCCTGAGTCAGCAGTCCTCAGAGTATCCAAAGGAAACTGGCCTCAGCTAATGCTGTCCCCAGACCTTCTATAAGAGTTTCGGCAACCACTTGCTCTGTTGATCCTGGTCCATCATAGCTTATAGAAATTGAAATTGAAATACTTTATTGTCACTTGTACAACTTGTATCCAGTGAGATTACACGAGCACCACCCGCTCAGCTCTCTTAGTCTTAATTCCCCTCGTTTACTCACGCACACCCACCCAACCCGAAAGTCAGTTACCCTGCTGTTATCTTTTCATTCAGTAGCCTAACAGCCCACGGATAGAAGCTGTTCTTTGCCCTGTTGATGCAACTAATCATGCTTCTGTATCTTCTGCCTGAGGGCAGGAGATCAAGAAAGTGCCGGCCAGGGTGTGAATCATCCCTGAGAATTTTCGTCACTCTCCTGAGGCAACGTTCTTCCGCTATTTCATCCAGCGGATTCACAGGACAGCCCATAAAATCTTGTGCTGTATTCATCACCCTCTGTAAGCACTTCCTATCAGTTAATGTCAAACTAGCTTATGAAAGCCAGCTGAGAGTAAGGTTGCCATATTCTGAAGATGCTGCTCTTTTGTGATTCTCTGCTGCAGACTAGCTTACTGTAAATAAGCACACACACACACACCCGACATTTTGCCAAATTTTAAAAATGTCCCTGGACAGAAATTTTAATCCTGAAAAAGAGGACATGCTCAGGGGAAAGAGGGCATAGGGCAGCCAGACCTGAAAAAGATGATGTGTCCTGGGAAAAGAGGATATATGACAACCCTAGCTGAGAGGGGTTGACTAGGTGGGTCCAGGGAGTGGTTAATGCAGGAGGAAGTGGTGGCACTGTCAGTATATGGAAACATCACCACTGCAGACACCCAGATTGTTGACATCACATGATGCGCCTATCTGTGGGAAAGAAGAGTTTCCCAGGACGTTCACAGGCTGGATAAGTCTTTGTGAAGAGTGTAACTTGAAACCTTCTGTGTGCACATGTTCAGGAAGTTTATCTGACTTGCTAGAAGAACTGAGCTGAAAGGACATGTTTTTCTCTAGTACTGTAATGTCAGAAATAAACATCATGTAAATAGATTTCTGACTTATTTTCTTTCCCCTGCGGAAGCAGGAGGGAGGGGTTGTGCATTTTACCCATGCTTGGGAAAATGTCGCCTATCAAAATCTCCCTGGTCTGTCTGGATATCAGCCAGAGGAGGTTACCGGTAAGCAAGCTCCGAGGACAGTGAGAGGGGCCAGCCTCTATGGAGGGGGCTTGCAAACCGACAGGCACATGTCCTTAAAGAGATACATCCCATCCTTAAGAGGACCTTCCTAGACCTAGAAGTTTTGAATAGCTACCACCCAGTCACAAATATTTCCCTTTTTGGCAAGGTGCTCAAGAGGGGTGGACCTGCTTGGGGGGAAATGATTCAGGCCTGGGTTTGGAACTGAAATGGCCTTGGTTTTCCTGGTGGGTTACCTTTGCCAATGAACTGTACATTATCCTTGATGTCTTGATGGATGTCGATACCATGCTATCATTATACAGTTCTGGAAATAGAAGCTCTGTGGAGGGAACAAGAGTCCCCTAGCAATGCTCTGCATCTTTAACAAACTACACTTCCCCATTGGCAGAAGCCATGGCTGCTTAGTACCGTTGATGATACTGTTCTAAATCAGATGGAGCTTGAGATAAACATGGCATGAAGTTGTCATTTTGGGAGGAAGCAAAATCAATGCCCCTCTCCTCTTTCTAATGTTTCGAACATTACAACATTACAACAGAATCCTAAACATGTCTTCTTAGAAGTAGGCTTCCTCCCAGGTGTGTGGGGTTAATGTTGCTGCCTTAGTGAGCTAGGTAACAGCCCTGGGGCAGACAACTCTGTTCCACTCTGTTGGGATTCCCTTATGCACAACTGTTGCTGCTCCAGTCCAGGGAAGGATAATTCCTTTGGAACACAACACAAAAATCTAGTAAGTGGATAGAATCTATTCGCTGCAGATGAGGACATTTCCATTGACATCAGTCCAGAACAGTCAAATGTTGTTGATAGATGTCAGAGCACACATCACCCGCCTTGAGAATTAGTGGCAATTTTGACTGCCTCTGTTCAAAAAATTGACATTGCCTCTAATTGACCAGTTAATATTCCTGCTTCACTGTTTAAAATAAGTAAATGAAAATGAAATGGTCCTGTTGGGCCTAAAAAAATCCATCACGTTCAACAAACAGCAGAGGAGCCACGATGGACCAAAATGGATGGCAAGGAAGGAAAAGCACAACTCTGTGCTACTGTGTGCAGAGACCATTGTATCTTTATATTTGCACATATATACAACCTGAGGCTCAACATGATTAACTCTCTGAAACCCACAGCATTGGATTCCAGCAGAAATCAGGCTTTGCTCTGACTTTCTGCTTTCCCAGCCTATTGGCTTGCTTCCATCTTGTACCTTCCTGCTTACATAACTCAATTTTCAACTCTGGCTTTTACCTTTCTAACTACCAGTGAGTTGATAGAGGGGGTCAACACATTTTCTCTCTGGCACAGAGCCACTCACTTTGTTTCTTTAATGGACCTCACCAGGAAACTTGACTGGCTATTCCAGGAATTAGAAGGGTCTCAGCATACAGCCTAGGGACGCTGTGGGTTAAACCACAGAGCCTAGAACTTGCCAATCAGAAGGTTGGCGGTTCGAATCCCCGTGACGGGGTGAGCTCCCATTGCTCGGTCCCTGATCCTACCAACCTAGCAATTCAAAAGCACATCAAAGTGCAAGTAGATAAATAGGTACTGGTCCTGCGGAAAGGTAAACGGTGTTTCCGTGCACTGCTCTGGTTCGCCAGAAGTGGCTTAGTCATTCTGGCCACATGGCCCGGAAGCTGTACGCCGGCTCCCTCAGCCAATAAAGCGAAATGAGCGTCGCAACCCCAGAGTCAGTCACTACTAGACCTAATGGTCAGGGGTCCCTTTACCTTTACCTTTACAGCATACAGCCTACCCCTTCCCAGAAAATGCATAATGACATGTTTTGAATGAAACACTGTATATCAATCAATCTTTTTTTATTATTCTTTTCAATTACAATATTGAGTCTGTTGTTTTTATCACTGGTTATGCTTTTCTCCCTGAACCCCTGAGCTGCTAATGTGCAAATCTGATCACACATAAGATAACACAATTAACCCCAAATTTAGGATGTTGGGAAATAACTGCGGAAAGCCAGTTAATACTGAAGTCCTAAGAGTGTAGGGAACTGCAAAAGAAAAATGGCTGACTGTCTGAATTTTAAAAAGTGGAGGGGGGGGCTTGACTCATTCTCTACGCAAAAGAGCCCCCAGCAGAGCTTAAAACAGAAATGTGCATTTGCAAAGTGCAGGAAATGTAGGTTGTTCAACCTTTAAATGTCCTAGCATTAAGAGCTCACAATTGTGCTCCCCCGCCTCTACCCCTCTCGGAGTGAATATACCACAACAGTAAGGAAGTTTAAATGCTTTACTTACAGTAATCTGAGGTCTCACTCATGCATCGTTTAATGCTACAACAGAAACAACACAGGCAAGGTAATTTTAGTTGCAAAATGCAGATGTTAGTCTCAAACACATGGCCTGAGTCTGGAGTCCCAGTTTCAAATGCCTGGTGACATGGTTCAAAGGAGAAGAAGGAGAGACAGAAAGGAACAGGAAATAAGCCTTACTTCCTCCCTCCCCAAAGATGAGGGGGTGAGTGTAGCTGAGACTTCTCTAGCAATTTACAACTCTGTGGTCTTTAACCCCTTTCTTTCCTAACTAGCATAGGCATGCATTGTTCATTTGATGGCAAAATCCCCCACAAAGGGCACAATCCCTTTCTCTCTCACACATGATTGCAGCAACTGTGAAGTGTTTTTCCAGTTCTAGAAATCTTTGGCAGGAACAGAAACGCAGCAGAAACATAAACACAGCTAGGGATTTATTATTTTCCAGTGGGTGTATTTTGTTCTCGATTATTGTGCTGTGGAGAAAAGATATTGCAGACATCCAGACATCCAGACGTCGTTTAGTTATTACACAGAAACGTGTTGTTGGGTTTCTTTTTTAAGATTCTAGCTACAATGGGGAAGCAGAGATGGCTGATGGTGAGAGACGAGGAAGAAGCAAAGGAAAACACATGGAGGAACAGGTATTAGGGCACTGTTATACAGTGGTTCTGCTCCTTCCTCCTCAGCCGTGTTCAGAAAGTTGTGTTGGGGAATGAGTGTTCAGAACCCTGGGCTCTCACTTGTGGGGTGCCTCAGGGTTCCGTCCTATCCCCCATGCTTTTCAACATCTCCATGCAGCCACTGAGAGAGATCATCAGGGTGTTTGTGCTGGGTGTTCATCAGTATGCAAATGATACCCAGCTCTACCTCTCTTTCAAATCAGAACCATTGAAGGCGGTAAAGGTCCTGTGTGAGTATCTGGAGGCAGTTGGAGGATGGATGGCAGCTAACAGATTGAGGTTAAATCCTGACACCACACTGAAAGCCACACTGAAAACCGGGTTCGCGTCTCTGCTCCTCCACATGCATCTGCTGGGTGACCTTGGGCCAGTCACACGTCTCTGAAGTCTCTCAGCCCCACTCACCTCACAGAGTGTTTGTTGTGGGGGAGGAAGGGAAAGGAGAATGCTAGCCGCTTTGAGACTCCTTCGGGTAGTGATAAAGCGGGATATCAAATCCAAACTCTTCTCTTCTTCTTCTTCTTCTTCTGACAAGACAGAAGTACTGTTTTGTGGGGACAGGAGGCGGGCGGGTGTGGATGACTCCCTGGTCCTGAATGGGTAACTGTACCAGGTGTGCAGCCTGGGAGTTATTTTGGACTCGTAGCTGTCCATGGAGGTGCAGGTCAATTCTGTGTCCAGGGCAGCTGGTACCCAGGCTGAGACCCTATCTGCTCGCAGACTGTCTTGCCAGAGTGGTGCATGCTCTAGTTATCTCTCACTTGGACTACTGCAGTGCGCTCTACGTGGGGCTACCTTTGAAGGTGATCCAGAAACTACAACTAATCCAGAATGCGGCAGTTAGACTGGTGACTGGGAGCGGCCCCCGACACCACATAACACCAATTTTGTAAAGCCTACATTGGCTCCCAGTATGTTTCCGAGCACAATTCAAACCGATGGTGCTGACCTTTAAAGCCCTAAATGGCCTCGGTCCAGTATATCTGAAAGAGCGTCTCCACCCTCATTGTTCTGCCTGGACACTGAGGTCCAGCGCCAAGCGCCTTCTGGCGGTTCCCTCACTGCGAGAAGCGAAGTTGCAGGGAATCAGGCAGAGGGCCTTCTTGGTGGTGGCACCCGCCCTGTGGAACACCCTCCCACCAGATGTCAAAGGAAAGAACAACTATCAGACTGTTAGAAGACATCTGAAAGCAGCCCTGTTTAGGGAAGCTTTTAATATCTGAAGGACTATTGTATTTTAATATTTTGTTGGAAGCAGCCCAGAGTGGCTGGGGAAACCCTATTATTATTATTATTATTATTATTAGGAGGAGATGAGAGGAAGGAAGTGAAGACTCAGGCATAGAGCCTAACGTGCGAGCGTGCACACACGCACACACACACACACCAAACACTCACAACAATATCCACACACATCAAGCTGCCAATAAGGGCATAGATACACTGGTTGGTGGAAAAGACAGCAACCTTGTTCAGCAGGATGAAAGAGTCTGGCATCATTGTGGAAGATGCCACCTGTGTCCAAACTGTGGCCCTGCCTCTTTCTCTGCATATACAGGATCTGAGAGGGAAATGAACTGGGGGGTGAGGGATTGAGGGTGGAGGAATGAACTGAAGCAGAATGCCTGTGTAGCCCAAGGGCTAGAAGATTTTGAGGGTAACCCTCCCCACCCCACCCCCACAGTGCTACAGTGTCCTTTCGATCTCACAAAACCACAAAACTTTTGGTTTCTGAAAACAAGCTTTGTTCAGATGACACCACTGCCACTCAGCAAAACACTCTCTGCGTGAACCAGTTTAGATATCATCGTCCCTGAGTATTAATAACATCCTGCCATTTGAGATGACGATTTTGGTCTTCGGGTCCATTAGTTTCAAATGATCTGCAAATGCGTGGATGAGTCACCTTTGCCACTGTGCAGACCCGTTTGCAAAGTTTGTTTCATGTCTTTGTGTAAATGGATAACAAGTGCCCCTTTTGTCTTTGGCTTTCAGCCTATTAGTCTTTTCTGATAGAGTAATGCCGCAGGAGGAATTAAATGAAAGAGATGCAGCTAGCTGAAAGCAGGAGAGTGGGAAGAGGGACAGACTAACATCTTTAAAAAAATATTTTCCCCCTTTAAAATATATTAATTGTTCGAACTTTTTCAAACTAACTTTTACAAAGCCATCTTCTAAAACGCCTTTCCTGCAGCATTTTTGTAGTAATTATCAGGCATTTTGTCTCTCTCTACTTCCTTTACAACTTCTCAGGAACTTTTGATTTGGTGCATTCAGAAGTCTATTCTCAAGATTGAGTTCATTATTACTTCTTTATAGCACTCAGTCTCAATTTTGCATCTGTCTGCCATTATTTCAAGGAAGATTTTTTTTGGGGGGGGTGGCATTTTCTCATCTACCAGTGTCAAAACTACTAAATTCCACCCACCCATCATATATTCCATTCTTCCTTGTTTGATTTCCCACAGTTTATCTTCCAACTCTTACCTAAGGCTTTTAAATTTTATCTTATTTTCTTCTCTTTTGTTCTTGGACATACAATGTTTCCGTTTTCATTTGAAAATTTGTTCTCTTTGTGTTAATTTCCAGTCTTCAGTCTGAAATTGTTACTTTATTTGCAAAGTCTACCGTGGTTAGGCACAGTTAACTGCAATTTTTCCAATTTCAATGCCTGTCAAACAGACATGTAATTTTACCGGTATTTTAAGCTTTGTCCCAACCTTCTCTGAAACATCTCTACTATTAATCTACTTTACATGCATGTATTCCTGTTTGCCTTCTCTGCTTCTAATAGTGTGGACTTCATTACACGTTCAAAAATGCAGACGTGCACTCCTAATATTCTGATACTGTTCTCCATTTTCTCTTTATTACATGTAAAATGTTTGTGTGCAGGTAAAATTAGGGGAAATGACAGCCTGGCTTGCACATAATCCTTGAGGATGAAATATTCAGAAGATTGCTTTTCTTGTAGCTGGGTGATGTCAGGTATTCTCTTCCTTCTTCTTCTCTGGCGATCCCTCGTAGCCGAGTAAGATTGTCTTTCATGAACACGGTTTTAGCAGTGAGTTCATAAGTGACTGTGGAGGCCAAGTCTGGATCCACATGTCCTTCCACAGTGGGGAGATAGGTTTCCGGGTGGGAATTGATCACGGTGTGGATTTGCCAAGCCTGCCTTCCTCTTAGCATGTTTCTCCCTTGCGTCCTTAGTTTGAGTGTCTTCAAAACCCATGACACATTTGGTAAAGGCTGCTCTCCAATTAGAGCACTCGCAGGCCAGTGTTTCCCAATTGTTGGTGTTTATACTACATTTTTAAAAGATTTGCCTTGAGACAGTCTTTAAACCTCTTTTGTTGACCACCAGCATTAAGTTTGGGATAGAGTAGTTGCTTTGGAAGGGACGCAGGTGGCGCTGTGGGTTAAACCACAGAGCCTAGGACTTGATGATCAGAAGGTTGGCAGTTCAAAAGCACATCAAAGTGCAAGTAGATAAATAGGTACCGCTCCAGCTGGAAGGTAAACGGCGTTTCCATGTGCTGCTCTGGTTCGCCAGAAGCGGCTTAGTCATGCTGGCCACATGACCCAGAAGCTGTACACCGGCTCCCTCGGCCAATAAAGCGAGATGAGCGCCACAACCCCAGAGTCGGTCACGACTGGACCTAATGGTCAGGGGTCCCTTTACCGTAGTTGCTTTGGAAGACGATAATCAGGCATCAGTTCCAAGTTTCTCTCGAATGTACTGAATTCCACGGGCATTATGTCTCTTTTACCCCTTGAGGTGCTGAGACTTTTCCCCCTTTCTTTATTACTCAGTAGATTTCCTGAAGTCCTGACTCACTCATAACGATTTTTCCTGCGCCATTTTCTCCACCAGCGTCTGGTAGGATTCCCTTAATTCCCAAACTGTTAAAACATTTTCCCAAACCTCCTTGTTCTTTTGTTTCTATTCCGATTTTCCTTTTCATATGCAGGTGTCTGAAGTGGAAGCAGCAGAAGTCATGGTTAACTTATTAATGCTCTCTGGACTTCCATAGCGTGATCAGCCTTCTCGTTTTACACTCCTTCCAAATAAACTCAGCAGGATCCAGAAAGCCAGCCATCCAGCTGCCCAAGAAATAAACGTAACATAATCAACACAGCTACTGAAAGATGTTCCTGTAGACTTGTACTAGAGGTTATTTTCCTGACACTTCAGAGAGAGCAGCCAGTGCACAGAACATTATGCATTAGGTCTTTTTCCCCCTAATGCAAATGTTGTTGAAAGAGAAAGGGGGAATAAGCAAATGGACAACCATCACAGCAACTTACTCTAAATGCATTCTGCAAAATAAATGGCCCCACTGTACCCAGTTCCATCCATTCTACCTTATCCATACAGCCGAGAAAAAGTGGAGAGGGAGAGAGAGAGCTTATATTTAGCAATTCCAGGAAACGGAAAGCAATTTTCTGAAAATTACATTTGTTCTTTTCACATCACCTTGCGCCACGTGCCTTTGATGCACTCAAAGTGAGAAGTAGTATTTATCACACTCATTTGAACTCGGGCACCCCATCTAAATCTCGTCTGCCTTTGCCGCCATTTCATGCCACCCCACCATCCCGCCAAACCATCTTTTGGGTGGCTATGTGGAGATTTTCACATGTGATGGATGCATCTTGCTGCTACTAGTACATCAGGCTGCATGGCCCAGGGCAGATCGATATAAAAGATGGTGTTAACTGGAAGCTACCACTTTCCTTTCAAACTCAGCTTGTGTTGCATGGCAACTGGGACTCTTTGGAAACTCCATGCATTGATCTGAAGGGCAGAAAGGAACAGCTCCTGCCTTTAACAGATGCTCACAGAACCAGCACAAGGTCTCAGAGAAAGGCTGGCAGCCACTGTTTGCTATTATGCTACTTGATTAGAAAGGCAGGAAAGTGCCTTATGCCATCAGACTATTTGCCCATTTCAGGGATGAGGAATCAGATGAATTTTTTCATAGGGGGACAGTTAGTGTCAGAGGCACCAGCTTGCAAGGGTGATGGGGGGGGGGACCCTGGCATAGTGCACATCACATTGTGACGTCCCAACATGTGTGAGAATCGCACCTCCCTCTCTAAACCGGGCAGAAGCTTCCTGGGCTTTGGGAAGGACATGCCAGGGGAACATTTAGGGGACTGGCCTAGCCTCCCTAGTCCACTGACAGCACACCACTGTGAGGACTCTTTTTTATGATCAAGGTTCAAATTCATCAGGCAATGTGGTTTCCACCTGTCTTGCCTATGGTTACCAGATTTTTTTCAATGAATCCAGGGACCCTTTTTTTTTTAGCTGAGTAGCAACAGGGAGTCAGCAGTGGAGATAGTGAGGCAAAAGACCCTGGGCCCAAGCATACAAGCATATTGTATAAAGGTGCAAAGCCCTTCTTTTGCATCCTGTGAAACATAAATGCACAGTTTTTTAAAAAAACTGGGCAACGGCCGCCCACCTGCGACTCCTGAGCCTCCCCCGATCAGTCAAAACAAAGGTGGCAGGAGATCACACAAGACACATCCTATGCGCACAAGACACATCTTATGGGGACTTCTGGTGAGGAAAAATGGTGGGTGCCATGGCAGCGAGCAGCTCCTGAAGCCAGCCAGAGCCAACTGCACTACCAAGCTGGCTCCGGGCTGCTGAGGCTGCACTGCCACATTTCCCAGGGACAGGTTTGCAAATCTGGGGACATTCCAAGGACGGAGTTTGTCCAGGGACAGATTTGCAAATCTGGGGACATCTGGTAACCCTAGTCTTGCCCCACCTAGCTTTTCCCAGACTATGACTTTGGGAACAGCAGCTTCTCAGCTGGAAAGACAAGAATTCAGGGAGATTTTTAAAAAATAGCTTTATAAGTTGTGCTTCTTTGTTTCTCCATTTGATCCTTTTACATGTTTTGTGGTATTTTATGCATTGTGATTTGCGGTTACTTTTATTGATTATAGATTGGTAATTCTTTATTGTGGTTGAACTGTTTAATTATTATTTGCTGGTGTTTAATTTTACTGTTTATTATTAGATCCTGATGGATTGTTAAATGTTGCTTTGTTTGATATAAGTTGTTTAAATTAAAGCTGTTGTGACATTTATATTGGATCAGATTGTTACTGTTAATGTCTGATGTTTTATTATGTTTTTATGTCTTGGAAGCCGGCCAGAGTGGCTTGAGCAACCCAGCCAGATGTGTGGGGTATAAATGAAATATTATTATTATTATTATTATTATTATTATTATTATTATTATTACCCCCCCCCAGGCAGCTATTCAGAGATTGCATGCTATTGGTGGGCAGAGTCAGAAGCAAAAGCCGGCAGAGCAGCAAATGTAAAATTAACTTCGTACAGAAGGTTAGTTTCTTCGCACACATATTCCTCTCCATTCCCCATTCAGACAACCAAGAGGCATTATCCAAGCTAATGGACATGTGCCAGCCAGGCAGAAGCATTTGAGGATGATGAGAGTTGAGGAGGTGTGACTGAAGAGGTCATGTGGCCTGGAGAGAGTCCTGGGACCAGATAGAGCGACCTGGAGGGCCACATTTGGCCCCCAGGCCTGAGATTCACCACCTCAGTCAAGGCCAGAATTCTGGCACAGAATTCTGGCTCCATGTTGAAGTAGGAAATGGGGAAATAATGGGAAGGAGGAACGGAATGAGGTACATGGCATGGTTGGTTGGCTGGAACCCTGAACAGGAGCACTCCACTCTACAACATTTTGTTGCGTATCTCATTTGTTCATTTCGCAGTTGAAAAATAATAATCGTGATCATTGTGCTCTGGGACTGAGAAAACATTTCCTTCTTCTCCGCTCTCAGTTCCTGCTCAAGCAGACTGGGGGCTGTTTCTTGGGAACTGTTTAAGATGCTTGCTTATGCATCCTTCCGTGGTCAGGATGCATGAAACAACCTTGGTCCCCTTGAACTCTCAGGCAGGCACAGCCATCTGGAGGGAACTCAACCTGCTGAATGAGGCTTTCAGATTGCAGCTTTCAAACGTGGCAGCTGTAAATTAAATGGATCTCTGGGGAACCCAGGCATAACGCAGTGTGTTCTGAGGGTTTGCTGAGATGCTACATCCTCTCCCCCAAGCACTTTGATCTATGCAGGGAGTCTAAGAACCGTTCAACTATTTGTCAGCACAGAATCTCTGCTCCATAAGTCCTTCATATACGCAGCAGTCATTGGGACAGCTTCCACTCTGATCAGGAAGAAATGGGATGTGGCTTTGGAAGGAAAGGTCTGCACCTCTTGTTTGCAGCCATAAAGCTTCTTAATCAGATGCCAAATCAGTCTCCCAACTGGAAGATATAAATCTTTCAACAAAGCTGCTCTTAAGTCTTCATACATTGGGCAAACCAGTAAGTATTGGGGGTAAATCTGTAGGCACATTTCCTCCAAATGGCCAAACTCTCTCTTTGTAAGGAATCCAACAATAGCATCCGTCAGCTATGGCAGAGTGCATAGACTGGAACCTCAGAGTCTTAAGGCTTTTCTCCACTTACCACTGGTTATGCTAGTTACACAGACTTGGGAAGACAAGCGAACTAATACCAGTGTACTGGAAGAAGCAAAGGTCACCAGTGTTGAAGCAATGATTCTTCAACACCAACTTCGTTGGACTGGTCATGTTGTGCGGATGCCTGATGATCGTCTTCCAAAGCAACTACTCTATTCCGAACATAAAAATGGAAAGTGTAATGCTGGTGGTCAACAAAAGCGGTTTAAAGACTGTCTCAAGGCAAATCTTTAAAAAGTAGTATAAACACTGACAACTGGGAAACACTGGCCTGTGAGCGCTCCAGTTGGAGAACAGCCTTTACCAAAGGTGTCATGGGCTTTGCAGACACTCAAACTCAGGTTGCAAGGGAGAAACGTGCTAGGAGGAAGGCACACTTGGCAAACCCACACCGTGATCAACTCCTGCCCGGAAACCAATGTCCCCACTGTGGAAGGACGTGTGGATCCAGAATTGGCCTCCTCAGTCACTTACGGACTCATTGTTAAAACCGTGTTTATGGAAGACAATCTTACTCGGCTACGAGTGATCGCCAAAGAAGAAGGAGGGTGAGGGGTCTGAATGGGTAGTTTGGCATACAGAGGGGCACATGGTTCTATTATTTGGCTATCAGTTTTGTGTGATCAGCACAAAAATGATGTTTCCAAATATGAGATTTCATGTGGTGAGATGCCACCTTTAGGTCCAACAAGCCCACAATGCCCAAAGAGAGGCCATATGTAACTTGTAGTATTTCCTGACTCCAAGATAGAATTGCACTATTGTACAGACTCAACATCTCCTTGAAAGCAGAAAGTACTAAAATGGGCCCTATCCCATTTTTTTCAGTTGGTTAATACCAGTGCAGGCCAGAGTGCATGTCCTTGCATTTAGGCTGGAAAATTGGATGCATTGTTTGCTCTTGGAACTATTTTGTTTCTCCCCTTGCTGGATTATTATTGTTGTTGTTGACCTTATGCTATTTCTTGATTGTTTTATGCTGGTTTCAAGCTGTGTTTTGTACTGGTTACAGTTTTCATATTGTTTCTGTATTTTGCTGATTTTAAAATTTGTAAACCAAACATTCATTGGGCAGAATATAAATGACTCAATCAATAACTATAATAGTAATAAGTGGGTATCCATGTTCTCAAGGAGAAATCTTTCCCAGACTTGCTACATGGAGACCTTCTGCTACAAGAGGCTAGGGACCAAACCTGCCATTCTTTGAATGCTTAACAAATGTGCAGTAGTGTAATCTATCCTTTATGCCCATTTCACAGTAGTGCATTTCAGAGGGGTCTGCTCCACTTCCTTCCATGCACAGGGGAAACCTCCAGTTTGAACCTACAGACCCCCAGCAAATAAAACTAGAAAATCCCAATAAAGCCTTAAGTATGCAATTCTACAGGGCATCTTTCCAAGTTGAATTTCTCTTGGGGTAGACAGATTTTTCTAGCATTTGACATTTGGAGTATAAATCCAATCAATCAATAAGGTACAGTTATCCAGACTCCTTACTAGTTTACTTGTGTTCTTTGGGTAATTTATATACTGCTCCACATTTCAAAGAAATCTCTGAGTGGTTTACAACATCATAAAAACATCACAAATGAGTACAAAAGTTACAATAAAAATGCCATATTGTTTAGCAGCGCAAAACAACTGGGCAATCTATCCTTTTAAAACAGCAATATAAACTGAAACAGCTAGCATACAGAGGCCATAATAACTACACTGGGGAACAAAAATTTTGTTGCATTGACACCTGCAGTTGTTCTAACCTAATTTTGACGTGCTGATTTCATATCTAAAGTTGGTTATGTTCTGTAAGCTCTAGGTTTTTTTTGCAATTCATGTTTTTCACTTTTCACCATAATCTTTGTTTTTCACAATGCAAGAATTCAATATTTTATTAAACACATAGCCAAAGTAGTACGATATGAGTATAAATGTAAGTGACTTATATAGCATTGAACATGACATGTATATCTATGTACAGTTGGAGGCATGCAAAAAAACGGACTGTATTCCCTTGGAATACACAGTATACTGGGGAACAATTTTTTTCCCCATTTCCTTTTGCATGAGATTTTTCAACTGTTCTTATATGTTCTTTCAATGCTGATTTCAAATCTGAAATCGATTTTCGTGTACATGCTATAGTTATCTTTCAGTTTCCGACTTTTGCTGTTATGTCATATTTACACTGGGGATAAGTGGACACTGACACGTTGATCTACCCTAACCACATGGTAATTATTGTTTTGCAAACTTAATTTTTCTTTATTTTTAACAGTTTTGTAAAAATCCATTGCTGGTGAAGTGCTGCTGTCATTGGTGCTGCTTTAGGGGCAAGTTCCTGCTGATACTGGGTGAAATTTCGCCCCCAAATCCCATGAGATCCTCGGCACTCCACAAAATCGCATGCAATTTTGGGTGAGATCTCGCCCAACAGGGACAGCATCTTGCCCCAGTTGGCACCAGTGGTGATACTACTTCTCTGCCACAGGTGACAAGGCTGGCGGGGGACCTATGGGCAGGCTGCCCGATTGTCTTCTGCCACCTGAGGCAACAGCTTCACCCTGCCTAATGACTAGTCCTAACCCTCACTGACACAGAAGAGAAGAAGAAGAAGAAGAGGAGGAGTTTGGATTTGATATCCCACCTTTCACTCCCCTTCAGGAGTCTCAAAGCGGCTAACATTCTCCTTTCCCTTCCTCCCCCACAACAAACACTCTGTGAGGTGAGTGGGGCTGAGAGACTTCAGAGAGGTGTGACTGGCCCAAGCTCACCCAGCAGCTGCATGTGGAGGAGCGGAGACGCGAACCCGGTTCCCCAGATTACGAGACTACCGCTCTTAACCACTACACCACACTGACTCCCAACAGATGGGAGATGTGAGCTGTTCTGCAGTCCCTTAAGGTGGACTTCTTGTGGCATGTGTTGGGATACTGCCAGGGAGATGGGGGCATCAGGCAGGCCCCCAGCTGGCTCCAGATGATCACTGGTCTCCTGTGGAACAGCATCAGTCAATTAGCGACACAAGCCTCAGATACGTTCCAAGACCCGTGCACACTCTGTCAGCAGAGTGTATAAATCATCTACAACGGAAGAGGCAGACAGAGATAGCATATTTACAGCTTTATTCAGTGTAGTTCAGGAACAAAGGAAAACATGGCTGATTGCCTTCATGTCCAGCGAAACAGCCGCATAGCAAAAGCAACATACAGTGGTACCTTGGGTTAAGTACTTAATTCTTTCCGGAGGTCTGTTCTTAACCTGAAACTGTTCTTAAACTGAAGCACCACTTTAGCTAATGGGGCTTCCTGCTGCCGCCGTGTCGCCAGAGCACGATTTCTGTTCTCATTCTGAAGCAAAGTTCTTAACCTGAGGTACTATTTCTGGGTTACCGGAGTCTGTAACCTGAAGCGTCTGTAACCTGAAGTGTATGTAACCCGAGGTACCACTGTACATGCTTTAACTTGAGAAAATAGCATACAATACAGGGCTAGCACTCAAGCTTTTTAAAAAAAAAAACAAAAACTTAGCTAGGTGATGTGGTGGGGGAACCAAAAACATGTTTTCTTTTTTAAAAAAAAAGTGTTATTAATAAAAATAGCTGCTGAAGCTTGGTTCACAATGCAACACAATACACAGCGCGGCCTTGATTAGTTTTCATGTGGTAGACACAGTGAGAAGGTTATTAATAAGAAGCTTATATCAAGCACAAAAGCAGTGTGGAACCTGGCAGTGTATCAGGTTTCTGGGGTGGCTGCTTTCACATTGCTCCAAATGAAGAAATTCATCTCCAATTAGGACACTGAAAGAGGACCCTGTGTTGCATAAAATTTCCTTGTGTTAACTTGTGTGTGTGCGCACGCAAATCTCAAAATAATTTCTATAATGCAGCGGGTGGATTTTGTCGTGCTCATCCCATCGTTCCATCAGCACAAGAATTGCAGCTTACCAGATGGACCCATCTCCCCTTTCCTCTCCCCAGCTGTTGTTCTGGGGGCTCACCTGACCCTGAGCCAATATTGGGGAGCATGGAGGGGGATATGGGGAGAAGAGGGAGCGTAAGCCCTGCAGAGGTGGAATTAGAGCCTCGCAACCAGTTCTGTAGAGTGTGTATCCTGGATCCCTATGTGACTAGAGGGATTCGTCCTGTCTTTTGCGTATGACTAGAGGGATTCGTCCTGTCGTGTGTGTGTGTGTGTGTGTGTGTGTGTGTGTGTGTTCTCTTGCTGCATATCTCAGAGGCGCAGCGTAAGCGAAAGCTCTCACCTTGTGCCTTCAGTATGGTACCCTGGTACGGAAAGCTCTCTCTCTAAGCTGATGTCATGACCCTGTAATCTAACTATAAACTTCCCTTGTTTATTACCACAGACTAGAAGAATGTTAAGTGCACTCTTATAATCCCTGCGTAAGACATCCCTATCTATCATAGATTGCCATGTTCTTGTGCTCTCTCTCTCTATCTATTGATGCGTATGTATGTAACTCTACACATTGTATGTAATATGTGTGACGCTTAAACGTAGCCCACGAGCATCCAATCAGCACCAAGCATATATGGTGCAATAGAGATAATATACAATAAAAGGGACGCTCTTAGCCTCAAGCTTTGAGACGCCTCCCACATGGACACCTTCCACTCGTCTGCCAGTTATTTCCAACCCAACACAGTTCTGCAGCACTGGGCACCAAAACGAGGGGGCACTGCAGGCCATTGCAATGATGACATGGTGAATTGAGCAGAACAGAAGACAGGGGGCAGGGAGCACTGAATTTTGGCCTTGCACAGGGCACCACCTGAAATCTGAAAGATCCAAGCCCTGCTGAGCAAGTGGAGGTCGTTATCCAGGGCTTCTTCTGATGGAGCAAATCCCACCTTGTTCATCCAACCCTAGTGGGGAAGGGCATAGTTGTGTTCACAGTCCCCACTTCACTCTGGAGAGGTAATGTAAACACACCTGTGCATCTTTCTCAGTCTGCTCTCCTGATGCCCCTGCTCTCCCTTCTATTGGTGCGTGATCTATAAGCCATACTTTATGTTATGTATTCAGTGGTCTGTGTTTGCCTCAGCTTGCGTCTGCACTAAGGATTCTGAGCTCCTGTGTTCTGATTTGATACATGTTGTCCAATCACAGAACATTTCAGGATTTGGGCCTCTGCCATTGGGCCTTTAACTCAGCATCGTGATTCGCAGTTTGGAAGTTTAGAGAGCCAATCACGTTGGGAGTGGGAGTGGCCCAGGCTTTCAGAAATGTATTTAAGCAGCTGCTTTGCCTCTGTTTCCCAGTTATGTAGCTCCATAAAGGTATTTGCATGTTATCACTGTCTTGCCTTGTGGGGACCCATCTACACTTCACTTTAACTCTGGAAAGTGTACAAAATATCCATCCCAAAGGAACCCACTCTTTGTTTCTGCCACTGCCTTCCTGATTGGAAGGGGGGAAATCCCAGAGTGCTGGCTCACACAGAAATATGATGGGATGACTCCTCAAAGGATAGGTGGTTCTGCTTTGGCTTTGCAACCGTGGAGACCCGAAACTGAACAAGAAAGAAAGTTTCTGAATTTAAACTACTTTTCAGCTTTCCAGCAAGTACCTTGCAACAAGTAATTTGTAGCAATTTCTCCCACACGTTTGCTCTACTGGCTGCCCACACAACCCTTGGGAGTTATTTGTCTCAGAGTCCTGGAATAAAGACAGGTGGGACTGAACTCACAGATATTGACCCTAAAAATATTGATCTGGTTCCTTTTCACTTTGACAGGCCTTTGTTCTTCTAGTAACTAGATTTAGCAATGTTTTTACCTTTTGAATGTTGATTTGTCAGCCCCCCTATGTATTTTGGTGGGATTCAAAAGGATTCAGATGGAAGTACAATACTGTTAAGTTGTGGGTGAACATATCAGACGACACAGCGATTCTTCAAACAGCTCTTGTTTATTCACAGGCCAGAACAGAACTGAACTGAAGGGTTCAGCCAGCCTGCTTATACAGAGCTCCACTAGAACTCAACAGTAACCATTTTCTGTAACTAGCCAATCACTGAACGTCACTTTTGATCCCTTATTTGCATATGTGGACCTGAGTGAAAACTATGTACAGTATCCCCCTGCTGCCCAGGGTGAGAACTTCAGTACACAACAAATACTTTGCTTTAGGTAACATGGAACCAGTAAAAAACATTAGTAACAACGACCTTCCTAGAAGAAGAAAAAGATAGTTTAGGAATGAGAATGAAAAATGTTAATTGTATGTCTGATTTAGCAACACTAGTGTAGAACAAAGAATAAAATGCAAAGACTACCATAGGCAAGGAATTGTTTGTAGAAAATAAATTTAGAACAGTGTGTTATTACAAATGCTGTAAAGGCATCTATTTAATTTTACCACAGGGCCTTCCAGATGTTGTTTTGCTTGTGCATTCCTGATTATTTGTGCTCAAAACCCTTATTGGGGATGCCGCTTCCAATACTGTTTGTTCCTGAAAATGTTTGGGGACGATTGCACTATTTCCTTTCCCGTCTGTGAATATCCCACAACTTTCTGCTCAAGTCCTGTGGTTTTTATTTATTTATTAAAACTCTCAACTTTTTATACCACGGATTCCTCTGGTTTGTCTTGCTTTTGTTGCTCTGCAGTTCCGTCCCCCCCCCCCCCCGGGGAAGCAATAATGTGATAGCATTGGGAAAGCATTGCAAAATAACTAAATGAAGCAGAGAAAATGCTCCACTAAGGCACCACTATTGTCTCAAAAATTACGTTGCAGAATATGCCCTCAATAAAACACCAGACTCGAGGGGCCCTGTATGTTTTTTGTCACGAGAATGAATGTTGAGACTATGCAGCCAAAGTGAGGACAACTTCAATCGGCAGCTGCGGTAAGATTCTGCAATGAAGACTGCACACTTTAAAATTACATTCTGCTTTGCTGTGTTTTTATTCTCCTGCTATGACATCTTACAGAGCCAACCTCTGTCACCAGAGAGGTGCACCTCTTATTCAGGCGATAGTTTTGCTGTGGCAGGGGCTCCTGCTCCACACAAGCAGGCAGTAAGGTACCACTGTGGACAGCCGGAGGAAAGCCCCAAAATTATTATTTCAGGGTGGGGCACTAGGAGCTTAGAATCCACTGGATCCAAAGCCCCATGGATCTCCCAAGTGGCTCAAACATTAATAATAAATAATAATAATAATACCTTTATTGTCATTGTACAACCTGTGTACAATGAAATTAAACGAGCCTCCCCACACACACACACACAAACACTCAATCTCTTATCAAACAACACACCACCTTGCAAGTCAATTTCGCTGTTATTTGCTATTCAACAGCCTAACAGACCACAGATAGAAGCTATTTTTTAGCCTGTTGGTACAAGTGATTATACTTCTATATCTCCTGCCCGAGGGCTTGTTTTGTGTTTTTTTAATGAAATGATTTTAAAATGTTGTCTTATTTTTTTGTTGTTAGCCGCCCTGAGCCCGGCTTTGGCTGGGGAGGGCGGGATATAAATAAAAATTTATTATTATTATTATGATTAAAGAGGTGATGGCCGGGGTGTGAGTCATCCCTGAGAGTTTTCCTTGCTCTCCTAAGGCATCGATCCCTTGCAATGTCATCTAGTGGACTCAAGGGACAGCCCATGATATCATGAGCTGTATTCACCGCCCTCTGTAGAGACTTTCTGTCCATGGCTGTCAGGCCAGCATAAAGGTAAGGGTACCCCTGACCGTTAGGTCCAGTCGCAGAAGACTCTGGGGTTGCGGCACTCATCTCCCTCTACAGGCCGAGGGAACCGGCGTTTGTCCGCAGACAGCTTCCGGGTCATGTGGCCAGCATGACTAAGCCACTTCTGGTGAACCAGAGCAGTGCACGGAAACGCTGTTTACCTTCCCACTGGAGCAATACCTATTTATCTCCTTGCACTTTGACGTGCTTTCGAACTGCTAGGTGGGCAGTAGCTGGGACCGAGCAACAGGAGCTCACCCTGTCGTGGGGATTTGAACCGCCGACCTTCTGATCAGTCCTAGGCTCTGTGGTTTAGAACACCACGCCACCTGCGTCCCCTTCAGGCCAGCATACCACACTGTAATACAATAGGAAAGGACATTTTCTATTGTGGACCAGGAAAAGGAGTTCATCAATTGTTGTTTAACATTATTCTTTCGCAAGACCCTGGGGAAATGGAATCTCTGTTGGGCCTTTCTGACCACCTGAGTTATGTTGATTTTCCAAGTGAGGTCCTCAATAAGGTAAACTCCCAGGAATTGGACTCCTCAAAGGAGGTTATTAGGATCCCTTGTTAGGATTGTTCTTAACTCTACTTGCTTTTAGGTCTAAAAGGAAGTAAAATGGTTGTCAAGAAACTTTGTCTCTCCTGCTTTTCATATAAGTTAAATGCCAATACATTATCTTAGTTTGCTGAGGTACCGACAGCTAATTTCAAAAGTGGGGGTTAAAAACTCTCCTTTCGGAGGCAACATGATGCATATGTTCCAGCTATCCCTTCTCACCAGAGATAAACTCTGTTAACTTTTACTGTCTTAGGTAAAACTCTGAACAGGAGGAAGATATGTCTTGACTGTAAAGTGGCATACACATAATATAAATGCATGCATGTCAACCCTAACACACTCTACATGGATGGGGGAGAAATTTGACTTGGTTCACATTTAAAGGTGAGTGCAGGCACTTCACATTTTCCAGACTAGTATGTGAACCAAAACACAGCCATAATTTACACTTATCTGAATTTTGCAAGGCAGTTCTCCAACCAAGGAACGTGCACAATAATGCATATGCTAGAGTTAAGAGTGCATAAAAATGCATATATTGTTGAAAATAGCATACAAAAAATGAAATTATATCAGGGGAAATTGCGCAAATAAGTATATTAGGCAAAAACGCATTCAGATCTGTATATTGAGAGAAATCTGCACTGAAATTTCCATGAGGACTTTTTAATAATTAAAAAATGGAAACCGATGTGGAAATGTGGAGAACGGAAGACTGGAAAAAATGAGAAACCAGAATTGACAAATATCTCCTCTCCCCTAGCTCCGTGTTATGCACAACCTGCCATCAGGAACATGCAGAGTGTGAGAACAGGTTGTCCCTATGAGCTGCCTGTATCTAACGCAAAACAGGGAAGGCTGGTGTACCTATATTGGATCCCAAAAGCCTCAGGTCCTTATCAACTCTAGTCCCTAGCAAGGCTGGCACTCCACAAAAGGTAGACTATGCAGAACATCTCCATTAAAAGCAGGAGGCATGCCACATGTGGAGTCTTAACATGAGCGCTATTGCCATTTTAAAACTAGCCAGAAAATTATAAATTACCCAGAGAGCAATTCCTGGGTGAAAGTGAGCAATTAGCCCATCCACAGTACATTATGTACCATGGAAACCACTTCGCATATTTGCTTCTTCTTCTCTTTTTCAGCTTTCAAATGCCTGCTGTTTTTCCTATGCCCAGTCTGTGGCTTGTTTGCAAAGCCTTTCAGATGCTGTCCTCATCCACGAAGGATCCATTTGTCCATCATGCACCCGCAGATGTCCAGGTGTGTGAATGATGCAGCACATGGACAAGTCAGGGAGGGGGTTCTCTGTAGAATTACCTACGCAAAAGACCTGTGTGATCAGCCCTTTCCATTTAATTGCACAGTTATTTGTTTAAACTCACCTGTGCACCACATGGGGTGTTTTTTCTGGTGCCCAAAATGACTTCTGAAAATACTGTGATGAAAAAGCAGCTCCTTCACAGCTGGAGGTGGTGTCAGAAGGTGACTTCCATCAATTCAGATTTCCAGCAGATTGACGTTTGTTCCGATTGAGCTTTAAAGAGCAGGTTTTCACTGGGAAAGCTCAGGAGCAAAAACGAAAACAAACAAAGGTACTCGGACATGGAGCTTTCAATCTCAGGCAATACCTGGAAAGGGCAGAATAAAGGTAAGTGTAGATTAGCCCTCTGCTGCCCAAGTCAGTGCTGGCTTCCCCTTACTCCATTTTGAATCTCATTCTTGCCTAATGGACAGAAACTCAGGCACCACCACAATAATGAGAACAGGCAGTGCCTTGGAGGAGGAAGGGCAACTGGGAGGAGCAAAGAAAGAAGAAACGCCATAGTACACCTGGATCAACACAACCAAACACCTTCACTGCCCCAGCTGCAACAAAATATGTCTCTCCCATATTGGTATGTAACTCTCCAATGGTTTGATTTCACCCCCAAAGGTGCATTCTGTCATTGTCTCCTGAGACAGACGGCTGCCAACCAACAAGACCAACCCGAACAGTTCTGCATCTCTCAATAGAATCCATTTCCATTAAACATCAGATTTGTATCCTGTTGTTTGTATGTTTCTGTTTTGTACATTTATTTAGTTAACTTCTCCTAGGCTGCTGTTCCAGCAGTTCAGAACAACTTACGTCAAATAAAAGAAAAATACATTTAGGAGGACAAAAAAAGCAGCATCAACAACATGCCACTACAGATGAAAGCAGCCCCACACAAAAACTGATTTCTTCATCAAAATCCAGGACAGAAAAGGCAGGGCTTGCAACCTCTCCTCCAGCAAGATAATGAAGTTGCATCTCTCCTAAACTCTTCAGAGAGAAAGCTGTATTTAGGGACAATCACTCAGAATGCTCAGCTCTTGATTGCTGACGTCTAAACCTGCCACCGAAATGGAACAGACAGTACAACCTGCTGAATCATTCAGGGAAGCATATGTAGCTCTTAAGGCATGAAAGTCCCAGGCCATCCAAGGTTTTAAAGGTTCAACCACTATTACCTTGAATTGGTTTCCATAGCAAACCAGCAAGCCCACATAACTGCTGCAGATGTGGTTCAAATATGTACCTTTCAACTCCTATTAAGAGGTGGGCATCTGCATTTAAACCCTCTCAGTATCTGTACAGGATTTGAAACTGTTTTAGGAAGTACCATCGCTTTAACTACTTTTATATATGTAATGGTTTTCAATTTGTTTTATGTATGCAATTGTTTAGGTGATTTCATATAGGAAATTATTTGTATATGGTTTTATTGTATTGTGAATAGGATGTTCCCTTAGGATGTCCCTATTTTAATTAGAGAAATATTGGAAGTAACACCCCCCCCCAGCCAAGGAGATAAGAAGATACAACCTTTAGAAGACATCTGGAGGCAGCCCTGGACAGGGAAGTTTTTTAATGTTTCATGTTCTACTTTGCTTTTAAATATGTTGGGAGCCGCCCAGAGTGGCTGGGGAAACCCAGTCAGATGGGTGGGGTATAAATAGTAAAATGGTGGTGGTGGTGGAATAGTACATCCTTATTTTCATCGGAGGGACGCGGGTGGTGCTGTGGTCTAAACCACTGAGCCTCTTGGGCTTGCCGATCAGAAGGTCAGCAGTTCGAATCCCCATGATGGGGTGAGCTCCCGTTGCTCGGTCCCAGCTCCTACCAACCTAGCAGTTCAAAAGCACGTCAAAGTGCAAGTAGATAAATACCATGTCAGTCCCTTCTCCCTCCTCCCAGAAAAGCCAGCAAGAGCCACACACAGGCTCTGCTCAGCACTCCCATTAAAGAGCCGCGCGGAGCGTGTGTGCGGCTCTTGCTGGCTTTTCCCCCGAGGAGGGAGAAGGCCTCCTGCCTGCATTCGCTCTAAGACACGCACACATTTCCCCTTACTTTTTAGAAGGGAAAAGGTGCGTCTTATGGAGCAAAAAATACGGAAGGTACCGCTCCAGTGGGAAGGTAAACGGCATTTCTGTGCACTGTTCTGGTTTTGCCAGAAGCGGCTTAGTCATGCTGACCACATGACCCAGAAAAACTGTCTGCGGACAAATGTCGGCTCCCTCAGCTAGTAAAGCGTGATGAGCACCGCAACCCCAGAGTCGTCTGCGACTGGACTTAACTGTCAGGGGTCCCTTTACCTTTACTTTCATCGGAGAAATGTTGGAGGGTATGATTGTCAGCTGCAACCCACAGAAACCCCCTACCCAGGCCCGGCCCACTGATGAGGCAAGGTGAGGCGCTTGCCTCGAGCAGTGGAAGTCCAAGAGCAGGCACCTGCCTCACCTCCACCCCCTCCCCAACTTCCAGTGGAGAAGCCTCACCAGCAGAGGCAACGGTTCCTGGCAAGATCTCACTGTCATGGTCTGGTTCATGGGCGATTGACGTCCCGGCTGGGTACGTCAGGACTGGGGGCAAGATGGCGGGGTGGGAGCAGGAACAGGAGTCCAGAAGCCAAGAGTCAGGAAGCCAAGAGTCCGAGGGTCAGAGAGCCGGGAGTCAAGAAGCCAAGGGTCTGAGGATCAAGAAGCAAGGGGTCAAGGAGCCAAACGCAGCAAAGCAAGAAACATGTTGCTGTGGCAAAGAGCCGAAGGGAAATGCTGACCTTATATCCCTTCCCGGCTCTTGCCGCCAGGTGCTGTGAGTTACCAATCGGCCTCACCTGTGCCGTCACGCCTTGCCTCTCCAGAACAAACTTAGGAAGGCCCCAGTCCTGCAAAGTCCTACTGGTCACAAGGCCTGGCTCCTGCACGCACTCCTGACACTCAGTGGAAGCCAGGACCACTGCCACTGTTACACCCAGTGGCGTAGCATGGGGGTGCAGGGGGGCCGGCCGCACCGGGCGCAACATCTGGGGGGGCGCTCGCACTCGCAGCTCTCTGCCCCTACCTGGCTCACTCACTCTCTCTCACTGCAGTGCTGGCTGTGCGAATCTGATCCGAGCCGCCGGGTCGCCGCCTACTGTGGAGGGGAGGGTGCCAGGCGTGCGGTGCAGTGCGGAGAGAGAGCGAGGGACTACCTGGGGGAGGGACAGTGCAGCGGGGGGGCGCAAATTACTTGTCTTGCCCCGGGTGCTGACAACCCACGCTACGCCACTGGTTACACCGGCACCGTTGTGCAATACTAGTAAGAGTGGCAGCAAGGGGCTGGGAGGGCAGTGAAGGGGCAGGGAGGGGCACATTCCCATTTCCCCATAAGAAATCAAATGGGGCACGCCTCCCCTAACCCTGACCCGACCTAGCAAGATTGCAGCCCTGCCTGGAGAAGTTGGAAGGGTAACCAGAATAATAGGCTCCCTGTTACTTAAGCAGCACTTCCATGTTAGCATGCACCCCGTGCACATCCCAGAGTGCATTAACACAGCGCAGAATAGATTGCCTTCTCCAACCCCAGTGTTAAGAACTGAGCAAAGATGCTCCCAGGTAATTCTCCAGCCGGCTAACCTGGCTAGGGACTATCCAAGAGTCTGCACTGCCACCCTCTGGCTGCCAAGTGAACAGCACACTTGCGTCACCTTTGGAAAGCGGGAGAGATGATACGATGAGACTTCACGTCGGCATTAAATAATTTGAAGAGACCCATTTCAATTAACCTTCACTCCAGTAAGAACTGCAGATATAGGTGTGAATTAAACCTGCCGACCCTGGCTTCACTCACATTTAGGCAGAGCCAAAGCTTGCACTTAATAATACATTTATTTTCTATCGAGGGAGGTGTTGGTGCTAGCTAATTACTGGCCACTGGCACTGGGTTATTACTGATCAAAGCTGAAGGATGAAACTCGGAGAGGGGAACATTAATGAAGTGTTAAAGCTTTCATCACTTTGGTGCATTTGGGCATAAACCGTAATCCCCTAAAACTACCACGGTCATTATCCCTGACCATTTACTGGAGCCGATGGGAGCTGAAGACTGTTGCGTTCAGAAGCCAGGGACTCTTAGAAATAAGAATCTGGACCCAGACTTTGCGCAGTAGATATATTTTTTTTTAAGAGTTCTTTTCTTGCAGAATTCCCCGTCCTTCCAGAATTCCCCTTGCTGCAAAATCCTGGAGTGGATTAGTCTCTGGTTAGCCCAGAGCATTCAAAAATCCCGGATTGGGACAGGAAATGGATCTGCCAATAAACATTACAGCAGGGATTGGGAACTAGCAGTGGCGTAGCATGGGTTGTCAGCACCCGGGGCAGGGCAAGTAGTTTGCGAGCCCCCCCCCCCTCTGCACTGTCCCTCCCCCAGATAGTCCCTCGCTCTCTCTCCACACCGCACCACACGCCTCACACCCTCCCCTCCACAGTGGGCGGCGACCCGGCGGCTCGGATCAGATTCGCACAGCCAGCACTGCAGTGAGAGAGAGTGAGTGAGCCAGGTAGGGGCAGAGAGTTGTGAGTGCAAGCACGCCCCCCCCCGATGTTGCGCCCGGTGCAGCCGCCCCCCCCCTGCACCCCCTACGCTACGCCACTGGGAACTAGTGGGGCTTACTCCCCAAATTCCGGTTGTAGGACTGTTTTCCATTTCTTCCCGTATTCACCACATGTACCACTATTTCGGTTCTGCTGCAGATTGTCTTCTGCCATAAACTATGTTAGAGAGCCAGTGTGGTGTAGTGGTTAAGAGCGGTAGTCACGTAATCTGGGTAACCGGGTTCGCGTCTCCGCTCCTCCACATGCAGCTGCTGGGTGACCTTGGGCCAGTCACAGTCTCTCAGCCCCACTCACCTCACAGAGTGTTTGTTGTGGGGGAGGAAGGGAAAGGAGAATGTTAGCCGCTTTGAGACTCCTTAAAGGGAGTGAAAGGCGGGATATCAAATCCAAACTCTTCTTCTTCTTCTTCCTCTTGCTGTCTGCTGTTCCGTATGTCATTACATTATTCTACCCCATTCATTTCAAAGCAAATGAAATGAAATGAAATGCAGGTGGGAGGGGTGTAATAATTAGTTCATCATTTGCGGTGGCAGCAAAGACCTGACAGATTCATAGCATTGACTTCCATTCCAGACACGAGACGACTAAGCAAACCTTGGGAATTTCAGCTCCCGTTGCTTGTTTTCATCAGATGTCTCTGACATCACTAGCTGGGAACCCTGTGGGTCTGCTGCCCTGTGCTCTGTTGAAGAAAAGCATGGATAGAGATGGATTAAATAATGAATAAATCACTGCTTTTGAATTATGGATCAAAGATCTCTGCTGCAGCAACAGATGGCCGTAATAGCATTCTTGCGAAACATCACTTTCAAAAACATCTCACTCACCTTGACTAAATTTGTGAAATTATTCCACAATGGGGATTTTTTCTCATTCCCCCCCTCCTCCCAAAGAAAACTGGGACAAAATCCTAAAGATGCAAACACAGGATGCCTCAATATTATCACTGTTTTGCAGGCATTCTGAACCGTAACCCTCAAAAAGTACCGTTCATTTGCTATTGCTGCTATTTAGATACTGCTTTTATGTTTTATTTTGCATTGATCATATTTCAATGTTTGTATTTCTTGATTTATTTTTATTTAATGTAAGGAGGAGAAGGGGCCAGGTGAGCCTCTCTGGGGATGCTGTCCCACAGCCAAGGCCATCCATTTGATAGTCACCAGCCTTGTTTTGCTTGGCAGGAGCCCTTGAAGCAGGCTGTTGGGTCTCTTTCAAAATCTATGCTGTGTGATCAGCTCTCAGTGCAACGGGGGGGGGGGGGGAGGACACATCATCAGGAAGGGATGTTGTATGAAGCCAAGGTAGCTCAGAACTTGCTGTTCTAAACAGGCTCTGCAGCCAACAACACCTGCAGATTTATAGGCATCGCGGTCATTTGCATTTCCATCAGGCATCCTTCGAAGGGGCCCAGAAGTACCCTATCAATTTTTCATCAGCTTTCCTCAGTCAAAAAGCCAGCTGAACATATGCTGTGTAGCACTGCTGGGACAGGTTTTCTATTTTTCCCTTTCCTGTGTATATTTTAACCAGACTATCTACCCTTTCCCATCATCTCTCCCGGCTCAGCTGGATGCAAGGAGATTAAATTTGAAGAATAATATTCTCGTTGTTCCCCCACCCCCCACATTAGCTAAAAAAACATCTCTCTTACAGTTAATTATCAGTGATCCATATTTCATTGTCCTCCAAATCACAGCTTTCCCACACTTCCCCCTCCCACAATCCCGTTTCTCTCTTACCCAGGCCTGGCCAGCTCATGGGGCAGGCTGAGGCAGCTGCCTCAGGTGGTGGAATGCCAAGAGGAAGGGCCCTGCAGAGATCTCGTGAGATCTCACTGGACCCCCTTGTTGCCAATGCTGCTTTGAGGGTGCTGCTGCACGACCCAGATAAGGGAGGCTGTGGTAGGGTGACACCTTCCTGTTCTCCCCTCAGGCAGTGAAACTTGACACAACACCCCTGCTCGTACATATCGCTGGTCCAAGAAAATCTAGACCGACCAAGGGAGAAGTGTGGGAAGGCAGCAATTTAGAGGTCAATGTCATACAGGCAATGGATAATTAATGTGGGTTGTTGTTGTTGTATGGTCATTTAGTCATGTCCGACTCTTCGTGACCCCATGGACCAGAGCACGCCAGGCACTCCTGTCTTCCACTGCCTCCCGCAGTTTGGTCAGACTCATGTTAGTAGCTTCGAGAACACTATCCAACCATCTCATCCTCTGTCATCCCCTTCTCCTTGTGCCCTCCATCTTTCTCAACATCAGGGTCTTTTCCAGGGAGTCTTCTCTTCTCATGAGGTGGCCAAAGTATTGGAGCCTCAGCTTCAGGATCTGTCCTTCCAGTGAGCACTCGGGGCTAATTTCCTTAAGAATGGATGGGTTTGATCTTCTTGCAGTCCATGGGAGTCTCAAGAGTCTCCTCCAGCACCATGATTCAAAAGCATCAATTCTTCGGCGATCAGCCTTCTTTATGGTCCAGCTCTCACTTCCATACATCACTACTGGGAAAACCAAGGCTTTAACTATACGGACCTTTGTCAGCAAGGGGATGTCTCTGCTTTTTAAGCTGCTGTCTAGGTTTGTCATCGCTTTTCTCCCAAGAAGCAGGCGTCTCTTAATTTCATGGCTGCTGTCACCATCTGCAGTGATCATGGAGCCCAAGAAAGTAAAATCTCTCACGGCCTCCATTTCTTCCCCTTCTATTTGCCAGGAGGTGTGTGTATATATCCACATTAAATGACAGTATGGATGTGCCCTTTATTAGTTCAGTTCTGCCAGTCTCTGGCCCCATTAATCCTCTCCTATCCTCCACCATAGTATGTCAGTGGTACCCTTCAAGAGGTGGAACAGCCAGGTAAAAATGAGGTCAGAGCTCCTGCAGCTTTGTTAGTAGTTGTATGGGCAATCTATCCGGAAGATAAATTGTACTTTGAGGAGTTAGTGGTCTGACATGGTTCCCCTTCCTGCCTCTGTCCCCCACACACCCGACCTTCTTGTCTCTTGTTAAGTTATTTGATGGCATGAAAACCAGCCTTTAGTGTCCTAATCAGTTGGGAGGAAGTGATAGTGCTAGGTACCTTCTTTGATGTTGGACATTGTTTTGAGAAAGTGAGGCATTGGGAGGGGGTGCCTAATGAATAATCTCCACTTAGCCAGTAATGAATGATCTGCATGTAGCCAGTCGGGCAAGCAACACAGGCTAGCTAACTATAAATTGGATGGTTGTGGGCAGAGTTTTTTGAGAAGCTCGTGCACGGAATTGATCGGCAGCAGGGCCATGCAAACTGAGGCTACCTGGGGGAGTCACTTTGCCGCTTCTTGAGGGCTTCTAAGTGGCAGATTGAAGTGCTTGCTTGGTATGTATATATTGCTTGCTGTTTAGAATAAAATCTTTAATCTTCTCACTCACTTGTGTTTTGTATTCCTTTTGAATCTCATTTTAAAAGAGCCAGCTTGCATTTGGCAAAACAGTTGTTTAGAAGAGGCAATTTCAGCAGGGGCAGCTTGTCATGCAATTATTATTATTATTGTATTTTTCTGTTGTGAACTGCCTTGAGATTTGTGATTGAAGGGCAGTATACAAATAATAATAATAATAATAATAATAATAATAATAATAATAATAATGCTGGTGTGGATCCCTAGTATCTCCTGTTAGGTCTGGGAGAGACTCCCTGCCTGAAACCCTAGAGAGTTGCTACCAGTCAGTGTTGACAGTACTGAATTAGATGGACCAACGGCTAAAGCAGCTTCCTAGGTTTCTATGTTCTTTGGGCCACCATACCAAGAGGAAGAATTAAACCTATTGAGTGCTGTCTTCTCCCCCCCCCCCCCCCGGCGTTTATTATTTCCTATTGAATTACTCCAAATTATACTACTCTGACATACAAGATGGCACCATACGTTTCTTACTTGCACAATTGCTTCTTGAATCATATGTCGCCTGGGGAGTTTGAAGTAAATACAAGTTATTCCTTAAATTAGTCTCCTTCGTTTTTCCGAAGCGTTAGTTATTTGATTGAAAGGTGGGGAGGTTTCTCCTACTGTGTAGGAGGCAAAGACGTAGATTGTTAATTAGCGGGCTCAGTCGTTTCAAGACTTTGGGAGGGTTTTAGCCTTACCTTAGGAACCTGTTTGTAATCAGATTCTGATTGGTATTTCAGGCTGAGTGAGAGCCAAAGTTGCTGCAGAAATCCATTAATAGGTTATTTTCCCATGTTTCCGGCAGCTGCAGTGGGAGGGGGAGGATAGAAGAATTAGCACGGTACTGCTGCTCAGGAAACGGGCTTGACGCTTTCCTTGCCATGCCATTTTACTGATTTAAATCCTACCCTTTTGAAGCACTAAGTAAGGTAGAAAAGGTAATGGACGCCTGGATGGTTAAGTCCAGTCAAAGGTGACTGTGGAGTTGTGGCGCTCATCTCCCTTTTAGGCCGAGGGAGCCGCTGTTTGTCTGCAGCTTTCCAGGTCATGTGGCCAGCATGACTAAACAGCTTCTGGCACAACGGGACACCATGATGGAAGCCAGAGCGCATGGAAACACCGTTTACCTTCCCACCACAGTGGTACATATTTATCTACTTGCACTGGCATGCTTTCGAACTGCTAGGTTGGCAGAAGCTGGGACAGAGCAATGGGAGCTCACCCCGTCATAGGGCTTTGAACCGCCGACCTTTCGATCGGCAAGCCCAAGAGGCTTGGTGGTTTAGACCACAGTGCCACCCACGTCCCTAAGGCCACTAAGTATCCTTTGCAACACACAAGTATCTCTAGTGGTTCCCTCTAAGAGCCAAATAGCTCAATAGTTTCATTGCAAAAAAGGCAAAATAGAAAGGTGGTCCGTCCGTCCCCGCATCTGATCACAGCCCAAATCAAGCCCCCTCTTTAGCAGCTTGAAATCATTATGATTTTAAGACTAGCTCCATCGGGCTTTCCCAACAACTGCCCCACAGGGCCCTGGTGAGACTATTCGCTCTTCTTGCTCAATTCCTGTTTTCGCTGGCTCAACCTGACCATGCCCACATTTTATTGCATAGCAGGACCGATACCCACCCTCACGGCTGTTGTAAACAAAGGACAGGTGCAAATACCTTATTTCTCTTAGGGGCTCAGGCACAGTTACCATTCACATCGTGCTTTTTAGGAGCAGATCTGCATTTTAAAGCACTGTGTCAGAGCACTTTTTCTTTTTTTCCCCAGCACTTTCCCAGCAAAATCCCACTCTTTAACACTGAATCGGAACAAACAGCCATTCGGATTTTCTGTGGGTTGCTGTTTGCTTCGATTTAGCTGCAAAGAGTGGGTTTCTGCCAGGAAAGTGACATGACCAACAAAAAAAAAGTGCTAGGACATGGCACATTCAAGTAGGGTTGCCATATTTCAAAAAGTGAAAATCCACACAAAAGTTGTTGGGCTTTTATTTGCAAGATCTCAAAAAAAAAAGAAGTTTTTGAGATTTTTTTTAAGGAAATTCGCAAAAAATATAGACATATAGGCTGCCATACATATGGATTTTCCCAGACACCTCAGCGATTTCTGCCTGGTCACTGTTACTGACTGCTATATTCGGGCTATGTCCAGGAAATTCTGGACATATGGCAACCCATAAACACAACACAAATGGAAGTCTGGATGAGCCCTACGTGAGTGCACAGTTGCTGAGCATTTTGCAGGAATTGTCTGAGGTGCAGCGCAGCTTGCACTGCTGACACATACAGTCATATCTTGGGTTGAAGTAGCTTCAGGTTAAGCATTTTCGGGTTGCGCTCCGCGGCGACCTGAAAGTAACGGAGCGTGTTACTTCCGGGGTTTCACCGTTCACGCATGCGCAGATGCTCAAAATGATGTCACAAGCATGTGCGAAAGCGACGAATCGCAACCCACACACGCGCACATGCGGATCCCGTTCGCATCCAGAGGTACCACTGTATATCTTTATGAGAAAGGCAATAAGAGAGAGGAACCTCCAAGCTTCCTAGACTGCCCATCTTGCCCTGACCTCTGTTGATCTTCCTTCAACGCTAGGCTGATACTCCTAGGGTTGCTGACCTCATGCCATATTTCCTTTCCTTCTTCCTTCTTCATGTTCCCCCATGGGAGCAGCCATGAGGGCAAGCATAGATCATTGCACCTCCATTATAGCATGATAGATCTGGGGAACTTTCCTACCAACATGGATTTCCAATAATAAAGATTAGCTTTCTTGTTTTCTTAAACCTGGTGTGTGATTGTATCCAGAGAAAGTCACAGAGCTATGTTCTCAGAGTTCCCTAGAAAGGCGGGTCAGCTGTTAAGCCATTCTGAGAACTGGAGCTCTGTGAAGAGAATAGGGGTCTCAAAACTCTTGCCACCCTTAATAAACCTCAGTTCCCAGGATTCTTGGGGAGGAAGCCATGACTGTTTCAAGTGGTAAGATTCTGTTTTGAATGTGTAGTGCATATGGAATCTGAGAAGTAAGAATTTGTGTTGGGGCTTATCTGCACTTAGCTTCCCCCTGCTGTTTCCAGACATGGTCTGTGCTTAAAAGCTCAAAAGCTCAATCCATGAAAAACCCAAATAGATGTTTGCTGCAACTGAGCACTAAACAGGGTTTTCACAGGGAAAGCTCCAGGGCAAAAACAAAACACAAAATGCTAGGACAACAGAGGTTTTAAGCATGAGCAATGCATGCAAGGGGCAGGACAAAAGGTCAGTGTGGCTAAGCCCTTAAGTCTTTCAGCAAGTGAAAACACACACAAAAAAACTCATGGCTGTGGCTCTTTAAGACTAATAGGGCAGAAAGCCAACAGTAGACAGAGTCTGAGCCAAGGGCAAGCAGAGTCAACCAATCCTACTTTTCTCTCCATCCTCTTCCCCACGAGTTCGGCAAAAGCAACTCTGGAACTAAAGTGAGGGAGTTGGTCACGTACGCCCTCAACTGTGGACATCCCAGAATTGCAGAAGCCACCATTGTTGGGATACTGCCAGGGAGACAGCGTCCATCATGACTCCACGTCGTCTCCAGAAGTCCATCGATCTCCCGTAGACACGCAGTATCAGCAATTAGCGACAGGCGCTCCAGAAATAGCTTCCCACATTCCAGAGCCGATGCACGCTCTTATCAGCAGATAATGCACAGCGAAAGATGCAGTCAGGAGAGCATGATTTACAAGTTTATTCAGCGTTGATCAGAACAAAGAAAAACATGACTGCCTGCTTGAGAGTTCCGGCAGAGAGAGGCAATATCCTAACAATCCCGGCTTCTGAATACATCCTGGGGTGTCCTGCTTTGGCTCCCGTGAGAGAGCAGCCCCCAAAGACATCTGTTTTGGGGGAGGGTACTCTTGCGCGTGTCACCTGGTTCCAGCAAGAGCCCAGCTCCAAAAAAGACATGCGCCCAGGTTTTCCCTCTGCAGCATGTTGGAGAGTATGTGATAGGTGGTGCCACCCCCCTGGAGTAAGAAAGCAGGCAATTGGAGGGTGGTGAAGGGCAGACTAAGGTTGGTTGGGAAGCAAGCACCCCATTCGCCCTAAAGGACCATGCCCAAGAGTGCAATTGTCATATGGGATTGTTGCAACGCATGGTTTTCGGGTGCAGGGGCATAGCTAGCTGCTTTGGCACCAGTAGCGGTGGGTGCAGGGTGATCCGCACACAGGGCCACAGCAGCGATCTACAAACTGGGGTGCCATGGCGCTCCACCCAGGGGGGCACCACAGCAATTCATGCACGGTGCCATGGCGATCTGCGCATGGGGGCACAAGCTGCCCAAGGAGTCCACCTGGTGGGCGCAAGCCCCACGCTGCCGTTTCAGGCAACGCGGAGCCCCAAGCCACCCTGTCACTCCCAGGAGAGACGTGCTGCAGGCCAGACCCAACAGTAAGTGCCGCCCCCCGCAAAGTGGCATTTTGTCACCCCCCTCAAGGATGACACCCAGGGCGGACCACACTCCCCGCACACACCCCTTCCTAGACCCTTGTTCGAGTGGCCATTTTGTAATGTGTGAAGCAGCTCTTGCTGGCCTCTTCTGGCCACTCAGAAGTCTGCACTGATCATTCCTGCCATCTAGTCATTCCGCAGCAAAAGGCACTCAGTGGAAGAAACCCTCCCCCACCCCACCGTGCCCATAACATAAAATATTGGGCTAAGCTGCAAGCCACTGATCCACTGAAGTGCTCACCATCGCAAAACCAGGCCTTTGGCCAAGGCACAGCCTGACCCCCTCCTTTGGTAATTCTTCGGCTGGGGAGGGCGAGATATAAATAAAAAATTATTATTATTATTATTATTATTATTATTATTATTAAAACAAAGGAGAGACAGGGTTGTCAGAGCGCCAATGAGCCCTGCCTTTTCTTCCGGCGTGGCTTTAATTCAGATGCTCCAAAGTCACTGGATCTCCTACGTAAATACAGCCATACTTCAGGTTACAAACATTTCAGGTTGCATTTTTTTCAGATTGTGGACCGCCAAAACCCGGAAGTACTGGAACGGGTTACTTCTGGGTTTCGGTGGTCACGCATACGCAGAAGCGCCGAATCACAACCCGTGTGTGTGCAGATACGCCACTGCGGGTTGCGAATGTGCATCACATTTGCGGATCACATTTGCAACCTGAGCGTCCGCTGTACTTGGAGGAGAAAAATAAGCAAGCATGTTTTGAGTTTTCTACAAATGTAGAATAATTGGCTAAACAGAATTCCTAATCAGCCGCCTACACCAGCTAATCTGAATTCTCTCTGTGGCGAGAGCTTGTTTACTGCTGCTTCAACAAAGATCTCACTACAGAGACTGGAAGAGGCTTGAGCATAAGAAAGTGTTTGTTTTGCGGTAATCGGTCCCCAGATGTCTTACTGCCGTGCCAGCAAGTGGAGCGTTTGCTTCTGAGCGCCAGGCTCCAGCTGCAGAGCAAAGCAGCAATGGAAGGCAAGATGTCGCCCTTTCATTCCAGATTGAATTAATATGGGCAAATAGAAGCCAGTCACCACAGAGCCTGGAGCAAGCCTGCAAAACCTGTGACCCGTGAAGCAGAAAACAACTTGCCAACTATGGAGTGTGGACTGCCTGTTCCATTTTTACAGTTATAGTCAGGCAGCAAAGAGGTCCCTGGCAGGCTGCCCTAGATTGCTGGTGGGTTTCATTCACCTAGGTGGGCTCACAAACTGTATTTGGAGGGAGTATTAAGGGGCAAGCTTAATGGACCAGCTGAGCAACTGATCCATGGAGTGCCACATCAGCAAACATTTCCCTGATGAAAGTAAGGTAAAGGGACCCCTGGCCGTTAGGTCCAATTGCGGACGACTCTGGGGTTGCGGCGCTCATCTCGCTTTATTGGCCAAGGGAGCCGGCGTACAGCTTCTGAGTCATGTGGCCAGCATGACTAAGCCGCTTCTGGCGAACCAGAGCAGCGCACGGAAATGCCGTTTACCTTTCCGCCTGAGCGGTACCTATTTATGTACTTGCAGTTTGACGTGCTTTTGAACTGCTAGGTTGGCAGGAGCAGGGACCGAGCGACAGGAACTCACCCCATTGCAGGGGTTCGAACCGCTGACCTTCTGATCGGCAAGTCCTAGGCTCTGTGGTTTAACCCACAGTGCTACCTGCCTGGCAAAAGTAGGGACATCTTATTCAATAATAATAATAATAATAATTTTTATGTGTTGAGAGGTTCTCCAGATTTGGAGGCAGTGAAGGAGACGTGAAGGGAGAGGAGAGGAAGAAGACACTATTTGCACAATTGGAAGCTGTTTTGACTTAACTGGAGTCAACTCTCTGTTATTGGGAGGGCAAGTACTGTTAAACTTCATTTTTTAATTGTGTATATTTCTTGTTCCAACAGGCTTGGGGGAACAGATTGTTTTTAAGGAAAGGGCTGCGGCTGTTGTGTTTTTATTGTAATGATATCTATGTTTTAATTATATATCACACACACACATACAGGCATTGTAGAGTATGACGTGACCACATCGGTCTTTAACCTTCTGCAATGCAAGAATCTTTTACCCAATGTAGAACTCAAACCCACAACCCTGAGATTAAGAGTCTCTGTTGTACCTATTGAGATATATATTCTGTTTAATCGTAGTTGTTTTTAAAGTATTGCTTTTTCGCTGTTTCTGATTTAGCTCTAAGCCACCTTGAGTCTCTGTCCAGGGGCGTGTCACAGTCTTTTTAATGTGAGCTATATACAAGTAGAAGAAGAGAAGAAGAAGAGTTTGGATTTGATATCCCGCTTTATCACTACCCGAAGGAGTCTCAAAGCGGCTAACATTCTCCTTTCCCTTCCTCCCCCACAACAAACACTCTGTGAGGTGAGTGGGGCTGAGAGACTTCAAAGAAGTGTGACTGGCCCAAGGTCACCCAGCAGCTGCATATGGAGGAGCGGAGACGCGAACCCGGTTCCCCAGATTACGAGACTACCGCTCTTAACCACTACACCACACTGGCTCTCAAGTATTTACAAAAGCAGTTCATACAGAGTACCTGCACCTTAGGCAAACGAATACTCTCCACCACAGCTCCACCACACCACAGCACAACCACACCACAACCACAGTTACTGTTGAACAGGCTTTCCTTCTAAAACAGGTGATGGCCAATCACATTCCTGCTGAGTCACTCTGACCCAGCACTTCACAGAGTATTGCATCAGCCTTTTGAAGCCTGCAGACTTACTCATCATCCTGCAAATCCCAACACTCCTCCTTAAGTCAAAGGCTTGAGACCTAATAATACTCTTAAGTCTCAAAATTTAGGAGCATCCAAACATTTTGTATACAAATCCGCCACATTACATTTTGTGTTACAGTGCTGTACCTTTAACACATTTCTTTCCAAAGCATTTTTCACATTTCTGTATCTTATAGCAATATGTTTACTCTTGCTCTTAAAGTTCTGTTGGTTAGCAAGCTGTTGTGCAGCCATGTTGTCACTTAGCACAGTGATTGGCATTTCAGAAGGTATTCCAAGCTCTTTTGTTAGACAAGCAAACCACTCTATTTGTGATACACATTCGCTTATGGCTGAGTACTCTGCTTCACAAGTACTTGTGGCAACAAATGTTCGTTTCTGGGATTTCCACTGAACCAGGGCATTTCCAATATATATGGCATAGCCAGTGGTAGACTTTCCATTTTCTCTGTCCCCCCAGCTGGCATCAGCGTATGCATAGACTTGCTGATCATATCCTGTATCCAGCACCAGTTTGTAATCTTTTGTGCCTTTCAGATACCTTAGGATTCTTTTAAGTGCTACCCAATCTCTCTGAGCCGGGTCTGCACTTCTTTGGCTTAACATGTGCACTGCCAATGTTATGTCGGGTCTTGTCCAACAACTTAAATATAACAGAGAACCCAGCAGAGAATGAAAAGCTGTTGCATTCTCACATTTTTGTCCTTCTGGTTCATTTTTGTACTGGGTAGTTATGGGAGTGTCAACCTCATTTGCCCTCTCCATTCCATATGTCTTCAGTAACTTTTTGATTTTTTCCTTCTGACTCAGAGAGTAGACGCCCTCTTCATTTCTCTGAACCTCTACTCGTAAGTAATTCTGAATCTCTCCCAAATACTTCAGTTTGTATTTGTTACCTAGGCTGTTTATAAACCAGAACACTTGCTTTTGTGCAGTTGTTATTAGACAGATATCGTCAACATACAAAAGTAAATAACAAACACTTCCTTGCACCATTGCTGAATAAAAACAGGAATCAGCCAGGCTTTGTTTGAATCCTATCTTTTTCAAAGTTGGGTCTATGCATTCATGCCATAGATGTGCACTTTGGTGTAAACCGTATAGTGCCCTTTGCAGCTTTAACACCATGCTGTCTTTTTCCAGCTCATAACCTGGAATTTGCTGTAAATACACCTCGGCGTCAGTAGGAGCATTTAAATATGCTGAGGCAACATCAAAATGATTAACTTTTAACCCTCTCAGACTTGCCATTGCTAAAACTGATTTTACTGTTTCAGCCTTTGCTGTTGGGGCAAACACTTCATCATAAAGTATCATTTTCCTTTGTGTAAAGCCCCTTGCAACCAACCTGGCTTTCCTCTGACAACTACCATCAGCCAGCTTTTTCACTTTAAAAACCCACTTACAGCTTATGGGCTTTTTACCTTCAGGCAATTCTGTAGGTACAAACACATTGTTGTTTAGCAGAGAGTTATACTCTGCCTGCATTGCCTTTAACCACGCCTCTTTCTCTAGAGTAGGTAACTCTTGCACTTCTTCAAAGTTTTCTGGCTCAGTTACACAAACCTGGTTTATGGTGGCTGGGAACCCATAACGGTTTGGAGGTTGACCTTTATTACTTCTTGCAGACCTCCTTGGTTCATTAATCTCACCCCCTTCATGACTGCTTTTGGGGTGGATTGATTCTGGAGATTTACCTCCTCCTGTCCCTGTTGCACTTTCTTTTTCCCCCTGCTCCATGCTAGCAGCTGGAGAAAAATGCTCAACCTTTACCTCCTCCCTTTCAGTTTCTCTGGGAGAGCTGCCAATTCTTAGCTTTGTTTCAACTGCCTTATCAGGTACGCTCAGCAGTAAACCTTTTTCTGGCAGCAGGTTTGCATGTATCTTGGGCCAATTTCTTTGCTCATTAAAGCTGGCTGATCGACTATAACTCAAAAGATTTTTATCATCTTCAAACCTGTAGGCTTTCGTACCACTTTCATACCCAAGAAATAGCAACTGCTGTGCCCTTTTCCCACCTTTTCTTCGGTTCTTTACAGGTATGTCAACCCACGCCTTTGTCCCAAAGATTCTCAAATGTTGCAAACTGGGACTTTTGTTATAGAGAATTTTATAGGGTATGTCATCTAGTACCTTTGACCACAAGCGATTCCCAATATAATTCGCTGTCTTAATACTCTCAGCCCAGTACTTAATTGGAAGATTTGCATCTGCTAACAATGCTTTCATTTGTGTCTGCAAGACACCTCCCCTACGCTCTGCTACTCCGTTCTCCTGAAGCGTTGCCACATTGGTAAGCCTATGTTTAATCCCTTGGGAACGCAACCAGTTTCTTAGGGAGCTTGCCATAAACTCTCCTCCCCTGTCTGTCTGAATAGAGCACACCTTTTCGCCAAGTTGCCTTTCTACCCTTCTTACCAAGAACTTCAAAGTTTGGGCAACGTCAGACTTTTGCTTTAATGGATAGACCCAGCCAAATCTAAAATAGTCATCCACTAGGATCAAACAGCACTTGTTATGGGAGACACTTGGTGGAAAAGGACCAGTTACATCAGCATGAATCAACTCCAGTGGTTTTTTGGTTTCTCTCTGGCTTGCTCTTGCTACTGGGCAAGCCCTGCTTTTAACCTCCTTGCAGATATTGCAGTCTAAGTAATTATCACAACTTTTAATGTTTTTCATCCCCCACACAACTCCAATGTTTTGTTCAGCACCTTAAAGCTAGCATGAGCCAGACGCCTGTGCAGGAGATGAATACACATAACATGGGTTGGGACATTTTGCACATTTGCAACCTTAGACTCACACTGCAGAACATAGATATTAGTTCTAAGGTTAGCATTTGCCAACACTGCCCCATTTTGCTTTATCTGGCACTGATCTCCCACAAAGTTTACTTCAAAGCCTGCTTTTGCCAAGTCTGGAATACTTAGGAGATTGTTTTGCAAACTAGGCACACACAACACATTCCTGAATGTGTGTCCCAGCTGTGGGAATACAACCTCCCCCTCACAAACCACATTAGCTTTCTGGCCCGTAGCAAGACTTGCATGTTTTTTGTTTGAAGCCCTAGCATCAGTTAGCAATCCTTTTCTTTTACAAAAGGTTTGAGAAGCTCCACTGTCCAGAACCCACAGCTCTTCCTTTTCTTGACCATCTGCAGACACCCAAGCAGTAGATTCTCTCTGCTGCCCCCTGTGCTTCTGCTGGTTTTGTTGCTTTCTCGGGCAGTCCCGCAGCAGATGTCCACTGGACTTGCAGCAAAACCACCTTTTTACTTTGTTGACCACTGACTGGTCTGCAGCAGCTCCTCCTGGGTGTTTCTCCGGCTCCCAACACCTCTGCTCTTCCCGGCTGTTGTTCCCTCTGGGATGCTCCAACAGCTGGGCTGAGGTCATCTTTTGCTCTGCACGCCTGTCCTCCTCTGCATACAACCGTCCAGTAACGTATTCCAGAGTCAGCTTATCAGTCTGTACAGACTCGAGGGAATTGACCAGCATATCATAGCTGTTATCAAGGGAACTCAGGACTATAAAGACTTTGTCCTCTTCCCCCACAGGCCTCCCTCTTAAGGCTAGCTCCTGAAAACAGCCTGTTAGGAATTTTAGGTGGTTCACCAGGGAGTCCCCCGGGTTTCCTCCGACACCGGTACAGTCTCCTGGTCAATGTTATCAGTGAGCCAGCTGTCTCTCGCACATGGACAGCCTTGAGCGCATTCCATGCCTCACTTGCCATCACCTTATCAGCTACGCAGACTAGCTGGCTGTCGTCCACTTCAAGAATGATCGTAGCCAAAGCTTTCTCATCCTTTTCTAGCTGGGCCTCTGCTAGTGCCAGCTTTTCATCGTCGTCCTCATCCTCCTCAGGGGGCTGCAGTGGAGTTTCCACCACCTTCCACAGGCCCTCACGCTTGAGGAAGTGTTGCATGCGGACCGTCCAGATGCTGTAGTTCGTGGCTGTCAGCTTCTCCAGCAACACGCCAGTTCTGGACTGCTCCATCCCTGCAGTTCACCTCCAGCACCCACGGCTAGATAACTGCCACCTGTACTCTTGCGCAGCGGAAGTGTGCTGGGTCCATAACCCTGTCGCAGTCTTTTTAATGTGAGCTATATACAAGTATTTACAAAAGAAGTTCATACAGAGTACCTGCACCACCACACTACAGCACAACCACAATTGCTGTTGAACAGGCTTTCCTTCTAAAACAGGTGATGGCCAATCACATTCCTGCTGAGTCACTCTGACCCAGCACTTCACAGAGTATTGCATCAGCCTGTTGAAGCCTGCAGACTTACTCATCATCCTGCGAATCCCAACAGGGCGGGGGGAGGGGAGGCAGGATATAAATCAGGCTTCCTCAAACTCCACCCTCCAGATGTTTTGAGACTACAATTCCCATCATCCCTGACCCACTGATCCTGCTAGCTAGGTATCATGGGAGTTGTAGGCCAAAAACATCTGGAGGGCCAAGTTTGAGGAAGCCTGATATAAATAAATATAATAAACATAATATGGTGTGAGTCTCCAGGAGATGTTTTGTACAGTGGTACCTCGGGTTACATATGCTTCAGGTTACAGACGCTTCAGGCTACTGACTCCGCTAACCCAGAAATAGTACCTTGGGTTAAGAACTTTGCTTCAGGATGAGAACAGAAACCGTGCTCCGGTGGCGCAGCGGCAGCGGGAGGCCCCATTAGCTAAAGTGGTGCTTCAGGTTAAGAACAGTTTCAGGTTAAGAACGGACTGTTCACTGGGGCTGCCATATTTCAAAAAGTGAAAATCCGGACACAAATGTTGCAAGATCTTTTTTAAAGAAGTTGTTTTTGAGCGCTTTTTAAGGAAATTTGCCAAAATCTATACTTCCAACAATGGTTGCCACCAGGAAAACCGGTTGCGATTTCTGACCAGGACGCTGTTTCCAACAGCTGTGTTCTGGCTAAGTCTGGGAAATTCATATTTTAGCACGGTTCCTTTTCTGAAAATGCAACAGAGAAGAAGAGGCTGTATCTGCTGTCTGGTGCAGTTGCCAGTTTCAGTGAGTAATTCTGCACGAATCAAACTTCTCCGCACCGCTCAAATAAATAACCTAATGGCGAAGTGCACCAGCCCTTAAGCTGCAAACGTTTAAACCTGGTCAGCAGCACCTACTGGTTTATCATCCATCTATTGAAGGGTGGGCATTGGGTTCAAGGAGCCCAGTACCTACCTTGTAGCTATACAGAGGGTCTTGAAAATATGCCCTCAGTTTCCAAACCTTTCGGAAGAGCTGGAGTAACATATTTTCACTGAAGATAATCACCCTGGGAATCAGAGGATCATGTTTGCCTTCATGAATATTCAGCAGCTAGTACATTCACCTTCAGGTCTGTAATTTGAATTCCATGTTTCCCTCTGGGACCAGTAGCACTAAGCCTGGTAAATACTTTACAACGTCCGTGGAGAGACTCTGAACGCAAAGGAGCAGCATAAAAGCTGAACAGAGATTAAATATGAATGGGCTGAGCTGCAGCATTTAGTAGTTAAAAGCCGCATGCTGTGCTTCGTGGGGGTATGGCTTTCTCGCCAGTGTCCTGGGATAATGATTCCAAGTTAAGGCGTCTATAGATGTTACACAAGAACCAGTGCAGCTTGCTATTTCACTTTCCCAAGCATGCAGAAGACTTCTTGCCAAACTTAAACCAGATACCTTTAAGGTGGTTTGTAAAGACCTCATAATACTGGCTTTTTTTGTGGTGAAAACGTTTCAAATGGGTAGAGTTTTACAATCACCGTTAGGCTTTTACTTTTTTGCATTTCCAACATACGTAGTTTGGGTATCATAATACCTACAGGGTTTGGAAGGATCCCTTCTTTTAAAATGGCTCCCTCGTACCACCGTGAAACACTGGGCCCTTAAAATACGCAAAGAAGCAGAAGCAGAAATTGTGACATTGGAGGAATTAGCACAATTGCCTGAAGTATTTATTTGTTTAAGTTATTTAATTTATTTATTTCATTGGTTCTCCCCTTCCCCATTCTGTCCTCACAACAACCCTGTGAGGTAGGTTCAAATGAGAGACAGTGACTGGTCCAAGGTCACCCAGTGAGTTTCATGTCTGAGTGGGGATTTGAACCCTGGTCTCCCAGGTCTTAGTCCAACAGTTTAACCACTACACCACAGTGGCTCCCATCCTTCTGCCCAAAAGAGCAATCCTTCGTTCTGCTCAACTATATCTGCAATACAGCCTCATCCAACACCAGCCGACTCCATCCTTAAGATTGGACTCTGCTCATAGTCTGCACGAGAATCTGTGGTGAGGGGACTCATAAAAAGGCCTTCTCTGTGTTGGAGTGTGGTGGAGTCTCCTTCTTTGGAGGTCTTTAAGCAGAGGCTTGACAACATATGTCAGGAGTGCTCTGATGGTGTTTCCTGCTTGGCAGGGAGTTGGACTCGATGGCCCTTGTGGTCTCTTCCAACTCTATGATTCTATGATTCTATGGGGGCCTTGACTCTGGAATGATCTCCCCCCAGAGTTGCATGTCTTCTTTGTGGTTGGGGTTTATATGCCAACTAAAACAGTTTCTATTTTCCTAACCCTTTCATTCTGAGGTGATAATAGTTTCCCTGAACAGCAATGTGTGGGTTGTGTTTTTAAATTATGGTTACATAATAAATGCTTTCGTTCTGTATTTGTTTTGTTCCTTAATCCTTTGTCGCATACAGCCCTTTGCTCTGTTCAAGGAAGGGTCATTTATAAATACAATAAAATGAACATGTAGCGTGATGCAGGTGTTTTTTTCTTCTCTCGTTTTTTGTTTCAAAGCAGGCTTAGCAGAGTCTTGCCCTCCTCTCACCAACCACAAAAGGGAACTGTACAACATGCACATTATCTGAGCAACAGGCTCACCGGCTCCAATGTGGTGGGTTTAGATAGCACTTCTTAGGCAAACCCAACAGATGTTGCCATCAGCAGAAATTGCCCCTGCAAACAGAAGGCCAGTGTCACCACAGCATATTTTTTTCCCTCTGTGAAAGAATACCTGGAAACTGTGTTATATCAGAATATGTAACACACAATGGAGAGCTGCTGTGGCAAAATGCTTACAGTGTCAGACCAGGACCGAGGAGACAAGCTGACCTTGGGGCAGTTACTGCTCCTTATCCTAACCTACCTCGTTGTTGTTGTTTAGTCGTTTAGTCGTGTCCGACTATTCGTGACTCCATGGACCAGAGCACGCCAGGCACTCCTGTCTTCCACTGCCTCCCGCAGTTTGGTCAAACTCATGCTGGTAGCTTCGAGAACAGTATCCAACCATCTCATCCTCTGTCGTCCCCTTCTCCTTGTGCCCTCCATCTTTCCCAACATCAGGTGGCCAAAGTATTGGAGCCTCAGCTTCACGATCTGTCCTTCCAGTGAGCACTCAGGGCTGATTTCCTTAAGAATCGATAGGTTGGATCTTCTTGCAGTCCATGGGACTCTCAAGAGTCTACCTCACAGGATAGTTATAAAATGAAAATAGGGAGAGCCATGCATGCCACCTTTTGCTCCTTGGGATATAAATGCAAGAAAATAAAGCACACATGAATATTATAGGTGATATGAGTGAGGAGGAGTTCAGATGAATCAAATCTCCTGGGATAGCTCAGCTGGTAGAGCATGAGATTCTTAATCTCAGGGTTGTGGGTTCGAGCCCCACATTGGGCAAAATATTCCTGCATGGCAAGGGGTTGGACTAGATGACCCCCAGGGTCCCTTCCAACACTGCAGTTCTATGATTCTGTGATTCATGCTCGTGGAGCCAGTGGAGGTTGATCCATTTGGGCAATTGGTGTGCTGCAAACTTTGTACGCAGGGGCGTCGTGGGTTAAACCGCAGAGCCTAGGGCTTGCCGATCAGAAGGTCGGCAGTTCGAATCCCCACAACTGGGTGAGCTCACGTTGCTCTGTCCTAGCTCCTTCCAACCTAGCAGTTCGAAAGCACGTCAAAGTGCAAGTAGATAAATAGGTACCGCTCCAGAGGGAAGGTAAACGGCATTTCCGTGCGCTGCTCTGGTTCGCCAGAAGCGGCTTAGTCATGCTGGCCACATGACCCGGAAGCTGTACGCCGGCTGCCTCGGCCAATAAAGCGAGATGAGCGCCACAACCCCAGAGTCGGCCACGACTGGACCTAATGGTCAGGGGTCCCTTTACCTTTAATCTTTGTACAAAATTGCAAATTGAGTTATTTTGTACTTATTTCACTTATGAAAATACATACCTTTTAGAACCAAATATATCATATGACTATTACCATGGAAATGATAGGGAACCTAATATAAAGTCAACTCATTTATTGCAAACTGAAGACATCCTACCCTCTTTCATTGTCACACTGTAAGTGACATTCCCATGTCTTTCACCTCTGGTACCCAATGATCAGGACAAAATATGAAACTCTGGGCAAAACTAGACATGGATTTGGTGTGGCTTTGCTATTATGGGACTGGAGTTCAGCTCAACTCCTAGCCAGGTGAGGCTTGTGGATGCAGCAGTGCCATCATGGGGCGTAAGTTGTGGGGTGTCCCGGGAGAGCAAGGCAAGGCATCAGCCCCATGGGACTTGGTTGGCATGTGGGCCCCAGCAAATGCCCAGGTATGCTGGGGATTGAAATGATGGTGAGTGCTGTTGAGGGGACAAGGCTCCAGCATGCCTTAGAAATGTCACACAGCCTTCCAGGTCCTGGAGCTGAGCCCGTCAGCCCTATACATCTCTTTCTACACAATGCATAAAAATATTCCATCTCCAGTCCGCACACATCCAGCCCATGTTCCTACCATGCTGCTTCGGCACTGTATCATCTTGGGCCGATCCCTGCAATTCTCTTTCGCTCCAAATTTGCATGGCTTCCCAGACAGGAAAGCTCTTGTTTAGGTTATGGCCTGGAAGTCTACAGCACTATAGACACAACAAAACAATGTGCCTAAGGAAGGGTGGAAAATCAGAGGTCAAAAGGACCCTTTTTGATGAGAGAGAGTGCCGAACATCAGCCCTGCTGGCTTGGGACTTGCGCATACTGAAACAGAAATCCCTTTCAAGTCAAAGTTTACAAAGGCCCCCCCTCCCCTCTCTTACTTGTAATTCCCAGATCTGCATTTTTTAAGAATGCACCAAACAATTTTGCTTATTTAGTTAATGGGAATCTTTTCAAACAATGAAGAGGAAAAGAGCAATAGTTTTGTTGTAAACTGATCCCATTCCCACCGATCCGCTTGTGGCATTCAACACAAGACAAATGGGAATAAGTGAATAAGCTTTGCACCTGTGCCATTTATAGAACTCCATGTTCAGATTACTGTAGGGGAGTCGCTTGTAAGCATTTTCTGGTTGCTCCTGTAGTTTGGAATTCCCTTTTCTCCTTCCCTCTGTGACCCACAAGGCAATCTATTTTAGGTACCTCCTGAAAACACACTTGGAAAAATCCAGGCAGGAGCTGGTTTTAGCCCAGCAACAACACCCCCTTTTTGAGCAAGGGAGTTGAAAGGGTCATGGGGGCACAACTGCAAGCCTTTTGGGGGGATATGGATTATCTAGGCCCATTCCAATCTGGGTTCCAGCCTAGCTTTGGGGCTAAATCAGCCTTGGTCATCCTGATGTATGACCTTCATTTTGAAGGATAAGTAAATTACGCTACTCTACTGCACTCCCTCCGAAACACCAGACAAGCAGCCTTGATGACTATGAGTGCTTCTTACCAGCTTTGTTTACTATTTTGGATACTTTTGATACTATTGTACAGCTGTTTTATTGTAATTATTTGTATGTTTTAAACAGATTTTATATGATGAGTCCCACCAAGGAAAAAGGCAGGGAATTAATTAATTAATTATTAAGCCATTCCCTGCCAGAGATATCTTGACTAGAGCAGCTACTCTGCGGATTTGTGGTCGAAGACTAGAGATGATTCGCCTATTGCACTAAATACTGATTTTTTTAAATTACATTTTAATCGCTTCTTTCAATTCACTGCGCAGAGTTTTATGGTAAACACGATGAAATGCAGTAATAATAATAAAAAGAAAAATTTATTATTTATACCCCGCCCATCTGGCTGGGCTTCCCCAACCACTCTGGGTGGCTTCCAAAAAAAATTAAAATACTATAATACATCAAACATTAAAAGCTTCCCTAAACAGGGATGCCTTCAGATGTCTTCTAAAAGTCTGGTAGTTGTTGTTCTCTTTGACATCTGGTGGGAGGGCGTTCCACAGTGAGGGCGCCACTACTGAGAAGGCCCTCTGTCTGGTTCCCTGTAACCTGGCTTCTCGAAGTGAGGGAACCGCCAGAAGGCCCTCGGTGCTGGACCTCAGTGTCCGGGTAGAACGATGGGGGTGGAGACGCTCCTTCAGGTATACTGTACAGTATTATTAAGAACCGAAAGAAGCGGTTGGAAATGCATGGGGAAATCGTGCAGCGAATTAGGGCATCGCATCGCAATTGGTGGTAGTGGGGAGAGATTCATTGGTTTCCCGCGTCCCCCGACAGAGACCCCCGGCGATTTGCAAGCGCTCCCTGCGGAGAGGCGAAAGTTTTTTGGAGGAAGAAGGCACAAGCCTGAGCTGTACAGCTGCTCTATGTAAGCAAGGCTCTCTTGCCCTGCCCAGGACAGGCGGGGCGCTGTCCCTTTAAGGAGGAGGGTGCCTGGCAAGGCGGTGGGTGGCTGTTTTGCGCGCTCTCTCCGGGCCTGATCAGCCGCCTCCCTTCGCCGGGATCCGTCGGCCGCTTGGGCTGTCAGCCGTGGGAAGCCGGCGCAGCCCCTTCGCGGCCATGCTCCGGCTAGGCCGGCCGTGCGCTCTGCACGCGCTCTGCCCCGGCGGGCTGCTGCAGGTCTGCAGCAGGAGCGCCGCCTCCGGGGAAGCGGTAACCAGCAGCCTCCCGATCGGCCAGGTGCAGCCCAGCCCGGGAGTCGAGAAGCGGGCGCCGCGCAGGACGCACAGGAGGCTCCTGCGGGAAGCGCTGCTGCTCCTGCTGCAGCAGCAGCCGCCAAGCCCCGGGCGCTTCTGGATCCCGGCCGCCGGGGCTGATCTGCGCCGCGGACGAGAGGGCGACCCGTTGCTGCTGCTGCTGACATATCCTCTGCCACAGGCAGAAGGGGAGGCGGGCGGCCCCCGCCAGCTGCTCTCCGAGATCACCCTGTATGCGGTCGGGGGCAGCGGAAGAGGCAGCGGCGGCGGCCTCGGGTCCAGGAAGGTGGGTGAGTCAGCAGCCACCTCGCGCGCTGTGGGTGGTTAAAACGCGGGAGAAACCGCATTTAAATAGGATCCCCCCGCAAACGTGGCCAAGAGTTCCACTGAGCACGAGCAGAGTGTCCTTTCCTAGGATCCAAGACCAGCAGAGGCCTGGTTTAAGGCCTAGGCACATCTCTCTCTCTCTGCAGGGCCTTTTCTGCGGTGGCTCCCCATTTGTGGAATGCTCTCCCCAGTGAATGCTCTCACCTGCAGCCTTCACTACATATATTTAGGCGCCTCTATAACCAGGCCCTCCGGCCTTTTAAATGTGCTTGTAGGAGCGGGTTATTGGTTTTGTTTGACGTTAAGTATTCTGCCATTTCATTTTGTCTTTTTATGCTGTAACACCGCCTTGTGAACTTTGGATGAAGGGCAATATATCCATTCAGTGTCAGATTTACATATAAGCTAAACAAGCTATAGCTTAGGGCCCCACTCTTGGGGGGACCGCAAAAAAAATTGAAGGAAAAAACTGGATGTACGTTTCCAAAATATAAGATCAAATAAAATAAAACCGACATACAGCAACAGTGTTTTGTGTTGTGTAGGCTCCTATGATGTAAGCAATGGGCCCTGCCTGCTAGCCTGCTCCCTAAAATATCACTGGTTTGCTCATTTCTATATATAGGGCGCCTACATTCTGCATGGACTTTGCATTTTGCATGGACTTATCAACAATTACTTTGACAAAATACATATTTTGTTATGTGCAAATGGCTGTAGATACCTATTAGGTTCATAAATTACCATATAGCATATATTCAACACTAAAAACCAGCGACAATTTGTTGTTTGCAAAGGACAGCTGGACATATAAAGGGCCCCATTACCTTCAGTAGCTTAGGTCCTCATCAAACCTAAATCCAGCCCTGTATGCATTTAATTAATAATGATGACGATATTAATATTTGCAGTACTGTTGCCGGATTTAGTGGCTGGGAAATGTAGGCCTGCCCTCTGATTCATAAAGGCACTAAGAATCTACATAGAAGTACTGCATATATTGTTAACCCAGTCTGTGGGTGGGCGGTCTGTGGACATTCAGACTGCTACTCCCATGGTCCCCGGCCATTGCCCCTTCTGGCTGGGGCTGATGGGAGTTGGAGTCTTAGCAACATCAGGAAGTCCAGGCATTGCACAGGCCTCTTGCACAACATTCCTTAGGGCATGAGGGAGGCTGAGGCTTGCAGCAGGCCAGGTGCTTAATAGCAAAACTTTGACTTGCGCTGACAGTTCACCCTGGTGACTGCTCTCTGGTGTACTAGCTCTGTTTTTTCTTCATATCCACCAGAGCCAGCACTTGTCTGTCTTATTTTTATTATCTGTATTACTTGCATATTAATATTATTACTTGTATATCTCCTGCCTTCCCATTGCAGAGCAAAGCCTGAGGCGGCTTTCAACTAACATGTTAAAAACAGCATATGATGCACTTTTTTAAAAAAATGGATCAAGCAGCATCAAAATACAAATTTGATGGTGGTGATATCTGAAAACAAGATTCAGCTGAAGAGCTTGTGAAACAAAATTGTTTTTGCATGGTGACAAAATGCCATTGATGAGGCAAAGTAGATACAGTGGTGCCTCGCAAGACGAAATTAATTCGTTCTGCGAGTTTTTTCGTTCTACGAGTTTTTTCGTCATGCGAAGCACCAATGTGTATTGACGGTTTCCCATAGGAATGCATTTGCGGTTTAAAAAAAAAATGCGCAAGACGTTTCATCTTGCGAAGCAAGCCCATAGGGAAATCCGTCTTGCGAAGCAACTCAGAAAACAGAAAACTCTTTCGTCTTGCGAGTTTTTCGTCTTCCGAGGCATTCGTCTTGCGGGGCACCACTGTATTATGGGGTGAGGAGGCCCAAAGCCTGAGTGCCACTACTAACCATTGAACTTCTGAAGGTCATGGAAGCAGAGAAGAGGCTTCTCCAGTTGTATGAGAGGAAGGGAAGATATCTCAGCCCTAAATAGTTAGGGCTTCTGTGTCTTTGCCTCTCTGTTGCCTATATGCCTGTCCTGTTGTATCAGTCTGTTCTTATCGTTCAGCTGCTTCCTTTCACTCTGTTGCTCTGCTTCTGTACAGCATCTGGAAACCATTGATGCTAAATGTTAAATAACAATGGCCAGGTGCCATGTAAGATTATGTCATCGATCCTGAATCATTACAGGGACATCTACAGGATTTTTTTTTTTTTTAAGAGAGGTTTTGCAATGTTAGACAATTGCTTTTAAAAAGTGTGGGGGGGGGAAGGAATTTGAGGGTTGTGGTTCATCTAGGGATAGTTTATTTCCTTGACATCTGATGGGAGGGCATTCCACGGGGCAGGTGCCATTACCAAGAAGGCCCTCTGCCTGGTTCCCTGTAACCTCACTTCTTGCAGTGAAGGAACTGCCAGAAGGCCCTCGGAGCTGGATCTCAGTGTCCAGGCTGAATGATGGGGGTGGAGACGCTCCTTCAGGTATACTGGGCCGAGGCCATTTAGGGCTTTAAAGGTCAGTACCAACACTTTGAATTGTGCTCAGAAACGTACTGGCAGCCAATGAAGATTTTTCAGGATCAGTGTTATATGGTCTTGACTGTGTTGTAGCTGCCACTGATTTTGATGTGACTTGGGGTTTTTCTAGATTTGCAGTGTTAATCATATCACACCTTCCAATCTATCACACCTTCCGAAATGTTTAGCATGGCACAGTGAGAGCTGAACGGCCTGGGAGGCCAGGGTTCAAATCCACACTCAGCTAAAAGTTCACTGCGTGATCTTGGGTCCGTCACCAACTCTCAGCCTTGTTTAGCAAAAAGTATTCAGCACTGAGGGGCAGAGAGTTGTAGAGACATCTGCTGTAAATTATCGCACATGTTGGCATTAGGTCAGTTGTGCAAAAGAGAGTGATCTTATTTTTACTTCATATGAAATGTATTTCTCAGATTAGTTGTGTGTGAAGCGCATGTGCGTGTGTGGCAGTATGTGAACATTTTCTCTCCCTGATGCCACTATATGCACATGAAGCCGACTAGGCAGAATCTGGGTAGCGCTGTTTTGCATTTGAGTGGCAGGGAGAAGCTGCCAGCTGATGATTTCTGGATGGCAGTTGCCTTATTTTCAAAAATAATCTCACCTAGCACAGCATCCTTTTCTCACAGGGGCTGACCAGATATCTGTGGGAAGGCTGGAAGCTGGACATGGATGCAACAGCACTTTGGACACCTGTGATTCTCAGCAGCTGGTATTCAGAAACATGCTGTCTCCAACAGTAGAGGCAGAACACCGTTAACAGGACTAGTAGCTTTTCCTCCATGTTCAGTCCTCTGTTAAAAACATCAGAGTTGGTGGCCATCCCTGCCCCCTCTGGGAACAAGTTCCGTAGTTTTACTATGAGCTACAGGAATTAAGTGTTTTCTTTTATGTGGCATGAATCTTCCAAAATTCCGCTTCATTGGATATCCATTCAGTTCTAGCATTTTGGGAAAAGGGGCGGGGAGGAAATATCTATCCATTTTCTCCATGCCATGTATAATTTTATAAACTTCTAAACCAGGGTTTCCCAAAATTGGGCCTCCAGCTGTTTCTAGACTACAGTTCCCATCATTCCTGACAGCTAGGGATGATGGGAGTTGTAGTCCAAAAACAGCTGGAGACCCAAGTTTGGGAAACCCTGCTCTAAACTAACCCTTTCTTCATAAGGGAGACGTTCCATCCCCTTTTTTCATTTTGGTTGCCCTTCTCGGAACCTTTTCCACCCCTGCAGCATCCTTTTTGATGATATTTCTTAATTCATTTTCTGATGCATTTTTTTTTTTGTATTTATTTTGTGCAGTTTAAATGTTACAACCAAACTTCTTTTTCTAGAGCTGCGCTTAACGATCCTTGGAAACTTGCCTGGCATGATATATGTATTTTTCTAGAGCTAATGACCCTAGCCCTGAACCGCCCCTTGTGTTCATTATTGACAGAAATCAAAAGGAGCTGTAAGGCTCATTGTCCCTCTTAAATTGCTGCCCTGCTTTTTTCAGCTGGAGGCACTTGATGCCGTTTTGAGCAGAAGTGTTGGAAGAAGAGTCACATAGTGATGGGGAGCTGAATCGCTGCCAGTTCCCATCACTTCAGGTCCTTGACAAAAGTTCCTTTCTCTCCCTATTTTTTTAGACCACCTACAGACTTCTAGGCTTTTATCCATATGCCCTTTTCTTGGTTTGGGTTGAAACACTTCATTTGCACCCTTTGCCTCTTTTAACATTTTCTGATATTACCATGGAAGTGTTTTTAGGGGGCAACATGAGATTAGCAAGTTTCAAATGGCATATTTGGGGGGGGAGGGAGAGCAGGGGGGATTTCTGCAGAAGAAGAAAAAATCTCCCGTTCAAATTCACATTTAATTTTGGGGGGTATCATAAGCCTTTTGCTCAACATCGCATTTTTAAGCCAGCCCCTTGCCCCAAAACAAAATATAAAACTTAGAGGTGCCAACAAAGAAAGATCAGTCTAGGCTGCTACCCTATACCAAGTAAGCTCATTAAACCGAATGGGACTCATCTGTGAGAGGATGTATATGGGATTCTGCTGTTCGTTGATTAATTTTCTTTCTTTTAAAGGAATATTACATTTTTTTCGATATAATACACAAAGGTTGCCAAGCATTGTTTGGGTGAACTTGATATTTCCCTTTTTTTCATTGCATGTTACAGCAACACCAAAATACCATCCTATTAAATCAACCTGTTTTTCATCCTCATCTCCGCTATGTAAAACTGGCTTCTACCAATTAAATCAAAAGCTTCAGTTGATCGACCTATTAAGATTAGCTTGCAGGGTAGGCAGCAGAGATCACGGCACTTTCAGGAGGGCGTATCTTCTAGGTATCGTCTAGCAAGTTCAATGTGCCAAAACGATATACGAAAAATAGATGTGGGCATGGCGGGTTTGCATTTTGGGTTAGGTGGACACGGCGGGGTGAACAGAATGGCATAGGGCTAACAAAGGACTGGAGGTGGTGAAAGGGAGAGCAACGGCTCATTTTGAAAAAGAGGCTCTGAGATCCAGTTTGCCAGAAATCCACACGCGGAACCATAAGAAGAGTCCTTCTGGATCAGACCTAAGATCCGTCTAGTCCAGGATCCTGAGACAGGGTTGTAGCTCCCTGGAAGCATCTGCTTTTTCATGCAGAAGCTCTCACGTTTATTAATTATTATTATTATTATTATATTTATTTATACCCAGCCCATCTGGCTGGGTTGCCCAAGCCACTCTGGGTGGCTCCCGACACATAAAAACATAATAAAACATCAAACATTAATAATAACAGTCTGATCCAATACAAAAAAAGTTCAAACTCAAAGGCTGGGAATAGTTCTGAAGACAGTACTATGGACCAATGGTCTGTCTTGGTGTAAGGCAACTTCCTGTGTTCTTGTTCTCACAGTGGCCAGGCCAACCACAAGTGCCTATGGGACGCCCACAAACAGGAGTTGAGGGCCACGGGACTTTTCCTACTTAACGACCCCTGACCATTAGGTCCAGTCGTGACCAACTCTGGGGTTGCGGCGCTCATCTCGCTTTACTGGCTGAGGGAGCCGGCGTACAGCTTCCGGGTCATGTGGCCAGCATGACTAAGCCGCTTCTGGCGAACCAGAGCAGCACACGGAAACGCCGTTTACCTTCCCACCAGAGCAGTACCTATTTATCTACTTGCACTTTGATGTGCTTTCGAACTGCTAGGTTGGCAGGAGCAGGGACCGAGCAACGAGAGCTCACCCCGTTGCGGGGATTCAAACTGCCGACCTTCTGATCGGCAAGCCCTAGGCTCTGTGGTTTAACCCATGGCTTCAAGTTGCAAGAAGGGAGATTCCAACTAAACAACACAAAGAACTTTCCAATGGTAATAGCTGTCCGATAGTGGAATGGACTCCCTCAGAAGGTTGTGGACTCTCCTTCCTTGGAGGTTTTTAAGCAGAGATTGGATGGACATCTGTCATGGATGCTTTAGCTGAGATTCCTGCATGGCAGGGGGTTGGACTGGATGACCCTTGGGTCCCTTCCAACTCTATAATTCTATGGTTCTACTGCCTCCAACAATGGAGATGGAGCGCAGCTATCATGACGAGTAGCCATTGAGCTAGTGTTGTCTGTTATCCTTCATTCAAAGGTGACCTCAGCAGCAAGAGAAATGTAATCTGTACACGCCCGGGGAGTTGCAAAATGCCTACCAAAAAGGTGAGGCATGGTTTGGGGAGATAATATGAGGAGAGGGTGAAGTAAGAGCTCTTTCTTCTGGCTTCCTCCTCCCTCTGGCCTGCCTGCCGGTTATCCAAACAGCCGCCAACGAGCACACACAGAACAAAGGCCCCAAAACAAAATGCACAACATTGTATTGATTATCTTCAAGCTTCGCTCCCTGTTGAGCAAAAGCCAAATTGTGTCCCAGTCAGGCGCAGCCACAGCCAGTCTCATTGTCAAATGGAAAAGCATTTTCTCTCACTTCATGCCTCTCCTCGTGACTGTTTTAAGCGTCTGCAAACTATCCCAGCCTCCTTTGTTTGTGTGTGCTGTTTCCTTTTGTATCCCCCCCCCCCCAATTATTATGCCAAATCAAAACAAATTAGCCTTTCTCCAGTTCTCTTGGCTAGGGTTTTGTTGCTCACCAAATGCATAAGAAGCTTGGGTGCTCAGAAGTGAAAGGGAGGGGGGAACATGGCCTGACCACGCAAAGCTGTTGTCGCCTTGCAAGTGATCCACCAAGCTGAACATAGCCCAGAAGCTCACCAAAGACATTCAGAAGATAGGAAGCTGCCTTAAATTCAGCTAGAGCGTGTTGCCAATAACGCCAGGGTTGCAGGTTTGATCCCCGTAAGGGACAGCTGCATATTCCTGCTGTCACGGTCCGGTTCATGGGCGATCGAAGTCCCGGCAGGGGACGTCAGGACCAGGGGCAAGATGGCGGGGTGGGAGCAGGAAGAGGGGTCCAGAAGCCAGGAGTCAGGAAGCCAAGAGTCAGAGGGTCAGATCGCCGGGAGTCACAAAGTCAAGGGTCCAAGGATCAAGAAGCAGGGAGTCAAGAAGCTGAGGTTCAAGGATCAGGAAGCAAGAAGCCAAACACAGCAAGGCAGGAAACGTGTTGCTGTGGCAAAGAGCCGAAGGGAAATGCTGACCTTATATCCCTTCCCAGCTCTTGCCACCAGGTGCTGTGAGTTACCAATCAGCCACACATGTGAGGCTGCGCCTTGCCTCTTCAGAACAAACTTAGGAAGGCCCCAGTCCTGCAAAGTCCTGTCGGTCACAAGGCCTGGCTCCTGCACGCACTCCTGACACCTGCATTGCAAGGGGTTGGGCCAGATGATCCAACTCTATGAATCTATGAGTCAGGCCATTGGTCAATCTAGTAGAGGGATAGGGAACCTCAAGGCTGGGCTGCGATGGGGGTCAAATGCAACCCTCTATCTGGCCCTTGGCTCCCCAAGCTGCATCCCCTCCTCAACCAGACACTCCATCAGCCCTATTTCATACCTTTCCAGAGGGTTTTTTTTCCTGGCTGGAAAGTGTCCTTGAATTCTGATAATGCTTCTTGATTGCCTGGATGGAAGTCAGAGGTGTGTGTAGAAGCTGGTTACTGTACCACTTTTGCCTCTGGTCTCACCCACCACTGGCATTTGGACCAGTTTGAAATGTGGCCTCTGTCTGGAAAAAAAAGATTTTCCCACCCCTCATCTATCCCAAAATATATCACGGCCCAAATACTTCAAAAAGTGCCTCTCCAGTATGTTCCAACCATTGAGATCGTCAGAGGGGAACCTTCTTAGGGTGCTATCATATAGTGATGACGGAGAGCCTTCTCAGTTGTGGCACCCTCCCTGTGGAACTCTCTGCCACTGGAGGTCCATCAGCTCTCTTCAGTTTCATCGTGCCAAAGCTATGCCTCTGCACTCTGCACTAGAGGCCTTCCTGGCACATGTCACCAGTTCGTTTCGGGAAAATTCAGTTTGTATGGGATCGTTTATGTCTTGCTGTTTTAAGGCAGAAGTGTTTCGATTTTATTTTGCTCTTCATGTATTTGACAGCCTGGGACATGAGGGCCAGGCCACCGTGATCCAGGACCCTCTGTTTAGTGCGCAGTGGACCTGTAGGATGAACTGTCAGAAGCCCCTAGAATGCTGTACATAACCCAGAGGTGGTGTGGTCCCTGGAGTCCCAGCTGGGTCGCAAAAACAATCTCCTTGTCAGCCTTTTAAAAAGAGCCCTCTTCTATCTACTCAGAATAATCTCTTTCCCTGCACCATTTGGGAGGTTGTGGGAGCGATCCACTCTGGGCGCTCAAGGTCTACTACATTTCCTTTTTTTCCTGGCTCCCAATATATTGTTTCTTTCCGTATTTCCACCACCTTCTCTCCCATTAAAAAAGGGGCAGGATTTGTTCTCTCGGCTCCACTTTTCCGCCCCGCAAATTCCTTATGCAATGGAGAGGCAAGGAATTTGCTCATGTCCTCCCCCTGGAATCTGGGAGTTCTAAACCTGTTCTTCCAGCAAAACAAACAAACACCCTGAACCTGTAGCGCCATTTTAAGGCTCACAGATTTGTAACTGATTTACGGTAAATGTTAAGCCTCTAAGGTGCCACAGCCCTTGTTGTTTTCACTGCAGTACTATAGGACGCAGTACTAACAGAGCTTCCCCTCTGGAATTTGTTCTCCCAGATCTGCTTTTATTAGTTGCAGTCGTTTCACCAGCCTAGCAAAGCATATTGTCAGCAAGCAATTGCCAGCAATTCCCCAGTGGTCCCTTTCCTGAGTTTTGTTGCAAACGTGCATATTGCACAACATCACGGGAGCTGAAAATGCTGGTATTTATACCGGGATGAATTATTTCAAGTCTCTAAATAGCTTTCTGCTTGCCTGCAGCAGTACAGTACTCCTAGGATTTGCACATGTCAGCAGAGCCAGCTGAAGCTTGAACTGAAAGTTACTATGCCATAATCAACATAGATTCAGATTCTATAGCTTAGAATAATTGAATTGCAGCGTTGGAAGGGACCCCAATGGTCATCAAGTCCAACCCCTGCAAATGCAGGAATCCTGCCCATAGCTGTCCCGCGGACGGGGGCTCAAACCACCACCCTTCTGATTAACAGCTAGATGCACTGACTGACCCATTGTGCCACTGGAGTCTCTCTGAAATATGACCCATGTGCTTCTCACTTGTAAAAGTAGGAAGTTGAAGACTTAGAAATACTGTGGTTTTCAGTTTGTGATCGAGTTGCCTTACACAGAGTCAGGTACATAGAACAAGGGTCTTTAAAAACTCTGTTCGTGTACAGAGGCCTTCCAAAGTTTGGACAGAAGTCTTTCCCAGTGTTGCCACTTAAGATTCTTTAAATTGAAGACTGGACCTTCTTTTTGCAAAGCACACATTCTGTGGCCTTGGAGCAGAGGCAAAAATGTCAGGCCATTGGTTCATCTTGCTGAGTTGGATAGTTCAGAAATGTATGTGAAGAATGTGCTCTTTTCTTCCAAATGATGGTCGGCCACCATATTCTTGTGGGTGTTTTACAACACCCCTGTAAAAAGGTCATGCATTTCATAGACCGGTTATTAGAACTGAAAGAGGGTGAATTGTTGAAGAACACACAGTGAGTCTGGGCCAATTCTCTATGTACTTTATCCACAATCATTTCTTTCTCTCATTAGAAGCATGTCACCATCTCTCAGCTTCATGGTCCCAGTTGTAGTACGGGAATGACCATCAGTTTTGCAGCATTAAGAAGACTGTACAGCTACACATGAACAGTGTGTCCTCCTTGGACAACTGACCATCTTTCACAGCCTTTTACTCATTGCATGTTCACATCAAAATACAGTGTGGTACCTAGTTATGACTATTTTTCAAAGAGCATTATAGTATCTTTTGAGCATCAACAAATATGTGTAGTACTCTGCAGTAGGTACCCTTCACTGGGATAAGAGGGTGGTTCTTCTGAAGCAGCAAGCTATCAGTAACTTATAGCATCTTATTATACACATTGTTTGAAATCAGATGTAGTATAAACATTGCTTGAAAAGTTCCATTGGAAAAAAGAAACTAGTTCAACTTTATCCCGTCCAAAAAGGTACTAGTTCGTTTGTCCTTTTACAAAATAATTGAGTTCAAGTTCATAAAAAGTTTATCCTTGGCAAAACAAAAAGAGTGTTCAGAATGTTACAAGCTGAAATATAGGGTCCAAATGGAAGCCAGGGGGCACACATAAGTAGTAAAGTGTCTGACAGAATGTCAACAGGTGAAGTTTTCCTCATAAATGTGCTTCCATACTAGGTTTACTTTATTTAATTTGTGCCAGCCACACAGCTGTTAAAGGCACAAGGCAACATTTTCTTTGTTGTTGTAGTTCTTCCTACAAGATACTCCTTTTGGAAGAGAGCAGATATTTTCAGCAAGGAAGATACAGGAAAAGCCTCTTTTTCCTTCTTTCTAATTGCTTAGCCATATTAATTGACTAAGCATCCTTAGAAGCAACAACAGCTCCATATCTGCCTGATAAGCCTTAGAACATTGTCTCCACACTTTGCTTTCTAACTTTGTTCAAGTGACTTAGCTTTCTTTCCCTTTCTTTTTCTCAATTTAAAAGAAAGAGTCTGGGCCTCCTTTGGGGGGGGGGGGGGATTGGCCGTGAAGATGAACTAGAAATCATTCCATGTTCTACCTCCCAGATTAATTCACCTGGTAATTAAGGGAACTACTTTCAGGTGTAGTGCAATGAATTTTGTTCAACTGAAGTAGTTCATTCCAAGCACTGAATAGGCATGATGAACATCACCATTGTAATTTTTAAAATTTGTATACTGCCCTTCATCCACAGATCCCAGGGCGGTTCACAGCATAAAAATACAATATAATACATATGAACGATGCAGGTAAGAAATAGGAAAACTGTGGTGCACACAGACTATATTGTAGCATTTGAACAGAGCACTCTATGAACTAAACTTTGCACTTTCAGTGAAATGCTCAATCACTCTAGAAACATATTTTAATGAGCACCCATTCCCCCCACTATACATAGGAGACTGGTGAAACTGCAGGAAACGACCATTCAGATCCTAGCCAGGAGAATGGAAAGAAACCTAACAAATCCCAGCAGCTGAAGAAAGTTTTTAAGGAATATGGAGCTGTAGGAGTTGTATTCCATGTTGGGATTTCTTTGATGTCTCTAGGAATGTTCTATCTAGCCGTGTCAAGGTATGTTTTCCATACTATTTGTAATTGGGTTTGGTGTGGCGAGGACTTGATACAATGTCACATATAACATGGGATATTTATGGCTGTTGGATATAAAAATTGATTTGCTGGATCAAAGAGAGATCCATCCAGTCAAGCATTTGGTTTCCAACAACGGACAGCAAGATCCCTGTAGAAGTTTTTTTAGCATGGAATTAAGATGCCCATTTCTTGTAGTTTGTCCCCAGCATTCGACATTCAAGAAACACTAGGCTGTGTCCAGCTAACTTTCACCCAGAGTGCAACCACTTAAATTAATGAACCTAAGTTAGTTGTGCTCATTTTCAGTGGGTCTACTCTAAGTAAGACCTGCATTAGCTATAACCCACTGCTTTTTAGATATTATGCATACCCATCGATTCCCCTCCCCCATGCAGAGAATCTCCATATAGTTGTCATTTTTAAAGCCATCTAAGCCTCCTTAAGAGGTAGATTTGTTGATCAGCCCCTTTACATGTTCCTCCCCTGTAAAGTATTACTTTGATCAGGTCTTTGTAATAGTTGTACTGGCCAACTTGTATGTGAGAGAAGCAACTCAGGTATAAAATTGTACTTTGAATACAAATTGGGTCCAGCTCCTAAGCCACCACTCTGTAGTGCCTCCACTTGATGGGCCTTGGAATTAATACAACACATCTGAAGTCTGTCCATACTAGATCTAAACTGATGCCCATCATGAAATATTGCAGTAGCAAAAAAACACTTTGGAAAATCCATGCTTGTTTTTGTAATGTTACTAAGCTAAGTTGTGGTTTGTTTTCACCCCCTTTTAGTGGAGTGGACATGACTGCCATCCTCTCCAAGTTGGGATTTGATGAAGCTCTTGTGCAATCCAAGTTGGCCGCTGGGACGAGTACTTTTGTTTTGGCCTACGCTATCCACAAACTGTTTGCTCCAGTCCGCATCAGCATCACCTTAGTCTCTGTGCCATTACTTGTGCGATATTTTCGGAAGATAGGTTTCTTCAAACCTCCGACTCCAAATCCATGATTAAATCATCACTGGAAGAAAAACAAGGCTGCCACCTCAGTTAATATAAAATATAAAATGTTTTTAAATTGCTGCACCCTGGTGGTGCCTGTGCAGATTCCTGTAATACCACCTTTGCATTGTATATTCATGGTGGAGGGAGGGGAAGTGCTTTTTCCTGATAAACTACTTCACAAAAACTGATTACCTATGTTTTTTCCTCAAGTCCTGTGCCAGCCCAGAGGGGCAGGTGTTCTAATAACAATTATACGGGTACTTTTAGGAAGATAGGAAACTGCCTTATTACAGTAACTTAGACCATTGCCCAGTATTGTCTGTGGGACCAGCAGTGCCTCTAAGACAGTAGTCTTTTACCTCACTTTCTAGCTGCTTTTAACTGGAGTTGCCAGGGGTTGATCTTGAAACCTTCTGCAAAAGCATATACTGATACAGTTGAACTTTGGTTCCTCTCCTTATACAGACACCTGTATAAACTTTCTGGTATAAGCTTTGTGGACTAAAACCTCATCTCATTAAATGCATGACACCTCCATTGGTGGATGCATGTATACATATGCATATAAACATATATGCATTCAGACATAAATGCAAATGGGAGATGGCATACATCTAACAAAGTGGGTTTTAATCCACAAATTTATGTATATATGCACATGTGTGCGCACAGGCACATGCAAAGATGGAAAATTTAATACAGGGGTCACCAACCCACAGTCCGGGGCCAGATAGGAACCCCCTGCAGGAACCCCCTTCCGGGTCGGAGCAGTACCGGAAATAGCTTGTGTGCATGCGCATGGGCCTCCTCCAACCTGTATGTGCACCAGAAATAGCGTTTGTGCACACATACAGGTGCGCGCTCCCCCACCCTCTGTGCAGTCGTCGCTGGAGACACCGGCCCAAGGCAAGGAAAGCTTGGAGACCCCTGATTTAAGATGTCTGCGGACTATAATTCTAATAGCAAACTCTAGTGTTTAGTGCCAACATGAGTGTAGGCTAGAATGGGCTGCTAGGTAATGAGGTATCATCATGCCTGGAGGAATTCCAGGGTTTTCAGAAATACAAGAATTTGTAAAAATCTGAAGCAGGTCAATAAAACTGGGCCTAGGCAGTAGCCACATGTTGCCTGTCAACTGAAAATGACTAGGGTAAGGGGCAGTGGATCACCCTATTTAAAGGGAAGGACTGGAAGGAATGCTGAACTGGTATACTCTTCAGGTGAGGTGACTGTTACCAATAATTGTATTGCCTTCGATGATGGGTTTGTTTGTATTTGTATTGGGTACTTCTCTTTCTCAGGTGTTCTCCCACTTGACCAAGTCTAATATTCTATATTGCCATCACTAGTAATAGTCAATGGTAAATTTATCCTCCCATCAATTTGTCACCCTTTTAACAGCCATCACATTATATGGTAGCAAAATCCGTGATTAGTTCTCTGTTGCATGAGGAACTGCTTTTGTCTGTCCTGGATATGCTGCTAATCTACAGCAGTTGAGGCACTGAAAAGTCAGGTTTGTTGGCAGGCCATTCTAGTGGACCCAAACACTACAGAAATCGACCAAGAATTGCCATATTCATTTGTTGTTTTCCAGGCCCATATGAAACAAACCAGACACTGGACCCACAAATGTTTCAACTCATACCTTTTATAATAGCCTCACATCCTTGCACACGGCATTGTAGGAATGCCTGTGAGATATGAAACTTGTTGCTAATGACAATTTAAAAAATCAAATGCCTTCATTTCTGCAATGCATCTGCCTCTTTAATATTTTAAAATTTAGGCTAAAAATCAGTTAACAAGTTCATCTCCAAATTTAAGTCCTTGCAGAAATAAATGCAAATCACTTCCAATTACAGTGGTACTTTGAGTTAAGAACTTAATTTGTTCCATTCTTAACCTGAGGTGTTCTTTTGATAATGGGGCCTCCCGCTGGCGCACAATTTTCATAACTCAAAGTGTCTGTAACCCGAGGTACCATTGTAAATTTATGAAACCATATTCAAATAATCCCAACAATAAGTTTTATTATTTGCACCACTTAAGTAAAGATGTTTAACCCTGTAGCTTTAAAGAAGTCTCTCTTCCCCCTCTAATACGGTTTTAATAATCAAGAACACTAGTTCTGTCTTGATTTTCAAGACTAGTTCAACTAGTATTTATTCCATCTGGACATTTAAGCAGTACATTCTTCAAGTTACTGTTAAGTCAGGAATAGGGAAAATCCACCTTGCAGGCCCAACACTATTCCCAATTTGGCATGAGGCCAATTTCCCCAAACGCCCACCTGCCCCACACCTCATGTGATGTCAGATGTGGGATACGTAGAGATACAACTGGGTTGACTTACAAGCGAGTTCCTAGTGGAGAATGCCAGGTGATTGACAGGTGGACCAGCCCATGGGGCTGGGAACCAATAAGGATCTGGCCTGTTAGGCCAGAAAGGTTCCCTGCCCTGGCATAGGCAGATGTAAAAAATCCAGAACAGATTTAAGTATTCAAAGGCAACTTCAAGTAAGGTATGCAGAATCAGTGTCAGATTGCATTTTGTAATGGATCTTTGCTAGCCAGTAAGCATAGTTGTATTATTGGCAGATTTGGTACACCAATCAGAATGTGTGGGTGCTTAGAATGACCACTAAACCGACCATTTTGGTAGCATAAAGAAGAAGTCTTGTTATAAAAATCTTTATTTAAAACTTAAAGGAAAAGAACAACTAAACAATACAGTTACACTCAAAGATGGATTCCATTCATTGCACATGTGTTTCGGATGTTATCTTGTGAGGACATGCTGCTTCATAAACTGCTTCATATTGCACAATAATCCATGGCTCAGTTTCATGATGCTATCAAAAAGGGGCCAAAAGGGAAATGCCAGCCATGAACATGAGACGATCCTCAATCAGCTATGCCTCAGAGTGGCAAGTGCAAAGAGGACTTCAAGTAAGTTAGATATTGACGAACTGCTTTATGACCTGATTTGTAAGGTTCATGACCAGAGCTTACAATGCGATAAGCTCTGCCTTTTGAGTCCAACCAGCCTATATTGGCTGGATTACCACAGATCTCATCGGAACTACATTGTTCCTGGGAACTACGTGCTATGACTGGATATTCTTAGCAGTGGTAGTTTCAGCAACTTTATACTTGGGAGTTTTTGTAGAGCTTGCAATAATCCATGGATGTTTGAGCACCTCCTCCAGTGGCAGCCTGTGGAATGGATTGTGCTTCAGCAGCTTTGAAATCAGATTCTGAGCACCCTCTGTTACAAATGGAGGAAATTTGTACTCTACCTTTAAACCAAAGAAATAGTCATCATTAGGCATGTTTCTATGAAAGCATGCATTCAAGGTGCATGAACTATTAAGTATAACCATTAGACTCTTCCCCCCCCCCCACTATACATTAGTAATCATGGTTTTTCTCTTGCCTTTTTGCTTAGCAGTCTCTTTCTGCGTCACTGTGGGTTCTATTTAACTAGTGTTATCCCATACTTCTATTTTTGAACTAGCTCAGAGAAATTGTTCAAGCCTGTCTGTCCTAGGCTGCTTTTCCACAGTGGACTGCAAATGGGAAACGCAAATTGAGCAGGTAAATGTGCCAGAGGATTGCACCTCAAATCTTGCAACTGAACCTGTTGGGGAGGACAACCTGGATTTACCAGAATACAAAAAAAATACTAAGACAACACATTTAAAAATCAGAAATTCTAGTTCTTTAACTGAAAACTCCTGAACTAAAGTCAATGATATTAGGCCCCAAACCTGGAAAGTACAAGTTCCATAACAGCTAGTTGAGAGTTAATTCCTATACCATGAAATGCTCAGATTCTAAATCAAGCAGCATTATAATTCAACTTACCTTTGAAATGGCTCTGTATGTTTCCTGGTATGTGTCTGCCTCAAAAGGAGGCTTTCCTACTAGGAATTCGTAACACAAGACACCAAGACTCCATAGATCAACTTTTTCATCATGTGTTCTCCCTTCAATCATTTCAGGTGGTAAGTAGTCAAGGGTACCACACAGAGTCGACCTCCTAGAAAACAAAAATGATGCACAGACTAACAACTAAAGGTTGTCACACTCAACTATTAAGATATTTCCCCACTCACTCATCTAGATCTGCATTCATGATGTAACACTTTGTAAAGCACTTTGTCCATGAATAGTAGTATATAGTATACTGGAGGAAGGCATGGCTGATGGTCAACCTGAAGAAGAGCATCCCTTCTAGGGATGCTTGATACCCTTGTAATCTAATCAACACTTGCTTGATACCCTTGTAATCTAAGTAACATTCTCAACTAACAGTAGTTTCCCTAAACTCAATTCTTATAATCAGAGACTAATGCTAAGTTATTTTCACAAAGCTTGCTGCCTACAGAAACAAACAATTTCCTCTTAGCCAAGTTCTGATTCTGTTGTCTGTCTCCATAGTACCAAGCTTCTTCAGCTCTCAGAAACGCAGGTCAGTAAAGCATGAGACTCAGATTAATCTCAGGATTGTGGATTTGAGCCCCACATTGGGCAAAAGATTCCTGCATTGTAGTGGGTAGGTCTAGATTATCCTCTGGTCCCTTCCAGCTCTATGATTCGCTTACCTAGAGGATGGAGCATGCACAGACCATCCAAAGTCAGCAATCTTTAGCTCTCCATTTGATCCCAGCAGCAAGTTTTCAGGCTTTATGTCTCTATGAATTACTCTTTTCGAGTGGCAATATGATAATGCATCTGCCAGTTCAGTGATATACTGTAGAACAAAAATGAAGATTACAAATATAAGGAGTTCAATCTAAGCATTGTTCAAGCTATGCAAATGCCTAAAATACATGGGTAAAATGGTAGAAAATGTTTCTCAGTGTATCAATAACATGCTGCATCACTGATGCAAACAAGTCCTTAATACGGAACAAAAACCTTTAGACACAACCCGCCATGTAGCCTTGCCAAAGACTGACACATATAAATGTCCTATTTATTCCAGTGAAATTCCTCCCATCCTATTTTGAGATATTCTTTACTGGAAAAGCCAACCTAGCCCAAAAGTGCAAGTAGATAAATAGGTACCGCTCCGGCGGGAAGGTAAATGATGTTTCGGTCCACTGCTCTGGTTTCGGTGTTCTGTTGCGCCAGAAGCGGCTTAGTCATGCTTCTGACATGACCCAGAAAAACTGTCTGCGGACAAACACCGGCTCCTTCGGCCTGTAAAGCGAATGAGTGCCGCAACCCCAGAGTCGTCTGCAACTGGACTTAACTGTCAGAGGTCCTTTACCTTTTTTACTGGAAAAGCTATGAACTTCTCAACTCCACAAAACTGAGGAAACACACCTTACTCTACCATTTATACTGATATTGTTTCCCACTTTTAGAACAGCGAAACAAAGCTGTTAGTATAACCCTGGCTCAAGTCAGTGAAAGAAGAATCTACTCTTTCATGCCCTTCTCTAAGGAAGAGTTTGGTCCTAAAAGTGCAGTTTTAGCTTCAAATGTGGTCACATACAGAGTTCTGAAAAAAATATCCTCACAAGGTTAACATACATTAGCAGTCCGTTCCTCATCAAATTTAGTAAGCCTTTGGAGTTCTTTATACACTTCTCCACGTGGTGCATGTTCCAGGATTAGGTAGACTCTTGTTGCATCATGGAAGTAGCCATAAAGTCGGAGAATATTTGGATGCCTACAAGTAAGTATATGCATCTTTAATAATGATGGCTTCATTTGTAAATGACGTGCATGTAATTCTCCATACCTCCCTCAATCTGCCTACAATTTGCTAAATAAATAAAAGTATCATTTGAGAAATTCTGTAACCAGCACCAAGTTAGTTAGAGCAGCTGTGGCTACGAGTGTGCTTTACCAGCTTTGTCTGGTTTGCCAGCTACAGCCATTCTTGGATGAGGATAGTCTGACCAGCGTCGCCCAAGTGTTAGTAACTTTGATGCTGGATTACTGCAGTGTACTCATATGTGGGGATGCACATAGAATGTGGCAACCAGATTGCTAATGGGGGCATGCCGCAAATAAAATGTGACACCATTTTATAAAACATCTACACTGGGTGCCTATCTGCTGAGCCGGGCTCAATGTCCTTTAATTTACACAAACCTGAATAACTTATATTCGGGATACCTTAGGGGCTGCCTAAATCAGAGTTTGATCACTGGGAGCAACAACAGGAGTGTCATTGGTCATTCCCCAAGTAGGATAAAGTTCATTTGACATCAGCATGAAATAGAGCCTTTAGTGTCATCAGCCTAGTCCTATGGAAAATTCTGCCAATAGAGATTCAGCAGGCACCGGTTTCAAACTTTTAACACCTGCTTAAAACTTTTCTGTGCTGCCAGGCATATGCATACAATTAAGAAAACATCTTTTCATAAGTTGATTGCCTCTAAATTTTTACTTGCTTTTATTATATATTCTTGTAAGCTGGATTGATTTTTATGATATAGCATTGTGTGTGTGTATGTATATGTGTGTACACACACAAACACAAATGTGGAATGCTTCTAAAAATAAAAACCTGCTTAAGATAGCAAACAGAAACCCATTCAAAACGGCCATTTAAAATCAATCTTACCGAAGATGAGACTGTATTTCTACTTCTCGCCGCAGTTGATGTTCAACACCTGCTTTTTCCAGCTGTGTTTTAAATAAGACCTTCAGCGCCAAGATGAATTTGCTCTCCTTTTCACGAGCCAGATATACATTTCCAAATTTTCCTTTTCCCAGAGGACGACCAATTTCAAAGTCATCAAGAGACCACTGTTTTCTAGAAAACAAAGCTATTATTTAAGTTGTTGCAAGGTAATACAGCTGCCTCTCTGAAGTGAGAAGTTACTTTCATGCATATGATCCTGTCCCAAAATAGTAAACTTGCTGGCAATTACAAGGCATTCAGTAACATAACATGCAAAAGTTTGTTTTGTTTCCAGTATTTTTGCTTACCTCTATAGTGTGAAAGCACTTTGTTTGAGGAAGTATATATATATATATCTAGTGTTCATCTACCCACTTTTTACAGCATTCAAAGTTGTATGAGTCTTTGTCCATGTATCCCCAACTCAAGTCACTTTTTTTTTGTTTGTTTGAAAACCAACAACTTCATTCACATCAGTGTGGCTTTATCTGTGCCACTATACCCAGCTGACATTTTCATCAAGCTAGGCTCCATGACCAAGTTCCTCAAATCTTACCAGGTTCTGAGTGTGGTGCTGACGTCAAGGTTTCAGGTTAGATACCCATATGGGACAGCTGCAATTTCTGCATTGCAGGGGATTAGACTAGATGATCCTCAGGATCCCTTCCAACCCCACAATTCTATGATTATTCAGCGTAGGTAGGTTTATTTTCTGTCCTTCAGGGCATAAGGTACAGTACTTAATGCTTCCTTATTATATGTAATTTAGCCATTTTACTGTACATATCTCCAATGCAGTGAGCAAATTGGGACAAGAGCATCTAGGCCATTATTGTGCCAAACACCATTTCAAACACTCAGTTCCAAGATTTAAAATATGCAATATAAATCACTCTTGCGTCTCTGCCTGTGCATGAAAGACAAAACTGAAATTTAAGTGCACTGGTTAAGATTTAAAGTTAAATGGTAGTAATGCAATTCACAAATCACATTTCTGTCTTCCTGCAATTTTCATCTTTGACATCTTACAGTTGAGGCTGTTTGAAATCACCATCTGTGTTTTGCAAGAATGCAGGGTTAGTCAGCATGCATTTCCCCTTCTTTACTCAGTCCGGAATTACTGCTAGTTCAAATTAGCATATTGGTTAATGTTGTTTCAGAATTCCAAGGTTTCTGAGACAGGACATTTCTCAACAACTGAAGTGTGGATTAATCACGCCTCCGTCTTCTATGATTTATCTGCACTCTGCCTTTACTTTCTTACCAGTTTAACAAACAGAGGTTAGTCTAATAGGCCTATAAATCCCTGTATTCCTACATTCAACTCCATAGAGCTGTATCCAAAGCCATAGAAAAGATGCGTGCACAAGGGAAATACTCTGCACCGTGAAAGGAATATGGGGATTAGGGGATCCTCAAGAAAGTCCTGGGGTGTCAGATAGGGCAGCTTGTGTGTGAAGCTCCTCCCATGCCCAATTCCTCACTCCTCATGTTCCTGACCTTTCACAAGAATCCCCCCAACCCCTAGAAGAGGCTTTAGGGCAGGGGGGTGAAAGTACACAGTACAGGAGGGATTCTACTTGCCAATGAATTCTTGTGCTCATGCTGGCACTGGATGCAATCCAGACTTGAGTACAACTGTGCATTTCAGAATGCACTTCAAACACAACATAAACTTTGATGAAGACCAATAAGCTGAAGCGATTAGAGGTTATATGAGAATATATCCAGCTTTTAATTCTTCTTTAAGTATATTTTACTAAAATGTACATTTGCTCAAAGCATCCCATTTTAATTATCTGAGAGACCAGCAGTAAGACTGGGAAAAGGAAGCAAGCTTAGAAACCAATTTAGAGTAATATTTTTTAATCTTTTACTACGTGATTATAAGAGATTTGCCAAAAGCTGCAAAAAGAAGTAATCATGAATAACAACAACAGATTTGTATTTCATCTTCCTACAAAAAAATAATGTATGGAAGTAAATGAAGTATACAACTTACTTTTTGGTCTCACTGTTTGAATTTGACACCCCCTTTGCCTCTTTCTTCTGATTTGATACACCTGGTTCAGCTTTTTTTCCTGCATGTAGAAAAGTTCAATACGCTCAGACTTTATGAAGCGACACCACTCTCTTGCAATTTGTGTTTTAAAATGTCCCCCTCAGAAGGTAAACTTCGCGCTTTATATCCAGCACACAAAATAAACTATTTTTCACCTGAAAACCATGCAGACCAATCAATATTCTGAATATAAGCAGCTTGGGTAGCAATCTTACTTACTTGCCACATATGTACCCCCCCCCCCCCCGGAAGCTGGTGAATCTCACACAAAAGGTCCTAGCTCAAGACCAGTAAGTGGCTTTTGGCAAGCTCACAATCTGTTTCCAAGTCCTCCCACCTGCAACACAAATGACTGCAGATGCTTTCTACAGAGTGTATCTAGGTCATTTACACCACTGACCAAGTAACACTCCATGCCACCATCTCAATGAATTGGAGCCTAAGCTTCTACTGGGAAGTACCCCAAGGCAGGGCCGTCTTTACCTTACCCTGTGCAAGGAGTGCTGCTATGTGGCAGCAAAGTCAGTAGCACCTTTGACATGACTGATCTTGCGCCAGCGGCAGGCAGGCGGCGTGAGATTAGTCGTGTCAAAGGTGCCGCTGACCACGAGAAATCTCAACTCAAGCGTTCCAAGTTTGCTCTGCTTAGAAGCTTCTAAGGGAAGGAGTCAAGAGTGCGCACCACCTCCCGTTTCCTGCGGGGAACCTCTGCTCGCTTGATCTGCGTCTCCCTCCCAAGCCATGATCACCCTGGACAAGGAAGAGCCCAAGTTCAATTTCAATTTCCTCTTCGAGTTTAACCAGAGCAATGAGGGTGCTGGCAGCAAAGGTGGATGGTGAGGCAACGCAGTCCGGCTTCCCGGGATTTAAGGTGGGGTGTGTGGGAGAGAGAGAAGAGGGTAGTTTATTTCCAGCACGTTAAATATAGTGATTCTTTTGGGACGGAGGAAGAAGGGTCTTCACCAGAGGCAGAGCCGAGGCATGGAAGAAAGGAACCATCTGGAGGCACCTCCTGTGGCTGCGATGCAAGCATCTCTCTCCCTTCTTTCTCCTAAGGGACGGGTCAGTTTGGGGGCTAAACTAAATTTGGGGGCACTGGGCAGATCTTTGCACCCCAGCAGCGCATATGCTAAAGACAGCCCTGCCCCAAGAGCAGGTTCCTATCTTCATTACACTCCAGGTACTGAACACAAGGAGACATTCAAAAATTTCTTGCTTCTGTCTGGAGCCATTTGCGTCCCTAGAAAATCTGCTCTGGAATGTTAAGGATCATGCCATGAATTGGCCTTCCCTGAATTAATTATACAAGTGAAAGGGTTGTTTTGTATGAGACATCCACATATTAGCTGCCAGCTGGGCATTCTAGGAACTGAGAATAGGGTCCCAGTGCAAAATGTAATACAGGTAACCCTCATTTTGGACAACTGTTATGTTCTGGGTCATAGTGCATGTTGGCAGAGGGCACATAAGCCTACCCCACCCCCATCACCCCCTCTTCCAGATTTGAAAACGGCCTGTATGTACACAAAACAGGAGTTGCCTGTACATATTACAATTGAATACTTGTTTCCTATCAAAGAGACCTAATTTTCTGAGCCTAATTCAAGGTACTTGCCTTGATATTAATGCTATACATTATTTGGGCCCCAAATACCTTCAGGAGCATCTATGTGCCAATTAGGACATGACAATTTGCAGAAGAAGCTCATCTTATATGGTGCCATTGCCTTTGGAAATGCAGGGAGCTGATGGTCTATAGAGGTGCATCAGGCAATATCTCTTTACAGCTTTAGGTGCACACTGAAGGCTTACCACTTTTTGACCTTTGACAGTTGAAGTACCATCTGGTTTGTTATGTATATATGGCATATCATTTTGGGGTGGGACTGTTTTATTGCATTATATTATCTTTAAATGTAACCCACCTTGGGACCTTAGGGTGAAAGGCAGGTAACAAATATTAATCAGCATCTCAGTGTCATCCATGAATAGAAGAAACCCTTCTGTTCAGATACATTGTTAGCATCCAAGCCCAAGTTGCTACTCAGGTCATTATGCAAAGTTTTTTTTCTTGCAGTAATTTGGTTTCTCTTATAAATTTCTAAGGCCCTAAGCCACCAAGCAACTTCTTGACTTTATAACCATTTTAGTATGAAGTTTATACAGAATAGCAACCAACACATTTGTTACAGAGGTGGACACATTTGAACAGCACTATTTACCAGAAACAGAGGGCTGCTGAGACGTTTCAGTGGCTTTACTTGGACCTAGACTCCTAGATGTTGGTTGAACATGAAGTGTTGGTTGATGCTGAGTTAACTGTTTGGGACGTTTTGCACTCGCAACAGTAGGTTTCTGTGCCTGAGGCTGAATAGGCACCCGCTGAGCAACATTTAAAGGAGTCAAAACACGCTGCTGTTGGACTTCAATTCCAGGTGTCGGGGTCTGGGTCACAGGAACCCGTCTTGCACCATCCACAATAGCTGCCTGATTTTTAAAAAACAACAACAGTAAATATCACACATAGCAAGCTAAGAGATCTCGCATCCTAGTTTGTCTGAACTGACCAATGAGAAAAAACCATAGCCTCCCAAGGTGGAATCTAAACACATAAAAACGCTGTGAAAATGCTTTTTTTAAAAAAAGTTTTGAAAAATACATTGAATTTGGAATAGCTCACTCTCGCCATATAGTGTCACATTTGTATATTACACTTTACAACACATTTAAAACATTTCATTTGCAGCTACATAGCCGAGTCCCAAGTTTGGACATAACAGAAAACTGCATTTATGCAAGCAGTCATCTAGACTTGGCCATAAATAGTCGGAGAACATTACTCCACGTGTTAATTATTCACTCCAGCACTATCAAGCATCAGTTTTGGTCACATACAGAAATAATCCAGTAAGAAGTGTAGCTCTGATTAACAAAGCCAAGATTTACAATGCTCAGTATCTGAAGATCACTTTACCTTGCCATTATGAGCTGAGTTAGCATTCAGATTCTCTTTACAAACTTTGTCCATTATTGCCTGGAGAAAATGAAATTCAGTTATTCAGCTTGTGTAAAATATGAAGTCCAAGTTATTTAAAGCTCTCACTTCTATAATCTAAGCGCCAATGATTCTAAAACCAGTGAGCTTGACATATTTGATAAAATATACAATTCTATGCCTGTCAAAGCAGTGAGGCCCCCAAAACATTAATCCCACTTCTTGATAATATTCAGGCAGCTTAATAGAAGCAAATAAGGACACACTAGAATTCCCTGATGCAGCTCATACTACCCGATATTTGGAAATGCCTGAAGATCTTATCACTGCCCAGAAGGCTTTTCCATTTTAAGATCTGAAGGAGCAAACAAGCTATGGTATATTAATAAACTTGATTTGGAAGAAATTCTTAATGCTTTCCACAGAGATGGATTATTGGCTATTACAATATGCGGGTTGTCTCAGAGGGTGAAGCCCAAGTAGGTAAATGAGTCAAAGTGTAGTTGGTTTGTTTCTGCTTATCCAGCAGAAATGATGGGGTTGTGTTTTATGGATGTGAGAAAGGAAGAAAATAACTTTTTTACTGAAAAACAGCGGTACCTCTGGTTGCGAACGGGATCCGTTCCCGAGGCCCGTTCGCAACATGAAAAGAACGCAACCTGCAGTGGCGCGTCTGCACAGGTTGTGATTTGCCGCTTCTGCGCATGACGTCATTTTGCGTGTCTACGCATGCGGTGAAACCCGGAAGTAACCCTTTCTGGTACTTCCAAGTCGCAGCGGGACACAACCTGAAGAAACGTAACATGAGGTATGACTGTAATGCAAACACTAATAAACTATAAGTAGTAAATAAAACTGGATTATCCCCACAACTGGAAGGATCTCTGCCTACTCAGACTATATATGCATGTATCTTGAGAGTGAAGTGCAGCTCTGTTTTTTCCTAGGAGTAGGGCAAGTTGAAAAATGTGCTCAAACATTTGGAAAACCTACAGCTTCATGGCAGTCCTTAGGCCTCTTTACATAGTGTTATCCCCATACATTTTATAAGCCCCTTTATTCTTGAACTCTTCAAAACTACCTCAAAACCCATGCCACACAACCTTGTTTCTTTGTTCTGATGAAACTCAACCTTGTAAACATGTAACAATTAAAAATTGAAGATTACAGTTGATCTTTGGGGTACCTCCCAACCAGTGCTTTTTTCCAGGAGGTACTCATGGGTATGCAGTACCGACACCTTTCTAGGGAAAAAAGCACTGCTTCAAACTATGGTTTCTAAGTACATTGCACCCCAGCCCCCAAAAAACCTGGGAGCTGCAGTTTTACATCTCCCAGAGCTACAATTCCCAGCGCCCTTAACAAACCAGTTCCCAGGAATCTTGGGGAAGGGGAAAAGATGTGCTTTCAGTGTATATGGTGCACGCAACCAACCACTGAGGCCTCCTCAACTGGGATCAGACAGCCTAACCACTCCCTCTCATTCTACGCAAAAAAACCGGGGCTTTCTAGAAGTTTCCTTCGTGCTGGGCACCTATCCCACCCCAGAACCATTCAAGCCATTTATGAGCTCACAATTTTTACCAGAAGCGCTACGGCTCTCCGGGATGCGCCTTCTGCCTTTACTCACGAGTGCCACAGCTTAAGGTCGTAACCACTTTCCTTAACGACACCCCGAAACCAGATGCAGGCAGGCCGAATACCTCACGATTCCTGCGCACTCCAGAGGCCTCGGCCGCCTACCCTCCGCGTTCCTCCAACAGCCTCCGGAGCTATTTGAATTCAAACCTTCGCCCGCCCACTCAGCAACGCTCTTTAAACCGCCGCCGCGATCCTATTGGCGGAGCTCACCCTGTTGTCGACGAGGCTACCGCTCGCTGATTCGTTGTTCTCCGCAGCCACCGCTCCGCCCATTCGCGGGCTTCTAACTGTCGCCTTGGAGGGAGAGCCGCTGTCCTCGCGGCTTGCGATCATTTGCCCATGTGCAGAGGAAGGGACACTGAGCGGGGCGGGGTTTCGCAAGGCTGCTCTTCTCCTGCCGGTGTCTGTTGTTGTGAACCGTGAACTAGAGAGAGCGCTTGGCTAAGCAGGATACGCTCTCAGCGTAGCGCGCGATACGCTGGTTGCGTAAACCCGTAGCACAGGGCCCATTGCTCTTTTCCCTTGCGCAAGTGGCGCATCGCCTCACGGCGAAGCCCTTACGATGCCGACGGCAAAAATCTCGTATCCGCCGCCTCATTATAGTGTGACGGACTCAGACTGAGACTGATAAGTTGGGTCTATTCCTGCCCCCAGTCTCTACACTTTGGGGCCGAAGCCCCCACTTTGAAAGACTTGAGTGAGGCGGCTCCTGTGAGGGCAGCTGCCAACACTGCAGGGCTGGTTTTTTGTGACAATGAAACTCGCTTGAATGTCCAGAGGGAAACTGATCGGGGTCAGATGCCACGACATATTTTCAGGGGGAAACGTGACAGGCTAGCAGAAGTGCGGCTCTGCACTTCTGTGGGGCCTGCCATTTTGCATGAGGGGTGACTCTCCTTAAAACCAAGAGTTCACCACGCCGAATTTGAAAGACCGTGTGAATGGCCATTCTGAAATGAGCTAGCTTGCTGCAAACTGTCAGGAGCAGCTGGGCTGCCAAGCCAAAGAGGGTCACAGCCCTCTGGTCCACTGGTGACGTCCAGTAAGTGGTAGCATTTGCCCACAAAGAATGCATAGGCCAGATTCACAGCAATAGATGCTGAGCGGTTGTTTTCTTCTAGGTGGAGGTCATCAGATTGTTTTTAAAACTTATGGGCCCAACAGGAACAGCTGGCACTGGGTGGGTGAAGGCCAATGATTCTGGTATTCTCAGTTTTTCAATCTGTGGCATCAAAAAAGTGTTTGTCTGAAGACAACTTTGACCACATTTTATCAGAGCCGTGGTGGTCTATCAGTTCAGGTATCAGGCTACTAAGTCAAAAAAGAGCAACTTGCTACGGAATGGACTTTGTTGACAAATGTGAAACACCATTGCACCAGGCTAGATTTCCCATAATGCTCAGTTCTGTATAATGGACATTGTGCCTATTAAGCAGCTGTTGACAGATGTGAGTGTGGATTTGAGGAGAAGCCCTCTCCTCTGTCCATGTCTTTTGAAAAGCTACCATGAAAGGATTATGAGACTGACCTTTGAGGACCAGGGCAGACATCAGATTAATGTGTGCTTCTCAGGTTGAAGGTCATCTGCATATAACTTAATTCTTGAGGACAAGTGAGAGGATTGAAGAGGTAGTGTAAAGGATATACAGTTGTGAGAAAAAATGACAAGTCGTCGTATCACGCCACCATGTGATAGGCGGCAGTTTCCATGGGGCATGAGTAACATGGCCTTGCCTACCAATGAACCACGACCAATGCGACTGTCATTTCTTGAAGCTGATGTGAGTAGAATTCTTCGATAAGATTGGGGGCATGAGGTATTTGGGCCTGTTGCGATGTAGACTGTCAAAGCAAACATGCCTAAGGTCATTCTTCCTATCTTTTGTCACTGAACAGTGCCCATTTACTTATGCACCGATTGTCTAAGGTTGCAATCCACTGTACACTTATTTGGGAATAAACTCCCTTGAACTCAGTGGGACACCCTGAGTAAATATGCAGCGAATCAGGCTGCACAATTGCAACTCTACTCATTTTTTTAAAAAGTCCTATTAAACTCAAGTGGGGTTTACCTCTGGGCAACTGCCTAGGAACTGGTTGTAAGATTACCAAGTAAATGCTTTATTTAAGACAGGCATCCCCAAACTCGGCCCTCCAGATGGTTTGGGAATACAGTTCCCATCATCCCTGACAACTGGTCCTGTTAGCTAGGGATTATGGGAGTTGTAGTCCCAAAACATCTGGAGGGCCAAGTTTGGGGGTGCCTGATTTAAGAGGAGACCCCATATTTCACCATCTGAGCTGCATTGCATTCAATAGGAAGCTCAACCAACTGATTCCTGCCCTTTAGAATGGTTGTGCACCTCTAGATATGAAGAACTGGTCAGAGAAGAGTTTGGAACTTTTTAAGTCAATATACTGTATATTATCCCATTTTTAGCCAGAAAAAAAACTTGGAAATTCCTAAAGGTCCTATATTAGTAAGAAGTTGTGTACACACATTTTCAGGATATCAGTGCTTAAGGCTGCAATTCTGTATGTGCTTACCTAGGAGTAAGCCACATTGTGGGTGGGGCTTAAAAGGTAAAGGGACCCCTGACCATTAGGTCCAGTCGTGACCGACTCTGGGGTGAACTGCTAGGTTGGCAGGAGCAGGGACCGAGCAACGGGAGCTTACCCCGCCACGGGGATTCGAACTGCCAACCTTCTGATCGGCAAGTCCTAGGCTCTGTGGTTTAGCGCACAGCGCCACCTGCGTCCTGAGTAAATGCACAGCAGTGTACTGGAAGTGACAACAGAATTATGAATCAGGCTTAGCAGAATTTACTGTCCCTAGAATGAAATATCTACCGCACTGCACATTTTTTAATATAGTGATTATGGGCATGGCAAGGGATTTGTTAGGGGGGGGGGGCAGGCTTTTGTTAGGAGGGGCAGAACCTCATGTTTGTATTGATGTTTATTGATGGGGGGGGCACCTGCCCCTCTCTAGGCTACACCCATGATACTGATCCATGTAAATTGGATTTTCAACTAAGTATCCTTTTTTGTGTGTGGCAAGACTCCTGTGCCTCGACCGTTTTATAGTAGCCAAAAAATTAAGAATATTCTACTGTATTGTAAAACATTTGCCCCCAAGAGGGAGCTACAGCGATAGAGAAAACTTGGCATGCCAAATTCCTTCCCAACTATCCATCTTCGCGTCGTATTTCGAAAAGACCTAGCTCTACTGGTGGCGCATGCGCACACATGACCCTTGCTTGCGCTCCTTTTCTCCTCCCAGCTGCGGCTTCAATCGATGTGCGGAGGTTCGATGCAGCAGCCTGTTCGACGCAGCGGCCCTCGGTCCAGGTTGCTGCCGGCCCCTCCGCAGGCTCCGCTCCCGCTGCCTTTGCCGCCGCAGCCGCCCGCCGACGTCGTCGGGCCCCCGGCAGCCATTTTGAGCGCAGATCGACCCAGGCCGAAAGACGGGCTGGTAAGAATCAAGTCTCGCTCTCCGGGCCCGGCGGTTTCGCCAGCTCTTCGCTGTGGCCGTTTCTTGCACGTGGAGAACGCCAAGGTAGCCGCCGCTTTCCCTTTAATGGAAGAGCCGCCCAGCCCCGCAGCCTTTGTCACGATAGGCTCGGTGTTGTGGGAGGTGGGAAATACGGATTTCGGCGCGGTTGAAAGAGCGGCCGGGAAAAAGACTGCAGGAGGGTTCTACCAAAACCCTCGGCAATTTTCAGGTGGCCCGTGGGAGAAAAATTGTGGGAACTATTAGGTTATATTACTTAATATATTTTTGTCCTTGGTTGCTTTATTTATTTCTGCTGTGAAAGCAACCTTGGGTATTTTACTAAAAAAGAAGAAGAAAGAATACAAATGCTTTCAAAAACAAAATTAAACATTAATGCTTTTTTCCTGTACATGTAAGTACTATAGTTATTTTTTCCTTCTTCGTTTCAGACTTCCGGAAGACAGCCCTTACTCACAATGTATAGACCAAAAGTAAGCCTGAAAGACAGGCAACAACTTTACAGACTCATTATTAGTCAGTTGCTTTATGATGGATATATCAACATTGCTAACGGTCTGATAAATGAGGTAAAACCACAGTCTGTATGTGCACCCTCCGAACAACTATTGCATCTTATTAAAGTGGGTAAGTTGTGTGTGAAACAAATTTAATATGCTGTGTTTAAGTTCAGGTATGCACTATTAGTTCTGTTAAGGCTGTTATTTTAGATGGCATGTCAAAACATCAGTAATCAAAATACTTCTTTTGTCTCTGGATATTTAAGCCATTAAAGTTATCTGCAGTCACTTAAGTCTTCTAAAACGATAGTTAGCAAATAGCACTGATAGTTGTCCCAGATCAGTACTTACTCAAGAAATATGTAAAATGAGCCATTATATTCTGTGATCTTGCTTGGAAGAGGATGTAAAGCAGCAAAGACATGTACATGATGGCGCTGTTGCAGCTGTTTGTGTATAAACTAGGTCAGCTTCCCTATCTTTCCAGTGACTTTGCAACCATGCTACACCTTAGTTTCCCACCAATCTGCTATCTCTCCATTTTACGCTTTGGAGCGAAGATCAGTTGCTGCTCATCTACTTATGTGGGTTCCAGGTACTCTAAACTAGAGAGGCACAGTTGTGAATAATTGCATTTCACCTTGTGGGTTTTTTAGGAAGAATTTCTTTTAAACAGGTGAGCATCTCATATAGAGTAAAAATGGTTGTTAGCAGTATGAATTATTGTGCCAGTTTACTTTCCACAAATTTTCTAATGTTTTCTTATGCTTCCAGTTAAGTTATAAAAACCTTAAACAACACCCCAGTCCAAGAGTCTTTTCAGCAGCCTCAGCTTTTGTAGCTGGGGTCAGACAGGTCCCCACCCTTCTAGACCAGGTGGGAAAAGGCCTATAAGGCAGGGAACAGGTCTTCTAGAACTCACAGCTTGATAAGCATTCAAAATACCAACAGATTAGGTTTGAGAACTATTGTTGTAACAGGTTTTTTTCCCCTGTTTTTAAAGTTTGGGGCTTCTTACTTTTGGAAAATGAGCTTTTGTAATTTCTTTTCTTCTAGGAATGGAAAATGATGATAGTGCAGTTCAGTATGCAATTGGGCGCTCTGATACAGTAGCTCCTGGCACAGGGATTGACTTGGAATTTGATGCAGATGTGCAGACCATGTCCCCAGAAGCTTCTGAATATGAGACCTGTTATGTCACATCTCATAAAGGACCATGTCGGGTAGCTACATACAGCAGAGATGGACAGTTAATAGCTACAGGATCAGCTGATGCTTCAATCAAAATACTTGATACAGAGAGAATGTTAGCAAAGAGTGCTATGCCAATTGAGGTAAATGCTCAAATAGTAATGAATCAATAAATGTTTGCATTTTCCTTTTTCAGCTTTAGGGTCCTCTGGGAATTATCTGCCAAAAGAAACTGGTCATGCTTCTATTTGTGGGGCTGTTTTCAGAGAGTAGCTTTGAATGACAGCATCTCATCACTCTGCCAGTTAAGCTGTGGGGTGCCAGTGCTATTTACTAGTCATATGAAACTATCTCCAGTGCTATTTACTAGTCATATGAAGCTGTTGGGAGCAGTCTCAGTTGGGAGAAGCCTGGATGCAGTCATGGGCTGGATGAGGATCAATAAACTGAGCCACCTCTGATAACGCAAAAAGCCTGTGGGTGGATGGTTCCTGAGTCCAGGAACTGGGTTGCTTGAATTCGCTTTAAGGCACAGGTATACAGATACAGTGGTACCTCAGGTTAAGTACTTAATTCGTTCCAGAGGTCCGTTCTTAACCTGAAACTGTACAGTGGTACCTCGGGTTACATACTCTGCAGGTTATAGACTCCACTAATCCAGAAATAGTACCTCGGGTTAAGAACTTTGCTTCAGGATGAGAACAGAAATCGTGCTCCAGTGGCAGCAGGAGGCCCCATTAGCTAAAGTGGCGCTTCCGGTTAAGAACGGACCTCCAGAACAAATTAAGTACTTAACCCGAGGTACCACTGTACTGGCATTAGAGGCCTAGGTAGGCATAGAAAGCCTACTGCCAACTTCAGTTGGTATGTCAACTGCACCTTTTCCTAGACAATGATAGCCTGGCCACCATGATCCACACATTGATAACCTCATAATTAGATTACTGTAATGTGGTTTATATGGGTCTGCCTTTCAACTTTGTTCAGACGCTTCAGCTAGTGCAGAATTCAGCAGCTAGGGTTCTGAGCGGGGTACCTAGCTTTGCACGTATTATACCTGTGTTTAAAGAACAGCATCAGAAGAAAAGGAGGCAATTTTTATTATTTCCCCCCTCTCCCTACGGCCACCCACACTGTGGGAAAATGGTTGCTTATGCATAAGCGCATGGGCAGAAGTTTCTTACAGGGCAAAGCAAGATGCTGCTTGGAACATGGACAACGCGTGAACAGTTCATGCTAATGTAGTGATTGGTCCACGTAACATGGTCTGAGGTGACGTGAGATACTGTACTGTTCTTTGTCTGCTAGCTGATACATTGTTATATCATTTTGCTGAACACTACAATAAAGGCGGGCAGCAGCTTTGGAGGCTGTGTGAGAGCCCTTCAAAATCCATCTTGGTGTGTGAGATATTTTCAAGCTAACCTGGTGTGAGAGACTGTCTCATTCCAAAAAGACGAGCAGGCCTCGTCACCACACCTCTCTCTCTCTCTCTCTCTCTCTCTCACACACACACACACTTTGTAGGGTTTTGTGGAGTACAGGAAGCTGCAGGGGAAACGGAATTGGTGACTGAATTTAGTGCTAGCATAGCCATGGACTTGCAAAGTTTGGACCAGTCCTGATCTCCCAAGAGTTCCTTTTTTCATTTGTAAGATGGGCTGTTAATGACCCACTAAAGAGAGTTATTTGGACATATACGAGAGATTGTTTCACACTTTAAACATCCTGCATAAACAGTTGTGAGAAGATGCAGATCCACTATGAAGGGAACAGCATCAGATGTGCAATAGACAGCATTTGTGTCTTGATGCCTGCAGCGAAAATTCTATGCTTACTGTGCTGTGTTTTGAAATGTATTCTTCAGGTCATGATGAATGAAACAGCTCAGCAGAACATGGAGAACCACCCTGTTATTAGAACTCTCTATGATCACGTGGATGAGGTGACATGTTTAGCTTTCCATCCAACAGAACAAATCCTTGCCTCTGGTTCAAGGGATTACACACTTAAATTGTTTGACTACTCAAAACCATCTGCCAAAAGAGCCTTCAAATATATCCAGGTTAGACATTTAAATCAAAACTTTATAAGGAATAACAAAAATAACTAGAAAAGCATGACTTTTGAAGCCTTGTTGATGTTATTAAATGGTGTGTACAAGTGTTCTTGGGATTAAGACCATCCTGGTAAAACATACTTTGGAAATTGCCATTCAGACTCCTCCTAACTTTAATTAAGGGGTCAAACTAGCTATGAAATGGTTTTCATTCTTTCTTCCCCTGGCTATTTAAAAACTGAAAATCAGTATCAGCTGTTGCAGTTGTGTGGCAGAACAGAGAAGTAGAAGACAGGACTGCTTAATTCCCCCCCGCCTTTCAAATAACATTTTATATGGGGATAATGTGTGTGATTTTAAATGTCGAATGCCTGGGAAGGATTTGTATTCTGAAAGATAGGATGTAAATAATTGTAGGAAATAAATAAAATTACCACCAACACCCAAAGTTGTTTTTAGGGGGAGGGGGAAATCCCCCTATATTTCCTCCCTTGGGAAGGGCAATATAGCTAGAAAATTCCCAGGGGAATGTTTGACACCTCTGTCCACATACTGACAATCTCTCAAGAAGAAATTAACATGGAACACCATGATCATCCAATCTGCTAGAGTAGCGGGGAAATGCATGGGGTAGATTACAATAGATCTGAAGTAGTTTGTGACTTCTTTAAGCATAACTAAATACTTCTCTTCCCTAACAGTAGCTTAGTTTTAGAGTATGATTCAGAGCATGAATCCAACTTATAGGAAAATGAGAGTGGTCTCTGGGGATCTACAAAGTAGGTGATACTGATCTTGAAAAGGTGTGACTCGGACACAACTCCCTTCAGAACCTTTTTCCTGTTAATTAATAATCTCACCTCTTTTATGAGGACCTGCTTTCTCAAACTTTGTTCAGAAAAATCTGTTCTGCTGTGCCATGAGTCCTGCCTGGCTTCTTTAAATAGCAATGTTGTTGTATGTTTTATACAGTAGCCAACACAAGTTTGGTGTTTAGGTGGATCAGTGTACTGGGAAGATGCCTTTTAATGTTAACTGCCTATTTTCCAACTAAACAGGAAGCAGAAATGCTGCGTTCTATCTCTTTCCATCCTTCTGGAGACTTCATTCTTGTCGGTACCCAGCATCCTACCCTGCGACTGTATGATGTCAATACTTTCCAGTGCTTTGTATCTTGCAATCCTCAAGATCAGCACACTGATGCCATATGCTCAGTTAATTACAATGCAAGTGCTAACATGTATGTAACGGGCAGCAAAGACGGATGCATCAAATTGTGGGATGGCGTTTCAAATCGTTGTATCACTACTTTTGAAAAAGCGCACGATGGGGCTGAAGTCTGTTCTGCCATTTTCTCCAAGAATTCAAAGTATATCCTGTCTAGTGGAAAAGACTCTGTAGCTAAACTGTGGGAGATCTCTACAGGGAGAACACTAGTAAAATATACAGGTGAGTAGATGTTGACCAATATAATAGATATGTATATATTTCTCTCACGTACTCTTAGCCATGATCCCATCCTCCATTACATCTAGTTAAATGTAATGGCCTTCCTGGGTGTATCATGAGGAAAAATGTAAATTGAAAGTTCTGTACAAAGTCTGCAAAGTGGCATATAAACCAGACATTTTCCCTTGAAACTTTAAACAAATATTGGTCATAAGGAAATAACCTCATGATCTCATGACCTAGGAGAAAATCAGGTTAACTCTGCAGTCATGTCCAAAATCATACTTGTGTGTTTGCACAACTCTTACTTTAAATCACTGGGGTTTATTTAAGAGAAATCCCTGGGGTTCACACATTGATTCGTTTCCTACTAATACTGCTTGATACACAAATGATGTTACTTCTTTTTTCTATCTTGCTGAGCTGGAAACAAACTACATCAACATGTAAGCTTGCAATTTTCTGCTCAATGCTTTCTTTAATACTTCCAGTGTGAGATGCTACTGCAGTAACAGCTCCCTCAGAAATCAGGAAATTGTATGAATTAACTTCTCTGGAAGAACTCCTTTTCTGTAGAGGCATATTTTGTTATACAAATTTCCAAGTTTCTAACATACTAAACCAGCAGGGTGCAGTCAAGTCTTGGCATACCTCCACTGTCAGAGACACTCTGCCTCTAAATGTCAATTGCTGGAATCACAAGTGAGGAGAGAGCTGTTGCACTAGGGTCTTGCTTGCAGGCTTCCCATGGGCATCTGGTTGGCCACAATGAGAACAGAATACTGTACTAGATGGCCTGATCTAGCAGGGCTCTTTCTCCAGTCTTAAATAATGTATGTTATGTTCTTCCTTTACAAAGAAACAAGGGCACTGTGGGGGGGCCCATAGTATGCATCCTCAGCTGTAGTTGGAAAGCAGTACATTACCTTGATTTAACATTTGTGGTTGGTTATTTTCTCACTAGATGAACTCTACCAATCCAACTAGTGGACTACTGGGTTTCTTTCTGAGAGATGGTTTTCTGTTGCTCTTGTATGCTGTGAGCAACAGCTGTTTTGGTTCATGTGAATGGCACATGTTTTAATAATGCTTTCAGTCATTTTATGTTATTAGTGTCTTTGAGATTTTTGGAATAAATATTTTTTCTACATAGGCATCATTTATTAGAATCTAATGCATGGGACTTTAAATATGTCTCTATATATCAAAACGTCAGGCTTTGCTAAAACTTTTACCATGGATAATTTCACATTGAATTCTGGGTGGTATGTTTTCACATTTCTATCTCTATTAGAAGCATTGACATTAATTTGCTTATAGGCAATCCAGGAAGTAGATAAGTGTCAGTAAGTTTAAAGGCTCTTGAGAATACTTGTCTCAAAACTGGTGTACCAGCTAATGAACATAAATAGTTTGTATAGATACTGAGAACTAAAGACTTGCTACATTACAGTGGAGTAAGAGTTTGGCATTTAAGACAAGGGTACTAACCTGTGGCTTCCCAATGTTGGACTCCAACTCCCATCAGCCTGAGGCAGCATGACCTAGAGTTGCAGTACAGCACCATCTGGAAGGCCATACATTATCCACCCCTTATTTAAGATTGCATCAAGTGTGTTGTGTGTCAGTTTAGTTTTTGTGAGAGAGAGAGAGAGAGAGAAAGAAAAAGAAGGATGTACATAAGCCTTGTAATACTAATACTCTGTTTTCTGTTGTGGAGATTGCAACCAATTTAGTTGACTGTTTCACTGCTATGTTGAAGTTTAAGTCGTTGTCTAGAGCTGGGTTGCTGGTCTGTTCTTCTCTCAGTTCTGCCATTAAGTTCAGGCATGAAATCTCTTCTCCTACCCCACATGTTTTATGATGAATATTCATACACTTCATGGTCTCCTATACTTCTAGGAGAAAACGCTTTTTCTTTAGTATTTTTCTTTCTTAATAACAGTGACTCATGTCCAGTTCTAACCTTTTAAACTACCCAATTTTTTTTTTTTGCCCTGCCCAGTAGTAGGTGATAACCATTTTGGGTGGGGGGGGGGGTTAAACTATATGTTAGCAATAGCCCATATACTACAGCAGACGTAGTTTAATTCTGCTCCCAATTATATTATATTTTAAAGAGTACTCCACAAAAAGGAAGACTGTCAACTTAAAAGGAAACTTGTAAATTGTATCTCTGAGGTTTATTTTATTATATTCTTCTCGTTGCTTGTGATAATTATTTTAAAGGGATATCACTTCCTCCTTTCATGAGCAGCACCAGCAACAAAAGTGTGGATTATCACACCTAATTCATGCTGGCAGTATCACCAAAGTGGTATTAGCTTCAGGAATTGGCTACCTCAAGACATGGTGGTACTAAGATAGTTTCAAAAGGACAAATACATGAAGCTTAGGTTTATCAATTATTATTTGCTGCAATAGCTAAATAGAAAGTGGAAGTCCAGAATAGTAAACATTAGAATACCAGTCATGGAAAAGAGATGGGGAAATGCTTCTGCGCCATGTTGAAAAGCTTATTGGAGGCCTCTGACCATTTTTGGAAATGGGTACTATGTGGATAATGGTATGATCATGAAGGACTTGATAAAATAGAGGGTGCATTTTATAAAAATGCAGTATTTTGAAACTGCAAGTCATCTCTGATATGACATCTCTGACATTGCAAATTCTGGTCTGTTCCTGCGATCCTCAGGTTTCCATAAATACAGTTAAAACATCTGTGACAGTAAAACTGGAGTATTCTTTTCACATAGAACTATCTAATATATGGCTTCCATTAACTTCCATCCACCAAAATTGTAGAGACAGATTTATCATTAAATATTTGTAGTCATGTCAAAGATAGAGCTCAACCTAAATCCCAAGGGGGGGGGGTTCTACTCATTTCATTTGAAAACTTTTACTCCATCCCTAAAAGACAAGATGAATACTCTTTCAGATATAACATTTTTATTTTCATTTCCAAATGGGAATAATTTTTTTATATCATAAATAATGTATTTTAGGTTTGAACAGATTCCTTTTCTGCCAACGTGGAAATAAAGGTGGATAGCTGAGATTTAGAAGACAGAGAAAATGTGGTACAGGTGGGATCTGCAATAAAATATTTTAGCATTGGACTGGGTGTTTTTGAGGGGGTGGTCCCCGCCTAGGATTTAAGGTTTTTGTACTCTGCAAACTTCGAAGTTTTTTGAGCCTGCTGATAATCTCTTGCTTGTGTATGTGATACCATTTTGGCTACATAAATACCATCACTTGGAGAATTGAGATCTCTTTAAATATATGTGATAATAGATCGCAAACAAGTCCTTGCCCTCTTGGAGGTAAAGTTTCTTTAGTGGCACTTTTCAAGACAGAGACAGCTGTTTGGATTAAAGATACATCAGTGTCTGCTAAGATCCCAGCAAACCTTTTGTAATATCCTGATAACAGTCTTGCTACTCATAAATTGACTAATGGTCTCTCTTACTTTCTTTACTGCAACTAGTTGGTTCAACCTATTCTTTTCCTCATCTGAAATTTTAGGAATCTGGACGTTAGAAAGAAAGAACTCTTTTTCTTGGGGTGAGTCAGACCTGTGTAACTATGAATAGTATTTAACCAGTTCTGCCATAATTAGATTAATTTCCATTTCTACCCTGTCCCAGTACAACAAAATAAACTTGAAACTAAAAATAATATAAAAGTGCCCTGCTCATGCTTAACCCTGGCAATGAGAGCTCATCTAAACAAATTTACTGTGAAATATTTGACTCTTCCAGGCATTCATTAAGGGCAGTCCCACATAGAGCGCATCACAGTAGTCTAGCCTCAAGGTTAAGAATACGTGACAGTTGCTAGGTCTTGATCTGATAAAAACAGAAACACCTCAAAACTCAACCTACCTTTCCCAGTTTTCAGGTAAAAATCTTCAGGCTCACAAGGTCAGCCTCAAACACTTGATATCCAGGTATGCCTGGAGCTGTAGAGCAAATACTCTCAGTAACCTTTCCAAAAGTGTATCAAAGCTATGTCCAATGTACTCCCGCCCACCGTTTAAATAGGAACAAAACAATGGCAGACACTGCCCTATCTAAATGGAAGAAAAATACTGCCCAGCAAGGAAACCCAGCTTCTCCCAGTTTTGTTGGACAAGTCAAAGGGCCCTTACATCCCTGAAGACTCTTATGTTTGTGTATTAGAAACTCAGTCTTCAAAACAGACACTAGATGTATCTTTCTCGAAGTAGAGGCAGCCCATGTTCCCTCATCACCAGAAATAGCTTTGGATGATACTCTGTAGGTATTATGGCAAGCAGGGAGGAATTACTTGCCACAGGCTTTAGCAGGTCTTCTGTGTCAGGGAAGAGTTAGAAGTTTTCAGTTTCTCAGAGGGAGAAAGCATTCCCCAAGGGGGGAGGGAGAACAGAGAATCTAATAGAAGGGAGCAAGAGGAACAACAGGGAGGGACTGGCTGTTCACAGGAAAGGCAAGGGTTCAGTTCTAGCTCAGATTCGGAGGAGAGGAGATACAGGCCAGCTCTAGCCAGGAGGTTAGAAAAAAGAGCGGGAAAACGAAGGGAGAGGCGCCTTCGCCATTTTGAGGGTGGCTGGTCATGGAGAAGCAGAGCTCAGAAGGTATCTGAAATAAGTGACTCTGAGGAAGAATAGTTAAAGTTAAGAACCGTTTATAAGATTGTTTTGTTAATACGCAATAAAGAGTTTTATAAAGAACAAGAAGCATTTGTGTGGTGATCTGAAGAGGACAACGACCAGTCCTGACAGAATACCTTCTGCTCTGCGCCTCTTCACTATACGTAAAGAAGGAGAAGCCAAAATGGAGGGAGCTGTGGCGCCAGTTGGGCAAGGAGAAACCCCAGCGCTCCAGCTAACATTACAGGACTTATGGCAACAGAACTTACAGTTGAAAAGTCAAGTTGACGTACTATCGGCAGCACTGGGAGAACATAGAACCATGCTGCAAGCGACGTGTGGAGATAGAGTGAGTAAAACATTTACTGTACGTCCGCGTAGCTTCAAGGGAGAAAGCTCTGAATACATGGCTTTCAAGACAGAAATTTCTTACATAATTGAGATAAAGGATAAAGAATTTCAATCTGAGCAAGAGAAGGTTGCTTATGTGATTAATTTCTTGGAAGGGAGGGCTAAGGACTGTGTTATACCCCTAATATCTCGAAGGGATGCCGCCCTAGGAAATCTACAAATGTTTCTGCAGTATCTAGACACGATTTTCTTAGACCCTGCGCATGAAGTAATCACAGCAAGGCAGCTGTTGAGGATGAGACAAGGAAAAGACACTGTGGGAGTTTATTGGTCCAACTTTAGTTTGCTGGTGCAGAAATTAAAATGGGATCTGAATTCCCCAACAGTTGCAGCCCTTTTTAGGGAAGGACTGAATAATGAGATTTTAGACCAATTGGCCCAAATGCCAGAACCTAGTTCCTTGGATTCTCTGGTCCGAACGTGCCTGCAATTGAGCCTACGCATAGAACGGAGGGCTAGTGAAAGGAAGGAACAATGGCGACCACGGTGGCGGGAAAACAATATTATCGAAAGTACAGAGAGCAGAGCGGGCAACATATCAGGACGAGAGCGGCCAGAGCCCATGGAATTAGGAGCAGCCAGACCCCTCTCAGTTACTACCTCTTCCATGGTAAGAGGAAATGCAGGGAGAGGAAGAGACATGAGGCGTTGCTTCGTCTGTGGAAAACCAGGGCATCTAGCACGACAATGTCGCAATCGTAAAGGATGGGAGTCTCTATCTGGAGCAGACATGGGAGAAGACAATTGCCCAAAGGAACTGCATCAGGGAAACGAATGTCCCCGGCTGGAAATGGGAGCTTGCAGCCGGGTGGAGAAGCAATAGAAGGCTCTCACGCAGAACCACCTATCCCAGGACTAACGGTGAAGGTGCAACTACAACTACCCAATGGACACAGGGTCCAGGTAGAGGCGCTGTTAGACTCAGGAGCGTCAGCAGATTTCATAGATCAGAAATTGGTACAGGAACACAAAATCGCTTTGTTACCTTTGAATTTCCCACTGCGAGTGAAAACAATCGACGGCAGACCGCTACTGTCAGGAGAAGTGACTTATGAGACTCCACCAATGAAAATGGATATGGGTCATCACTCAGAGACCAGGGCATTTCATGTGACCAAACTAGCTGGACACCCGATGGTGCTGGGCATGAGTTGGCTCAATCGTCACAATCCGGTGATTGCCTGGCATCAAAGGTCTTTGGTTTTTGGTTCGATCTATTGTATGACACATTGTTTGGGGCAAAAAGGAAAAATCTCAGTGGAAGTAATGGGAACAGAGGTAGAAGGGAAGTTGATGGGGAATGAAAGTGAGATTCCGTCACAATATATTGCTTATCGGGATGTTTTTTGTGAAAAAGAAGCGGATAAACTTCCACCACATAGGCCCTATGATTGCAAGATAGATCTAGTCCCTGGGGCACAGTTGCCACCAAGCAAGATATATGCCATGTCGGAAGTAGAATCTGCAGCATTGAGGGAGTTCCTGCAAAAGAATTTGCAGAGAGGTTTTATTAGAGAGTCCACAGCCTCGGGGGGTGCTCCCATCTTTTTTGTCAAAAAGAAAGGGGAGGAAGGGGCACCGAGATTAGTATGTGACTTCAGAATCCTTAACAGCCAAATGAAGCCTCGCGTGTGCCCACTGCCACGTATAGATGACCTCTTAGAGAGAGTAAGGTCAGCCAAAGTCTTTACCAAGCTTGATCTACGAGGAGCATATAATCTGATAAGGGTCAGAGAAGGGGATGAGTGGAAAACCAGTTTTTGTACTAAGTATGGTGCATTTGAATTCTTGGTAATGCCTTTTGGCTTGCAAAATGGCTCAGGGGTATTTCAAACCTTCATCAACCACGTCTTAGCAGGTATACTGGATCAGTTCTGTGTCTCTTATTTAGATGACCTCTTAATATATAGTGAAAGCATGGAGGAACACGTAAAACATGTCACACAGGTGTTAGAGAGATTGAGGACCAACAGGTTATATGTGAAGTTAGAGAAGTGTAAGTTCCATACACAAAAGGTGGAGTTCCTGGGATATTGCATTTCCCACAAAGGGGTACACATGGACCCCAGTAAAGTTCAGGCAGTGGTGGAATGGGAGGCACCTAAGACTAAGAAAGATCTACAGAGGTTTTTAGGATTTGCTAATTTCTATCGTAAATTCATAGGTAATTACTCCAAAATCACAACGCCACTGACTGATTGTCTAAGAGGCAAGGGGCCATTCAGATGGTCTGAGGAAGCACAGAAGGCCTTTGATAAACTAAAGGCGGTGTTTGCTTCAGAAAAATATCTTATGCACCTAGATCCAAGTAAACGTATGAAGGTAGAAACTGACGCCTCTGATAGGGCTATTGGGGCCATTCTGCTGCAACAGGACAAGGAAGGGGACTGGAGACCCTGTGCCTTCTACTCTAGAAAATTAAATCAATCAGAACAAAACTACACCATATTTGATAAGGAACTTTTAGCTGTGCATGCTGCCTTTAAAGTGTGGAGACATTTTTTGGAAGGGGCGTCACATCAGGTGGTGGTACAAACAGATCATAAGAATTTAGAGTATTGGAGAACTGCTAGACAGCTAAACCAAAGGCAAATTAGGTGGGCGGAGTTTTTTGCTGGGTTTAATTTTAGGATTGAGTATATACCTGGGCATCAAAACGTTCGTGCAGATGCGCTGTCGCGCAAACCTGAGTATATGGAAGGGGAAGCACCTCCCAAGTTGCGAGAAATGCTGAGATCGGATCAGTGGGGGTGTGCAGCCGTAGTAGTGGACGGCAGGGAATTCCAGCGATTGACAGTAACGGATGAGTTTGCACAAAAGAAAATGGAGGAACTGAGAAAAGGTAGAGGGGAAGAGGAAGGTTTCAAAGAAAAAGATGGATTGTTGTACAGGAGAGGGGTGCTGTATGTACCTGCAGGTGAATTAAGAGGTAAAGTGTTGAGGCAACATCATGATAACCCGACTGCAGGACATTTTGGTAGAGAAAAGACCCTGTATCAGATCACACGACAGTTCTGGTGGCCAAAGTTAAGGGAGGAAGTAACACAATATGTAAGAGGTTGTGAAGTATGTCAACGAGCCAAGGCACCCAGAGCAGCTCCCGCAGGGTTGTTGCAACCTATGCCCACGCCGGGAAGGCCTTGGGATGTGGTGTCTATGGATTTTATAACGGATCTACCGCCATCCCATAGGCAAACAGTGATCTTTGTGGTGGTTGACATGCTAACCAAGATGGCACATTTCATACCATGTACCAAAATTCCGACCGCACAGGAAACTGCAAAGATGTTTTTAGATAATATTTTTAGGTTGCATGGTTTGCCATCACAAATCATTTCAGATAGAGGGGCCCAATTTACATCACAATTTTGGAAGAGGTTAATGCAGTTACTAGATGTGGAGCTAAGCCTCACGTCGGCGAGACACCCGCAAACCAATGCGGAAGCTGAAAGAACGAATGCAACACTACAACAATATCTGAGGTGTTATGCTGGTTATCAGCAGAGCGGGTGGTTAGAGAAGTTGAGTCTAGCAGAGTTTGCGTATAATAATGCAATGCATGTGTCTACGGGCAGAGCCCCATTTGTGGCAAACTATGGCTTGCACCCAAGGGCATTCCCAGGTCAAGAGGAGCAGTTAGCAGTACCAGCAGCAGAACAAATGATAGAGGAGTTGAGGTGCATTCATGAGATATTGAAAGAGGATTTGGAAGAAGCTAAAGAGGCTTATAAGAGAGCTGCAGACAGGCACCGGCGAGTTGGGGAAGAAATCCAAGTAGGGAGCTGGGTATGGCTGTCTACCAAGGGACTACCAATACGAGGGAGGTGTAAAAAGCTAGAACCAAGGAGATTGGGACCTTTCCGAGTAAAGGCTCAAATTAACCCAGTCACTTTCAAGCTTCATTTACCTGAAAATATGAGAATACACCTTGTATTTCATAGCTCTTTATTGTCAGTGTTTGTACCAGCGCATAAGTATCAAATTTCAAGGGAACCACCTCCTTTCCCCACCATGATGGGGGAAGAGGAGGCTGAAGTGGAAGAGATATTAGACTCGAGAATAAGTAGGAGGAAATTACAGTATTTGGTTGCATGGAAAGGGTTAGATGAGTCTGAGAACTCATGGGAACCAGCAGAAAAAATTAACGTTCCAGAATTGCAGAGAGAATTTCATAGAAAATATCCCCACAAGCCAAAACCCCATAACTGGCATCTTCAAGAAATTTTTGAAAAGACAGATAGCGAGGAAGAAGAGTTCATAGGGTTCGGTCCTCCAGAAACAGAGGAGAGCGAGAAGGAGGAAGGGGGGCTTAGGGGAGGGGGTGATGTCAGGGAAGAGTTAGAAGTTTTCAGTTTCTCAGAGGGAGAAAGCATTCCCCAAGGGGGGGAGGGAGAACAGAGAATCTAATAGAAGGGAGCAAGAGGAACAACAGGGAGGGACTGGCTGTTCACAGGAAAGGCAAGGGTTCAGTTCTAGCTCAGATTCGGAGGAGAGGAGATACAGGCCAGCTCTAGCCAGGAGGTTAGAAAAAAGAGCGGGAAAACGAAGGGAGAGGCGCCTTCGCCATTTTGAGGGTGGCTGGTCATGGAGAAGCAGAGCTCAGAAGGTATCTGAAATAAGTGACTCTGAGGAAGAATAGTTAAAGTTAAGAACCGTTTATAAGATTGTTTTGTTAATACGCAATAAAGAGTTTTATAAAGAACAAGAAGCATTTGTGTGGTGATCTGAAGAGGACAACGACCAGTCCTGACATTCTGTACCAAGATCTGTCAGCTTTGTTGCAAGTAAAATACCATCTAACACTCTTAGTCATCTTGCACTTAACTTCATCTCCTTTGAGCCCAATGTAAAGTTGTGACTTGTGCCAACGAAGTAGTGAAGATGACCCTTGGAAGCAACTGTTTTAGAGGTTGACATCCACCTCCTGTTCCATTAGTTAGCAAGGTCATCAATAGAGCAGATTATTCTGGAATCCAGTCAACTCTGAAACTACAGAGCTAGGCCAGACTGGCTCATTGCTCCATTAGCAATTTTGCTTAGAGTTGTCTTGAGAAACATACCCATTCTAACTAATTTTCACGTTACGGTCTTTAGAAATGAATATTCAAAACCACAATTTTCTGCTGATGCCAGCCTTCAAATTCCTGTCTAGCTTGGATTGTTGCTGTGGAAGTAGTGCTTCCCTTAACCTCTAGGATGCTGCTACACGAGGCCTTGAGTGTGAAGTTTACATGCTTCATTTACTTTCCTGTAGTGGGCATTCACTCAGTCATCCAAACCAGTTATTTTCCCTGCAGTTTTTGCATCTTTTCTCAGACCACAAAGACCAGAAGAGCCGCACAATCTCTGCAAAGAGGTTTCCTTTCACGCCATTCTTCCATCTTTTTATTTAAAAGCTAGGGGTTTATGTGGGCTGTGACTTACTGGGAAAGCGAACCAATTGCAATTCAGCACACATCGGCTTTAATGATGGGTACCATTTTATGATCTCATTTGTTTTTCTTGAGGGGGTCGTAATTTTATCTTGTTAATTAGTACAAAACTCCTTTCCAGCTAGTTCTTTTAAATGAAAAAAGCATGACACCATAATGGTAAGGTTTTTTTTAATGAGGTTTTTTTTTTATAAAAAAAAATGAATGGACAAGTAATAATGGCTGAATGCTGTGCCACCATAGGTATGTCATGTCCACTTGTGTTGGCAGAACATAGCAAGATGTACATGTAGAGAAAGTACAGTACTTCTGATAGTGTGGAAGTCTGTCGCAATTCCGTATGTAGCTTACAGCAGTGATTGGATAGTGCTGGGTTGCAACCTCTTTATAAACAGTAGAAAACACAACATGTTTGTATTCACCTGAAAATCTGTTTTTCTTACATAATGTTAAACTTTAAACAATAAAATATTATTAAAATGCCTGAAGGCTTAATTTAAAACAGGAGTATGGAACCTCAGACTTGGGGGCTGAATGTTGTCCTTCTGGCTGCTCTAGGGGACTCTTCTTAGGCCATAACCTTCAGCTGCCCCCTTCTTGGCTTTTGTCTGACTGCAAAGAGTCTTTGAACTGTGATATTGCATCTTCATGGTCTGGATGGAGAGGTAGGGGTGGTGGGTGGGTGTGTAGAAACCTCTGACAGCTGTGTGTCTGGGATATATTTTGCTATACAAAGATAAGTGTCACATCCTTCAACCTGCCCACTTTTGCCTCTGGTTCCATTTACCACTAACTTGTGGCTCCCAGCCTTTTGCCCTTAAGGGAATGTCATCCTTGAACTATAAAAGGTTTCTAATCAAATCTAATAACTTAATCTAAATTCCAGAATAGTGTGATATAAATGGTTCTCGGTTGGCAAGACTTGAGTTCAAATTGCCACTCAACAATGAAGATCTCTGAGAGAATTCCTTGAATTGTCGTCCTTGAACTATAAAAGGTTTCTAATCAAATCTAATAACTTAATCTAAATTCCAGAATAGTGTGATATAAATGGTTCTCGGTTGGCAAGACTTGAGTTCAAATTGCCACTCAACAATGAAGATTCCTGAGAGAATTGCTTTCTTAGTCTAACCCTCTTTGAAAAGTTGTAAAGAAAAAAGTGGAATATTCCTTAGATGGGATCCAGAGGGTAGTGACCAACTAACTTGAACTCAAAGCACACCCAGTGAAATCAATGGACTTGAGTAACTGATGTCTGAATAATTTCAATGTGTTTATTTCAAGTCATGCTCAAAGGTAAACCCATTGAAATTGGTGGACATCAGGTAATCATGTCTATTGATTTCATTGAATCTGCCCTGAGGGTGACTTGATTGGATCCAACCCAGATGTATATTTACCTAGAGCAGGGATTACCAACCTGTTGTCCCTTTTTTCCTGCCCAATTTTGATGGTGACCATTGTGAAATGCAGTAATCATAGGAGGCATTAGACACTCAAATATCATCTACATCAGGAGTGGCCAACTCTCAAGAGACTGCAGTCTACTTTCATAAATAAAAACTGGCAGTGACCTACCTCTGTTTTTGTGGGGTTCAGTTCAAAGTTGTTGAGCTTTTCTGAGGAAGGGAACCCTGTTTGAGGGGGGGGTTCAGCTCAAAGTTGTCAAACTTTTTTTAGGGAGAAGAAAAGATTTGGGGGGAGTTCCATTTGGGGGGTGTTGAAGGCAAGGGACAAAGGGGCAAAGTCACTCACAAAAAGATCGCTGTGGATCAAAACAGCAGCACAGAGAAAGTTTCGTCTTCCCTTCCAGAGATCATACAACAATGGAGGGCGGGACGTGGGGGCGTGGCAGGAGTCAGTTTTAGCAACGCTAAGGAAAGAGAGCCAGAGATCGACCGCAATCTACCAAAACCTCATGGGGATCTACCAGTAGATTGCAATCGACCTGTTGGACATCCCTGATCTACATTAATGCAATTCTCTTAGATGGAAAAGCCTTTGTAAAAACAAAAGATTTTTATTGTAATTAAACTTCTCCTGTGCATTGAACATTCAAGCACCATATTTTCTTTTGCTAACAGAATCTTTTGGCGCATTTAACTAGCTAAGGGATCAATCTTTTGGCATTTTTTTCTGTTCCCTGCTGAAATCTCCTCTTCCTAACATTTACTCTTACAAACCTGCACCTTGGTCTCTTCACTGTGGTTGGGCTGCTATGAAATGTCACTTGGCACATTTTGGTCAGGTATACAATCTTTCCAGTATTGAGTTCAGGGAAATCCAGGTCTGTCAATTTGTAGGAAAAGGTGGTTTATACAGTGCTGATTGGCTAGAACCTGTGACTTTGCAAATCCACCTCTTCTCTCAAGAGCAGTTTTTCAACTTGGGTGGGGGGGGGGGAGGTTTGATAAAGATGCCAAAGTAGCTTATGTATGTATAAACCTTCAAGCAGTATTTTCAATAGTCTAAAAAAACAAAAACAAATTTATCTGAAAATGCAGGATGAGGACCAAAAGTGAAGCTTAATTAGCAATCAGCTTGAAAGCAAAGTATATCTTTGTTTGTAGTGGAAAGATGGGGGTGAGAGAAGCTGGACTCAGCCTGAACCCCCGAAAGTAAAATATATATTTTCTTTAGATGTGTCTGTATATGCCGTTAGTGTTGGTTTTAGCTTTCTTTCCAAGTGTGTAACAATTATCTTCTAGCTTCCTTTTAGTTTTTCAGTTTCACATTGAATTTTGAGAATTACAAGTGTAATCTTGTTCTCCTTGCCCTACATTCTATAGCTGAGATTTGACTAACAAAGTTCTTTACTTCGGCCATTGGGGGGGGGTTAGATGGGGGGACTAGTATACTATTATTATTATTTTAAAGAAAGTTATATATAATGTGTCATTATACTAACAGAAATTTTACTAGAAAAGGTGAAGGAGAAATCTGCACCATACTTGTGACTGTTCTTGAAATCTGCACCATACTTAATGCAATTTCCAAGCTGTGACTGCTTGCAGTGGGAGGAAATTGTGACTGTTCTTGATTCCCTTCCATTTCCTCCAAAGGGAAGAAGTTATGCAAGGTCTCAGGCTGGTGTAGTTTCTGGCTCCTTTTTGAGATATTTTGGGGAAATGAGGGAAGCTTGGGGTCCTGTGTGCCCTCAACTGCCCCAGGATGCTCCTAGTCAGCCAGTGGAGCAGCCATGATGCTTGGAAACGCCAACTCTGTCCAGAGATTACCTCTAGCCACATGACGAGAGAGGTCGGTATTACAGGGGCCATAGGATTACACCATGAAAGTATTGTTTAATGTAAACTATTCAGATGTTTAATTGGGCAAGAATTGGTTCCTTATAAAGTAATATCGAAGGCTAAAACCTCCTTATAAAGTAATTTAATCTAACCAGTAATTTAGCCCTAATTTCACCTCATATCCTTTCAGTGATCATAGTGAAGTCAATGCAGTAGCTGCTGTTCTAGTCTAAACTTCTCAGATTTATTGGGTTTGGTTATGGATAAATCAATACCTAGTAATGACACAGGTGAAAAACCATTAAGATGTGCCTATCAGATACTGATGCATCTTGTTGGTTTTTAGAATTCTTTCTAGGAGGATTTATTGGTGGTCATCTATAGCTGCAGTTAGTTACCTTATTCCTTTCTGGAATGACAGGTTGACCTGTTGCTCTCTCTGGTATAAGGCACTGAGAAGCACAGTTGGCAAAAGATGTGCAGCCATAATCAGAGTGAAGTTTTATGCAGTAGTGGTGCCAAAGAATACTTTCCTCTGCTATTGCTGTACGGCAACTTGTCATAGAGCTGTTCAAGTTGGTGTAAGAGGTCCTGACATAGACTATCCTGCCCAGAGAAGGAAACATGCACAGACTGCTGTGGCATGCTAAATATAAAATTGAACCTGTAATGGTGCCACAGAGCAGAAGCTCAACTGGAATCATCGTTGGCAACCTCTTGCCGCAAATGCTCGGATTACTTTCGGCCGGTTTATTCCTCTTCCATGATATTCTGTGAACTTCATATACCATATTTTTTGCTCCATTGGACACAGTTTTTCCCCTCCAAAAATTGAGGGGAAATGTGTGTGTGTCCTATGGAGTGAATGCAGGCTTGTGCCATAGCCGTGCACAACCCCTCCGGCAGGGAGAGGCTGCACGGGGCTATGGCTTCTTTAGCTCCATGCAGCCTCTCCCGGCTGGGAAAGGTTGTGCGCAGCCTGTACGCTGCTATTTGGGGCTGGGGGGGGAGATTTTTTTTATTGATTTCCCCGTCTAAAAACTAGGTGCGCCCTATGGTTCGGTGCACCCTATGGTGCGAAAAATACGGTAATCTAAGCCCTTGCTCAGCATACTTGCTGAAAACCGCATGGAAAAGGCTGATGTGATTCTTCTGTTAAAGGTGGATGAGCTGGATCAGTTTTTTTTAAAAATGTTATTTTTAAAGCTCATTGCACTTGAGGAAAATTACAACCTCTTTCAGCGAGATGACCATAGGTTCTCTTAAAAAATCTTTCTTGATGTGCGAATCCTAACAGGAACTGGTTATTCCTACATTTTTGCCTTTAAACTGGGAAGGTGATTGAATTGACACTTGCACCATTACTGTCTGCTTTCTGGCATGAATAAGAAACAGTTTTCTTAAACTCTGTTCTGTCTGGCTTTCAGCATGGGCTCAGGACAAAGACTCCCACAATAGCCCTGGTAGCCAATCATTTCTTAACATGGGCAAGGAAGTAACACTAGAATTGTTCCTATTAGATATCTCATTTACCTTTGAGATTACAGATAATAAAATCTTGTTCCCTTTGGGGCTTTGTAAATGTAGTGGTCCGGCCTGGTTCAATTTGTTTGCGGATGTAAATTTTGAGATTGCAGATAGGGAAGTTTGTGTTAACACTGTAGAAGCTGGCTTGTAGAGTGCCACGATTCCATTCTATCTCTGCAATTGTTTAATACTGTACTTGTAAGAGGCTGTTGGGCCTCATCAACCTAGGAAGATAGCTCCTATAGGAGAAAGAAAACTGTGATCCTGACCCTCTTCACCCTTGTGGAATATCATTGGGATAAAATAAGTCTAATGTGTAAGCCCTACACAAATCAGAGTGGAGCCTCTAAGATGGTTTGGATGGTGCCTCCCGGCAACTCCTGCAGCCAAGCTGGTGCTGCTAATACAGTGGTTTGACTTCATCCCCGGATGTCAAAACCACCGGATGTGCACTCCGTTGTCTTCCAAGACAGACAAATGCCAACAAAAGAGGCCATTAACAAGATCATACATAACTCTTGGAATGAGGCGTGATCAGGATGGTGGTACCCTTCTATTTTTTCTTACTCATTTAATTGAGTGGCCTCAGTAATGGTTATTGTGCCTTTGGTTAATTGGAAGAGAACACATAGTCTGAAAACTGAATCCAGACAAGCTTGAGGGGTAGTGGCTAATATTCCCTGAGTTTTGGGAAGGAGGGAAGTGTCTATTGATGGATGTGATCTATCCCTCTTTAATAATCAATGGAAAGTCTGAGAAGAGTTATGCATAAAACAAACAAATCTTGTGGCATAAGCTTTCGTAGGCAAAATAATAAGAATATGCCATATTGATTTGTTAGTCTTTAATATGCCACAAGACTTCACTTCTGCTGCAACAGATTAACTCAGTAACCCTTCTGGAAAAAGATAATCAGGTATCAGTTGAGGCCCAGAGAGTATGCTGCCACTTGGCATCATCTGCTCTGTCAACTGTTTCCTTAGCAACCATCAATCTTTTTTCTACAGCCTCCATGTTTGATTACTGCAATGCGCTCTACATGGGTAGCTCTTTTAAGAGCATTCAGAAGCTTCAGTTGTGCAAAATGTTGCAAATTGTTTTCTGTTACAAATAGAATAGGGGAAACATGGGCACTAATCAACTGTGCTGCCTTATAGCTTCCAGCTACAATTCAAAGTTTTGAACTCCTAAATGGCCTAATCCTTTTAGGTGTATTCCCCTACTTTTGAGTCAGCCCTGATTATCCTACTCCCATTAATTGGGAATAGAGTACTTTTCTATGTAGAACTAGAGCTGTGGAAGACTCAAAAGATCTGTGTCACTTTGTGCAGGCTTTTCTAAAGGCAAACAAAGGATGTTTATTTTATGACGCCTCTTGCTGAATTTACTAATAAATATTCTGTTGATTCTTAGAGGAATATTTGATTATTTTATTGTCTTTTTTCTGATATTTGCTGATGTTCATTTCACCCATTGCCAGTCAACTATACATTATACACAGGTCCTGCTATCCGAACACAATGCATTCTCAGGAAATCATTTGTTAGGCAAGTGTTTGCATATAAAGTCAACACTTTCCATTGATTTCCTATGGGAAAGTTTCTAATGCATGCCTAATCAAGGAATTTAAACCTCAAAATTATGAAAAAAATCAGGAAAACCCTCTGAAATCTTGCAAAAGGCAAACAAGGAAGGATAAAATGCTCCATTATTTGTCCGATATAGCCTCCTTTCGCCTCTCCCTCCCATGGTTTCTAGCGAAATAGCTGCCACAGACCAGCAAAACACAGAAGAATAAGGCTTGTTTAAGGCTGCTATATGTTTACAGTATTACACAAACATCTGAATCTGTGGTGTACATAGCGAGGTTTGGATGCTAGTTTCTCGTGTTTGAATAAGTGAATTTTGGTATGATGAGCATTTGCATAGCAGGATCTGCCAGTTTCCTTTAATATGTATTTTGATACTGAATATTTATGTTGCAATACCTGCAGGAGCTGGTTTGAGTGGACGCCAAGTTCATAGGACACAAGCTGTCTTCAACCACACAGAAGACTATGTGCTGCTTCCTGATGAAAGGACCATTAGCCTCTGCTGCTGGGATTCACGAACAGCTGAACGAAGGAATCTTCTTTCCTTGGGGCATAACAGTATAGTTCGTTGCATTGTCCACTCTCCTACCAACCCTGGCTTCATGACCTGCAGTGACGACTATAGAGCTCGATTTTGGTACCGAAGGTCAACCACGGACTGAAGCTGCAACTGCGAAAAAGTTGACTGAATTTTATGCCTTTTTTCTTTTTAAAAATTTTGCTTTTACCATTTCTGAATTTCTGTATTTGGATTGAATTCTCTGCTCTAGAAATAACATCACTCCCTACTGAAAGGACAGTTTTTAAAGTTGGGTCCATAGTTGAAAACAGCCAAGATAGCTGAAAATATTTTTCTTCACCTAATTGTACATGTTTGGCAGGACAGGTTCCCATGTTCGGTAGCAAAACTTGGCCTCCTGTTTTTTTAAACCCCTTAACACTCTTTGCTCTATTTCATTTGTTGTACATGTATTGCTGTATGTTGTGTGTGCTTTTTTCCAGTTCTCTGGTGGCCTTTTATTCTTATTTGTAGATGATGTAGATACTTAAAAGTTATCTTATTAAACTCATTCTTAGAAAGGTGTATCTAATTTTTCTCATAATTGGCTATTACCCTACTTTTGAAGCCGCCTAGTTTGGCGGAAATCACTGAATCTTGTAATGAATTCTGTGTTTTAACTATGTACTGTGAAAACAAGTATTTAATTTTGTTCTCAATCTCACCATTAAGCTTAATTAGATAGCCTTAGCTTCAAATAAGAGGGAGGAAACCTCTATATTAACTTTGTCCACACCATGCATAATTTGAACAGACCTCTATTATGTGGTGTCCCACCTTTACCATTTTTCTAACTGAAAAGCTTCAAACTAACATTTCCTCATACATATGATGCTCCAGCCCCTTGAAAGGATCATTTTTGAGGTGCAACACCCAGAACTAGACACTTGTCTTCCAAGTGTGGTCACACCATATATTAGTATAAAGCCACTATGTCCTGAGAGCTATTTACTGTAGAATTGTAATCCCTCTTTCGGTCACCTCCGTGATCGGTTCTTCTAAAGCATAGAGCTCTATGGTACCTAGAAATCACTGGAACATTCATTTAGCCAATCTGTTTAAAGTTACATCAAAACTTTCACACAGTGCATAGTCAGAATATGGAATTCGTGTGTACAAGAAGCAGTGATGGACACCAACTAGGATGGCTTTAAAAGAGGATTACACAAACTCATGAAGGTAAAGGCTATCAGTGGCAATGATGACTGTGCTTTGCCTCTATGATTTTGGGCGCAATATTCATCTGAATACCAGTTGTGGAACACTTCAGGAGGGGGAAGTGGGGCATCTTGGTGGCCACTGTGAGAAAAGGATCTGGGTTACCTGGGGCCATTGGCCTGTCTAACAGGTTCTTATGAGGTTCTTTGATCCAGATACATTTGTTAGGTAAAGTTTTGTAGTGTCATAGTCCAGTTTTTGTTGGGTCTCTAAAGGACATATCAAACAGTCTGGGAGTGACCCCTAAGAAGTCCCTGATGGTAATATTTTCCCAATTACTAGTTCCTTCGTTATGACAATCTCTTCTCCGTACACACATGTGAAGTTTAAAGCTAATTTCCACATGAAAGCTTTATGAGAATAGCATGGGAGATGAGCTGTTACTTAGTTGTTATTAATGCCTATCAGATTGGCCAGAGACATTCCTGCTTAACCACAGATTGAATTAAATATAATTTTTTTGTAATACATGTCTAAGGAACACATGATAAGTGACAAGTCATTGGTTCATTTTTTCATTTATAATGCATATGCTGTTCTAGCGTTCAGTTTCTTAGCCTTCTCAAGTTTTGCTTTTTAGGCTCTTTTGGCTAACTACTTTAAAGCACCAAAATAGTCTTACTCCTAAGAAGAAGTGAAACCTTTGTTGCACTACATAAACAATACAAAAAACCAAAACCCATGTTGCTTTTTACACATCTCATTTAGCTTGTGCTCTGTTTTAGATGTCTTCCTTGATAGTTCTCAATTTCAAAACAGTCTTGGATCCCAACTTTTAGACTACTGAGATTCATTTTCTCTAGGAAAATGTCAGCCAGCATGTCCAGTTTAAAAGGAGAGCAGTATTTTCATTGAATGACTGATTATACGTCTAGCAATGTATAAAAGGGTTTTTTATTGTAATATTGTTTTCATCTGGAGAGTCATTTTAGATAACTTTCAGTTGCATTCCTCGACTTGGCAAAATCAACCTCAAGACTTCTTAGGGTTGCTGTTCATTTTAGCTTTCTCCAAAAAACCTTTGTAGGCCACTGACATTGGGTTCAGAATTCTCACTTGGATTTTCTTTGTTGCAGTTGCAAATAATGCAACTTAATAGGATATTGTTTTTATTATTGCTTGTAAGCCGCTCTGAGCCTGGCCTTGGCTGGGGAGGGCGGGGTATAAATAAAAAATTATTATTATTATTATTATTATTATTATTATTATTATTATTATATACTTGTGCTCATCAGACAGCAGACAGAACATTATGTCCTGAATTGTCCACCCACTACATTGCGACACAAAATAAGATCATTTCTTTCTAGGATAGGCATACAAAGGGAAACACAATAAATAATGAACTAAGTCTCCTATACAGCTGTTTCCTCAGATTCACAATGTATTTCTTACTGGGATATGATGGTGCCTGCCATTCAAATAAGCAGATGGCATCCGTTGAAATCTTAATTATGTTAAAAGCTTTTCTCAAGTGTCAGCAGGACCCAATGTATTGAGAAGCTTGGACAAACTGGCATAGCCTACAGTACACAATAGATGGTGGTAAGAAAGTGAGTGAAGTGAAAAGGAGTATACAGGGGTCTGAAATGGTTGCTAAATTCTAGGTATTTTATTTGGAAAGGAGGCTGCCCCAGGTGACAGCTCCCAGTGTGATCCTTGCTGTATCTCCTGCATATAAATTAGAAAAGTCAGCAGCTGGTCCCTCTCTCTCCTCCTGCTTGCTCTCCTATCAGCCTGGCTTAACCAGATGTGCCCAGTAGCAAGGGGACAAAGCAAGGATGAGTCCTGGGGAGAAGTAAATCCAAGAATGAGATTAAGGGGGAGTAGAAGCTGTAAAATAAAACCCACCCGTTCAAGACTGAACACCTTGGCTTCCTTATGCTGTCATTCCCTTTATTTCCAACATAGAGCCAGTGTGGTGTAGTGATTAGGGTTAGATTAGACCCTGGGAGACCAGGGTTCAAATCCCACTCAGCCATGAAGCTCACTGGGTGACCTTGGGCCACTCGCTGCCTCTCAGCCTAATCTACCCACACAGGCTTCTTGTGCAGATTAAATAAGGAGGCAAGAACCATGTATGCTGCCTTGAGCTTGGAGAAGAAGGTGGAATATAAATGGAATAGGGTAAAAATAATAAAAACGTTCAGGCATGAGTGGTGTTTGGTATGTAAGTCAAATGATACCATCCATGCACTAGTGGGAGGTCCCAGCAGGCATGGGTGCTCTGCTCTGTGCCTGGAACAGGTAAGGAGAGGTACCAACTGCCACCATACGGATACTGTTTTGTACTGGAAGAAGCAAAGACCACCAGTGTCAAAGCAATGATTCTTCAACTTCGTTGGACTGGTCATGTTCGGATGCCTGATTATCATCTTCCAAAGCAACTACTCTGTTCCGAACTTAAAAATGGTAAGCATAATGCAGGTGGTCAACAAAAGAAGTTCAAAGACACTCAAAGCAAATCTTCAAGAATGTAGTATAAACACCAACAACTGGGAAATACTGGCCTGCGAGCGCTCCAGTTGGAGAACAGCCTCTACCAAATGCGTCATGGACTTTGAAGATGCTCGAACTCAGGACGAAAGGGAGTAGTGAGCTAAGAGGAAGGCAAACCCTCACCATGATCAATTCCTGCCCGGAAACCTATGTCCCCACTGTGGGACATGTGGATCCAGAATTGGCCTCCACAGTCACGGACTCATTGTTAAAACCGTGTTTATGGAAGACAATCTTACTCGGCTACAAGTGATTGCCAAAGAAGAAGAAAAGACTTTTGTGAAACCTCAACATGCAAAGTATTTGGCCGTGATACGGAGAAGGTATTCAGAGCGGGACCCAAGAACAGCAAGTCCACTTGGCAGGAGCTGGAAGTTGGAAGGCAGAGATGGAAGTGAGCAGTTGGTTCTCCATGGGGAGGAGAATCTGCCAGCACCTGAGGCCAGTCTCAGTCTACTAGCCTACAAAGAAGTGTGAAGGACCATGATGTGGGTGTATGAAACAAGGCCTCAAAGGGCACTGATATGTGCAAACACCCCAACTGTGGTAAGCCAAGACTTCAGTTCAGAGGATGGTGAACATCTATTTGAGGATGATCATTATGATGACTCATTTGAAAACAAACAAGCTAGACCATATATGTCCAAGATAAACGAAACGTTTCATTTGACCTGTGAAACAGTGACGTTTCTTGCAAAGTTGCTTTAGTTGACAGTGACTTGTACAAGCAGAAAGCAGTGGGCCAGACTCAACTCTGGTGACATCTCATGGGGGAGGGGGCATTCCCATGGTGTTGTCATTTGAGGTGACCCAATGTTTATTTTAGGCTGCCTGAGGACTGAGGTCATTGCTCATTAAAGTGTTTCATGGGGGGAAAATACTTTTTGTCCCAAAGAATCTTGAAGGGGAGAGCTTTCCGGAGGTGGAGAATATATTATATGGGGTATTATAAGTCATATTTTATAATTTTATAAACTATTTAGGGTATTCCCACAGCTCTTTGTCAAAAAAGGAACTAGGACCAGGAAACCAATAAAGTAAAATAAATCCCACATAAGACGGTGAGAATTCCAAGGTCACCACTTGTTTTCCAACTGCTTGAGGTATAGATCTTGCAAAATAATAATAATAATAATAATAATAATAATAATAATAATAATTCAGCACACTTGGTTGGTACCAATTTACTATTTTGGGTGCTGTGGCTTATGCACTAAGAGAGAAATCTTGACTGGGATTCAGACCTTGAAACATCAACCTATTGGAGTTGAATTGGCCAGAAGGGGTGGGGATTTTATTGCGCATGTGGGAATTGGCTGGATGCCCTTCTTGATTGATCACCCATTCTTTGTCTTGTCTACAGATATGAATGAGGTTGCTTTGCAGTAGTCGGAGGCCTGCTGCGAGAAAATAATAATTGGGTACTGTCTTTTGCACTCATACATCAGAGTGAGACCCAGGGAATTTAATGGGAATTACTTGTGAGTAATTGAATTGGGTTGTTAGCACTTAAATGGGGCTTTTTGGTACAGTATTCAAAATCCTTATAATTAGTTATTTCAGTAATTTTTACAACCCATGAATAAAGGAGCTAGGTCACTGAGGTGCTTCTACTACCCTTGTTATTGACTTTCAGGGAAATTTTTAAGCATCCCTGTTCATTCCTGCATTAGATATGTGGTAACTGTAAAATCATCAACTGAGAGTATGCGATTGGCCACCCACACCATGGACAAAAAGCTGAAGCACTAGACATAAGTCTCCCAGCATGACCTTCTGAAACCATTCTTCCAAGAAGGACTGGAACCACCACAAAACAGTGTCACTTAGTCCCATGCCAGCCATGAGAACCAGAAGTACACCATGGCTGGTGGTATTAAAAGCTGGTAAGAGGACCAACATGGCAACACTCCCCCCCCCCCCATCTTGCTCCCAGCATAAACTACCTACTAAGGGGACCAAAGCTGTCTCAGTCATATAAGTCCCAGCTGTTCCCCAATCTGCTGCCTGAGGTGACTGCCTCATGGGTGGGCTGGCCCTGTTAAAATGGCTCTAGAACAACACAGAAAGACCTAGAGTGGAGATGCTGTCACATGCTCAAGCATTTTGGCCAAGAATGGAATATTGGAAGTTGCCTAGAAATTGCCCGACACACAGTTGGATTCAGAGAGGTCCTACCAAGCCCTCATTTGGGCCCAGTGGAATAGTTGTGGAGAGACATTGGTCCCTCTAAAAGGTAAAGGGACCCCTGAACATTAGGTTCAGTCATGGCCGACTCTGGGGTTGCGGAGCTCATCTTGCTTTATTGGCTGAGGAAGCCAGCATACAGCTTCCAGGTCATGTGGCCAGCATGACTAAGCCACTTTTGGAGAACCAGAGCAGCGCACGGAAACACCGTTTACCTTCCTGCCAGAGGTACTTGCACTTTGATGTGCTTTCGCACTGCTAGGTTGGCAGGAGCAGGGACCGAGCAACGGGAGCTCACCCCGTCTCTGGGATTCGAACCGCCAACCTTCTGATTGGCAAGTCCTAGGCTCTGTGGTTTAACCCACAGCGCCACCCACATCCCATTGATCCCTGTAGTTACCCACTAACTGATCCTTGCTTTATTGGAACTCTCTGGGACTTCCCTCGGAGCAGACAAACTCGTAATTTTGTTGGTAGAATTTTTCTCCTGCCCATCCCCTAGCCTCCACCAAGAGACTTGTGTAGATTGCAACTGTGCTGTATATAAATTGTTTGGGGTGGAATCAGTATGTCCCCCAGCTCCTGGTGGCATTTCCAGCGTCGTCTATAAAGAAAAATGCTCTTTTAAAAGAGTTGACTGTTGTGTTGTCCCATTCTGGAAGTCAAGCACCTGATGCGCAAAGTTTTTTAAAAGACGCCTGTAGCTAACAAGTCAGGCTGTTCCTCCTATCATCTGTCTAAAATAGGAACCACAGGAAGATGAAGCAAAGCGAAAATATTGTGTGTCTTTTTCCTGTGTGTGGGTTATTTGCAGAAAGACTGTCATGAGAACAAACTTCACTTTGAAACTTGAGTCCCTTCTCTCATGCTTTGTACTGATTGTCTGTGGCCTTAGAAATTCCCTTTTTCCAAGAACATTTGTTCATTTTTCCCCACCAGTTCCTTCTGAAGAATATTATTTTGGATCCTTTTTCTTGAAATATATATTTTGTGACATACACAGAAGTTTGCAAAACGAAAGCTTTGATGGCTGATGATGATATAGGAAGGGGCAACAGTTATTGGTAACAACTATGGATAGAAAAATTGGACGCAGCAGATTTGCAAAGGTAGGTCAGCAGAGAACAATGTGATGGAATTTAAGAGAGTAAAAGATAAAGCCTATTGATGACTACTCAAAAGTAAATTCTACACTGCAACTTACTCCCATGTAAGTGTGAGATTGAAATCCGATGCACACTTTCCTGGGAATAAACTACATTGGACTCAGTGGAACTTTTGAGTAAACATGTATAAAATTACCGTATTTTTTGCTCTATAAGACTCACTTTTTCCCTCCTAAAAAGTAAGGGGAAATGTGTGTGCGTCTTATGGAACGAATGCAGGCTGCGCAGCTATCCCAGAAGCCAGAACAGCAAGAGGGATAGCTGCTTTCACTGCGCAGCGATCCCTGTTGCTGTTCTTGCTTCTGAGATTCAGAATTTCCCCCCCCTTGTTTTCCTCCTCCAAAAACTAGGTGCGTCTTGTGGTCTGGTGAGTCTTATAGAGCGAAAAATACGGTAATTTGTATCCTTCCAATACCCACACATATGAGAGTGGCTTACCCCTGAGTAGACGTACATAGGATTGCACTGTAAGTCTGGTTGGATGCAATGAGGAAATCTAAATTAATATTTTATTGCCAATATGTTCAGAAATGAACAGGGCAGAAATGAACACAATTGCATTTGTCCTTGTACACTGGCCTAAGAAAAACTGTTGAAGAAATTCTCTTTGTAGTGGTTGTAGTTTGGAGTGCTCATGGTCACAGTTCCAGCCAGTGAACTATGCTCTTTTCTAACATGGGTTTTCTGTGGGACAGGGGTCCCTCTCAAGAATCGGTCAGTCTTCTGTGGCCCCTGAGTTCCCATTGGACTGTTTCAGGGAATTTCCCTCTTTGAGGGTTCTGTCCCCTCCCCAAAAGATTTTGCATACAGTGGTACCTCGGGTTCAGAACTTAATTCGTTCTGGAGGTCCGTTCTTAACCTGAAACTGTTCTTAACCTGAGGTACAACTTTGGCTAATGGGGCCTCCTGCTGCCACCACGCCGCCGGAGCATGATATCTGTTCTCATCCTGAAGCAAACTTCTTAACCTGAGGTACTATTTCTGGGTTAGTGGAGTCTGAAACCTGAAGCGTCTGCAACCCGAGGTACCACTGTACTTCTGTAAACCTGGAGGTTCCCCATAGCCTGTCTTGAGTTAAAGGTAGTGCTATACTGGCACAGAAAATCGAATATTTGCTTGTGTGTGTGTGTGTGCATTTTATTCTCAGAAATATTGTTTCTCTGAAAAGAGGAAGGTCTAATTCAAAAGACAAAGGGAAAGGGGTGATGATGAGTAAAAGGAACCGGGGGCGGTGGGCGGGGGGATCATTGCACAGAACCGGTGCATGTTAAAAAGTGATTAAGCAGCAGATTCTAGCCAAGGAGACCAGATGGTCAATTTGAATAGCCGGGCCCCAGTGAAAGTATTTCATTTTCGTGGGGCTAATGTGCTTTGTTCTTCGCGATTCTCCTTCTCTGTGTGTGCCTCTAAAGCGATGCCATTACGAAGCCTTTGTTTTTGTAGTTTGAAGGGGGTTCACTGAGGCAGGACAGTCTCGGCGGAGTGAACACGGATAATTCAAAGCCGCCACCATAGCCCAAGACCGAACCTTGAAACATCAGCTGGGTTCTTGCAAGCCTGCTGGGAAAACATCCTCAAAATCTGCCCTGCTCAGACATATTTTTATTTTTTGCATTATAGTCAGTGATGCGCTGTTTCTAAAGTGTTGGAGATCTAAGAACAAGAACACTCTCTGTTTTGGCTTTTATTTCACCCCCTTCCTTTAGCCCCTTGACACTAGAGGCACCAAAATCCTCTGGGGTGGCGGAGATCATGGGATGTCCTCATTTGCATGGAGATAACTACAAGCCAATTGCTGCGCTGGAAGGGAATTTGCTGCGCGATTAGCTCCTCGCCTTTCATCCCCGAGGGCTGCTCGCTTCACTCGAAAGCTACTTCCCCATGCAAGGAGGCTGCACAAAAGGTCTGCACAAAACCTTGCCGTGCTGCAGACCAGCTTGATTGTTTGCCCCTTTTGGACAACAGAAAAAAAAGAGACAGGAATAAGAGAGACTACCTGGAGGGTGCGATTTCGATGATGGACGAGTAGAGGCTCACAGCTGAAAACAGCAAAATGAAAGTCAACGTGAGTGTAGCGGACGTTTCCTTGAGCTCCGTTCTGTTTTCATGGGGATGGGGCATTGTTGTTTCTAAGCGGCATTTATTTGAAGATTTGGTTTATTTTTAAAATGAAATTATTTCATATGGTGTATCTACACTTTGGGGCCATCTCCTCTGTAGATGCTGTCATTGTTTTTCATGTCATTGGTGAATGCCGGTACTTTAAAATCATGCATCTCTGCCCTCACCCTTCCCCTACGATTCAGTCCATAAACGAACATGCTTACTCAGGTGTAAATTCCACAGAGCTCAGTGGGGCTTCCTCTCTAGTAAGAGTTCTTAGGGTTGCAGCTTTTATTTCTGAAAAGAGGAGAAACTGATATATGCGAGAACGGAGAGGAGGTTTGTGTGTGATTGTTTTGGGGAGACAACCGCTCTTTGAATGCCCTTGCCCTCTTGTAGAAAAGATACGCTGTACTGATTGTGGGTGTTCAGTTTCTCCATTTTACTTTGATAATCTTTTAGGTGAGTTGAAATGTATTTCTGAACATCTGTGGCAATCAGAAATGCCTCACTCACCCACCCCTTATTTTGAGAAAGGCTACTTGTAACTGCTTGGGAGGAAGATAGGAAACTGCTTTGTACAGCATCATCAGACCACTGGTCCACATAGCTCACCACCATCTCCTCTGACTCCTAGCAGCTCTCCAGGATTTCTGGGAGCAGCTTTTCCCAACTTTACCTGGAGACACTGAGGCTAGAACTTCTGAATTCAAGGCAGGTGCTCTGCCAGGGAACTGTGGTCCTGAATCTGTCCAAAGTGTCCCCAATATGGTCTTTCTTTCACATAGACCATTTGTTGGGTGGACCGACTACTGCTTGCAGCTTACGGATTAGTTGTTGCAAAGAATGAGTACAGGAAGCTGCCTTGTATTGAGCCAGACCACTGGTCCCCCTAGCTTAGCATTGTCTTCACTGATGCACAAAAACTTTCTGACCCCACCCCACCTCCATGCAACAAGATATATTGTATGCAAAATGTTATGTGCATGTGTTTAAGTCCACTGTTATGGAGTGGGGATCCAGGCTTGCATTAGATTCTCAAAGGTGACTGTGACCCCAGAAAAGTTTAGGAGCCACTGCTTTAGATGGTGAATTTACTAGAATGACAATCTATTGTCTATTTTCTTTTTCTTTCTTTCTTGCATTTTATTTCCCTCTGACTTCATGGTCTACATATTTTCTCTCTTGACACCTCGGTTAAGAACTTAATTCATTCTGGAGGTCTGTTCTTAACCTGAAACTGTTCTTAACCTGAGGTACGACTTAAGCTGATGGGGCCTCCCGCTGCCGCCATGCCGCCGCTGCACAATTTCTGTTCTCATCCTGAAGCAAAGTTCTTAACCCAAGGTACTATTTCTGGGTTAGTGGAGTCTGTAACCTGAAGCGTATGTAACCTGAAGCGTCTGTAACCCGGGGTACCACTGTACTTGCCAACTTAGGGCAATGCTTCATATATTTGATGAAGTGGACTTTGGTCCATGAAAACATACACCATAATAAATTTAAGATGCTGCAATTCTCCTTTATAATTTTATTCTACGGGATTTACTGGCAAGGAAGAATGCACAAGTTTGCTGCCATAAAGTGAAAAGAAAAAAAGAAAATAGCAAACATTTACATTCCAACACAGCCTTTTAATTGCAAACTTTTAAAACTGTTACGTGCCAGTCTGCCTTTAAATGGGTCTTGTCAAACATAAAGTGATGGCAGTTCAGGGTGCTGTTTCAGTTTGACTTGTCTGGGAATCTCAGCAAGGACTTTGTGTTTATTTGCTCATAGCTGAGCAGCTTAAACAGCAACTTCTGTCCACTCCAGAGGAGTAGCTATGTTGCAGCAAATCAATGAATAATTTGTGGCACCTAAAAGTCTCAGGTCACATCTATACCATCATTTAAAGCAAGTTTAACATGCATAGCTTCCCCCAAGGAATCCTGGGAACTGAAGGGTGCTGGAAATTGTAGTTCTGTGAGGAGTAAATTACAGTTCCCAAGATTCTTTGGAGAAAACCATGTGTTATGGTGTGGATGTGAACCTAACACATTTATTGTGGAATAAGCTTTTGTGGACTACAAAACCCAGTGTGTCAGATGCTGAAGGGTTATCCTTGCTAAACTAATATCCATACTTTCACGCAGAAAAATGGTGTCAGGGGGTTGTAAATACTAGAGTCATGAATTACAAAGGGAAGCATTAGATCTGTGGGATTGTTATGAAATGCCCAAATGTATACAAGACAAGAACGGTCAACCCATTCACCACAACAGGCATAGCGATAATGCAATAATGCAATATGACGCTGGTGATGTGATAATCATTCAAGATAATGCCATCTTTCTAGCTATGCTGTGGTAATTTAATAAGGACATGTTGTGGGAAAGAGGCCCACAATCTAGATTAAGGCTGAATTGACCTTAATCAACATGGCAGTTTAATACTGAGATTTCCTTCAAAGTCTTTTGTTGCATTAGTAGTTAGAAACTTCAGCGATTAGGTGGGACATAAATGACCAAAAGCAAACAAACAAATAGTGTGGTGAATTTGAGGGGAGACTAGCCTAGGAGACTGAAATGTTCTCTCACTGACTTCTGGGTTTCTGTTAGGTGGTCTACTGCTGGTGAGCAGCATTTTTAAATCAGGCATAAGGTAGTGGTTCTACAGCCATTGCATAATTCTAATGGGGTGTCCAGAAAGTGAACCTGCTACATAGATTTGTCTAATTCAGGTTGATAGTGGAGTAGAAATTATGCAGTTGTTTTAAAAGATTATACCATGTCCTTCAGCAATTCTACTTCCAGGGCACCTGAGAGATATCACTACATATTTTTAACAGCAAACAAGCATACAGTAGTCAAATAATAGATAAAACATAGCTCTGAGGAAAACATATGAGTAGCAAAATAATTTTAAGTAACGCATTAAAAGGCATGTTAGAATGCAATGTCTTCACCTAGTTCAAGGCAAGCTTCTCAGGGATGATTGTTCCAAAAGATGGGAGATGAATAAAAAGACCCTCTCTTTGATCACTTATAAGGCAGAGGTACTCAGGGAAGGGCCTCTGAAGATGACCTCAGTCATCTTTATCCTTACTGATATTTGTAAAATTTATCTCCTGTCCATCCTCCCATGGAGAAGCCCAGAGTGGCAAACAACAGCAGTGAAAACATCCATACTCCAATACAATTCCAATACAGATGCAGACTGGGAAAGATCTCAGTTTAAAAGGCTTGTTGAAAGTGAAAAGGTCTCCAGTAGGTGCAGAAAAGGCAACAGAAATCTCTAATATTTAACAGGAAGTAATGGGACGCGGGTGGCGCTGTGGGTAAAAGCCTCAGCGCCTAAGGCTTGCCGATCGAAAGGTCGGCAGTCGAATCCCCGCGGCAGGGTGCGCTCCCGTTGTTCGGTCCCAGCGCCTGCCAACCTAGCAGTTCGAAAGCACTCCCGGGTGCAAGTAGATAAATAGGGACCGCTTACTAGCGGGAAGGTAAACGGCGTTTCCGTGTGCGGCTCTGGCTCGCCAGAGCAGCGATGTCATGCTGGCCACGTGACCCGGAAGTGTCTCCGGACAGCGCTGGCCCCCGGCCTCTTAAGTGAGATGGGCGCACAACCCTAGAGTCTGTCAAGACTGGCCCGTACGGGCAGGGGTACCTTTACCTTTAATTCCAGAGGGCAGATGCCATAACACTAAAGGACAATTCCTACACTGTGCAGAATGAAACTCCTGATAACATGGTGTCTGCAGGAGGCCCTCATCTCTAGAGCACAAGTGATCAATGGGATATATAAGAGGTGAGACAATCTCTTGTCGTAGTCCTAATGGAATCCTCAAATGCTTATTCCCAAGGATTCTGGGTGGCAGTGCAATTCATGTTATCTTCGGTAGATGAAAGGTCTTTGGGAGCAGGAGCTAACTGCTCCAAGTCAATTGTGAGTATGTTGTCACACTATGGAGTGTAGCTGATTGGAGTTGTATTGGAGAATTAATTAGCAGGGATCTTGCTTGAATTCAAGCCACACTGCAAAGGAAATACGGGTCAACCAATGTTGACAGGTGGCCGAACCCACCTACCCATCAGAGTGCCTCGTTGGGGGTACAGGATCTGGCCAGCCAAGGATGGAAATATTTGCCACCCTAGCTGTACAGGTGTGTGGGTAATCATCACAGTGCCATTGTTCTGAGGATAGGAGCAGAGATTATTATGGTTGAGCACAAATTGGCAGGACTTGGTGGATGACAAACCTGGTTGCTTGTAGACCATTTTTATGGGAGTTGTTGGTGTATAAAGCTTCTGGGCCAGAGGGGGGGGGGTGACTCTGGGGTGGAACATGGGGCTGGGCCTGGTGGGCACCGTCCCTCTACTGCAGGGCTCAGCAAACTTTTCCAGCAGGGGGCCAGTCCACTGTCCCTCAGACCTTTTGGGGGGCCGGACTATATTTTTTTCGGGGGGGGGGATGAACAAATTCCTATACCCCACAAATAACCCAGAGATGCATTTTAAATAAAAACACACGTTCTATTCATGTAAAAACACCAGGCAGGCCCCACAAATAACCCAAAGATGCATTTTAAATAAAAGGACCCATTTTACTCGTGTAAAAACACTCTGATTCCTGGACTGTCCGCAGGCCGGATTTAGAAGGCGATTGGGCCAGATCCACCACCCCCCCCCGGCCTTAGTTTGCCTACCCATGCTCTACCCCATCATGTGTTGATTTAACCCTTAAGTGGGATGCCTGAATAGAGCTCAAGTGATGCTCTGAAGGTGTGAGACTGGAACATGGGACAATATACTGAGTCAAGCTATTGGTCCATCTAGTTCACTGATTGGTCCATCTACGCTGATTGGCAGTGACACTCCAGAATTTGAGACAGGGCTCTCCTACCTGGAGATGTCAGGGGTTGGGGAGATGCTCTACCACTGAGCTACAGCCGTTTCCCAACTGCTTCAAGTACAATGCTTTCCCATAGAGAGCTCATGTGCAACATCAGGTGATAACTCATTTAATGATAAGATGTCAATTGATGCACATGCATATATGTACATGCATGTGTAAATCTGCCTTTCTCAGCTTGCCTTCCTCTACCTGTATGGTGCTGAATTTTTCTGAATCATTGATCCATCCAGTCCAATGGTGTCTATTTTGATTGGCAGCCTCTCTCCATGGCTCCAGGCTTGCTCTGATAAATTTAACTGGTCATACAGGTGATCTATGTATATGTTTGAAATGTGGGAAGCTCCAGGTAGGTTTAGATTAGGAAATGACACAGGGACGGACCTGAAGCCTTGAAGATTAGATGGGGCAATGGTCTGATATGGTACAAGGCAAATTCTTGCATGGCCCGAAGGCAGGCAGGCAAAGCAACAGTTTAGTAGGCATTAAGGCAGGGAAGGAATAAAATAAACTACTCAGCTTGCAACAATTGATTGAGATGGAGGAGCCAGTTATTGGATTCCAGGAAAACAACAACTCTTCAGAATTTATCAGCAGGTAGAAATAGCTCCCATCAATCCATAACAAATATAAGGCAGAATCTGGAAATGTTGCACAGCGGCAAAAAATTCATTGTTTATATTAGAAGGAATGAGATTGCTTGAATCTGGGAAGTTAGAATCATTGGTTTAAAGCCGGCATAGGCAAACTCTGGCCCTCCAGATGTTTGGGACTACAATTCCTATCATCCCTGACCACTGGTCCTGTTAGCTAGGGATGGTGGGAATTGTAGTCCCAAACATCTGGAGGGCTAGAGTTTGCCTATGCCTGATTTAAAGGATGTCAAGAGTCTTTGGGCCAAGTGTTGCTAAGTATCAGACATCCCCAGCAAAACTTGATAAATACATTTAAAAACGCTGGATTTTAATGTAATATATCGGCCAAATGGCAAAATACGTGTGGAATTTTGGTGCAGCTCCACTTTTGAAGCTGTCACCAGTGTTCATCAGCAACTACAGACAACAGTGGCACCCGAGATCTTTTTCCATCACTGAATCACACCTGCCTGCTTGAATATTGAGCCTGTATTAGTTTTGAGTTACCAGCCTCTGCAGCCACAGCAGGCGTTGTGATACTCCAGCAATTTGACTTCACCCCAGGAGGTGCATTCCATTGTCTCTTGAGGCAGATGGATTACAACAACAACAACAAAATAGTTATTGTTAAGGAACATTAGAAATTTAAATAACTCTTTAAAAACACACCACTGGCCAAGTTGATATTCTAGCAGATAACCTCCTTTCAAAGTCAGTTTCCGGTTCGGAATAAAGTTCTTGCTAATTTCAACATGGAACTGTCACTTCTCCCATTGTCCCAGGGATATATCTCAGTGGCCATAGGGATGGCTGGGCTCTTGCATGAAAAACAAAATCTGTTAGTAGTTTCAGAGGATAGGAGGGGCCAGATATTGAATATGTGGTTATGAGATGTAACCACATATCGTAACCCTGTAGTAGGGATATATTTGAGGCTCATTTTGCTGGTTGGCACAGGAACTGCTAAAGCTAGTAAAAGGCTGAAATAAGTTCAACACCCACCAATTACATTCCAGCACTGTCTTTCTGTGGATATGTAAAGGACCACTAAACTGCAGTCCTGACTCCAGAGCAGCAGATAATATTGTCCATGGCAGGGCTAGGGGAACTCATGGCCTTCCAGGTGCTGCAGGACTTCAACTCCCATCATCCCTCACCACTGACCATGCTGGCTGTGGCTGACGGGAGCTGAAGTCCAAGAATTTTAGGTATTTTAACAGCAATTGCCATACTGCAGCCAAAACGGTAATATAGGTCACATCCACATCAAGCATTTAAAGCACCCTTATAACACTTGAGGGGCGTGGGTGACATTGTGGGTTAAACCACAGAGCCTAGGACTTGCCGATCAGAAGGTTGGCGGTTCGAATCCCTGCAAGGGGGTGAGCTCCCATTGCTCGGTCCCAGCTCCTGCCAACCTAGCAGTTCTAAAGCACGTCAAAGTGCAAGTAGATCAATAGGTACCGCTCTGGTGGGAAGGTAAACGTCATTTGCGTGCACTGCTCTGGTTCACCAGAAGCAGCTTAGTCATGCTGGCCACATGACCCGGAAGCTGTATGCTGGCTCCCTCGGCTTGTAAAGTGAGATGAGCACCGCAGCCCCAGAGTCGGTCATGACTGGACCTAATGGTCAGGGATCCCTTTACATTTCAGTCACAAAATTAAAAGACTCCTGCTTCTTGGGAGGAAAGCAATGACAAACCTAGACAGCATCTTAAAAAGCAGAGACATCACCTTGCCAACAAAGGTCCGTATAGTTAAAGCTATGGTTTTCCCAGTAGTGATGTATGGAAGTGAGACCATAAAGAAGGCTGATCGCCAAAGAATTGATGCTTTTGAATTATGGTGCTGGAGGAGACTCTTGAGAGTCCCATGGACTGCAAGAAGATCACACCTATCCATTCTTAAGGAAATCAGCCCTGAGTGCTCACTGGAAGGACGGATCCTGAAGCTGAGGCTCCAGTACTTTGGCCACCTCATGAGAAGAGAAGATCCCTGGAAAAGACCCTGATGTTGGGAAAGATGGAGGGGACGAGGAGAAGGGGACGACAGAGGACGAAATGGTTGGATACTGTTCTCGAAGCTACCATCATGAGCTTGACCAAACTGCGGGAGGCAGTGGAAGACAGGAGTGCCTGGCGTGCTCTGGTCCATGGGGTCACGAAGAGTCGGACACGACTAAACAACAACAAATAACACTTGAAATGCTGTGGCTTCCCCCAAAAGAATCTGGGTGCTGCAGCTTTAATCTGAAGGGTCTTCAAACAGCTCTTGGCACCTTTAACAAACTGCCTGGGCGTGAACATGCTTTAAATGTTGATGTGGCTGGGTTTGCACAACAAGAGTCCGATTTCTCATTCTTTCATTCCTCCTGAGCTGTCATCATGCTGCGTGAGTCACTGCAGCTGAACCAGGTTAAAAAGGGAAATGAGAGGCGGGGGGAAATAACATGACAAAGTAGAAGATGCTCTGGAGCAGAGGTAGAGCTGAAACGGCAGGCCTTCCTCTGGCTGGGTGTGAAATGCATTCATTTCCTTTTCCTGCAAGTGCGGTTGCCATGGTCGGCACAACAAGACCTCAAAGAAGTCCCGTGGATAACCACGGCCAAGGAGCGCTCTCTGAATATGCCAAGCAATGCTTGGTGCTGTTCCTGGCTTGGCTCTGGGGCCATCTTTCCACAGCCTTTGAGGTTGGAAAGGCTAGCTCAGGGGGTCAAACCTCTGTGTCTAGAGCTGAAATTCAGGTTTGATCTGAAGAGGGGGGACAGTGCCGGATTTAGGGCAGTGTGGGCGGTTCCCCTACACAGGACACCAAGCAACGCAGGTGTGAAACCGAGAAGATCCATAGTTGAGAAGATCCACTTGGGGGTGCCAAATTTTGGCCTCACACAGGGCACTATATTATGAAAGATTATAAAAGTCCCCGGGGGGGGGGGATACAGGGAGCAAATATGCAAGCATCTTCTCTTATTTGCCAATGTGTAAGTGGCCACCAGGTTTACCTGTGTTTTGCCTGCTTGTTTTTTCACCCGCTCGACCTGTGTATTTGGTAATAAATGAGCATTACAAAAAATGCCACAGGACTCCAGCAACTTCTTACTCACAGGAAAATGATCCTGTAAAGATGCCCTTGCAAGCAAGAGCTCTAAAGAAAGGGGAGGAAGACTCTTACCTGTTAAAACTTTTGGATATGAGGTTAAATGTGCAGGTACTGAAAAAAGAAAGAAAAATGAAAGAATACTTTTAAATAACAATGGCACAGAGTTCTAAACTAAGAGAAAGAAAAGACAAACATTAAAGAGAACTTAAAAAGCAGGATTTGACTCACTGAGTAATGTCCTTAGATGAAGCGGAACAGGAGATATGGGCCCGAGCTGGGAATCGTAGCTCTATAAGGGATCTCCTGACAGCTCTCAGCACCGTTAACAAACTACAGTTCCCAGGATTCTGTTTGAAGTGGTATGGTACTGCTTTAAGCGCATGTTAAGGTGCTCTGCCTGTTTTTCAAGGTCCTGAGTGCTGCCAGTTTTCCTTCTGTGAAAGGGTCATTCTGTGCTGCCTACAACCGTTTCTTAATGATTTCCAAATGTGCTCCTGGGCCCCCAAAGGGACCCCTGAAGTGGGGCTTCAATTCTGCATTGCACTGCATTGCATTTGGTTTTCAAATCCTCTTCTCCTTTGCCCTGCAAGCAAAGTTGACGACTTGACAAGACGGGTAAAAATTTTGCCTTGCTAGTAGCGGGTACTAAAAATATACAGAACCCTCAAGCAACGAGAAGGAAGTTGTGTTTTCACAAGATAGTACCTTCTCAAAGCAGATGGGAAGTGTGACTCTAAGGGGAAATGCAGAATGCTCAGATAGACTCAAATAGACTTGGAAGGAACACTGAAGTAAGTCTTTTTCAAGAGTGTCTATACACAACCATTTTCTTAATTCAACAGGATTTGTGTTTAGTCGTGTCCGATTCTTCGTGACTCCATGGACCAGAGCACGCCAGGCACTCCTGTCTTCCACTGCCTCCCGCAGTTTGGTCAAACTCATGTTAGTAGCTTTGAGAACATGGTCCAACCATCTCGTCCTCTGCCGTCCCCTTCTCCTTGTGCCCTCCATCTTTCCCAACATCAGGGTCTTTTCCAGGGAGTCTTCTCTTCTCATGAGGTGGCCAAAGTATTGGAGCCTCAGCTTCAGGATCTGTCCTTCCAGTGAGCGCTCAGGGCTGATTTCCCTAAGAATGGATATGTTTGTACTTCTTGCAGTCCATGGGACTCTCAAAGAGTCAACAGGATTTAGATACCACCAAATCACCAAAAACCTCTAAGCAGTTTGCATAGAACTTTATAAAATATTCACTAAAAATACTGATGAATCCAAACAATAAAAATAAGTTGATTTTTAAAGTATTATCAGCAGACAATATTACATGTCTAAATTACATTTCTGGGTAGGCTTTTGTAAGCATTTTAAATTTTTTTAGGATGTGCCAAAAACAATATAGCAAAGGTGGCTGCCGATTATCAATGTGCGGCGAGTTCCAGCGTGTAGGTGCTGCTACACAGAAAGACTGATCCCATGCAAGCGTTGAATGAACGTTATATAATTATTACATCAGTAGTTTATTATGCAGGCCTGATCCAGCCATTGGGTAGAGTGAGGCTGTTGCTTCAAGAGTCAGCTGCTGCAGGATGGGAAGGCATGGCATCAGGTCGGAAGACAGAGTTTGTGTTCCACATAGGCTGCCCTGTATCTTCTTGAGCTATCTTGCTGCTCTTAGATATGGGGAGAATGTTTTTCCATCATCAGGGTCAATGTAAGATTCAACTGCCATTCTGTTTGGCTTCTGTATTTGGAAATGCAGGGGGTTTGGGTGATGTTATCTTGCCCACTTATCTTGCGGCAGCATTTTTTGGAGGGAGTATACCTGAAGCAGAGGGTTAATGCCTATTGATTGCATATGTTTGACTTTCAGCTTGCCTCATATTAAGGCATTTGCTAAGCATACCATGATCCTCCTAGCTTTTATGATGGGCTTCTGGACCCTTTATTGATTAATTGTTCATTTCATTTCTGTACCACTTTATATTTTTAAGAAAAACATCTCAGTGCAGTTTGCAGCACATTAAAACATCTATTATTATTATTATTATTATTATTATTACCTGACATTTTCAGAAGGTAAAATTAAAATTCTTTGGTTTTCCAAAAGCAGTATGTGTGCTTCTTCATCACACATAGACTTACCAAGCTAAATGTTATCCAGTCACAAAAATAATAGCAGATTTGAATTGGTCACTCTCAAAATCATCCTTTCAAGACCATTGGGTCATTTGTGTTCTCTTAGGATGAGCCTCTTAGAGGTATTCAAAATGTGGTTTCTCACTAAGGTTCATTGATGCTGAACTTGGTACCCAGAATTAAAGCAAATTATTTCCCCTCTTTTCTCATTTGGTGATGCATTTCCTCTTTTCTGGGTGATGGGTAAGTGGTCAGCCTATGCTTTATTGATTTGAAATAATCTACAAATCTTGCATTGCAGGCTTTGAGTCTGAATAGCGGGCTAAGTTCTGTTCTTTACTCTTTCTCTCTTTCTTGAGCTATCTACATGCTGCCTTGGAACTATGCTGATTTAGGGCAATTTATTTGTTTTTAAATAATTTCATCACACACTTCCTCTTTGGAATTGGATGGGTCACTTTAAGCTGTGACTCAATGCATTGTTGAGCAGAAGAAAACTGCCTTTGCTAGCCTTATTTTTGCTTGCTTCTTCTAAATGTGCTCAGGAGCTGCAAGAAAAGCTTCTGCAGTCCTCCCTCCAAGCCTTGAAATGACACTGCAACTGATATTCTGCTGCCTCTTTGCCTATCCTCAGGCCCAGCCAACATGGCCAAAGATGGGGATGTGTGGACCATATGGAGAGTCACTGGCTGCCCACCCCTGTTCTATAACAACACAGTGGCACCCTGAGTTACAAACGCCTTGGGTTACAAATGCTTCAGCCTGGAAGAGTTACCTCGAGTTGAGAACTTTGCCCCAGGATGAGAACGGAAATCGTGTGCCTGCGGCGCAGCAGCAGCAGCAAGAGGCCCTATTAGCGAAAGCACGCCTCTAGTTAAGAATAGTTTCAGGTTAAGAACAGACCTCTTGAATGAATTAAGTTCATAACTAGAGGTACCACTGTACAGGTGAAAAGAAAATAGCAAAACACTAGGCTTTGCCCTAACCCGACCTATAGTTGTGAGTTGGGTGGGGTGGGGTGGGGTGTAATACCTGAGTGCCTCCTAATTCCTGGACCCAGGAAGGATTCAATTCTTGGAAGTCCCAGACCAGCTTCTTGGTAGTGGCCCCCTAAGTATGTGTCGCTATGGAAGCAAAGGAAGCAGCTCTGTGCCAGAGGGAAGCTCCCTGGCCCTTAGTGGTTAGAAGGACAAAGGCAAGAGTTTTGTGTGAGAGAGCTAGAAGCTAGAAGCAGGCTGCAGGCAAAGGTAGGGTTGCCACCCATCCCTAGAAGAATGGGATTGTCACGTTTTTTGGACTAAAGTGTCCCTCAACCCATTTGGACTCCTTTCCCCCCATATTAAGAGCTCATCCTCAAAACTACACAGGCAGAAGGTGGGTGCAGTGAGAGAGTGAGTTTGCACGGGCAGGGCAGAGCATGGATCCAGTTCATTAGGTTGCTTGGCATTGCCCTCCCACCTCCCTTCCCCTTGGCTCCTGTCACTGTCCTTGCCACTGCTGTATTATCCTTCCCAAGTGCAGGAGTATCTCCTCCCTTCCTTGACACCATTGGGCTTGAGAGGGAGGTGGATGGCCAGCCCAAAATGGAGGCTGAGTCGCTGTTGGTGCAGTTGATGAGGAGCGCGAGCGACAACAAGGAGAAGGGGGAAGGAGTGACCTCCTCTCCCTAACCTTGTCCCTTCCTTCCTTCCTTCCTTCCTTCCTTCCTTCCTTCCTTCCTTCCTTCCTTCCTTCTCGCTGGTGCTCCTCTTCAGCTGCCAGCCGCCGGTCTAGCATGGTGCAGATTCACTGAATCGCCCTGGATTCTAGTATGTTGAGAGTGAGGAGTTCATGCTCTCTATGAACTTTCTGAACTCATGAAAACGTCTAATCATTTTACGAAGCCATCCAGCCTAGTGTCCATCATTGCACAGCTTCCCCTGTTGCATCACACATTTTTTTGACGCCGCCTTTAAGTTAAATTCCCATGGGTGGGATACGAACGTACATAGGCTTTGTCTGGAGAGACGCGCAATGCGGCACTTGGCTACATCAAGAATTCCTTTTTAATTGCCAAAATAGAACAGAATGTTGGGGTGTAATAACTGAAAGAAGAAACGGGTTGGTTTGAAGCCCTTTGCTACGCAAGGGCTTCCCGCCTGTCTATGACAGCTGTCTGGGCAGTCGGCAAAGCACAGCGCTGCCAAGCCAGGCATTAAAAGACATCCATTGTTCCTAGGCCATCACAGCGAAAGAAACTGATGTTATCAACAACAGGTTGCTTTCATCCTCTGAGCTGGCAAACGCATGCCTTCCCCCTGATGCTCCAGAGCAGCTGTTTCTTTTCAGCAAATGTTGTGGATAAAAATACGAGCCTTGTGTTCCTCGTGCACTGTGCCTGGGACTTGCAATTTGGGTGAGAAATTCTTTGCACCCCCGGGTGAAATTGGCACAGTGAGGAGTGCCTGCGGTTTGCCTCCTGTTTTGCTGTGGAAGCTCTGGAATTCGCCACGCTTCCACCCCAGCCATACCATGCCCTGGCTCCAGGATCAACGCTGGCCCTCATAACAGGGCTACATCTGATCTTTTTGACATCCAGAGTGTGTTCCCAGCTCCCTCTCCAGGAAACAGGGCTGGGGAGGGGTTAAGAGTAGTTGTGGACAACTGTAAGTCATGATTGCTCAGATAGACTGCTCTTGCCCAGCTGCTGCTGTGCAGTAAACCTGTACTTTGCTGCTGCCTTGTGTTTACATGTGTGCAGTGTTTGCCTTCCCCAATAGCATTGATTGCTTGATGTGCTTTACTGTCATAGGAACGCTGAGGAGCTACAACAGTATCTCACCTTGCCTGGCCTGTTGACTTCTCTGAGCCTTGGGAACCTGATTAATTTGTTCCATGCCAAAAAGAAAATATTGCCCAGTTTAACATTAGTTTAACAGGCACAATATATTGCATTCCTGTCCAGGTTGCAGCAGGGCTAATCCTGCTATCCTACTGAGTACAAAGAGAAATGGCGGGTGGTATTCAGCATCGCACTATGGTTAGTTGTAAATTGCTTTGGGTTGCCTGGGCAGGATAAAGCAACTAACAAATATAACAGGTGATGATGATGATGAACGTTCTGTCTGTGCAAGTATTGCAGTTTTCCATGTGGAACAATCCCCCTCTCCTCCTGCTGCATACTGTTTTTGGGGTTCTCCTGATCATGCACCAAACCTGTTTCAGGGGGCATGAAGAAGTGGGTGGGGGAGCCCCATTGCAGAAGTGGAAGTCCTTGCACAGGGCTCATGCTGATGGGGCTTCTTAGGGGAATCCAATCTGGTGAAAGGATTTGTGTTGCTTGTCACCAATCGCATCACAAGCAATGTCCAATAGATGCCAGTAGCACTCATGCACCTCCTCAGGAGTGCCAGCTTGGCCCTGTGACTGTGGGTGCCTGGGGCCATGGGTACCATGCAGCGTGCATGGCCCTGGCACCAAAATTTGTGGGTGCCTGGGGCCTCTTTGTTCCAGAATTTGGTGGGTGCTCGGGCACCCAAGGTCCCAGGGAGCTGGAACCTATGCATCTCCAGTATCTTCTACACCAGGGATAGCCAATGTTGTACCTCCATATGTTGTTGGACCCATCAACCCAGCCAGCGTGACGAGTGGCCATGGATGATGGGATGAAATATACTCAGAGTTGAGAGTGGATTTCATACTCTTTATTCAGCTCATAGTGGTGAGGAGGAATGGAAATTCCCCCAGAATGTCTGCTTTATATACATTATTTACACACTGGGCCCCACATGATTGCCTAATTCCAGGATTCTCCTGTAGGCCAATCAGGTTGCGGATTCACTTCCACCTGGGGTTGGATTGGGTGGCTCCTGTGGACCAATCAGACTGCTGCATTCTGGATCCTATTGTTCTAGGACCAATCAGACTGCTGCATTCTGAACCCTATTGTTCTAGGACCAATCACACTGCTGCATTTTGGATCCTATTCAACTCAGTACATAACATGGGAGTTGCAGTCTTAGAACATCCAGATGGCATCACAATTAACTACTGATGCTCAACACAGCAGTCACAGGGTGTGAACAAAAGGGACGAGGTCTTCAGTGGTTCTCCCCACTTTGTATGACTCACAGGTAACTTCGTAATCTGAGAGGAAAGCATCAAGCTCTCCAAAGACCTCAGGAATAAACTAGACGTGATGGCGCAGTCACATGTATTTTATGCTTGCACCTGTCCTACAAGCACATAAAATAGGGGTGGCCAGTTCTGCTGTTTACATGAATAGGATCATATGGGGGAGTGAAGTGAAACCTGCCTCCCCCGGGACTTTGCTGTCCCCTGTTGCATTAAGCAGCTTCCTCCCAGCCCCACTCTATCGTAGCATCATGAGACAGGCTTAAGGCAGCAGAGCGTGTCAAGGTACTGTGGGTGTGGATGACTACTCTGCAATGTCTACTCTGGTAAATAAGTGTCAGACCTTGGCCGAAACCAGAGATGTTTCATTGCTGGGATCTAGTTCTAGCCCAGGCAGAGCAGGGCTCCCAAATCTGGAAGTCCTTGACGGATGTTGCTTGAGGATGGGGTGGGGACGAGGTTCTGGAAGAGGCAGGTTGGGACTGAATGGAGCCAAGACACAAGATAGGCTGGTAGGTAGGTTCCAGATCAATGCAGGGGAACCCAGTGTGTGTGGCTACTCAATCAGACAAATTGTTCTGAGCAAAGAGCCAAGTCTAGAACAACAGCTACCTAGAGCCAGACAGGCCGCTATTGGTTCCTCAGATCACCTGGCTCAACTGAGATTTTGGGCCACTAAACACTCTTTGTTTTGGTGGTGCGACACAGGGAAGATGTTCAGGCCAGTAATTGCTTCACCTTGGGCTGTCCTCTTCACCTTTTCGTTTCCCTCTTCCCACAGTGGGATTCTTACTTTCTGCACATGGATGTCTTATTCCTGCTCTTACGTTCCGTTGTGGTTTCACTGCGGTCATGCTGTTTACTCTATGGATTCGAGCAGGCACGACTAGGGTGTCCGGATCAGAGTAGGGAAAGGGGAGAAATTTGGTTCTGCCTCCATTATTGCAAACCTACCTAATTCCCACTTCCCAAAACAATTCACAGAATGAAACACAGCTTTCCTTTGAAATTTTGAAGTTTTCCAACCAAAAACAACAATTTGTTCAAATGATTCTGTGACTTGAAAACAGAGACTCTGCATGTTCTATTGCTACCCAAGAGGAACATTTTAATAAAACCTTTTTTTAAAAAAAAATGTGCACATTGTGCATGTGTTAGTGAAATTCATTATATTAAGGAAAATGGCAAACACATTAATTAGGATAAACTTGCAGTTAAATGCTGGTAAATGTTCGCGAACTTAAGACCAGGGGGAAATCAGAAAGAAAGAAAATCTGACCCTGGCAATTTCATCATTCCCAGGTCAGAATAAAGCAGAATTTACAGTCGGGCAAACACATTTGGTGATATGGCTGCCAAATGCACAACCAGATCAGTTTAAAGGGGGAATAAAGCTGATAGATGAATAAGAGGAGCGATGGCTAAGGGGTAAATGATTTTGCAGAAGATTTATCTGTCAAACATGAAGGACATTGTGGTCTTGTGAAATGCTAGCTTTCACCTGCAGGTGGGGTTGACAGGTGCATCCTTCCTCTTTGAAACACAGGAGGAGTAGAGAAATGACATTGTGGGGCAAACATTTTGCTTAGAAACAGACAGGGCAGGAAATTGTTAGCACTCACTGCCTTACACTGCCTTCCATCCCAAATAAATGTCTGTAGCACTATGTCAGTGGGAAAGAACCTCACATGACCCCTCCAGGTCTTCTGTCCAGCCATTGGCCCTCTCCCCAACCCCCTCTCTGCAGGGTATATTCGCCACCGTCCCTGCTCCACACCCTCGCCATAAGGGCTTTGCCTTTGGCCTGGCTGGAATGTGAGCGTGCCTCTTGCTTGCCTGGGCGGAGGAAGGATGAGAGTGTGTGATTAAACCTCTGGCTTTTGCATGGCTTGAATGTAGCATGTTGTTGTTTTTTAGTCATTTAGTTGTGTCCGACTCTTCGTGACCCCATGGACCAGACCACGCCAGGCACTCCTGTCTTCCACTGCCTCCCGCAGTTTGGTCAAACTCATGTTAGTAGCTTTTAGAACACTGTCCAACCATCTTGTCCTCTGTCGTCCCCTTCTCCTAGTGCCCTCCATCTTTCCCAACATCAGGGTCTTTTCCAGGGAGTCTTCTCTTCTCATGAGGTGGCCAAAGTATTGGAGTCTCAGCTTCAGGATCTGTCCTTCCAGTGAGCACTCAGGGCTGATTTCCTTCAGAATGGAGAGGTTTGATCTTCTTGCAGTCCATGGGACTCTCAAGAGTCTCCTCCAGCACCATAATTCAAAAGCATCAATTCTTTGGCGATCAGCCTTCTTTATGGTCCAGCTCTCACTTCCATACATCACTACTGGGAAAACCATAGCTTTAACTATACGGACCTTTGTTGGCAAGGCGATGTCTCTGCTTTGCATACCCTCCAACATTTCTCCGACGAAAATAGGGACGTCCCATTCCATAATGATAATTTCACTATTTATACCCCACACATCTTACTGGGTTGCGCCAGCCACTCTGGGCAGCTTCCAACATATATAAAAACATAATGAAACATTAAGCATTTCTTTTAAAAAACCTTCCCTGTACATACAGGATTGCCATCAGACAGCTTGGGGGTCAGATGACTCCATACCCTCCAACCTTTCTTCAGTGAAAATAGGGATGTCCTAAGGAAAAGTGCAAGAACACAAACACATCCATTCTTAAGAAAATCAGCCCTGAGTGCTCACTGGAAGGACAGATCCTGAAGCTGAGGCTCCAATACTTTGGCCACCTCATGAGAAGAGAAGACTCCCTGGAAAAGACCCTGATGCTGGGAAAGATGGAGGGCACAAGGAGAAGGGGACGACAGAGGACGAGATGGTTAGACAGTGTTTTTGAAGCTACAAACATGAGTCTGACCAAACTGCAGGAGGCAGTGGAAGACAGGAGTGCCTGGCATGCTCTGGTCCATGGGGTCACGAAGAGTCAGACACGACTGAATGACTAAACAACAACAAAAGGAAAAGTGGGACGTTCTGGGATCAAATTAGAAATAGGGACAGCTTCTCTAAATCAGGGAAAATAGGGAAAATAGGGGCACTTGGAGGGTTTGATGTAGCCTACTGTCCAAAGGTAAGAGTCGTGTCCATTGCTCCAGCGTCTGGCCCAAGCAACAGCTGACATGTAGCTCCCAGTCTTTAGGCTGAAAAAGGTCTTCCATCCCCTGCCCAATGGAGTGAGAATTCCTGTTTCCTGTTAAGACACACCTGTTTTGTTCAGATAGTGTGGAATTGTTTGTGCTTTGGCTTATTTCAGCACTTTCTGCATTGCACAGAAGGCTACATCTGGAAGTTAGTGCTCCTGGATAGCAGTTGCCCAACTATGCATGGTGTTACTCAGCTCTTGCATCCTGCATGTGGTGCATTCACTTTATCTTGTTTCCAACAGCTCTTTCCTGGGAGCTTGATCCACACAAAAAAACCCTATAACATCAGTGCTGTAGTTGGCAGTAGCTAGGAAAGGCATCCTACCAATATCCAGTGCTTCTCCTGCTGTCATGGCATCAGTGGTTTTGAGTTGATACTGTCTGCACAGAGGTTCCCAGGGGTGAGGGAGAATGAAGAAACACAGAGGTGGAGGAACCGACTGAGGCATCGCATTACACTGCATCCCATGGTTTATCGCTTGCACAAGCGGCCAAAGGGTTCTGCGGCAAAAGAGCTCTTACTACAGTCTTGTTTGCCGATAGTAGGTGTGGCGAGATTCAGGAAGTCCCAGCTGCTCGCCCTCTTCTTGGGCACATTGTAGGTTCAATTGTGAAAACATGATATGCTTTAAGAGCACTTGTTGCAAAGCTAGATTGAAACATTAGGTCCAGGATAGGGAATTGGAGGGTCTTTCCAGTTTTGGCCTGCACATTTTCACATGGCTGGGAACTACAAATGGCATGATAGATAAAACTGGCATGAAAGATAAAACATTTAGCGAGAGCTCATATCCCTGACATCTAAATTTCTGTGTGCAGGGAATATGTAGGTGGGTCTTCTTTGTGGTGGCTCCCTGCCTCTGGAATGACCTCCCCATTAAGGCATGGTCTTGCTGTTTTTTAAAGTAACTTTTTCTTGAGTTATCATAAATAAAGATAATAGGGATTATAAATGATACAAATAAATAGACCAAGTCTTCTCATGTCAAAAATAGAGCAATAAATTTGCAGTAATATCTACAACATGTGGCCTGTTATTAGTGGTTGATGTGTAAGTTCCTGGTTCATGAATTGGTTTAAACAAAAACAAAGGGGAAACAGAACAGAACAGATAACATTCAACTTTGCATAGCTAAATTCCTAGTCAGGAGCCCCCTACCAAGGAATGTTGAGCACAAACATTATTAACCTTTCCTAAGCAACTGGAGATGCTCCTCTTTAACCAGACCTTGGGGGTGGGGGCTGCGATTTTTAAGCCATTCTTAGATGCTTATTTATTGCCTGCTTCTATATGTTGCTGATTCAATGTATTTTATTAACATGATATTTTATAGCACTGTTATTTTTGTTGTATAGGCAACGGCCGTTTTGTGTGGGGTTGTATTCCTGACCCCCATGCGCATCGGCAGAGCATACATAAACCCACCCTGCCCCGTCCTGTTACACCCCCATCCTGCCAATTTGGGGTGGTGGGGTGGTGATGCACGGTGGCACACATTTTGGACAAGTGTAAAACAGTTGTTGCCTGTATAATGTTTCCATGCCATGTCTTCCTACATTTGGACCATACGGTGAAGGGCGGACTGCAAATAAGATAAATAAAATAACATACGCTTTTGTATGGATAGTTATTTCATCATATGAGCCCTTGCCCATAGTCTTGATCATTGCCTTATGCCTAGTCTCTTTCTGGGGCTGGGTGTTCATCAGTATGCATATGATACCCAGCTCTACCTCTCTTTCAAATCAGAACCAGTGAAGGCGGTGAAGATCCTGTGTGAGTGTCTGCAGGCAGTTGAAGGATGGATGGTGGCTAACAGATTGAGGGTGAATCTTGACAAGACAGAAGTACTGTTTTTGGGGGACAGGAGGCAGGGTGTAGAGGACTCCCTGGTCCTGAATGGGGTAGCTGTGCCCCTGAAGGACCAGGTGCGCAGCCTGGGAGTCATTTTGGACTCACAGCTGTCCATGGAGGTCAATTCTGTTTCCAGGGCAGCTGTTTACCAGCTCCATCTGGTAGGCTGACTGAGACCCTACCTGCCCGCTGACTGCCTCATGAGGGTGGTGCATGCTCTGGTTATCTCCCGCTTGGATTACTGCAATGCGCTCTACGTGGGGCTACCTTTGAAGGTGACCTGGAAACTACAACTAATCCAGAATGCGGCAGCTAGACTGGTGACTGGGAGTGGCCACTGAGACCACATAACACCGGTCTTGAAAGACCTACATTGGCTCCCAGTACGTTTCCGAGTATAATTCAAAGTGTTGGTGCTGACCTTTAAAGCCCTAAACAGCCTCGGTCCAGTATATCTGAAGGAGCGTCTCCACCCCCATCGTTCTACCCAGATGCTTAGGTCCAGCGCTGAGGGCCTTCTGGTGGTACCTTCACTGTGAGAAGCCAAGTTACAGGGAACCAGGCAGAGGGCCTTCTCGGTGGTGGCACCTGCCCACCCTCCCACCAGATGTGAAAGAGAAAAACAACTACCAGACTTTTAGAAGACATCTGAAGGCAGCCCTGTTTGGGGAAGCTTTTAATGTTTGATGTATTAAAGGTAAAGGAACCCCTGCCCGTACGGGCCAGTCGTGTCCGACTCTAGGGTTGTGCGCTCATCTCACTTAAGAGGCCGGGAGCCAGCGCTGTCCGGAGACACTTCCGGGTCACGTGGCCAGCGTGACGAAGCTGCTCTGGCGAGCCAACACCAGTGCAGCACACGGAAACGCCGTTTACCTTCCCGCTATAAAGCGGTACCTATTTATCTACTTGCACTTAGGGGTGCTTTCGAACTGCTAGGTGGGCAGGAGCTGGGATCGAAAGATGGGAGCACACCCCGCCGTGGGGATTCGAACCACCGACCATACGATCGGCAAGTCCTAGGCACTGAGGTTTTACCCACAGCGGCACCCGCGTACCTGTTTGAAGTATTACGTTATTATAATATTTTGTTGGAAGCCGCCCAGAGTGGCTGGGGAAGCCCAGCCAGATGGGCGGGGTATAAATAATAAATTATTATTTTATTATTTCCAGAACACCTTGGCAAAAGCGTTGTACGACAACAAAGCAGAGTGTCCAGATGAGCTCGCCTTCCGCCGGGGAGACATCCTGACGGTTCTTGATCAGAATCTCCTCGGGAGTGAGGGTTGGTGGAAATGTTCGCTTCATGGAAAGCAAGGCATGGCGCCTGCAAATCGCCTCCAGCTCCTGACCACTTTACAGGCTCCTCCCTCCATCCAGCCTGGCTCCCCAGGACCGCCAACCATGCCACGGACTGCCTACCAGGTTCCTTCTGGGCGTAGGCCTCCTGTACCACTACCCGTCTATGAAAAAATGGACGGCTGGATTATGCCTCCTCCTCCTTCCTCTGCTCCTTACCCGCTGACACCGGAAGTTTACCAAGTGCCAGCGATGGCAGCTATACTGCTCAGTGAAAAGACCCAAAATTCATCAGACCAGGTAAAAAGGCAAGCAAACCCTAAAAGAGGAAAGTGGGGAGCAAACAGGCACTGATGGTGACCCACAATATAATGTGGTGTTTTGTTTTGTCTCACCCACCTTCTCTCTGCCTCTCCCTCCCCTTAAACACACATTCTGAAGTTTTTTATTAAGTTTTCCAAAATTCCACACATACATTTCAATACATAATAAAAGCTCCCCCCCCCGACTTCCCACCCCCTTTTCCATAGTGTTTTTGTTTCTCTCCCTCTGTTGCATCCTGTCTTCTATCTCTTAAAGCTTGGCAAAACTACTGTAATCTTTAATCCCTCCTGTTCAAACCCTGCCCGCATGTTCATCGTATAATATCACACACATATTTCTTTTTCTTTCATGTAAGTTGTATAGTCCACTGTAGACCATTTGCTGATTTTCAGTAGACCATCTGCCTGCCTGCTGCTGGTAGAGGCGCTCTTGCAAAGAATGAACCCAGGAAGTTGCCTTATACTGAGTCAGACCATTGGTCCATCTAGATTGCTATTAACTGCACTGACCGGCAGTGGCTCTTTGGGATTTTAGGGAGGGTTTGTAGCACCCTGCTTGTGGTTAACGCTTAGCTGGAATGAAATATTCAACGCAGCAATAGAGAAATTAAAATAATAATTTATTTGTCAGACAAATAAATGATTGGCACAGTGGTATATTTACCAAAAGCTCTGCACACCCCAGCCCTGGTGACCAGCACTTATATTCCCTCAGCCCAGCCTCCTTACTCCTCCTTTGGCTGCCTCTGTCCAATCAGCCTGGTTGAAATTCCTATTGGCTGTTTGCTAGAACCAATCATAAAAGATACACCCATTTCCTATTACCTTTTATGGGAGACAAAGAGCTATATTTCCTTCTATCATATATCTTACATTTGTCTTGACAAGCATCTTAATTATCAGATCCCCTATGCCCTTTGCTCTTCTGCTCTTGGCTCTTCTGCCCTTGGCAACAGGGACAGATGGCTAAAACAGATGGCTCATGGTTTTAAATCTTGTCATATAAACAGAGGTCTTGGGTTCACCTTCTCACACACCATCAATGAAATAAGAATCTAACATAAGAATCTAACATCTCTTACTTTCTAGATTTTGCATAGTTACATTAAAGTCAGTACATATATCACACATAGATTTTTAAAAGGAAAAGAACTTAATAAAAAAGCAGTTTCTAAAGCAAACCCCTTCAATTTACACCCCCCCACCAGCTGTTGTTGATATTAGCTCTTTGCCTTTTAACCTTCTCAGGATATAAACCTTGAGAAGATATGGCTGAGTTTGAGTAATTACCAACTCTAATTAATGTTTTTGCAGCTTGGATTGTATTCTGTAATCTGTATGACCTTTGTTCCCAGCTTTTGCTCCTTTTTACAACTTTGAAGTACTGCAACAAATCAATGAGGGGCCCTGTTCAGAAGAATAAACATCTGTCAAGGCTAAACCTCTGCGAAGGCTGGAGCAAGCATCTGAAGCAAGAATCTACAGATATATTTTTAAGCTTATTTAAAATACAGATCTTTGATCAGATGCCTCATTCCCCCCTTTCAAGCTCAAGGACCTTCATCCCAAGTGTCCTTGATAGCTTGACCTTCATCATATTCCTGGGGTAAGGCTCTGTATAGGGCCATGATATGAGGTAGAGTTTCATTTGAAATCATCTTGCTAATTGTACTTCTAAAACATGAAAAGATACATGGCACCATACATAAAACCATGACTACTACCGTCAAGAAAAACAAGCAAGACAATAGTATCCCTTTGAGTCCTGCAACATTTGGTAACCAATTGGTGAGCCATCCCATATCCCATCCTTCCCATGTTTGTACTGGGACATGTGCTATACTCTCCATCTTTGTGGCCAACACACGGATTGCCTCACCATTATCAGAAATGTTAAAGCAACAGGCATTCCCTGTCAAGTTCAAGACTCCACATAGGCCTCCTTGCCTGGCAAGTACATAATCCATTCCCAATTTTAGCTGCAAAATGGCGGCTCTACTTTCATCCAACTGTTGTGCAATAAGTCTCAAACTCTGGGCCGTTGCATTGGTTACAAGTTCCACTACTGCTTGCAATCGAATTATTCTGTTTAGATTATAAATAGGATCCCGTGCCCCTTGTATCAGCTCATCAGGATTCCAGGAGGCAGGATCATAATAGGCTATAATGCGCTCTGGTGGCCAATCGTCAGTATCGCTCCAACTCTGGGTACTTCCTCCTGCTATATGAGAAATATCAGCGTTTCTTCGTGTACGTTTGACTGAACTAGTGGGCATAACCCACATTGGTGGTAATACCCATCCCAGGAAACAAGTCCCACTCCATTTAGAAGGGAGTTGCTTGTATGCCCATTCTCCACATATCCACCACAACCATCGGGTCTGAGATTTTTGGAACGTGGAGTGCATATGGCGAAATATCACAAGGGGTAAAGAGTTCACAATACAGTATGTTAGATTGCCTTTTGCTGTCACAGTTTTGTTCCACACCATTTTCCATGCATGAATAAAAGGAGGTGCACAGGGCAAGGTATTCCGAGTTCGATAGGAAGTACCGTCTGCCCAGGTTTGATTATTCTTAATATAATTCCAAGTATAGTGGCAACGAGAAGAGCCTACCATGGTAGAATCAGCTGTATCTGATGATTTATGTACACAGAATTCCCCTTGTACAGGTATAACTCGTATTGGTTTAGGTGAGTTCCATCCAGGGAAATTCTGTACTTCTGTTTGATGTGGCATTTCGCTTACCATACCAATGGCATTTAATGGTATCGGTAATAAGGGCATACCTCCCTCTGAATCATCTGGCCCAAGAGAGCAAACAAGGCAATTAGTCTTATTTGTAGCATTGGCTACCATTTCAGCTAAGCCTACCCACATATTGTGGTCATGGCGGAATCCATATTTAGCAAATTTGGTCAGATTCAAGGACCCTTCCCCTTCCCAAGGGATCAGGATTAATAATAAAATCATGTTGATGTCTAGTATATGCATTCCTCCCACAAAATATTAGCTTATTGTGATAGCAAAAAAATATTAGCCCCAATATAATTCCCCCAGTGACAGAAATGGGGAACCACCAAGACCAAAACATATATCCCGAGGATCCCCAATGAGTAATATCCCTGATAATTGTTCCACAAGGGGGGGGGCAGTCAATCAATTATATAAGAGAATCTTCCCGTTCACAATCGCTGGTTTAGACGCTCCTCAAGCTTCAGGCGTGCGCAGGTCAGCCAGCTTCCAGGTTGTGGCTGCAGCAGGCCGGTCGTCTCAATGTTGCCCGTGACCTAGCCCGTTCCCCGTAGGGCTAGATACAGGGGTTTTTGGAGAGAGTCAGTTTTAAAGGATTAGAGGGGTCACCTTTGCACGTCCAACTGCCTTCGGACTTCTTCAAACGGGAGTGATGAATCCAGGGGGTCACCTCAGCTACCTTCACCGCTGTTGGAGTAGAGAGCAAGACGGTGTAAGGCCCACGCCACTTAGGTGCAAGTGGATCACGTTTCCACTCTTTCACCCATACGCTATCGCCAGCCTGGAACTGATGAATCGGCTCAGCAATGCTGCACGGCGTGCGCTCGAGGGCCCACCTGTTAAGAGAAACAAAAACACGGGAGAGAGATTGCACTTGTCCCTGTGTCACATGGTCTCCTATTTGTTTGAGGTCAGCTGGAATATCCTGAACAAAGGAGGGTGGCCTCCCATACAGGAGCTCAAAAGGTGACAACTTAAGTCTTTTTGTGGGTGCACACCGAACACGAAACAGTGTTATGGGTAGTACATCTACCCATCCCAATCCTGTTTCCTGGGTTAACTTTGCCAATTGGGTTTTCAGAGTCCGATTCATTCTTTCAGTTTTCCCTGAACTCTGAGGCCTATATGCTGCATGCAGTCTCCATTTCACTTGTAGGACTCGACATACTTCTTGTACTACTTGATCAATGAACGCTGGCCCATTATCACTTCCAATGCATCTAGGTAATCCAAACCTTGGGATCAATTCAGTGAGGAGTCTCTTAGTTACCTCTCGCGCCTTTTCAGTTCGGGTGGGAAAAGCTTCAACCCATCCGGTAAGAGTATCTACAAACACAAGGAGATACTTGAATCCCTTAGAAGGGACTAGCTCTGTGAAGTCCACAATTAGGCTTTCCATGGGGACGTATCCCACATGTTGGATTCCAGGAGGTTGTACCGGTCCCTGCCTAGGATTGTTTTTAGCACAAAGAACACATTTCTGTGAAATGCAAGTTGCTAATTGTGATAGGTTAATAATATACAACTTCCGACTGAGACTCTCTCTGGTTGCAGTACCGCCAAGATGAGTAGATTCATGATAATTTCTTACAATTGTGCCTGCTAGGTGATGAGGTACATAAATCCTATTGTCCGGCAGGATCATCCAACCGTCCTTCACAACCGCTCCTTCCTGTTCAGCCCACTTCCTCTCTTCTGGGGTATAGTGAGGTTTAACTTCTTCTGGAACTACCTCTGGTATGAGGGCTGCTATAAATCCTCCCACAGGCTTTTGGGCTGCCTCTCGGGCTGCTTTGTCAGCAGCATGATTTCCTCTGGTTATTGGATCCCTTCCACGTCCATGACCTTTGCAGTGCATTACAGCAATCTGTTCTGGAGCCCATACTGCTTCCAACAAGATTTCTACTTCAGGTCCATATTTCAAGGCCTTCCCGTGGGCTCCGATTAGACCTCTTTCTTTCCATAGAGCTCCATGTGCATGCAGGGTTAAGAAGGCATATTTAGAGTCAGTGTAGATGTTTGCCTTACATCCGGCTGCCAATTGCAAAGCTCTAGTTAAACCTATAAGTTCAGCTTTTTGTGCTGAGGTTCCAGCAGGCAAAGCTTCAGCTTCCACAACTTCCTCATTGGTGACCACAGCATATCCTGCTCGTCTGGCACCTTCATGCAGGTAACTGCTACCATCAGTATAATATACAACATCTGGATTTTTCAATGGTTCATCTTTCAGATCGGGTCTACTGGAATAAACTTCATCCATTATTTGGAGACAATCATGTGATTCCTCATCATCTACCTCTGGTAGGGGCAGCAAAGTTGCTGGATTGAGCATATTCACTACTCGTAGATGAATCCTGGGATTTTCACACAATAGGCCTTGGTATCTAGCCATCCTTGGGTTTGTTAGCCAATAACTACCCTTATATTCCATGAGTGTCAGAACAGCATGAGGTACATTCACATACATCGTCTGGCCAAAGGTAAATTTATCAGCTTCTTTAACAAGGCTTGCAGTGGCCGCTACTGCCCTTAGGCATGGAGGCCATCCTTTTGCTACTGAGTCCAATTGTTTAGACAAATAAGCTACTGGACGGTTCCAACTCCCTAATCTCTGGGTCAGGACTGCCGCTGCAATCCCATTCTGTTCATGTACATACAGCTGAAAGGGTTTTTCCGAATTAGGCAGTCCAAGGGCTGGGGCCTCCATAAGTCGTTGTTTGATAACTAAAAAGGCTTGTTGCTGCTCAGGTCCCCATACAAATGGGTCCTTTTCTGCACCTCGAGTGCTTTCATGTAAGGGCTTGGCCAGACTGCTGAAATCAGGTATCCATAGTCTACAAAACCCTGCTGTTCCCAGGAATCCTCTGAGTTGTTTCCTTGTGGTAGGTTCCTTGATAAGGCAAATAGCTTCTTTCCTCTCTGGTCTCAATGCTCGTTGTTGGTGTGAGATGTCAAAGCCCAAATATTTGACCTTTTCTAAACATAACTGTGCCTTTTTCTGGGAGACTCGGTAGCCAGCTTCCCAGAGCAAGTGGAGCAGTTCCTCTGTCCCTTCTTTACAGGTATCAAAATCCTTTGCCGCTAGTATAAGGTCATCTACATATTGCAGAACCACCTTTTCTCCAGGTATTGAGGGGTAGCTTATTAGATCCTTCGCCAAGGCAGTGCCAAATAAAGTTGGGGAATTTTTGAATCCCTGGGGCAATCTTGTCCAGGTTAGCTGGCCTTTTGTTCCTGTCAAAGGGTTTTCCCACTGGAAGGCAAATATAGGTTGGCTCTGTGGTGCCAACCGGCAACAGAAGAATGCATCTTTCAAGTCCAATACAGTAAAAAATGTTGCTTCTGGTGGGATCAAACTCAGCAGGGTATATGGGTTTGGTACATTTGGGTGCAAGGTTTCAATAGCCTGGTTTACGAGCCTCAAGTCCTGTACTGGCCTGTAGTCATCTGTCCCAGGTTTCCGAACAGGCAAAAGGGGTGTGTTCCATTCTGATTGGCAGGGCTTAAGCAGACCATATTTTAATAGGCGGTCCAAATGTTTCTGGATGCCCTCCGCTGCTCGCCGGGGTAAAGGATATTGCTTTACAGATACAGGGGTAGCCATAGGTTTTAGGGTTACTACAATTGGAGCTATATTCTTAGCCATTCCTGGTGGGCTATTTTCGGCCCATACTCCTGGTGGCACCTGTAGGGTTCGGAGGAGCTTGTTTAATTCTGTATCCAATGTAGGTTGGACTTGCAGGGCTGACATTAGGCGCCATGATTGTTCCTTAGGTACTGAGAGGGTAATTATTCCTGCTGCCTTTGATGGCAATTTCATTTCTGGACCTCGAGGAGTGAAGGTGATTTGGGCCTGCAATTTGGACAGCATATCTCTACCCAAGAGAGGTATTGGACACTCAGGTATATACAAAAACTGATGGGTTAAACGATGTCCCCCAATCTGGCATTCCAAAGGTTGGAGGAAAGACCTCTTAGCTGACTGACCAGTGGCACTTTTAATGACTACACTTTTGGATGCCTTTTTCTGCAATAGTTCTGGGAGTACTGAGTATTCAGCCCCAGTATCTATCATAAAGTCTATTAAATGGCTCCCTAATTGAATCGTGACCGTGGGCTCCTGGAAGCCTAACTTTATGGAGTCCGGTCGTTCCTAGTCTTGGGTAAAATCCTCCTCTGCCAGTCCAATAAAATTGTCTCTACTCCGTCCTTGTCCCGGTCTCTGATATCTTCCATCTCGGATCATTCCCCGTCCTCGTCCCTGGTTTCTTGGGCCGGAGCCTGGGCCTGGGCCTGGGCCTGGGCGTACTTCTTCCAACCTCAGGGGTTCAGGACACTCTCGCTTCCAATGACCCTCCTTCTTGCAATTCGCACATTGATTCCTTCCCAGTGGTGGATTCCTTCCCCGCCCTCTCCCTCCATTTAAGGGGCGGTACTCTTGTTTCACTGCTGTGGCCAGCATTACCATCTTTTCCTTCTGCCACTTCTTCTTCTCTTGTTTCTCAGCCTCATCCCTATTCCGATAAACTCGGCGTGCAATGGCCATGATTTGGCTCATCAGCATCCCTTCCCATCCTTCTGATTTCTGAATTTTCTTACGAATGTCAGAAGCGCACTGGGCCACAAATGTAGCAGTAATCATTCTGCTGTTTTCAGGGGCTTCAGGGTCAAAAGGAGTCCATATACGATAGGCTTCCTGCAGCCTCTCTAAAAAGTCTCCTGGACTCTCATTTGGTTTCTGTTCTACTTCTGAAACTTTAGACATATTAGTGGGCTTCTGGCATGCCCTGCGGATACCTTGCACAAGCGTCTGGCGGTAGGTAGTAAGCCTGGCCAGGTGAATTGCATTGTTTGGATCCCAATTAGGATCTTCCAAGGGGAAGTTGTCCTGGAGATGACGGTCAATATTAAAAATATTTCCCACTCTGGCCTGCTCACGCAAATATATCTGTGCTTTTTCAATTATGTCTCTCCTTTCCTCAGTGGTGAAAAGAGTATTGAGGAGCTGGCGGCAATCTGTCCAAGTAGGACTATGAGTATTTACTATTGAAGTCACCAAGTCCATCATAGCCTGAGGTTTTTCTGCAAAAGTCGGGGTGTGTGTTTTCCAATTCATCAGATCCGTAGTCGTGAATGGAATGTATTGGAGGGTCGAAGTTCGAGGTGGCCGTGGTCCGGGTTGCCCGTTAACCAGCACAGGCTCCTCAAGTGCATCAAATACTCTTCTAAGAGGGGCTACTACGTGACCTTTCTCTTCACTTTGCTCTAGGGGCCTCAAATCATAGGGGATGGTATCTGTCCCAAGGCGTTCTTTTAGCAGCTTTATGCGCCTGGCTGTATTGCTTGCTGACCGTTCAAGGTCTCCCTGTAACTTCTGTAATAATTCTCTAGGACTTGGACGTACAGGGGTGTGGGGTGGGCAATCAGTTGTTCCACTAAAGGAGACTGTAGATGGAGTTCTACTGGGACTCACAGGTGGAACAACCACTTCTGCTTGGGCTTTATTATAGGACTCCAATGCCTCCTGAAGATATTTATCATAATCTATCAAGGAATCAAGGTCTGTGACTTCAGCTCCATTACTCATTCCACTTTCTTGCCTTGGGGTTACAACTGGTGGAGTGTTTGGATTAGGCTCCCCCCGACGTGGAGCATAGGGTGGAGGTGAAAGCACCTCTTCCTCTGGTCCCTCAAAAATGGGTTTGAGTTTATTTGGCAAGATTCCTTTCCTAGCTTCGGCTTTTACAGCCAATAATTTGCATTGTTGGACTTTGCATTCCCTTATCCATGGAGGATTATTATTTAATGTGCTCAGCCAAGAGTCTATATATGAAAATTGTTCTGGGCACCCTCCAGTTTCTTTGGTGATGTTAGACCAAAGTTTGCTTGCTAAATTTATATCAAAAGTTCCTTGAGACGGCCATCCAGTATTTTGTTTTGGCCAGTCTAATTCACATAACGTTCTCAAGCGCTCTGGGGTCATTTTGACTCCATATGCTCCTGAGAAGGCTTTCTTAAAGTTATTTAACATACATTCAAGAGGTGTATTTCCCCCCTTTGAACCTCCAACTCCCATTGTATGGCCCTGTGAAGTATCCACTCAGTCACTCACACACTCGCTTCGTGGGGTTCCTTGCCCAGTGAAGTCGCCTTACTGGGAAACGAAGTACTACCCACTCCACACTCAGGTCAGCTACAAATAGTACTTTCTCACACATACAATGCGCTGGATACTTCACCACACTCTACCTCCCAATATTTCCCTTTTCCTCCACCAGACCAGCATCTGATGTACCCAACCACCTAGCGTACTCAGTTCCCCTTTACTGAGACGCAGAAGTTTGATCAAGACTTCTCTTCCTCCCAATTAATTGGAGGGCCACAATCCCTTTTGTGCACTTACCCTTAGCTGGTTCCCTGTTAATTTCTCTGGTTCCCCCCGGTTCCGTCGCCGTTCAGTGAGCAGGGTAGTAGACAGACGAGACTGCTGCGTTCCCCTGGAAAAAAAAAGGTTCCAGTGCGCGCTGGGTAAACAGTTAGTGTCCTCCCTCTGGTACCCTGCCCACTAAGGCGAAGGGGCTGCGTTCCAGCAGACCACTTATCCGAGTCACAGAGGCACCATAAAATGTAGCACCCTGCTTGTGGTTAACGCTTAGCTGGAATGAAATATTCAACGCAGCAATAGAGAAATTAAAATAATAATTTATTTGTCAGACAAATAAATGATTGGCACAGTGGTATATTTACCAAAAGCTCTGCACACCCCAGCCCTGGTGACCAGCACTTATATTCCCTCAGCCCAGCCTCCTTACTCCTCCTTTGGCTGCCTCTGTCCAATCAGCCTGGTTGAAATTCCTATTGGCTGTTTGCTAGAACCAATCATAAAAGATACACCCATTTCCTATTACCTTTTATGGGAGACAAAGAGCTATATTTCCTTCTATCATATATCTTACATTTGTCTTGACAAGCATCTTAATTATCAGATCCCCTATGCCCTTTGCTCTTCTGCTCTTGGCTCTTCTGCCCTTGGCAACAGGGACAGATGGCTAAAACAGATGGCTCATGGTTTTAAATCTTGTCATATAAACAGAGGTCTTGGGTTCACCTTCTCACACACCATCAATGAAATAAGAATCTAACATAAGAATCTAACATCTCTTACTTTCTAGATTTTGCATAGTTACATTAAAGTCAGTACATATATCACACATAGATTTTTAAAAGGAAAAGAACTTAATAAAAAAGCAGTTTCTAAAGCAAACCCCTTCAATTTACACCCCCCCACCAGCTGTTGTTGATATTAGCTCTTTGCCTTTTAACCTTCTCAGGATATAAACCTTGAGAAGATATGGCTGAGTTTGAGTAATTACCAACTCTAATTAATGTTTTTGCAGCTTGGATTGTATTCTGTAATCTGTATGACCTTTGTTCCCAGCTTTTGCTCCTTTTTACAACTTTGAAGTACTGCAACAAATCAATGAGGGGCCCTGTTCAGAAGAATAAACATCTGTCAAGGCTAAACCTCTGCGAAGGCTGGAGCAAGCATCTGAAGCAAGAATCTACAGATATATTTTTAAGCTTATTTAAAATACAGATCTTTGATCAGATGCCTCAGGTTCTCTCCCAGCTCCACCTGGAGATGCCAGGGATTGAAGCTTGGATTAAAGGTAAAGGGACCCCTGACCATTAGGTCCAGTCATGGCCGACTCTGGGGTTGCAGCGCTCATCTCGCTTTATTGGCCGAGGGAGCCAGCGTACAGCTTCCGGGTCATGTGGCCAGCATGACTAAGCCGCTTCTGGCGAACCAGAGCAGCGCATGGAAATGCCATTTACCTTCCCGCCGGAGCGGTACCTATTTATCTATTTGCACTTTGACGTACTTTCGAACTGCTAGGTGGGCAGGAGCATGGACCGAGCAACGGGAGCTCACCCTGTTGTGGGGATTCGAACCACCAACCTTCTGATCGACAAGTCCTAGGCTCTGTGGTTTAACCCACAGCACCAGCTTGGATTATGTGCATGCAAAACAGATTCTACTGCTGGGCTACGACCCTTCTCCTGGCCTAGGTGGACATAGGTACAATTTAACTAGGGCAGGGATATATGGAGGTGTTAATGGGACTCTGTTCTGGCAAGGGACGGGCCGTGGCTCAGTGGCACAGCATCTGCTTTGTATGCCGAAGTTTCCAAGTTCAACCCCTGGCATCTCCAGAAAGGACGGAGAGAAATCCCCACCTAAAGCCCAAGGTAGAACAGCAATGGTGAACAAAGGGCCGAATTCAGTCGTCTGTCTGGCCCTTGGGCTCTCCCCAGACCACACCTCCTCCTCAGCTAAACCCCTTCTCCACAGGCAACACTCCTTTGGCTTTTGCCTGGCTAGAATGTATCTTTGAACTCTGGTAATGCTTCTTGCCTTCCTGGTTGGAGAACACAGAGGGATATGTGGTTACATTTACATACATTGCTCCACCCACTGCTATGGGTGGCCCTGCCCACCTCCGACATGTGGCCCATGGAAGGTTTCCTAGAAGAGTTCCCCAATCCTGGTGTAGACGGTACTAAGACAGATGGACCAATAGTCTCTGAATCTGCATGAAACAGTTTCCTATGTAGTTGTTATCATAAGTCCAGGTTTCGGTCATTTTCTTCTGAAGGGAAAAGCAGAAGGACTCAGGGGATGGTTGGTGGTGAGATTACCAGGCTTCAGATGCAACTCCTCCATTAACCTGAAGATGACTTCTGATGACATGTCAAGGCTTCTCTCCCACCCTGAAAGGAGGAGACTTTGCCCCAGGCCTCCTGAGTACCTCAGAAATTCTGGAAGAATACCTGGAAGCCCTTAGGTTCAGGCCCCCTCTACACTATACAGTGGTATCTCAGGTTACATACACTTCAGGTTACATACACTTCAGGTTACAGACTCCGCTAACCCAGAAACAGTGCTTCAGGTTAAGAACTTTGCTTCAGGATGAGAACAGAAATTGTGCTCCAGCGGCACAGCGACAGCAGGAGGCCCCATTAGCTAAAGTGGTGCTTCAGGTTAAGAACAGTTTCAGGTTAAGAACGGACCTCCGGAACGAATTAAGTACTTAACCCGAGGTACCACTGTACATTGAAAGCAGTATTGTACCACCTTAAAAAGTCATGGCTCCCCCCCCCCAAAGAATTCTGGAAACTGCTAGAGTTGTTAGGAGACCCCCTATTCCTCCCAGAGAGCTACAACCCCCCTCAAAATATAAATATGAATCATCATTGTTATTATTAACATTTATTAGTTGCTTTATAAAGTGAAATGCAACACATAAAAGCAATTTAAAACCAAAAAATAAAATAAAACCATGAACAATGCAAAAAACATAAAATACTCATCAAGCAACATATTCCTAAAGAAAAAGTCCTACCTTTCCATGCACATCTCCCTGGAAAAAGCATTACAGAGGAGCGTTACAGAGAAAGGGCAGGTTCTCTGCATCCCCCTTAGGTAGGGCACACAGAAAAGCGTTTCTGATGAAGACTGCAGGGTGCAGACTGGTTCATATGGGGAGAGGTGATCCTTGAGGCATTGCGGCTTTGAGTTGTATAAGCTTTCATGGTCAAAACCCAGCACTTTGAATTGCACCTGGAAACTAATTGGTAGTTAAGTAAAAACAAGATGGATTGCTGCTTGCCACTTCATAAGCATGTGCCTTCTTTGGCCCACTGATACCTCAACTTTCCCAGAGGTATTTGGCTGACCCCAACTGGAGACACACTGGCAAAGTAGATGCAACTTAGCCTGGTTGAGTTTAGCAGTTCTTCATCTTCCTAGGTAAAGGGACCCCTGAGTGTTAGGTCCAGTCGTGACTGACTCTGGGGTTGCGGCACTCATTTCACTTTATTGGCCGAGGGAGCCGGCGTACAGCTTCCGGGTCATGTGGCCAGCATGACTAAGCCGCTTCTGGCGAACCAGAGCAGTGCACAGAAACGCCGTTTACCTTCCTGCCAGAGCGGTGCCTATTTATCTACTTGCACTTTGACGTGCTTTTGAACTGCTAGGTTGGCAGGAGCAGGGACCGAGCAACGGGAGCTCACCCCGTCACGGGGATTCGAACCACCGACCTTCTGATCAGCAAGTCCTAGGCTCTGTGGTTTAACCCACAGCGCCACCCGCGTCCCATGCTTCATCTTCCTAAACGGCTTTAAATGCTGAAAAAGAGCAAGTAACTGAAACTGCCTCACCCAACCCTTTATGAGTACTTTGAAACAGGTAGCTAAAAACCCCCCAATCTTGAGCACTGGAAGTTCTCTGGGATTACGTCATACCCTGCATCACAGTTGTCGCTACAAAGGACAAATGTGCCACAGCAATTCAACACGACACACACCAGCACACGTGCGTACACACACACTTAAAGAACGTGGAGGGTGAATGGCCCCAGCTGGGTGCAGGAATAGAAACAGGGTAGTCCAAATTGCAGGGAGACAGCTGGCGGGTGATCAGCTGTTCCCCGAGCAGCCGGCCAAAACCTTTGCCATTCTGCTTGAGACTCTTAATACGGAATCTGTCTGAGGAAGACTCACATGTGTACGCCCCAATCTTTAAGCTTCTACAGTGGAAATCTCCACTATTCCAGCAACACTTTCCCTAAACGCAGGAGTCAATTCACACATGACAGTGAGGGTATAGCCTTCTGCATGAGTGTACTAAAAGACTGAAGAAGGAGCCTCAACATTCACTATAATCACAGTGCTGCTGCCATCCATAGGTTGTGTTAAGTTGTGGGTGAACATATCTGATGACACAGCGATTCTTCAAACAGTTCTTGTTTATTCACAGGCCAGAAGGGTTCAGCCAGCCTGCTTATATAGCGCTCCACTACAACGCGACAGTAACCACTTTCTGTAACTATCCAATCACTGAACGTCACTTTCAATCCCTTATTTGCATATGTGGACCTGAGTGAAAACTATCTACACTATCCCCCTGCTGGCCCAGGGTGGGAACTTCACTACATAACACCTTGAGTTGAAAGGAGCATGTAGGTGGGCACTCGGTGTGATCATGACCCCCCCCCCCAGTTGAACAGATGCTCCTTTCCCACATGTCCCATTCAAAGGACATTGAGAGGTGGGGCTGGTGCAATGGGGCAGAGCCAGTGGGGTGTAGTCCCACCCATTCCACATTCGTAAGTTTGTACGTAGAAGCACGCACACTGCCACAACACCCTTGATATCCATGTCCAAGAATGCTAGATTAGGCAGGATTGCTGATCATTTTTCAGGTCCAGATGATTCAAAGTTATTGGGTTGGTTTTTGAATCATGAATCTAACCATTGGATTCTCTCCCCGCACCCCGGATGCAGCTATAGAGGAAAACATACTGACTGTGGGTTGTACCCAGTGGTAGCTCTGAACTAGTGGAAAGGCTTCCATCAGTACAGGGCAAGGCAACCCATTCTCACCAGTCCTCCCTGACAATTGCAGCTCTCTGTGCAATAATTCTTGGAGGAGATGGGGGGGCACAGGGGGCTGCACATGGTGGGAAGAATCGGTGAAAATCCGGTGCCCAGCACCATTGGATACAGCCCGCTATTCTAACCAGTTGCTCAGGATATTGTAAACAGGCTCCTGATAGCTGGGTGCTGGCTTTTCCTTTTAAAAATGCGGTTTGAAATGTGGTCGATTGCTCACATTTAGTTTTTCGCCGGTTGCCCGTAACTTATGGTTCTCCTCCACCAACCTCTTGCACCCTTTGGCTGTCTATCACAACATTTTCATCTCAGGGGTGGAGCTCGCTTTGCCCCTGAAGATTTGATCAATACTTTCCTAGGAAGTCTTTGGTAGCCTTCTGAGCAGCTGAAAACTTGCCTTTCAGAGGCGACCTCCCCATGGAGTGTTGCCAGTGGCCCTGGGAAGGGACCTCCCTTCCGTTTCACAGCCTTTCTGATCTTTTTCGTGTTGTAATACTTCAGCGTCTAACCTCGCCTGGAAACTTCCTGGGGTGACACACTTGGTGTTCCAGTGTTGCAATCTGTTTACAAAATTGGGCAGTGTGGGGAGGGTATGAACTGCTTCAGAATAGGTAGACGCACTGCGTTTGCAAGGCAGATTTCCTTGCCGCTAGCAACTCAGAAGTTTGAGTGGTTTTTCTCTGGAATGGTCGTACTTCCAACATCTCTCTGACGAAACACATGCCAGGGTCTTGCTTGTAAGCACCTTCAAGGGAGTGGCGCAACATCTGCTTTCCATGCAGAAGGTTCCAGGTTCAATCCCTGACATCTCCAGGTAAGGCTAGAAATATCCGCTTTCTGAAACCCTGGAAAGCTGCTCCCAGACTCCATCAATACTGAGCTAGATGGATTCATGATCTGACTCAATGTAAGGCAGCTTCCTATGTTCCTGTCTGTGTCTATTCTTGTCAGAGCTGGCTCCAGGTTTGAGAGGGCGAAGTGCTCTCTGGGCCTTCACCTGCATTGGTGGGCTCACCTAGTGAGCTTACCTGGTGGCAGCAGATGCAGCAGTGCTCTGACCAGACTCTTTTAAACTAGAGCATAAAGGAAACGGGGCAGTCTCTTTTATTTGGTTCTCATTTTAATAGCACCTTAGTGTGAAGTGAAGGTCCGTATAGTAAAGGCTATGGTTTTCCCAGTAGTGATGTATGGAAGTGAGAGCTGGACCATAAAGAAGGCTGATCGCCGAAGAATTGACGCTTTTGAATTATGGTGCTGGAGAACACTCTTGAGAGTCCCATGGACTGCAAGAAGATCAAACGCATCCATTCTTAAGGAAATCAGCCCTAAGTGCTCACTGGAAGGACAGATCGTGAAGCTGAGGCTCCAATACTTTGGCCACCTCATGAGAAGAGAAGACTCACTGGAAAAGACCCTGATGTTGGGAAATATGGAGGGCACAAGGAGAAGGGGACGACAGAGGACGAGATGGTTAGACAGTGTTCTCGAAGCTACAAACATGAATCTGACCAAACTGCGGGTGGCAGTGTAAGACAGGAGTGCCTGGCGTGCTCTGGTCCATGGGGTCACGAAGAGTCGGACACGACTGAATGACTAAACAACAACAACAACAGTGTGAAGTGTTTTAATAGAATTATAGTGGTTCACAGCCGCAACATCTTGGCAGTGTGGCCGCTAACATTGATATGTTCCTGATGTAAAACCTTGGATGAGAGAATAGCTTTCCCAAAAGACATACATTATTACTGTTCTATTCCAACTGAACAGATTTTTCTATAGGAGTAAATGTGGTGGCTGAGTGGGGATCTTAGAGGGACTGGGCTTACCTCGCCTGTCCTCCTCTCTAGGGTTTATAGCACTGTTTCTCCTGTCTTTCCAGGCATCTGTTTGGAGAAAATAGCAGGACCTCCCCTGACTTCTCTTTACTAGATTTTAATCTTGGATGCCTTATGTACTACCCCCTCTAATAAGCACCTTGGTGGCACAGATCATTGTTTACTAATCAGTGATTTTATTATATTATATTATGTTAAAGAAACCTGCCAGACAAAAATGGCCAAAATGGGAAATCATTATTCAAAGAACAATCTCATTCTGCAGACACCTCTATGGCCAGGAGTGCCTTTTTACCAGCTTCATAGTCCATGCATTAGTAATTTCAGGACTAGAGTACTGCAATGAGCTTTAGTCAAGGCTGGTCTTGGATGTGGTCTGGAGCTTCCAGCAAGTGCAGAATGCAGCGGCTAGACTGCTGATGGGGCAGGTGGCTGGCAGCATGCGACACTTCTGCTCAAACACACGCACTGGCTTCTCACATGCTCCTGGGCCAGCTCAAAAATAGACTGACAATAGCTACTGATCTTTATAAAATGTTCACAGATCCTGTAACCTCTTTTCAATTTCTTCATTGTTTTCTTCCCAGCACCTCTACACTCTTCCCAGAGCAACCTGGGCATCATCAATGGAGAAGAAAAGTGATATATATGACGTCCCATCACCACAGCATCATGTATTCACACAGGTGAGGCCCTCTGCCTTGATTGATATGGCTATCAGGTAACAACAGGCAGTCAGTGAAACTTCATAAACATTCTAAAAACAACAACACACAACTGGGGGAAAGTTTTCACAGCCCAGTAGTGTGTGGAGACCTACCAGCTGAAGACCAAGCAGCTAGTTAGTGCCTGTGACAACACAGGGGTCAGATAACATGCTCTCGTTTCCCTGCCTTATTTCCAGACAAGATTTTCTTTTAAAGTCGACTTCTCTTTGTCGAGGCTGAGCATTCCTTGCTATGCCACCGCATTGAGTAGATCCATATTTTAATTCAGATCTCCGGGAATACGTTTATTAAGCCACTCTGCCATCTAGTGCTCGTTCTTTTTCAGTGTGCCATTATAATGCAATCAGATTTTTTTTGACAGCACATAAATGACCAGGAGCCATGCAGATCCCTCTAACTCCACCAGTGAAATTCCTGCCTAGCCGCTCACTGGGGTTTTATATGTTTGCATATTCGTCTTTGCAGTCAAAAGTGCTAGTGTTGTTGTTGGCAACCTTCTGTTTCGGGAAACAATGGAGGAGTAAGCCTTTGCGGGTGAAGTCAGACTGTTGGAAGGTTGTGGCGCCTGCTGTGGCTGTAGAGACCGATATGGGACAGACATGTTTTGTTGCAGCTGGGGCAGATGAAGGTGGCCATTTGTGCTGCTGCAGATGCACCATGGCGTTTCTTCACTCTACACAACTCCCAGTAGTCATTCCTCCTCTGGTATCTCCTATGGGTACATGACCTGACTGCCTGTCTCCTGGCACTGCAGTGGTCTGCAAGGGATTCCCACATGGAAGGGTTGATGTTGACAGCCTTCATGTCACATTTGCAGACACTAATTTTAAAAAATTAAACACTGAAACGTTAGTGTTAGTCTGGGCTATGCACAATCTAGATTGTGGAGGTCAGTGACTGGGAAGCAGGAACAGCCAATGGCGCCTAAGGTATACCAAACAGAAGGCCAAACTCCTGCTGTTTATACCAGGCTTGGCCAATTGAGAGTCTCACTACTACTTTCCAATAGCGGGGACCTATTCTTTTCTGACTGTGAGACATAAACAAAACACTTGGCTAGATCCCAGCCCCTACTTCCTGGGAGTCCCTGATAGGTTGGCACCAGGACTGACAGCATGCTTAGCATGGTTTTCCCTGATACGCCTTTTTCTACGCCATAGCCCTTGTCCCACTGTCTTACCCAACAGCAGCACTCCTCATGAGGCAGGTACCATTTTAAAGGTAAAAGGTAAAGGGACCCCTGACCATTAGGTCCAGTCGTGGCCAACTCTGGGGTTGCAGCACTCATCTCGCATTATTGGTCGAGGGAGCCTGCGTACAGCTTCCAGGTCATGTAGCCAGCATGACTAAGCTGCTTCTGGCTAACCAGAGTAGCACACAGAAATGCCATTTACCTTCCCGCCAGAGCGGTACCTATTTATCTACTTGCACTTTAACGTGCTTTCGAACTGCTAGGTTGGCAGGAGCAGGGACCAAGCAACGGGAGCTCACCCCGTTGAAGGGATTTGAACCGCCGACCTTCTGATTGGCAACTCCTAGGCTCTGTGGTTTAACCCACAGCGCCATCCGCGTCCCTAAGTACCATTTTAACACCCCACAATGTTCCAGTGCAATGTATGGAAATGTTAAAGTGATGCCAGGGCAGGCATCAGTTCTGGGCCCTGCGCAGAAGACTGATGCTTCAGTATGGTAATGCCAGGCCTGATCCCTGACATTAAAACCTCTTCTAAATATTACACAGTTGCATTCACAGAGTTACAGAAAATGGCATAAGGACTACTCCTGTTCTTTTTTCTCTACCTCTTTTAATCTGGGGAGACTTAGGGAGACTCGTAACAACCAAATCCAAAGAACTTCTGTGCATGCATTGAAAGAAATGTATACAATTATTCCTCCAGTGCTGTTCGTAAAGCATACAGATTAATTTATTTTTAACCATTTAACTAGGGTCTTGCCACACCACCCTCTTCCAGAAAGGGCTCCAAACTATTCCCCTCCAAAGAATGCTACCTGGGAACAGCACAGCAGCTTTACGATATCCCGCTGAGCCCAGAAAAGCCACGAACTCACACACTGCAAGAATCTTCCTTAGAAAATGTAAGTGCAGCGTACTTTGTTGTGTGGATCATGAAGCTTTGTTGTTCTCTGTCAGTCATGCTGCTCTTATCATGGGGACCTGGTTGTGGATGGGCTGAACTGGCATGTGACTTCTACAAAACCCAAGTCCTTCAGGTCAGTTGCTGGAGGTTGAAGGGAGAACAAGAGGTTGGCTACTACCTCCAATGTCGGCTTGCAGGTACAGGCAGCTGCAGATCTGAGGAGGCACTGGATGGAGTCTCTCCCCTGTTGGTGGCCATCTTGGGCTTCCTTGGTGTCAAGCTGCTGCCAGCGACTCATAGCCGGTTGCCCAGGAATGTACAAAGACAAGGAACGTTTCTTACCCTCCACTTTTTATTCAGTATTTACAGAGACAGGCTATAGAACCCAGTCTCTTGGGTCATGACGTTGTCCCAAGTGAATCTCCACCCTCCGCTCCCCCACTTCCTCATTTGTCAATCTCATCATCTCTCCTACTGGTGCTGTTACGTACCCTATGTATTTGAGCTCTTTGCTCTCCTACTTTCAAGGCTCGCCGGGTTCTGGGAGGGGGGTGTCTGAAACGCTTTCTAAAGACATTGTGTCTGTCAGCTGCCGCCCAGCTGGTGCTTCTTCCTCCTCTCCCACTATTTCCCAACTTTTCCCCTCATCTGCCTCTGAGCTGTGACCTCTGTTGTAAATCTAAACTGTCTTCCTCTTGGTCCTCCCTGGAAGGGTCAAGCTGGGGAGACAGTCTCCATCATTCCTCCTCTGCCGAGTCCCTGACACTTGGCAGTGTCAGGAAGCAGTACTCTGAACAAGCAGCATCGGGGGGTCTGAGCCTAGTGCATTTTTTGAGTTTTTGTTATGTTTGTATTGTTTCATTTGGTTTTAAAATTGCTAGCATGGGATTCTGTTTTTTCTCTTTTGTACACCGCTTTGAGTTTGCAGAAGTGGAATAAAATTGCAATTGTAATAGCATGCATTCTGCTGTTTTCTAGGTGTATGTCATTCCCACACCACTTTCAAGAGAACGTGACATTATAGAAAGAGGGCCTCAAGGAAGGCATCCTGGTCCTTACAATACTTTGCCAAACCTTCGGAAATCAGAATGGATCTATGATATACCTGTGTCACCCGAAAAAGCAGGGTTAAACTCAGCTCTTCAGAATCGTTCGCCAAATATACATGCGTTTTATGATATACCACCAACGAGGCTCGATTCTGGTACGCAGAAAATCCTGCCAACAAAGAATGAAGTCAAACTGGTAACTTCAGAAGTATATGATGTTCCACCTGTACAAAGGAAACTAACTCTTCCAGAAATTCCTCTGTATGATATACCATCCACACATGAAGCCTTAGTGCAGCGTCAGAATGGTAACTACGATGTTCCTTCGGGTGCTCTGTCCTCCATGATTGAAAAGGAGAGCCATCAACAGACTGTCTATGATATACCAAGAGGAATGCCTGCCGTTTCGTCTCAAAAGAAAGAAAACACACAGAGTCCTAATTCTGGAGACCACACATACGTTTTCCCTCTACCACATTACACAGTTAGCAAACGAGACCAAGACCGTTTGTCTGTTTCCAGTGTGGACAGCAGAACCAGCACCATATCAACATGGTCAAGCTCTTCTACTGAGTCCTGTTCATCTGCAGCATCCTCATCTGCCCCTTCTTCATCATCAGAAGAACCCGCTAAAGAAGCAACAATGGAACTTGAGTTTGCCATAGAAACACTGACTAAGCTCCAGCATAGCGTGTCCAGTTCAATTGCAAGTCTCATGATCTTTGTGAGCAGCAGATGGAGGTACCAAGAACACCTGGAGGGAAACCTTGAGGAAATCCACCGGGCGGTTGACCACATAAGGGTCTCGTTGGGAGAATTCTTGGACTTTGCTAGAGCCATTGAAGGAAACTCTGCTCGGTCCTCGGACAGTAAACTTCATGCGAGAATTAAAAAGCAGCTGAATATCCTCACGGACTCATTTCAGATGCTGGTGGAAACAAGAGAGGCCTTGAATAACTGCAAATGGTCGCTCAATGTTCTAGTCATTGAGAAGCCTCAGAACAACCCGGACGATCTGGATCGGTTTGTTATGATTGCTCGCACCATTCCAGATGACATCAAGAGATTTGCATCTATCATCATAGCTAATGGGAAGCTACTTTTCAGAAAGAACTGCAAAGAGAAAGAAGTCAAGGAATGGAGAGTTGGTGCAGAGCATGAAATAATTAAGCCCGGAGCTGAACAGCGGGTAGATTCTCTTTTAAGACATATTTTAGATAAGCCAAAAGAAAATAGCCCATGTCTGGAGAAAGCAAAAGCTGCCAACACTGAAGTTTGTGATTATAGTCAGCAACAGGTCAGTAGGGCTTTGATATACATGCACAATATCATGCCTTTCATTCTAGATTAATTAAACTAGAATACCTACCACTCCAATTTTGAACGTACGAACTTTAATTAAAAAATTAATATGCCTTTCAGTCCAAGATTATTGAGGCAGATAACATACAACAAAAGACCATATTTAAAATCACAAAAATAGAATAAACAGAAAGGGTAAAATACTAAGAAATGTAGTGACAATGGAAGCTAGGTGGAACGAAAAATGTCTATGTGTCTTTACCCATAGCTAAGAGGTTGATCATCTTACTTGCATGCAGAAAAATGTCTATGTGTCTTTACCCATAGCTAAAAGGTTGATCATCTTACTTGCATGCAGAAAAAGTCTATGTGTCTTTACCCATAGCTAAGAGGTTGATCATCTTACTTGCATGCAGAAGGTACCAAGTTTGATCCCTAGCATCTCCCGGTAGGGCGAGGAGGGACTCCTGCCTAAAACCCTGGAGAGCTGCTGAAAATCAGTGTAGACAACACTGAGCAAGATGGAACAATGTTCTGACTCATTATAAGTCAGCTTCTGATAATGTTTTTTTTAAACTATTTTTTTAATAAAGCTTGGAGCTCAGAGGGCATTTGGACAGGATTTCCAATGATGCATGATCATACAGCATGTAGTCTTTTTCCCATTTAAGGATTATGGCCATCTATGTTAAATATAATACATACATGTGTTTTCCCCCCCACCCTTTGCAGAAATCACCAGGACCGGGACAGACACAACCATCTCTTTCATCTAGCAAGGTAGAGAGGAAGAATGTCAAGTTAAAAATAAAGGTAAAGTTATTCTTTGCAGCAAAGATCTAAAATTATTAATCTGGTTCAGATTTTTTTCAGCACTCCCACACCACAATTAGGCTTTAAAAAATGTCTCCTTTTCACTGGAGGTTCCCCACTGTGGTATATAATCCTTCAAATCACACCTTTGTTCCATTGAAATTATGAGTGGAACATTTAGTTGATAGATCTGTTAACAGATTAATTTAGTAAAAAACATTTTGACCAACTAAAACGGTTTTCCACAGTTAATCAGGCAGCATATTCCCTGCTCCCAAATGTATTGTTATTAAAAACCCTGATGTACCAAGAAACATTCCCTCCTGTATGAAAGAAAGTAGAATGTCTCTTTAAAGATGATGACTGACACATGCACACATAATCTTAAAACACCGTTTTCTCATGTGCAGATTTATGCAGATTTTATTCTCTAATTAATTAATTGACAGGTAACATATGCAATTAATTGAATAACATTCCATAAATTGAGTTACCGCCCTAGTTCAATCCCCGACTTCGCTAGAGGAAAGAATTTGGTAACAGGTGACTTCCGCCTGATTCCTTGGAGAGCTTTTGCCAGTCATAGTAGACCTAGCTGGGCTAAATGTCTGATACAGCATAAGGCAGGTTTCTGTGTCCCTAACTGTAGTATTTCTGAGTATTCTGGTATTAGTAAATAACCTTTACTTCTGATGTGATGGAATGCCTTACAAAAAAACTACACTCAGTCTTCCCCAGGTTGATGTGCTCCAATTTGTCTTTGACTGCAACTCCCACCATCCCTGACCATTTGCCATGCTCATTGGGACTGATCGGAGTTGGAGACCAACAACATCTGGAAGGTACCAGGCTGGGGAATCATAGAGTTGGAAGTGAACCCAAGGGTCATCTAGTCCAACCCCTGCAATGCAGGAATCTCAGCTAAATCATCCATTACAGATGTCCACCCAACCTCTGTTTAAAAGCCTCCAAGGAAGGAGACCACCACTTCTCATGGGAGTCTGTTCCACTGCTGAACAACTCTTACTGTCAGATAGCTTTTCCATATGTTTAGTCGGAATCTCCTTTCTTGCAACTTGAAGCCATTGGTTCGAGTCCTACCCTCCAGAGCTGGGAACAAGTGTGCTCCCTCCTCCATGTGACAGCCCTTAAGATATTGGAAGATGGTTTATCATGTCTCCTGTCAGTCTCCTCCACCTATGATGAGGCATAATGTTGTGGGCAAGGAGGATTCAACGAAGAAGATGAATGTTGATAGCTCTCAGTAATAGTTCTTGTTCTCGTTTTCCCCTCTCTAGGATTCTCCACCTATGATGAGGCATAATGTTGTGGGCAAGGAGGATTCAACCAAAAAGATGGTCCTCTCTGATCTCTGCAGGCTGTATTTTGGTGCTGTCCAGAAGGCCATTGGTGTTTTCCACAAAAGTCTTAGCAACGATCTGGCTCCTGAAGTTTTCATAGCCAACAGCAAAATGATAATTATGGTGGGCCAAAAGTTGGTGGACGCCTTATGTCAGGAAGCCCTTCAGAAGGCCGATCGAAACGAGATATTGCATGGCAGCAGCAACTTTTGTGGTTTGCTTAAGAACTTGGCAGTTGCAACGAAAAATGCTGCAATGCAATATCCAAGCCCTGAGGCAATGAAGGAACTTCAGAATCAAGCTGATGGGCTGTCGAAGTATACACAGCAATTCCGAGCAATGATGGAATGAAGCCATCATTCTTCTGGTGTTCTGAGGATACCCCATACTGACAGGTCTTCAGATTCAGGCATTCGTTCAGAAACCCTGTGCTATCAAGATTCTTGAATGTGGGGAGGAGTCTAGCTGCACTCAGTGAAACACTTTTAACAACCCCCCTTCAGAACTTCCCATTTGACACAGGAAGGTTTGGAGTGGAGGAAGTGGGGGGCTGCCACCTGCAGTCCCTTCACAGTGCAGGGTAACAATAGAACAGAAGCTGAATTCCAACAAGGCAGACCCTGTGGGTGAGTAGTTCCAGGAATTAGATGGGCTGCCTATTCTGAATGCATTGCATTCTCCCTGAAAGAACGTGTGTGAAGTTTGAAGGTGCGCCTGAAAACATCAATGTCACTGGAGGCCACCTTTTCTGCTTCCAATGGTACACCGTAACTACAACTAGACTGAAATAAGTTGGTTGCAGTGACCCATGCACTGGTAACCACAAGTTTGGATTAATGTTATGTGCTCTTTGTGGGTCTGTTCTTAGGAAGTTGTAACTGGTGCCAAATGTGGCAGCTATGCTTCTAACCACCTCTCTTGAAGATGCTGCAAGGGATGGCAATGGACTACTGAGCCCAGTTCAAGGTTTTCTTATGGACTTATATGACCCTAAACAACTTGGGACCCAGTTATCTGACAGAGCGCCTCCTTCCATATGATCCTGTCTGTTCATTAAGATCTTCAGGGGAACCCCTCCTAGTGGTGCCATGACCTGCAATGGTCCATCTGGTGACAACCAGGAAGAGGCCATTCTCTACAGTTGTACCAGTGCTATGGAGTAGTCTCTCCTCAGAAATACAGCAGGCACATTTAGCGTTACGTTTCCACCGACAGTTTAAAACATTTTTTATTGATGCAAATATCTACCAGCTATTAATGCTGGCTTAATTGTCCTCTGCTCATTGTTTTATTGTGTATTTATGCAGTTTGATGTAATTCTACTGTAATTTTATCATTGTACACTGCTTTGATACATATTAAGTGAGAAGTCTTTTAATAAATAAATTTAAATCAATGTGATTGCAAAAACTGAGTTCTGTTTCTAGAAGTAATGGAGAGACTCTTCAAGAAACAAACAGAATGTGTGTCCGTTTTCTCCTTGTGCAAGGAGCACAATAGTACTGTAGCTCCCTACCTCACAGGAAAGTTGCAACAACAAATATATACTGGTGTGTGTGTGTGTGAGAGAGAGAGTGATAATGTGTTGTTGTTGTAATTTTTTAAATAATTTTTATTAACAGGCCAATCACATCACATTAATTCCAAATAACAATAATTCCAAATTACACAGCCAAATTTTTTAAATTTTTGTTGGGGGTACCCATGCTTCAAGCTCCGAAAGGGATCCGATCATCTCTCTTGCTGCTGCTTTAATTACACAGTTCTGTCAAAATAATATCCACAGTTCTGTTCAATCTTCTCTTTGTTGTTTTCCTCATCTTCTTGTTGTTATCTCCTTTCTTTGTGATCTCTGATAATCTCCACAAGCGGATTGAAGACAAATGTCGTTATATCCTGTGTGGATTTTACACTCATCCAAGAGCCATAAAAGTAGACAGACGCCATTTCAACACCTCCGTACAAAACATTCCGACAGTCTGTCCTGATCTCCCCAGGCCCGCCGCTCCCTCATAAATTTTCTCAGGGGGCCCTGCTAGGCCGAACCCACACTCCAACATAGTAACAGCCATAGTCCTCCTCCCCCTGGATTCCTGCGGGCGGGCCTGCCATGATAAATCTCTTTTTATAACTGTGTCACAAAGGACTTTCGTTTCCCGATGCTCCCATAAGCCACGTCCTTGCATAGTAATTAATTTCCACACAGTTCTTATTCCTCCTGTTTGTGATCAGTAATTGCAACGATTCTTTTTTTTGGGGGGGGCGTTATTGGGTACTCACATAAGACAAAAAAAGAAAAGTTTTTCTCTCCCCTCCTTTTCAGTCTCGCTCCAACATACCGATCCTTTGATGAATCTTCTTCTTGATTTATTCTTCTTCTTGATTTATTGTCGCTCCTCTTCCCAGAGATCCATTTAGTTAGCAGTCCTTACCGAGGGCTTTTGTGCCTAGTGCCCTCACCCCCTTTCAAATCTGGGGGTGAATTATGGGCACAGCAGGCAAGGCAGCGTTCCCCATTCCTTTGGGGTAACGAGGGAGGCTGCATACTCCCATAACAGCCTCTTAATTACCTCGTGTGAGCCGGAGAGATGGTATTGTCAGCCATCTTCCGATGCGCCCCCTAGCAGCCCCCCGAGAGAGTGATTATGTGTTGCCTTGGGCCGCTGAGAAGGCCCTTGAACAGCTTAAGAAAAAATCAGGCAACACACTGGAAAGTAAGCTTAAAATATAATTTTCTTACTTATGGCCTTGCATTGGTTTCCAGCAAAGGCAGAAGTAAAACCTAAGAAGGCAAAATACTTAGATTGAAGGAAGGTGAGGACAGGTGACCTCACCTAGGCCCGAAGTCACCCCCCACCAAAGCAGGCTCAAAGCTTCTCAAAGCTTTTCAAAATCATTTTCTCAGCAGCTAAGCATCAGAAACATTCCGCTCTGCTGTACCAAAAGGTAGAGAACAGTCCATTGTTTCTCAGGCCTTTCTCATGCCTTCTGGCCTTGCTAAAGAACCACATTGCAACTTACTTTCTGCCCGGGAACCATGCCAGAACAAGAGATTGAAACATATCTGAACACTCTGAAACCCCTTTCCTGGGAAGGGTGCCAAGAGTCCACAATAGTCCCAAGACAGCTTTCTGTTCATGCTCAGAGGAACTCATGGGCAGGACTCCTGAGGGAGGAGAAGAGAGGAGGGAACTGGAAAGGGGTATATATGCTTGTGCACATGACTGTGAACTTCGTGCATGCTTTTTGTGACTTATCACACTTGCTCCTTCTACCAGTTCATGGATGGTAGAAATAAAAACCTTTTTCTCTGAAACTATTCCTTGAGTGTCTGTTGACTCCCACTTCCCTTTCCCAGGCGCAATATTTTTCCCACCCGAGGGCAAAGCCTCATAAGGCTACATTTCTTGGTGCATTTGGCCGGGAAAAACAGATTCCCTGAGGATAAGGGATGTGGGTTCAAGGCGTCCCTGCGGTGAACAGCTCGGTTCATGTCAGCAGTTCCAGTGCACATCCTGCCAAGTTCGTGGGAGGAATTGCCACCCGTTCCTGAGTGGAGACACTGCAAGGACTGGAGAAAAAGCAACGGCCGTGCAGAAAGAAGGTACCTAAAGGAACAAGGTAGGCTCCACAGGGTATAGGTGGGCGCAAAGAGAGTTTGATCAGCTCCACCAGTAGGGCAGTAAAAGGTGCCACTGGTTTTGGTTTTGCCCAGAAAAGCAGCAAAAAGGGTGCTGCTAGGCCCCGGTCAAAGTCTAAGCGCTGCCGGTTGTGGTTGGTTGTTGGTTTTGTGCCCAGAAGAAGCAGTAAAAAAAAAAGGTGCTCTTGGGCCCCGGTCGAAGTCGTGAAGCGCTGCCGGTTGTGGTTTTGGTTTTGGTAAAAACGGGATTGAGGGAGGTGCATGGGTTTCTGAATGTGTGTGTGGGGACACTCCAGTGAATGTTTTGAGTGTGTGAGACATTGGAAGCAACGTGTGGTCTGTGACTGAGTGAGAGAAATGACGTTAGGAGGAGGGAGTGTCCCAGTATCCCAGTATTCCAAGTGTTCCAGGGTCCCAGGGTCATGGAGAAAAAGCAGTAAAACAACTCCCACGACCCCCCTGCGATGTTTCCTGAACAAACTGGAAAGATGCCACGAAGGGAGAAGATTGGGGATTTAAAACCTGATGAAAAAATAGACTCCAACACTTATGTGAAGTTCCTGACCGTCCCCCATGGCTTAGGAAAAATAGAACTGTGATTAGCCCAAGCCAAAACTGTGCCCAGTATGGCAGCTAGTACAAGTTAGGGGGGAAAAACCCAGCAGTCTTGCCAGACCCAGAAGAGGAAGGAGGAATAATTAGCCCCCCTCCACCCTATGCAGCAACTGCACCAGGGCTAAATGAGGTTCCCCCTACCCAACCCCCAAAAGCAAAGAGACTGAGGAAGAAAGACAAGAGGAAGTTGAGAATGGTGAAATTCAGAAGGAATCAGGTGAAATGGACAAGCAGACAGTCCAAAAGAGTATTTCAGTATGTGAATTGGCAGAAAGAAAAGAGCAGAAGATTTTAAAGAGCCGCGTGAGATAAGAGCCAGCAAGCAATCCAAAAGAGTGAGCTGGATGTGGCTTCTTGGTTCTAGAAGCAGCAGAATGCAAGGATGTGAATTGGCAGACAGAAAGAAACAGAAGGGAAGAAAAAGAGACAATTAAACCCGAGGGATCAAAGAGCCCTGGGTTTACAATACTGACCATTGAGGAAATCCGCAAGATAAATGCCCTCAGGGCAGCGGACAATACTGATGTTGCAATTGAGGCAGCTAAAACTCCACTTTGATGGCCCCACCCCACCGAGTGTACGACCCCCTGGAGTCATCCGACACCTAGGACCACAGACCTCCAAGCACCCTAAATCAGAATCCTTCTTTCAAAGAGGACCCGGCCAAAATGGGGTTTGTCTTCAAACAGCCAGAAGGCCAGAGACAAAGACTTAATCCCAGAGGGTGTCCATGGGAGGGGCAGAAGACCAGTGGCGTAGCGTGGGTTGTCAGCACCCGGGGCAAGGCAAGTAATTTGCGCCCCCTAACCCGTGGATTTTAGTAGGGGCAGAGAGCTGTGAGCCCCCCCCCAGATGTTGCGCCCGGTGCGGCCGGCCCCCCCTGCACCCCCCACGCTACGCCACTGCAGAAGACACCTAGGGAAAAAATCAGTGCGCCATCTGCAGGCAAGAGGGTCATTGGGAAATGGAATGCCCACAGGCCCCACGCCCGACACACCCCACCCCCACAGGCTGGGAACAATAAGATTTCTCAAAAATGGTTTCTTCTCATCTCTGTTCTTGCTCAAAGGCTGTTGCAGAAAGCATGTGAACAGACTGTTCTTTTTAAAAAAATCATGCAAGTAACAGGACATCAGCTTTTTTTCCCCCTTATGCCAGGCGCTTGGCGGTAGCTTCAGAGCATTATCTCTTGGCTGCTATCCCAAGAGGAAAATGCTGTGTTCTCCCCAGCCAGCTTCCCTGAACCTCACACTTTCTGGATTTACAGTTCAGCCACAAAAACCCAGAAGGCCAAAGGTTACCCACCCTCTGCCCCAAGTACTAACCTGGAAAAATGACTTTCTTAAAAGCAAGTGAATGCTTTCTGTGAACTTTGTCAAGTTTTTCTTTTTAAGGTGCAATTTTACTCTGAAAGGAGCTGCGGCATAGGAATTGATCCTTTGAGGAATTTGAAACTTTGCCAGAAGCAAGGAGCGCATTGTTCTTTCTACAGACACTGGCAAATGAACTGAAATTTGCAACATGGCTTAAAGCTCTGAAAAAAATAGAGTGCAGAAAGACTTTAAAAAAATCTCAGCTGGCAAAACTTAACCCAAGGAACAGAACTGTTAACCCCTTGCGAAGTTTCCTGCCAAGCATACCCTTTTGAATTAATGTTTGCTAGGCCTATACCTTATGTGCAAATGTTATCTATCAATTTGTTCTGTGCAATCGCTGCCGTCTTTGTTATCTCTTCTCTTAACAGGTGAGCTTTTGCCAGAACGCCTTGTGCCTCGGTCAAGCCTCTGCATCCCTATGGACGAGCTGATGACGATCCCTATGGACGAGCTCAGAGGAACTCATGGGCAGGACTCCTGAGGGAGGAGAAAGGAGAAGGGAACTGGAAAGGGGTATATATGCTTGTGCACATGGTTGTGAACTCGTGCATGCTTTTTGTGACTTATCACACTTGCTCCTTCTACCAGTTCATGGATGGTAGAAATAAAAACCTTTTTCTCCAAAACTATTCCTTGAGTGTCTGTTGACTCCCACTTCCCTTTCCCAGGCACAATATTTTTCCCACCCGAGGGCAAAGCCTCATAAGGCTACAAGATTTTCAGTACAGTGGTACCTCAGGTTAAGCACTTAATTCGTTCTGGAGGTCCGTTCTTAACCTGAAACTGTTCTTAACCTGAAGCACCACTTTAGCTAATGGGGCCTCCTGCTGCTGCCGCGCCGCCGGAGCACGATTTCTGTTCTCATCCTGAAGCAAAGTTCTTAACCCAAGGTAATATTTCTGGGTTAGCAGAGTCTGTAACCTGAAGCGTATGTAACCTGAAGCGTATGTAACCCGAGGTACCACTGTATAGCCAGCTTCAGACATCTATGTATTTAAAGCTGGAGCAAGCGGAGGCACGCTCCATGGCTGGTCAAAGGAAGAAAGAGAGGAACAAGAAAGACAGACACTTCATACAATTGGCTGCATACACATAGGGTGCTGGGAAATTAATAAATAACTAAATAGATTCAAACCAAGAAATGGTGGGAGGGAGCTGGAGAGTCATTGTGGCTCGTAAGGATACTATCCCCGTAGCCTGAAGAGGACTTCAGTGAAAGGAGAGGAAGCCCCAAGGTGGCTGGAAGCGCAGCAGGGCTTTGTTTAGGTAGGGTTGCCATACGTCAGGAATTTCCCGGACATACATGGAATACTGTAGTTGGAAGCAGTGTCCGGGCAGAAATCGGCCAGATGTCTGGGAAAATCCGGATGTATTGCAACCCATGTTGGCAGTGTCGTTTTTGCCGATTCTCTGATTCTCCGGTTTTCCTTAAAAGCAGCTCAAAAACGTCATTTTTATTTGGCGATTTCCCCCCAAAAGTCTGTTTGACCTCAGAAACCGGGGGTTTCCCATGCATCTGTGACAGAAGGGGATATTCAGCGAGAGCCTTTTACACACTTTCCTTGCAGAACTGCTGACCAACAGTTGTATTTTCTTTGGTTGCTGCCGCCACTACCACACTGCCTTGGAAACATGATTGCAAAACAGTATGGAAATATTTACTGGTAATTTATTTCTTTTTTAATTGAGTGGTGTAAGGGTTGGGGGATGTAAGCAGGCATAAAAACTTCAGCCTTTCAGTCCAGTCTTGTTTACTCAGAACGGAGCCCCGTTGATCTTAGTGATGCTTTGCACACAACAGCAGCAGCACTACATCCGGACCCTATGCGCTGCTTACTCCAAAGTGAATCCCAGTTAGTTTGGTACAATTTCTCAAGGAAGTGTGCCTAGGCTGCAGGTTTACTGCGATGCAAACACGCTTTGGGGCCAGGCCCTTACTTTCAATTTGCAGTGGCCTGGATAAATGTTTGTGGGAATAGCAAGCTAAATCCTCCAAGGAAGCAAAAACTCTTTGACAGAATGTCTGGTTTACACAACGACTATATTAAACGTGTAATGCATTTTATTGTATTCTGCTTCGCGTATTTTATCTTTTTTGCAATGGCTTCGGCTGCACCAAATAAAACAACAGCCGCACCGAATCGCCGAAAGCATTCCGGGAAGTGTATTGCTGGTTGCCAGGTTGCCCTTAGCAACGCCGGCCACCTACGTCATCTCCCCTCGCCCTCCTCATTTCCCGTTCTGCGCCGGAAATGGACGGCCTCCTTCGGCCGGAAGCTCCTTTGTTTTGGAGGAACCCGGAAGTGCGGCAGCGGAGTAGCTGAGGGAGAGAGATGGGTTGCGACGGGGGGACGATCCCCAAGAGGCACGAGCTGGTGAAAGGGCCCCGCAAGATCGAGAAGGTGAGGCCGGGAAAGGCCTTGGCTCTGGTCCTCTGGGGTAGAGGAAGGGTGGGCCGGAGGGCGCGCTGAGGCCTTGGGGGGCCAAGGGAAAGATGGTTTACGGAGACGGCGGGGTAGTCCCAGCCTCAGAAGCTGCCGTGAGGTAGCTAAGCTTTTGGGAAACCTTTGCCACAAAGGAAAAGAGTGGGTGGACAAAGCATAATGCCTTTTGCAGGAGTGACCCTCTTTCTGAACGGCTGATAAGGATTGGTGCTTCCCGCTAGACCCCTCCTTGTTTTACCTTTCCGCTTTTCCTGTCCCTGTGACTCTTCTATTGCGCATCTCAATAACAGATGTGGTCTTTTCTGGAGGGTCCGCACTTTAAAAAACACAGAAAAAGAAGCTGACACATTCAACATGACTTAACACAGGGATGTCCAACAGGTCGATCACGAAGCTAAACAACTATGCTGAAGCCTCCCGTGAGGAAGCTCAGCAACTGTGGGTCTTCCTTCCTCCCAAAAAGCTCAACAACTTAGATTATTATCCCCCCCCCCAAAAAAAATAGCTCAACAACTTCGGGTCTTACACCCCAAAAATAGCTCAACAACTTTGGTCAATCCAATGGGTAGATCACTGCCAGTGTTTTTATAGTGGGAGTAGATCGCAGTTCTTGGGACATCCCTGACTTTACAGTCAACCACATGTTAAGTATGTTGTTGCTGATCTTCATGCAGCTGTCATCATGAAGGATCGTACTTGGGTTGTGTGACATTAACATGCTCATGAACATGAATAATAGAACATTATCATAGAAGGTAAAATGGGGGCAAAACTGAGTGAAAAGGTCAGCATTTAAATGTCAGCATTTAAGAAATTGGGGGAGGCACATTTTTTTTCTTCTCTACCCCTTTGGGGGTTGTGTTCTCTCGGGGTTGTTTCCTTCCTTGAAGCTGGACTGTGTGTCATGAGAGCTTTCTGACTGCTCTGCAGAATGCTGGTGAGCAAATGTTTGACACAAAATCTTAAAAGACAATGAAGATTCAGAAATTGTTTTGTCTGAGTAGCAACCTTTGAATAATCAAAGAAAATAATTTGGGGTTATTTTCTTCCATTTCCAGTGGGTTTTCTTTTTCTTTTCTTTCTTAAATGAAATTGCCCCAAAGCATTTCTCCAGTTGCTTATGTTGGGTCAAAACCCCCTAGAAAGCTCTGATCATCTTTGTCGTTGCCAACTCTCTTTCAACTCATTTCAAACTGGTGTTTGGGGGAAAGTAGGTTTCACATAGAAGGGGAAAGCATAAATGAAGATGTCGGTAAAGTTTTTCTCTTTAAGAATTTCTTTCACAAAATGTTAATAATTTTATGTATTCCTCAGGTTGACAAAAATGCAGAATTGGTGGCCCAGTGGTACTACTGCACTCTGAGTCAAGAAAAGTTGAGCAGGCCTATAGTCGCTTGTGAACTTGGCAGGTAGGATTACATTTTTAAACTCCTTTTCAGTGAAACAATATTAATTTCTGAATACATTGCAATCATGAAGTTTACCGAGTTTTACAGTATATTTTCTATTACAGACTATATAACAAAGATGCAATCATTGAATTTTTGCTGGATAAATCTTCCGATAAAGTCCTTGTTGAAGCAGCATCCCACATCAAGAGTATTAAGGTAAATTAACATGCTTGTGATCCATCTGAACGTTTCTAGATATCAGAGCCTACAACTATTAGGCATAATTCAGAGAAAGTTTATTTTGTATAATTCCTTAATACAAATCCTATTGATTTTATTGAAACATTGAAACTCCTACTTTCTCTAGCAGGTTTCTATTTTTTAAAAAACCATGGGGCAATCTTTATATGCTGCATCTTCTGATGCCTTTTTTGCATGCTGGCTATTGGTCTGCTCTTGCTTCTGTCATAGTATTGCTTGCACTCAAAATGACCTTGTCTATCAAGCCAATCCCCTTTTCTTTCTTAAAATTTTATTCAAAACCTTTTGGTTATTGTGAGGCATCCACAAATTTTGCCTGGCCTTGATAAATACTGATCACAGAACCATGCCCCTTCCCATGTTATGGCGCTTGTCCCCAACCTTGCATTATGCTTCTGAAGTGCCCCCTGTGCCTTGCTTGGAGTTCACTGCAAGTTGTACTGTGTTTCAGAGCCCCTCCAAGCAACTCAGAAGCATAGTACTCCTGGGAGAGATAGAAGACCTAAGGCTCATGATATTCACCATAAGGGGATTGGGAACTCGTTGTGACAAATGGAATTGTGAATTCCTAGTTTTTACTGTTGTTTAAGAACAACTCTCAGCCTCATTCTTTCTGCATTACCCCATGACTTGACCTCCTTGCTTTCTCTTGTAGTTCCTTCTTTGCTTTCCCCCCCCTCTTACATTAAAATTTATTTGGGCAAAGAGAGAGAGAGAGAGCCCCACTTTTGTGGTGTCTCTGATGCTTAACATAGTTCTATTAAAGTGTTAAAAAGTAATAACAGAATAATGGCAATTAAAGCTCAGTATGCAGTGCCTAAGCACCAACATTTTAAAATTGCTTGCTATGTCTTGTTGTCTCTATCAGGTGAGTTGCTATTTTAGAAATTAACTAGGCTTGTAATAGTTGAGTAGATCTGTAGCTAGAAAAGCAATTCATTTCCATTGGTTTTTTTTTTTTAAGAAACCTTCAGTCAGGAGTAGGAATTTAACCTTGAATGTTTTGCAAATGGTTTTATTAATACAGAATGATAAAGGGAAGAACTTCATTATTTCAGGAGGTCACTTCAACTTGCTTCCATTTAAAAACTTGTGTAAGAGACTTTTATTTCCTTTCAGAACGTCATAGAATTAAATCTCTCAGACAATCCTGCTTGGACTGGTGACAAGGGGAATACAAAAGGGGATAAATATGATGACATCCAGAGTGCACGTTTCATTTGCCCTGTAGTTGGGTTGGAAATGAACGGAAGGCATCGGTAAGTATTTAATATCCTGTGTGGTGGAGAAAAATTACTGTTCTTAGATGGTTAAGCAAGTTTTCAAAGAAACTAAATGCTACTGATTTCAATGGGGCATGCTACTTAGGAAGGTGGGAGTGGAAACACAGAGTCTGCTGCTGTCCTGTGGGGCTCTGAACAGGAGCATGATGTGCAGATATGTCACATGCACCCCAGTATTGTGCATGCTTACTCAGAGGTATCTCTCTCCCTGTGCTCATTAGGAATTACTTCCTAGTGAGTATACATAAACCTTCAGGATTAATGACCAAAATCTAGACACATTAAATAGTTTGCTATGAGAAAAATCAAACCTTATTTGAGTATCAAGGGACAACCTATTCAGGTCAAGTTGGGAAGCTTCTAAATGCCTGCATATTTTTATCAGTGTTAATGTCATTGAAGAATATGGAAAAGCCTATGAAATTTGAGTATCTGTAAAACTAAACATGTACAGTGGTACCTCGGGTTACATACGCTTCAGGCTACAGACTCCACTAACCCATAAATAGTACCTCGGGTTAAGAACTTTGCTTCAGGATGTGAACAGAAATTGTGCTCCGGCGGCACGGCGGCAGCAGGAGGCCCCATTAGCTAAAGTGGTGCTTCAGGTTAAAAACCGTTTCAGGTTAAGAACGGACCTCCAGAAAGAATTAAGTACTTAACCCGAGGTACCAGTGTACTGTGACAGCACATGCTTGGCTTTTATTGCATGCTTACTGAAATGGGATAGTTGTTACTACATTAATGAATGAGGATTTTGCAGAGGCCTTTTCTTAATATGTACTTCCTGTGTCAACCACATGGGGGTGTTTTGGGATACACAGGCTAAATTGTGTGCTGGGGACAAATGGCAGTAACAAATGGATTATTATTATTATTATTATTATCACCTTTCTTTTGCATTCTTGTATGACCTGAAAATTTTTGCTTATAAATTCTGGCCTTGATCCAGCTAAATTTAGTTCGGATGTGCAGCTCATCCTATATACGCTCAAAATGTTACGTTCCACTGAGTGTGATAAGACTAAGTGTGCATATGACTGCAACCTGGGTCCCATTAAAACAATTAATACAAGTTAGCCACAATTATCTTACACCCCATTGCTTACAGCAAATCTATACACGCTTACTCAGAAATTACTCCCAGTTAAGTGTGCATAGGATTGCAGTCTTAGTTAGAGCTGTCTGTAGCTTCATTGTTGCCTGTGTATATTTAACCTCTGAACATCATTTTCTCTCTGCTTCGCCAAAGATTTTGCTTTCTACGCAACTGTGGATGTGTCTTCTCTGAACGCGCTCTCAAAGAAATTAAAACTGAAGTTTGCCACAAGGTAAGCTTTGTCCCTTTCTCTCCTCTCCCCCCACCTTTCTAGTATATGTTTGTGCTGCATCCCAGCCCAAAATTACTTTGAATTGAGCCAGGGTTGTGGAACTGGATTGTCCAGAGGGCCAGAACTAGAAGTGCCCTGCTCTCTGGGGGCCACTTTGGCAGGTGGGTAGGGAGTGTATCTGATCCCTGCTGAAAGCAATGCAACAGGGTAATGTGTTACTTTCCAACAGTGCAGAATACAACCTGCAGCTGCAAAGAAACATTGAATTTAGCACTGTTTGAAACCATAGCTATACCTGTGCTTTACCTGATGTCATATGGCATCAGGCAGCTGACAGATGGGTATGATTTTGCCTAAATGACCTGGTGAGCGAATTGAGAAGGCCTGGTGGGCTTAATCAGCCCCACAACCAGATACTCCCCAGTGCTGACTTAAGCAGTGTTATAAACATACATAACTAGAGTCTACTTTACAGCTCTTGGTTTTTTCTTCCATGCACATGTGCATTCAAAGAGAGGACACAATTTGTTTAACCCAGGGGGACTTTGGGGTCCTGTTTTCAGTAGACTGGTGAAAGTCATTCAAGTGTGTCTCCTTTTACTGTGCAGCAGACTGACATCTCATTTTTTCCGTCTCCTCAGAGCAAAGAATTGGTCTTTTCTTTTTGTCTCTTAGGATTATGTTTATCATAAGAATTGTTCAAATATATAAAAGGATGTCACATAGAGGAGGGAGAAAGGTTGTTTTCTGCTGCTCCAGAGAAGCGGACACGGAGCAATGGATACAAACTACAAGAAAGAAGATTCCACCTAAACATTAGGAAGAACTTCCTGACAGTAAGAGCTGTTCGACAGTGGAATTTGCTGCCAAGGAGTGTGGTGGAGTCTCCTTCTTTGGAGGTCTTTAAGCAGAGGCTTGACAACCATATGTCAGGAGTGCTCTGATGGTGTTTCCTGCTTGGCAGGGGGTTGGACTCGATGACCCTTGTGGTCTCTTCCAACTCTATGATTCTATGATTCTATGATTCTATGATTCTAGAGTTAGAAGGGACCCTGCGCCAGTGTGGTGTAGTGGTTAAGAGCGGTAGACTCGTAATCTGGGGAACCGGGCTGCTGGGTGACTTTGGGCCAGTTACACTTCTCTGAAGTCTCTCAGCCCCACTCACCTTACAGAGTGTTTGTTGTGGGGAGGAAGGGAAAGGAGAATGTTAGCCACTTTGAGACTCTTTCGGGTAGTAATAAAGCAGGATATCAAATCCAAACTCCTCCTCCTCATCTTCTTCTTCTTCTTTATTTGGTCCAACTCCTTCCAATGCAGGAATCTAAATAGGCCATTCTTTAAGAAAGACTATTTGTGAACTTGCTTCCTCCTTCATTCCAAAGGTCCTTGAATTTCCCTGAAGCTAGTTGTTTTGTTGGCTGTTTCCTATGTGGTTTCCATACTGCTTACATAGGCTGCTGTTGCCAGTTGAATCCTGTGGCCCTTGGAACCCATCTTGTCCATCTCCTATCACACGTTGCATCTTCTCTCAGTGCATCTTTTCTCTGGCCTAAGATAACATGTGGTCCCCCTCCCTCCTCTCAGTTATTCCAGGGCCCACACCACTGGCAACCCTAAACTCTTATTGTTCATGGACAGATTACTAATAAGACATGTGCAGTTCTTTACACATCTTTCATGCTCTCCTAAGAAACTTCACCCTTGCTACCCACAGTTTGAGGAACACTGATTTAGTTGGTTGCTGTGGAACACTTTTGTCCTTTATTTTCTGCAGGCTTTCCATGTGTTTCCTTTCTCTGCTTTCTCCTTTTCATGTGTGTCCATTTTCCACTATGCCATCTACCGTGGTTTAAGTCAGAATTTAGTTTTATAAACAGATGTACTGCAGTGGTAATACCTGTGATAATGTGAGTTAAGGATTAAAAGTAAACTGAAAGTTGAAGAAGTTGTCGTGAGATTAAGAGTAGTCTTTCAGCAGAGATTGTGGTAGCAAAAATGCACAAATCACTAGTTTCAGGGTAAGATATTCTTCATAAATGCATCTATGATTGATTATATATTTTAAAATAGGAATTCAGCTGCAGGCCATTAAGTAAAGAAAAAATCAGAGAGACCCATATGGTGCTAGGTGCACTGGTGATTTCACTTTGTATAAAGCAGCAGTCTCTGACTTAATCACGACTAAAGTCGAAATGAGATAAGTATGTTTCAAGTTGGAAAGAATTTTCCCCAGGGCAGAAGATTGGCTAGTGGTACTTAGAGAGTTTTGCCCATGCATGTGGTTTGTGGCACGGCTCACTTTCCCAAGGCTATGTACTCTGTGGACACATTTCAATTTTCTCCAGTGGAGAAATGTACCAAGTGCTGGCCAGCTACATAACATGTGTGATGGGCATCATTTTGTAAGTTGACTCTTTTTTATGATGACAACAGTAAACAGTTTGCAGGTGCTTTCATAGTTTAAATGCCTGTATAAGCTACCGTATTTTTCCGCCTCCTATTTTGGGGATTTAAGAAAATAGGGGGAGATGTATCTGTGTATAAGATGCCTTTGACATTATTTTTTAGGGGGGAAACCTAGTCTTATACACGGAAAAATACGGTATTTAGCCCCTGGTGGCTGCACTTGAGTACTGCTGTGCTAGGGTGTCCCTAGCTCAGTGGTTCCCAATTAGCTTATTACTGAGTATCCACTGTTTTCCAAAAGCCAAGCCCCCTGCTTTTGAAAATTTTGATAACTCTATGGTAGTTACCTGTGCAAAGCAATTTTTTGAATTTGGGGTGGCCCCTAATAAGCAAAGGATTTTAGGTATACTAAAAAACAGACCATAAAATTTGTGATACTATCACAAATTGCCTATTTCCAGACAGTGCCCTAACACTAAACTAAATCATCAAAGGATGAGCAGTTGTTCTAATCATAGTGGCAATTTGCTTAGCTATTTCCTGTTGGACTTCCAGGATGAGACATGAATCCCAAACTCAAAAGCAAGATTCACTGAAAACCCTACTACAAGCAGTGGGAGAGTCCTCTAAACTTTGTAGTCATTGAAAGCAATTAGAAGTTCTTTTCAGTTAAAAAGTAGAGAGCAAGGGGAAGGGATCCCTTGCCTTTTTAAAATGATAAACATGTGACCCTACCCGTGGAGCAAGCCATTTGCTTTCTCTCTCCACCCCCCTCACTGCCCCCTGCCACTTCAGTTGCAACAGCCCTAATAAACTGTGTCAGAGGTTTTTGCCCAGTCCTAATTCACTTGTAAGGGACACGGGTGGCGCTGTGGGTAAAAGCCTCAGTGCCTAGGGCTTGCCGATCGAAAGGTTGGCGGTTCGAATCCCCACGGCGGGGTGCGCTCCCGTTGCTTGGTCCCAGCGCCTGCCAACCTAGCAGTTCGAAAGCACCCCCGGGTGCAAGTAGATAAATAGGGACCGCTTACTGGCGGGAAGGTAAACGGCGTTTCCGTGTGCTGCGCTGGCTCGCCAGATGCAGCTTTGTCATGCTGGCCACGTGACCCGGAAGTGTCACCGGACAGCGCTGGCCCTCGGCCTCTTAAGTGAGATGGGCGCACAACCCTAGAGTCTGTCAAGACTGGCCTGTATGGGCAGGGGTACCTTTACCTAATTCACTTGTAATCCAGCAGGCCCTGGTCACGAGCAGAGGCTGGGTGATCTGTGGATCATTGTGGCTTTCACTGGGCAATTAACAAGTTAAGTGAGTCCCTGGCAAATCCCCAGGTGTCCCCAGACCCGTCACTGGGAACCAATTCTCTAGCTTATTTGATCAGTCAGTGAGAAGGTGGGTCTAGGGTGAGGTCTGTTGTGTTTGTTTTATGGCAGTCATAGGTTCAATTTAATGACCTTTTGTTCCTTGCAACTTTGTGATTTTGTAAAGTAATGTGAAAAGTCATTGTTATGCATGTCAAAATGAAGCCAGCAGTCCTACCACAGAGAATACTGTGGACTTTGGTATAATGATGCGTTCTTGGCTTTCTACGTTGAAAAGTCAATAGAAACTTATCTATTGATGTATTGATTCCTTTTAGAGCTGGCTGTTCCAAGTTGTGCTGGTTCCCTTCCTTGTTCATGGCAGCCAAATAACATTAAAACATGCCTAAACAAGTTTGCTATACTACTTTCTGTTGGAGCCCACTTGACTATTAAGTGATATCGAAAAGGAAATATGAGCTGCAATGACTGTTGGAACATCAATAGTTGTATTATATAACAATGGGCATACTGCCCATAACAATAAATCTTTGTGCAGTGATTATCTTATAACTCGTAGAAGTTCGGCTTTCTACTGCGAATCCTGATCAGTGTTTGTTTTAAATGAAAACTGGATTTGCAAGAGTCATATTTAACACAGCTATATATATGAGCCCCATGACTGAGGATAAAAGAATGTAAATTGTGCCTGAAAAAGTTTCCAAAAATGGCAAATGTGTGTGTTTAATGTCTTCACCCTGCAAATCTTTCAAGTCCAGCCTTTCAAACCTACCTGCCCATTGCTACCCAGCACTAGATAAAGATCTCTCAGTGGCTTTTCTCTGGAGCCCACCCTCCTCAGGCTAGGTGGACAACTAACAGTCTTTGTGGCTAAAATGTGAGGCTTTCTTCCAAGACATGTTCGCTTGGTGTCATGGTTAGTACCTTTTAGGCACCAGGCAAATGCTATCTTTTCCCTTTGAGCTTTTAATGGCACTTAATTACTTTGTTCCCCCTCTTGAGCATAGTTTTTTATCACTTGTTTTACTGTTGGCCTCCTTTTTCTGCTGTTTTCTGCTGCATTTTTATTGTTTCATGGATAATGGTTTTATTGTGCCATATTATTGTTCATAGCCACTGATAAGATGAGATATAAATTCTGAAAACAAGCCTTTCATTCTTCGTCCTCTGCAAATAAGTCCAATGTCTACAAGTCACATCTGGTCCTTACCCATTTTGGAATTCAGGGGAAATTCAGATTAACTAGATTTATTCACATCCTATATACCAGGGGTCAGCAAACCTTTTCAGCAGGGGACCAGTCCACTGTCCCTCAGACCTTCTGGGGGGACGGACTATGTTTTTGTGGGGGGCTGGGGGCTTATGCCCCACAAATAACCCAGATATGCATTTTAAATAAAAGGGCACATTCTACTCATGTAAAAACACGCTGATTCCCGGATTGTCCACGGGCCGGATTTAGAAGGCGATTGGGCTGGATCTGGCCCCCGGGCCTTTGTTTGCCTACACATGCTATATACTAATAGTTAACTCTTTCTTAAAGTGCTGATCTTTATGTAACCCAAATGGCACCATTTATGTCCAGGAGGTTCAGGAGGATCCCAAGGTTTGCAGAAGTACAAAATAGTGTTGGTGTAGAAAGAACCCTAAGCTGAGGAAACACATCCCTGTTAGAACTGAGCATACTCAGTAGTCATGGAATACTGACTTATTATTGGGGGAATGGAAAATATGGGTGAATGGAATGGAATGAAGTATCTCAAAAGAAGGCATGGCTGGCTGGTGCACTACAGCAGGGGTTGTCAACCTGGCCCCTACCGCCCACTAGTGGACGTTTCAGGATTCTAGGAGGGCGGTAGGGGGTTCTACGGCACAATCTGAATGCTCCTTCCATCGAGCACTGGTGGGCGGTGAGGAAATTTTACCATCAAGAAAGATGCATTAGTGGGCGGTAGGTATAAGAAGGTTGACTACCCTTACACTACACCATTTTAATGCAGATCCCACTTGTGTGTTTTATGGTTTTGTTTGCAGGATAGAAGCTAGGCGTGCACATATGTGGGGTTAAAGATGCCAAAAATTTCTTCTCACCTTTCCCCTGCGCATTAAACCCTGATAGCCATATTTTCAAATGAGCAAGGACTGTGGGGTCAACAAAGTTAGCTTTGCCCAATGTCTCATGCACATGAGCTGTGACCCATACAAAGAGTTTTAAATTGACTCTCTTCCAGGGTGATCAGCAGCAACAACAAAACCATCTGGAAACATTAGTACTTCCTTTTATCTTAGGTTATGCGTAGGGGAGAGAGTAGTTGCGCTAAGTAGTAAGGGAAGGTCTGCCAAAGCTTCTTAGTCTCAGTCTGTGATGGAATCAGTCTCTCTTATCGGACACCAGTGTGCATTTACATGTGTGTGCGTATAGCCATTCTTATCTTGATGTCAGTTCATCTGAAGACTACACCTTTTCCTGGAAAGTCAAGATCTGGTGCCCTACATCCAAGGGCCAGATGTGTTGATTCATCTTCTCTTCAAGATCTTATCAAATGTAGCACAATCAAAATGGTTCTTGGATTTTCTGGTAAATTTGTGTGTGTGGGAAGGTTCCTTCCAAAATTCCTTAATGCACATGCCACAAAGTCCCAGTGTGAGTTTGAAAACATTTTCCTGCTGACTCTGTTTACAATGCCTCCTATGGTGGCTCACAAAAATTATAAAAACAATATCACAGGATCATAGAATTGTAGAGTTGGAAGGGACCCCAAGAGTCATCTAGTCCAACCGCCTGCAATGCAGGAATCTCCGCTAGATCAAACATGACAGGTGGCCGTCAGTTACAATGGAGCACAATCTTAAATTTTAATTTATTTATTAAATTTGCAAGATTAGTATCTCAGCTGTCAAAATGGTCCACCTCTTGCCTACTTCCCCAAAGTTGTTACAATCATAACATGAGGAGGAGGGAAAACCTAAACATCTTGAGCTACTTGCAAGAAATGTGGGATATAAAATGGACTAGATATAGGTAAGTTCTCTCTGAATTGGGATTTTCAGAGCTACATAGGTTATGTTAATGCATAAATTTATGTTAAAACTGACAAGTTTTTTTTAGAACTGTCTGGTTTGCACCTCACTTTAAACCAGTTAAGTTTAAGCTTAACTATGACCAAGCAGTGTGCTGGTGCATCACTCCTGTGCTAGGCCAAATGGTTGCTTAGTTCCCAGCAGCACAGCTGGAGCAGCAGCAAAGCAGCTACAATTTTAGCCCCACCCATACACCAGCATGCTGCATGTTCACCTTTCAACCATGGTGCAAACCACCCCAGGTTGAGCAGTTGGTTGGTCACTGAGGGTGCTCTGTGGAACTTGAATTTTATGTAGACTTGGGCTGATTCATTGGCAATTGACTACGTTCCTCTCCCAACACTGGAATCTGAAGGCTTTTAAAACTGAGGTGTTAACTGAGGCTTGTTACCGCTCACGAGGGGACTGTTGTTTCAGCAGCCTTTCCTACAGTTTGGTAAAGGAGACTGACATTATTGCCACATTGCAGATGAATGTTAGCTGGGGGTGGAAAGAGTATAGCAAGGAGGCTGAGAAAATAGACTTTCCTCAAGGCCGCCTGATAGACTGAGGTCTCCTGCTAGATAATGATTATCTCCTAGTTCCTTTTGTAACTTACTGTACCTCCATGAAGTAGGAGAAGATAAGGCAAAAGAACAAATAGCATTAAGGAGGTCATAATATAACCTTCAAATGATATGGGAATGATAAGTCCTTTTGTGCTGAGGAATAGCATGGTAGTATCAACTCAACCTCAGGGATCTAGATTTCTGAAGGTCTAGTCCAGGCCATTTTCTTTCTGATCAGTGGAGAACAGCTTTTACCAAAGGCATCATGGGCTTTGAAGACACTCAAACTCAGGATGCAAGGGAGAAACGTGATAAGAGGAGGGCACGCTTGGCAGATCCACACTGTGATCAACTCCTGCCCGGAAACCAATGTCCCCACTGTGGAATGATATGTGGTTCCAGAATTGGCCTCCACAGTCACTTAAGGACTCATTGTTAAAACTGTGTTTATGGAAGACAATCTTACTTACTTACTTACTTACTTACTCGGCTAAGAAGAACGAAGAAAGAAGCCCTCATGGAGTCAAGCTCTCATAGACTTCTGTGCCAAAAAGTTTCCAAGTGTATACTTCCAGGCCCGTCTATGACCTTGCTGAGCTGAGAAGGTTGAATTGAAGCCAGTATAACCTCATGGAAGTTAGCAGCAGCATATAATTGGCTTTAGGTTGGTTTGTTTTTTTATTTTAAGAAACTCTTAAAAACTCAGCTTTTCTTTCAGCAGCTTACAGTAAGCAGTGAATCATGATGTAAAGTAGGGAATTCCAGTGTAATCGAATACTTTGGCATGCTTCATATCTTCCTGCTTTGCTCAGTGCCTCTAAACCTTTTCCAGGCAGGCCAGTGAGGCAGGTTGAGGCAGCCGTCCTGTCCACTGGAGCCTTTTTGTGATGCTGTGCTTAGTCCTACCTGTCGAAAAGCTTGCAGAAACTGGCCAAAATGAAGTATCTGAACCACCGCTGTCCCAGGTGGACTGGCATAGCCACCTCTCTCTCCCCTTGTCCCGGCAGATGGCTAGAAACATGCTGCTAGACAAACTGGAGGTCAGGAGGTTACACTGTGTAGTTGCTCTGTAGGATTCCCTACCACCACCAAAACTGATTAGAATAGTTTCTACAGCTCCGGCCACAGGATAGACTGTGACAGACTTATTGAGCATTGGGGCTAGCAGGTATTGCTGTTGTCTGCACACAACTGGATTTCGTGGTCTCCTGATCACAGACCTACTGGGAAATGGGAACTGCAATGGGAGGGCATCAACATGGTCCTGAGGGATACAGGAGTGTTGTCAATCAGGCTTAAGAGTAATTGTCCCATATTTAGGTTCAAATGGTAAGGTTTAATGCAATGGTGGGTTTGTCTGTCTGTATTACTGTCCAACAGTTATGGCCTTTTAAACCAGTACATTTTTAATCCAGTGTTTGCTAATAATCTGTCCTGCCCTGTGCAGCCAAGTTTTGTATATAATAGCATCCTTCACGTTGTTTCTGACATTTCATTGCAATGATAGTTTTGGTTTCTCATAAGTGTATAATCAAGGAGGTGTTGTGCACGTGTTTGCTCCTTGTAAATAGACATGATTAGAATGAATTTTTGCTTAAATGTAGAGGCTTAAATTTTGAAAGCAATCCAAGAAGCCTAGTCATGTCATAGTTGGATGAATGAGTCTCCTCAATTTCATGTGCCAATCTTCTCTGAAAACACTGCCATAGATGACACAGAAATAAAAGAACAATTAAGGAATGTTGTAGAAAGTTAAGTGCTAATCCACAAACTGCTTGACCTTCAGTAGTCACAGTGATAATATAGCAGTGATAATATTCCGAAATAATTGCCTGTCAATTGTGTTTAGGGCTGCACCGTGAATCAAAACATAGAGTCCTAATAAACATATTTGTACTTAAATTCTATATCCCAGTGATACTTGTTTGAAACAACTGAAAACCAGTTCTTATTTTCAAATAAATACAGTACCTTTGTTTTCAAGGCTTTAATATTTGTAGTTCCCGCACCCCTGATTGGCCTTAAAGAACAACCTGCACATTTGGTCCAAAAGAATGTGGACAGCAGTATCATATTCAGACATCAATACACCAAAGTATCTGAAATTCCTTCTTGGTTTCTTCTGCTCTATTGTTAAAACTGAAAACAGACCACAGATTACCCACAGAAGCAAGATGAGGTATAACAAATGAGGCCAAAGAGAGTTGGTTGCTAAGTTTCTGGTAGTTAATGTTTTGTTTTTTATTTAAAGCAGCAATTAGCTTTATTCCCCAGGTGTTCCTCCTCCTTTAAGTATATGCTGAGAGGTAACCTAGACCCAACACAGACTTGTTCAAAGCAAGAAATAATAATAACACATATAGTATTCTACATTTCTTTGATATGGCATATGTAACTTATGTGCATCAACCCTTTGCGTTGCCCTCAACATTCTAGCTACAAATGGGCTTTTTTTGACAGCTAAGTGTGGGTGTTGTGACTGTGGATCATAAGCTCCACCACAGACTTCATTACTTAATACAACAGAGGATAATTAAGTGTTCTTGTTTTATTCATTGCCTCCTTTGCACACACCAGGATTTAGATTAAAGTTCATTGTTGTGATCACTCAGCACTCCATTCCCCTCTTAGATTAAGTCACTTGACCCAGCTTGTGTCGTTTCGGTACTTCATGTCCCGTGACTTTTCCTTTATAGAATCTCCATCACCTGGATGGTAGGGACTATCCAAAAGTTGCTACAACTCCCAACAGCAAGTACGGATGGGAGTTGTAGTTTAGTAATACCTGGAGGACAAGAGTCTTCCCTCGCCTGATCTACAGCATTGGCTAAAAAAGTTGGTAGTATTTTTGAAGCTGTCTAAACCTGTATTCTAAAGGTTAGTCGGAATATTAGGTCTATAACCCAGGGAGTTTCACACTATTTCCTAAGAAATCCTGGGGTTTCTCAGAATCTTAACAAGAATTAAGAGTGGAAAGAGGTTTTTCCACATGACGGCTTGCTCACTGCTATCAGTCATACCTTAAAATGTGCAGCCTTAGGGCATGCCCTGTTTATGTGAAGTGACAATGCGATCCAACAAGTCTTGCTACTGCCCTGTGAATGGAGTGTGTATCACTGAGCACTTCCCAGAATGTTCTGCAACACAAGGCTTCTTTGGCAGGAAACTCTTAGCAACACTATAATAGGCAATCATCGCCCCACAATGTAGATCTTAATGAACAATGCTCATTCAAGTTGTAGTTTTCTCCATTTTTAAAAACAGGTATTGTCTCCCAAAGCAGCTCATATTGAGAGAGAGAAACAAGGTCCTGCCACCAGATGTATAAACTAAAAAGGCAAAGCATGCTAGGGAGAGTGAGTGGAGAGAAAAGTTCTTTGGGGCCAGATCAAAGTGGTGAGCATTTTTATCCAGTTTGGGCCAGGGTGACCTTCCCCTTGAAAAACAAATTGATGTTCCTTTTTTCATTAGTTGATAGAAAGGTGCCAGAATGTCCTTCCGTTTTCTTCATTCCTAGGCAAATGGCAGTTCATGCCAAATGTTATTTCAGACAAGGAACGGGGGTGGGGTGGGGGACAACAGCTCCTCCTTTGATTTGTGAATGGGACCATGTTGGTCTCCCGTTTGCCAAGATGCTATTTCTAGGAGGCAAGGGACACAACCTCCCAGTGGTCCTGAATTTCCTGGTTGATGACAGGGGCTAAACTGTGCTGTTGTCAGCTCTGTAGTGCCAGGGCTCTTTTTGTGGATGCAGTGTAAATATAGGAGCGGTGGACAGCCCAAAGAGCTCTGCATAAGCAACATATAGAATATTTCAGCATTTAGAGAAATGTAAGTCATTCATACTATGAAGAGACAAATTATATATATTTTTTTAAAGTTCTCTGAAAATTTAGAAATCAGAAGAAATCTGAGAAGGGATCTAATAATCACCTTCACCCTGCAGAGCTTTTGTTTTGCAATTGTTTTTCTCTGGAGTGCCTGTTTTCTTCATAGAAATAATCATAGACTCATAAAACTGGAAGGGACCACAAGGGTCATCTAGTCCAACCCCCTGCAATGCAAGAATCCTTTGCCCAACGTAGGGCTTGAACCCATGACATTGAGATTAAGGCTCATGCTTTACCAACTGAGCTATGCTCCCCATGTAGACTGGATTGTGTAAACAAAGTAGTCTGTGGCAGAGCCCTGAACGATAAATGGTCCTGCCTCAGTGGGTTTTGTGTAGGTGTATTATTGGATGGCTTTTTGATCCCATCCAATTCCAGTTATAATTTGAAATCCTAAATCTGAATATAGTGCTGTTTGCATTCCATGATTCTATCCAAGTGTAGAATCTGAGCAGGGCATGATGTGAAAATTGGCATCCTGAGAATCTCCACTTTTTCTTTTTTAAAGCAAATTTCTATCTTTATGGCTAAGAAGACTAACTTCAAAGTGTGTGTGTGGGGGGGTGAAACTTCAGCTGTCAGAGCTAGAGCAGATGATTTCAAATGATTGGGATAGTGTGTGGGTTGGTGAGAATCTGTTATAGATAAGATCATGACCTTTTCTTGATTAGCTTAAGCAAAATAACAGAACAATCCTTAATTGGGGTTTATTTTTTGGGATGGGAACAATGTACCACAACATATATTTTTTCACTTAAAAATAATCTTTATATATCTACAGAGTTTTGTGGATTTAATGGATAGATTAATTTATTAAGACTGACATGATCAATTAACTTTAATTGGATGATATTCTTGCCAACAATCCTATGCATGCTTAATGCATGCCTTGGAAGATAAGTCTTTTGCTAGGCAGCCAGTTCACTCAATCATGAGCTTTTGTCTTGGTTGGCTATATATTAGTATATATTATTATCTGCCCATAGTGAAACAAGCTTCTTCCTTAGAAATTCTGTTTATTCTGAGTTTCTTATTAAGCACTTTAACAAAATGTAGTAAGGCCCAGGCTAAATAACAAGCAATCTTAACAGCATTACAGCTGGGACTGTTGACATGTGATTTATAATGATGATTTATAATGATTTATAATGTACAATGGCAGATCCAGCTTATGGGAGCAGTGAGTGTGCAGTCCCATGGAAATTATAAATTCATGGAAAGTGCATAATGCAGAAAAAAGTCCCTTGAGGTGAGTGTTCCCAGGATAGCCTGAAGGGATTCTGTACCTATAGCTGCTTGTTGTGCAGAGTAATAAGCATTTTTCAAAATGTCACTAAGTCTACAGTGCTGTGAGAAGTGGTGGATGACATAAAGATTTCTGTGAAGGCAAAAATGTGCCCTGTCTTGAATAGGAGAAGGAAGGTCCATGTTACCTAGCTTTTATTTGTTCAGATAGCTGTTCTGCACCCGTTGTCCTCTTCTTGCTGAGAAATAAACTGAAAGATTTTAAGCATTATTTCAGGAGCAGGATAATAGTTCATGGATTGAATTTGATGGCTTTCTTTTTAACAACAAACAGAATCCCTACATAGTCTCTGGCTGTAGTGAGTTCCAAAATACAGCTCTCCATCTGGGTGTACAAAGATGGGGAACAGTCTGAAGGCACATGAGAATACCACTTCATTGGAGCAAGCAGCTCTGGGTCTAGCCAGTGCCTGTCTAGCCAGCTGCCTGAGAACCATGTGTACACTACATTGGGTTCCATGATGTTAAAATATAAATAATAAAGAGCATTGCCACAGAATTCTTGTCCAGGCTGCAATCTGATCATATACACACTTATTTGGAGGTATGTTCTGGGTTCTTTAGAACTCTCACAGAAGTGTGCAGAAGCCTGGAGCTGTGACAACCAGGAAGTTGTGATACTTTAGAAACGTGTGTAGGTATAGATGAGGGGTGGCCAATGTTTTGGGCTCCAGATGTTGTGGACTCCAACTTCAATTAGCCCTAGCTAGCAGGACCAGTGGTCAGGAATGACGACAGTTGTAGTCTAACAGATCTGGAGGACAACCAAGTTGTCTACCTCTGAGATGAATAGCTATGGGAATTTTGTGTGAAGATGTGTAGTATGCCCAAAAGATACCATATCAAGGACATCTGATCTTCTTTTCCTTCCTCCCTTCTCTCTTTTTCCTGATCTGTTGCTCATTTGTTTTAGACAACTGCAAATGCAGATTTCAAAGAACCAAGGTATTTTAATTTGGAGAATTTTTTTTTACAAAAGCAGGTTGAAATTGCAAGGACAGTGTTGAAGAACAAAGGGGAGATTGCAGTATTAAGCAGGGATGAATAAGACAGTGGTGGGATAAACCATTTCAAACAGATTCTTCTTTGCTGCCATGGTTTTCAGAAGCCTTATTCTCCTTTCTAGTCTCCTGTTTGTATGGTAGAATTGTATTTTAAAAATGCTTGTGTGTGAGATAGTTGTGAATGGTATGATGGGGAAGAGCGATAGCTTAATGGTTGAAGATGTTTTGTATGCAGAAGGTCTTGTGCTCTATCCTCAACATGTCTAGCTTAAAAGGATATCTGGCAACAAGACTGAAAAAAACAAAGAGCCACTAATAGTCAGCATAGATAATACTGGGTTACATGGATGACTAGTCTGTTGGTATAAAGTAGCTTTCAGAAATATTGTGGAAAAGATTACCTTTCTCACAAAGGATGAATAGTTTCAGCAGCTAAATGTTAGTATCCACATTCTTTCTTTATATTCTCTCTCTCTCTCTCTCTCTCTCTCTCTCTCTCTCCTATTGCATGAGGAACACCCTGCTCTTCTATTCTGCAGTCCTGGGTTCCATGCATCATCCTTAATGGCATGCTGGTGTTCATCACTACAACCTCATAAGATTAAGATTCCCCATCCAGTTGTTGCTGTGCCTTTTGAACCCAATCATTCCCAATGTTAGGGCCATAGCTCTGGAGTGTCATGGCTAAAATGGCCGCTGTTTCTTTAATGCGAATAAAGCTGGGTCAGCATGACTCAGCGGCTTGCAGCAGGTTGTATATATATAGTGAGAAATGTTAGTTTGGGCTGAGGCTGGTGTTTGGGTTGGTTGGTTGGTGCTGGTGTGTATAGTTATTCAGTCGTGTTTTGCACAAGGACTTTTTAAGAATAAAACTCTGCAAGGATATTCTCGTGGACTCTTTTTGTGCCGACAAGGAGACTGACAAGGAGATAAAGGGAGGTCAGAACCCTTTCCTTCTTTTTTTTGCTTTTTACAAACACTGACATGGAGTCCATGTCACATTGGATGCTGGGTGTTCTGGCATTCTTACTGGAGCTTCAAGGCCTCTTTCCAGCCCCTAAAAATTGCCTGCAGCCATCACCTGCATTAAGCCTGCTTTACCAGAACTGCCTGTTGGAATGCTTTTTTCCTTCATCACCTTCAGGCAGCTGGGTCGCGTTCTTGATGTGGTTGAACAACATTTTATCACGTATGAGATCTTTGCAGGTACCACCTCAGCCTCAATGACTGCTCCAGTTCTTGTACATTGTAATTATTTATATTTTGAAGGCTTGCACCCACCTTTTGATGGATTGGTCCTCGATATGGCATGCAACAGAACACAGTAACAGAGTGAACCCCCCCCCCACATACAACCCATACTCCTTAGCCTTTTCTTCTTCCAAAGATGCCCCGCAAGGCAGCAGAGGTTTAGGATAAGAGTTCTCCTTCTCCTAGATGGGCTACCTTCCCAGGTTGATGAGCCCCATCTATCCCTCACTTCCATCTACTACAGCGCATGCAAAAACTGCCTTCTGGATCGTTGAATCCACTACTAGTCTTATCTGCTCAATCTGCCAGAGCCTGTCTTTGCACACAGGGCAAGCCACTAACTCACCACTGAGGGTTTGAGGCTCATCAGCTACCCTCACCTGGTTTAGCCAGCCAGTTAAAGCCGTTTCCAGGGTGTGGCCACTGTCACATGCTGACAGCTTCTAGGAGCCACAGGTGAGAGCTGAGTGCAGGGTGGGGACCAAAGGTGGACAAGATACCCCAGAAAGAGCACAGCATGCCCCCCAGCAGAGGTAGTACCCCTCCCCTAACACCCCATACACTCAGCCTTATAGTGAACCTTGTTGATGATTGAACCTTGAACTTTCTCCATGTAAAGTAGGTGCTCTCCCACCAAGCTGAGCTATAGCCACTACAACTCATTGGCAGTGCCTGTCCAAAACCCAAATCAATGTGTTCCTATTGATACATCAAAATAATTTGAGAAGCAGAAGTTTATTAAATTGGTTCGTTGTAACTACATATTCTGTTGCTTATTTGCACCACTACCTCACTGTGATTTACCAAACATGAATGCTGTTGCTAGGCTGCAAGCTGAGGGCAAGGGCTGGGGCAGACTTTGGATTCATTTTGTAAATGCATTTTCACAAAAACAACTGAAGCATGAGTAGCATTGATGCGTATCAGTAGAAGGAAGGAAGCTCTGGATGAGGACAGCGCTTGTCCTATCTAATCTAATTATTGTACTTTGCTCAGAAGCTGTACCAGTTGCTAGGCTCTCTGAAGGGATGTAGTGACTCACCCTCTTAACAATTTTCCATTTCCCCCTCCCCCCAGTTTGCTGAATACACACACACACACACACACACACACACACACACACACACACACGGCCTTTATCTCACTGTAACTAGGCTATGGTTGAAACATCTCCCTCCATTAGTATTTTGAAAGAGAGAGAAGAACCAACTGTTTTTTCAACTTGCAAACACTTTCTTTGCGATGTGGGATGGAACCACTTCGTAGCAATTCCCATATTGGCCTGGTCTGCATGTCGCAATGAACCATAGTTAAAATAAACTATGATTTAATGTGATGGTTTAATGTGATGTGTGCACCAGGCTGTTGTGAATATAAAGTCAAAGCAAGCCATTTCTTTCCAGTGGTCACCAGCCAAGTAACTTGTTTATGAACCTGCTAGTAAACTGCTAGTGTATTGAGAAAGCGCAACACACTTAACTATTTCAAGGCAGGAAAACAAAACACGTCTGATGGAACCATATGTAGTTTGCTTCTGTACTATTTCCAGTGTCTCGCTTAGTTTCAGCCTAAAGATCAATGCGTTACAAAATGATATGTACATTGGAAACAAATGAAGACCCAGTTAAGGCTTCTGCAGAGCAGAGTTCACCTGTGAGCATCTTTGGATTTATTGTTGCTGATGTAGTAGTTAGATTGTTGAACCTGGGAGACCACTGGGTAGCCTTGAGCCAGTCACTGCCTTTCAGCCTAACCTACGCCCAGAGTGGTGGTGTGGGGATCAAATGAAGAGTGGGACAACCATGTTTGCCACCTTGAGCTCCTTGGTGAAAAAGGTGGAATAGAAATACTATTAATAAATGTACTTAATTAATTAGTTGCAGGTAAAACTAATGAAATGAAATCACAAAGACTTATGCAGGAGGTTTGAATGTAATCTTAAGCATTTTGTTTTGAAAAGAAGATTCATTTCATCTTATCATAATGCACACTTTTGCACAGGTTTCTCTCTGTTTATTATTTATTTACAGTATTTATAGCCTGCTCTTCATTGAGTGTTTTGAATCCCGGAGTAGGGAACAGAATAATAAAAATAATACACACAAAAATTACAAAATCATATAAAAAAGTCCAATAAACAAGTTAACAATTCTGTCACAAAGTAGACAAGCAGCAAAACAACGGCAAAAATTTAAATGTCACATTTAACCAAATGCCTAGGTAAAAAACAACAACAAATACAAGACGTTCAGACAAGAAATTTTTCCTCATTTGAGATGGTGCAATATTTGAATCTCTATACAGATATACTGAACTTGGTGATAACAGCTATTACATACGTGCTATGACTTTAAAAAGAAATTGTGCAAAGTCTTTTGTTATAAATGGAATTAATTTGTTGGCTGCCATGCATCATGCTGTTTCCTTTCACATAATCATATTGCTGTAACAGGCAGCTAGGATAATTAAGTGAACATTACAACCCTAGTAAACAGCAATGGATATGATAAGTTGCTTGCATTCTGTATAGTAGTCCATCTTGAATCGATAAGGTGCATACAGTAAAGCTGATCACACGTTTATGACATCAACTATTTTAAATCTCATTAAAGATTTGTTCTTTAAAAAAAATATTCACAACACTAGCAGTGCTGTCCAATACATGCCTACTTGGAAGTAATTAAGTTCAGTGTTTTGTTCAAGTATATTCTCTTCTTAACAGAGCAGTTGGCCCAAGCTAAATGTAGTCTGTTCTGATTTTTTAAATCAGTTCTTAAATCAAACTTTTGTGAATGGGAGGTTTTGATTCATACACTTGCATGCCACTGGGATCCACATTTGTTTCTCTTGATTTAGATAACAATTTACAGAATTTTTGAATTTTAACAAGAGGGCCGTAATAGCCATGGGTCACATGATCTCCTTGGAAGCCGTTGTGAGTGCTGCTGTTTCTTGTGGCTGGGATGAGAATCTTTGCTTTCATGTTATGTTTCTTTAGCTGTCTCAGTTGCCTTCATGAAGGCAATATGCTCAAAAGGCTCAGTAATTGGAAGGTGAAGGTGTTTATTCCTTGCTGCATTTCTTATTTTATTCTGTAACTGGGTTTCACAGTCCCTATAGCACCAACAAAAAGTGGCAAAAGGTAATTGGAATTGCTGGCCTATTGCTTGCCACATTCTTGCCAATGGTGCTGAATATCATATGTATGTACAGTACAATATCTGGTTCACTGATGTGCATCTTAGTTGCACTGGGTTTCTGGTGCTTGGTTCCTTTGGAAGGGATGTATCCATACATGGGTTTCCACCATTAAATAGCTCTTGGTAGGGGGATCCTTCATAGCACTCTGTTGCCTTCTTCCACATAAGTTAGTGGCTCCCACTGATAAAGTTTGGGGGCTACTGTTGGGGAAAACATAAAGGTGAAATGATCTCCCTTTCCCCTGACATTGGACAGGTCCCACTCAATTTTCCACCTATGCCTGTAACCTTTCTCCACTTACTACTTGGTTATTTCACTCACTACTTCTCAGTTGCAGCTCCTTTGTTCTTTCCTACAGAAGAGGCATTCATTTTTATAAGGGGGTGGAATCATGCAAAGCTGGGATCCTACCCCAGATTACCATTAAACGGCCTCGGTCCAGTATACCTGAAGGAGCGTCTCCACCCCCATCGTTCTGCCTGGACACTGAGGTCCAGCGCCGAGGGCCTTCTGGCGGTTCGCTCACTGTGAGAAGCCAAGTTACAGGGAACCAGGCAGAGGGCCTTCTCGGTAGTGGCACCTGCCCTGTGGAATGCCCTCCCACCAGATGTCAAAGAGAAGAACAACTACCAGACTTTTAGAAGACATCTGAAGGCAGCCCTGTTTAGGGAAGCTTTTAATGTTTAACAGACCACTATATTTTAATACTTGGTTGGAAGCCACCCAGATTGGCTGGGGAAACCCAGCCAGATGGGCGGGGTATAAATTATTATTATTATTTTTATTATTACACATCCAGTCACTAAATCCAGAAAATAAATACAGCCCATCACAATGATGGACACTTTGCTAGTGTCCTAACTAGTGTTTCAGTGGCTTTCCTTTGATTTTTCTCTGTTCTCGACCTTGATTCTAAAACTTAGCATTGTGGAGCTGTTCGACAGTGGAACAGACTCCCACAAGAGGTGGTGGACTCTCCTTCCTTGGAGCTTTTTAAGCAGGTTGGGTGGTCATCTGAGATGTTGAGATTCCTGCATTGCAGGGGGTTGGGCTAGATGACTCATGGGGTCCCTTTCAACTCTACAGTTCTATGATCTATCATCCAGTGCTGGCTCCCACAAGAAAGTCAGCATTATGGTCCCTTGCTTGAACACCCTTTTGAAAAGAGAAACATAACTGAAGCATTACAGTGGTTTGTTTAAAAAGCTAATTTCAAATTACTGATGCGCGTGAGAAAAATCCCCACCTGCAGTCACAGCTTTCTGCCAGTTTCTATAGCTTAAATCTAGTCAAAATATCAATTCCACCCCCCACCTTGAAGTAAGTGTGGTACGTCAGTGATTCTCTACAAGATATGAAGCATATAAGATTCATATGCTGATGTGTGTGGGTTTTTTTTTTAATGTTATCTTTTTAAAAAAATACTTGAGAGAGCAAGGGACATGGGGGTTAGTTTCCCAAATAAATAGCGGAGCAGATGACTGGTCCTGAGGTTAGAGGTTATTTAAAATAAACTCCACTGCTAAAGAAAATTCTCGTGGTTGTGGGAAAATGTTTAATGGCTTGTTCTGATGACTTTCTGCTTAAGCTGCTGGTCAAAGCAGTAGGAGGGAGGCCTGGCTACTTTTTCACTGTGGTGGTGGGACCTTCATTTGGCTGCTGCCCAGTAGACTTGGTGTCACCCCCACTAGCTGGCTGGTAACAGTGAGACCTTTTTGAAGCCGTGAAAGAAACCCAGTAGAACAGTATGTTGCTACGGTCTGCTTTTCTGTGGCTTAGATTCTCTACCTATAAAAGAGGAACAAGCCTCGCTATTGTATACATAGCTGAAGGCATTCATAACTCCTAAAGCCTTCCGTGTTCAACTGGAAAGGAGCATTTGTCAAAGCGCAAAATGATGGCATGCTTCTAAGAAACCTTGGAATTCACTGTAATGGGATTTCTCGGTCTCTGGTTTCCTTGTGGAGGTAGAACATAAGACACTTTCCCTTTTATGCTATTTTGGCTGCTGAATATATATGTTCTGTTGTAACTAACAGCTAATCTAGGCCGTTGACCTGGATCCTTATGGTGAATGTAGCAGTTGTTTCTGGGATGGTGAGGGGAAAGGGAGCATGTCTGAGAAAAACTACCGAACAACCTTATCAGCTTGTTGAGCAGAGGTAGGAATTGGGCTCTGTTGGCTTTGCTCTGTAGCTTTCAGGGAACAAGGGTTTTCACTGCAAACTAGGACTAGCAGTGGAGTCCTGCAAACAAAAAGCTCTATTCCCAAAGTCAGTGTTTTATGATTGCATAGAGATGTTGGGTGAGGCGCATCCTTCCTGTGGCTGCTTTTTATTTTTCTAGATCCTGTTTATGAGCACTCTGTTAAGTGGCTGAAAGCAAAATGTTTCTCTGGCATATATTCCTTTTTGCCCGTCATTACAGCAGTGATCATGTGCAGCGTTAGTAGAAATTATCTGGCTCCTTTCTCTCATCCTACACCATGTGTATAAAACGGCTTTGCAGTTCAGCTTTCAGCAGTTCCCAATAAATATAATTTGCATGTTCAGCTTGCAAGTCTGAATTAGGGCTGAGGTGGATAGGAAGGTAGATCTAAAAGGGACAAGTGTTTGCTTCCATTGACACAAGACTTGGTTCATACCTAAAATGAAGCCTGTCTCTGTGAAAGCAGGCCTCATCATAGGATTTTTTTTCACTTATAAGCAAGTTTTTGTGAAACACTTATAGCTATAATGGGGTTAAAATGTTTGAGTAATCTTTTTTTCTGAGCCTTCTGTGTTAAATAATGTCTTTTTAGGCTCATTTCCAAACTTTTCATCTTCTGCTTAAAATATAAGGACAATAAAGCTAGCAGTCAGCTAGCTTCAGCGGAATGAGATGGCAGAATAGACTTGCAACACTTGAGATTGCAGGTGACAGAGGATTTAACAATTTTTGAACACAGGCCTATATCCAGCACAGAGTTAAGCATGCTTAAACAGTGGGCCGAAGGGGGGAAAGCCGGGTGGTGGTAGTTAGAAATACATTGTTACAGATTTAGAATTAGTGAATGTTAGAAATTAGTAAAGCGGTGGAATGTAGATAATATTTGGAGTATTGAAGGGAAGATGCCGGGCCAGCGGGGAAAAATATAGGCTGAGCTTCCTTTCCAGGCCAGGGTCTCACCTCGGATATTTATTTATTTTTATCTGTTAAATTTATACACCGCCTCCATTAAAAAATCTCAGGGCAGTTCACAGAATAGAGGCCATGAGCATGACAAAAGGTGTTGATGGCTCATCACAGAGAAATCCAGAGGTTCCCAAGGTTACGCTGAGCAAGGGTGTGGGTTACAGGGAAAATGTCACCTTTTAAAACTAGGCTTGGCAAACAGGCAGAAGGGGAGGAATTGCTTGGCAAGAGGTGTTTGGGGAACAAGGAGGAGGAAGTAGGGAGAACTCAGTGTGGGTGCTTTGGCAGGCTGGCACAGAGGCATAGAGATGTCTTGGAATCAGATGCGGCACTGCTGTGGGGAGGAGTTCCTTCTTGGGATGTATTGCTCTGACCTCTCTCCAAAGTAGAGCCAGGTGTAAATATGCGTTGATAAACCATATTTATTAAAGACATGACAGTCTCTGCTGTGTGTTGATTCCCAGCGGAAACATGACCCTGGGTAAGCAGCCAGAACCCCCTAGAATCTCGCTGCTGCTCGGCAGGTTCTGGGGATGGCACACAACCTTTGCAACAATATGACTTGATGAGATTCGTTCATAGCTGGTAAGGCTTTACTCAGTGGCTTGTGAGCAGTCAGTTATGGAGCACATGCACCACCTGCATTGCTAGAGCATTTTATTATATAAAATTCAGAGAGGTAAAACATTAAAGTGTGGAAATAAACTGTTTTTCAGTGCTTCAAAAATAATCTCCCTTTCTCTTACAAGTGAAACAATAGGTCACTTTTCACACACTTTTATTAACAGTAAAAAAAAATTGTTTTGTGACCTTTGGGCCTTGTATCTCACCTTTGGGCCTTCTGTTGACCATCCCTGTTCTAACATGTTCATCTTAAATTAAAACAACAACAAGCATTCAGATACAAATCTCTGTCCTGAAAACCACAAGCACACACGCAAACAAAAACAGATCCATGCATTTAGTACAGGGGTTTTTTTTTACCTGACATTAGAAAACTTGCAGCCATCACACAGTTATAATTAAATTTGGTTTCAAAATCTTAGGCAATAATTAATTTAATAGTTTATAAAATTACCTTCTCCCTGTAAGCCTTCTTGTAAACTTTCAGTTCAAAACATATATAATGTCTGGCATTCAATTGAAATAATTGAATGTCTTTGTTCAGTGCCATCTGTTCCTTCACTGCCACTTTCTTTTCAGTAAACGGGCTTAATTCTTCCTTCCGTCTGAATCAAGGCATATGGTGCACTGAATTTCAGCTTTTACCACAGATTCTTCACTTAGTTGCAGGATGGTGGTAGACTGTATATGTACTGGTTGCTTCTCTAGTTAATGTGCAACTTGATTTTTTGAGGAGTGGGGGCAAATTCAGGGCAGTCCTAATCCCTTGAGCAGCGCTGCTGGATGGGGTGCAAATTTGTCAGGGAGAGCCTCTGCTGCTGTGGAGGTCCCTGCTGTGTGCCTTCCAGAAGCTACCGCTGGTGGTGGTGCTTGTATTGAAATACTGCTGAACATTTAAAATTTTTGTTCCTTGATTTTCATCAAAGGAATATTTAATTGAACACAGTGTTGATTCACATTGCTGCCCTATTTCGGGATGGTGATAGTAGTCTGGAGAAATCAGTATTGGTAAAGTCACTGGATTCAGAACACATTGTCTCTTCTTTCTGTTAAAAGATGCTTTCCGTTTTTACGCCCTCAGATATAGAACATGCTACTGTATTGCACAGATTCCATAACTGATATGTGCTTTGGAATGTATACTTTTTCCTCTTCTTTTTCTTTTGTTCTTCTTTGTCCTCCAAATATTTGCAATGCTTATTTCAGTTGTTCTGCTTCACGTTGAAATGTATGTTCTTGCAAATACCAGTGTGCTTCCAGTGGGACTTCAGCCTGCTGGAGTACCTTACGCCTATAATGCCTCTCCATGCATTCCATCACAAGTGGATAGGTTGCCGGCTCAAATTTGTTGGCGAACAAGTAGGGAGATTCATGGATCCACTTTAAGTCCCCAAGACCATACACACAAATGTCTCTGACATAATGGCCTGCAAAAGTGAAATAGCAAATTGACAACCCCAGATTGCATGCAACACAGAAAGGGAAATATGTGGTGGACATTTTACATTAGAGGTGGGGAAAGGCAGTTCTCTGTTGTTTAAGCAAGGTCCCACTAAACCAGGCATAGGCAAACTCGGCCCTCCAGATGTTTTGGGACTACAATTCCCATCATCCCTGACCACTGGTCCTGTTAGCTATGGATGATGGGAGTTGTAGTGCCAAAACATCTGGAGGGCCGAGTTTGCCTTATGGCTGCACTAAACCCTAGGATTCCTTTTTTTTTTTTTAACCACATTTGCTTTTGATCCTGCACAAATACTATCTCTCTGAACATGATCAACAAAGGATGGGACTTCTTAGACGTGCAGTATCCATCATAAATGCATCCAGATCTGTTTCAAAATTAATGCAGATCTTTAAGGAATAAATGAACCCTTTTTCTTATTCACAAACCATGTGTTTCTTAGGGGCAAGCTAAATAAGTTTGGTACTGTATTAAGGTTAGTTTGTCAGATTAGGAATGGGACCCAGGTTAAAATCCCCACCCAGCCATGAAGCTCACTTGAGGTGAGTTGTGATGATAAACTGAGGGGGTGATGATCGTGTATGCTACCCTGAGCGCCATCACTGAAAGCTGGGGGATATAAATAAACACATTGCTGTAAAATTGCTACTGGATTCTCAGCCCATTATATCTGTTCCTACATACGTCAGTGCATGTTGCTTTTTAAAAAATGCTTTGTGAATGAATATTGAGGTACGTATTGGAAACCAATTACAGGAAAGGAGTTACAGTTATCCAGTAGAAGCAACTCATCCCTTCACCGGCTGTAGTTTTATCAGCTCTGTTGCTGTACAGCCTCCATTTCCTCAGTGGGGAGTCTGCTGCTCAACTTGCAGGTTTCCAAATGCATGGAAGTTGTGCTTTCTTTGTGTTTGGCAGATGGCTGTCCCAGGGGATGTGTGCTGTGTGCAGTTTATTATATTTACCTTTGCAACCGTTGTGGCTTTTCCCTTCTTGATCTTTCCACTTGATAGCACGTATGTTTCCTTCCCACTGTGCATCTGGTGTTGCACCTGGAGCATCTAACAACCAAATTGAAAGCAACATTAGCTGTTATTTTGTTTGAATTCATAGGCCACCTCTCAGTATTGTTACTCCCAAGGGGTGGCTAGCAATCCCGAGCTTTTCTGGACTGGGGGTTCCTCTTCTATTTGCAGTTCCAATATTTCCTCATCCCATGAGATACACTAAATATTCAGCAATCATAGCTCTCTTTAGAAAAGCACTGCGTTTTGTTCTGAAAGGTGGTGGTAGTGCAGGAGTCCTTCATCGCTATGTCAAAATTCAGTGATGCAAGTCCCAACATCTGGAGAGGCCTCTGAAAAATGATGCCCAATATGAACTTGCATGGCTCAGGGGTGCCAATTATTCTCCATTAGAGCACCACATGTTCCAGAAAGATGTGATCGTGCCTGATGTAGGGAGAGTGCTTCAGCATAGGACTGTGGCATAACACCCTTTATAATTCCCCATTGCTTGCAAGGAGCAGCCTGCCAGGAGCTCTCTAAGGAAAAGAAGGAAAGGGAGCTTAGAAGGCTGTAGATACTACTAGAATGAATTCTACTGACTCTGCTATTCCTGGCAGGCAGATAGGAGATGCTGTTGAGAGAGCTTGCATGAGTGAGACCTTTAATTCCAGTCTCCAGTCTCATGCTCATACTTCTAAATCTACGACTGCAGACCCTCATATGGGACAATTCCACCAACCTAGAAAGGGGGTGTCCCACTTAACCAAGGTTTGGGCCTCCCCATTTAGCCTGTGAGCAGTTTTGTCAAAGGCCATGCCCATACGTTCTACACCCGTTGGCCTATGTGACACCAGATGTGTAGCAGGTAAAGAATACAACTAGATTGACAGAGGGTTTATGGGCACCACCAGTCAGCTGACACCCAGTACTTGCATAGTGCTGGGTGTGGTGCTTTGCAAGCCTCAACACTCAGTTGATAAGCCTTTAGGAGATAGAATTTATTTTCAAACCACATGGGCAAAAAATTGGTTGCCTGCCACCATTGTGCTGAAACTTGGCCTATCATCTGGATCTAGTTCCTCCTTATTCCTGTTATAAACATTGCCTAGAACACCTAGTATTGTAACAGTTTGTGGAATTGGTAGACCCTATATCAATACCGAGTGGTTTTACGGTGTTGTTTTTCTGTTTAAAGGTAGAAGAGGCCTGGTTTCTTTTTTTAAAATATACATTCAGATAGGACCTAAGGATTGAAAAAAAAATCTGCTTTTCCTGCCTATAGTTTTTTATAAAAACAAAAAACACAAGAACAACAACGAATGGGTTGGGTGGAGTCAGGAAAAGCCCCTTAAAAATCCAGATTTTTTTTTTTTCATTTCGTACCTGGCAAGTTGACATCACATTTCAGTGTTGAAAACTGTTGGTTTAATATTTGCTCAATACTGAAAGGGTCAAATGATGGGGAAGTAGCTTAGGGAAGCTGAACTCACTGGCTCCTGGATTTGAATATTCAAGACTTGGAAACAGTGTTCAGTATAAATAGCTGCTTACCTGGTAGGCGGTTGAGGGTGACCCAGTAGTGCTCATCCGGACTATAGGTATCCCTTGACCATTCAAGCAAATCTCTTGCACGTGTATCAGTCAGTATAAACTCTACAAATTCTCTTGTGAGTACATAGTAGGCACCCCCAAAATAAATAGTCAAATTATGGGGAGGTTCACTTTTCACATTCTTCGTGGGATACACATAAGATTTTTCTGAATGCACATATTCTTTGTAACTCACATGTGTCCGGTATTTCATATGAGGCGGTTGAACAATTCCTGGGGTCATATTTTTACCATTCCATTTGCTTTTGATGTACTGCATAAGTTCCTTATTAGTTTTGATGGGATAATCCTGGCCACAAAGATTAATAACATAATTCCATTGATTTTTTGAATGAATCAAGTCCTTCATACAGTTGATATCAGCTTGTAATCTGGAAAATCCTGCATAGACAACATTCTCTGTCCTCGAAGCGATAAAAATATTTTCAAAGCAGTTAACCAGGGTTTGCACAGCCGACTTGTAATCCTTTGATGATTTTTTGTCAATGTGTATACAGTAAACATTCTGAGGCACATAAATGGCTCTGAGTAATTTTATAAACATGTCCAGCTCCTTGTGAATGGTGATGATGTACGCGAAGGAGAAGTTGCCTTCTTCTTCTGACAGAGGACTTGTAATGAAGTGGAGTCTCTTCTGAAGTGTCGAGCAGTTGCAAGGCGTCTGTATGCAGGTAGACATTTCTTGCCTGCGGATAACCTGCTGGCACAAGTGGCCAATTTGAGGAGCAGCATCTTTCCCATCAAAGAGGGCCGAGCAAAGCTCATCGGGGTAATCGCCACACTCTGCTAATTCTGGGAGGAATTTTTGCTCATCGCCTTCCTTGGGGATTGTATTCCTTACGTAGACGAAAGCACAGATGATAATGCAACCCACGATGCATATAAAAAAGCCTGATTTTGCTGTCTCAAGTAGGTTCATCTTTTGCACTCCAGTTGTTTTGTTCTTACCATTGTTCAGTGAAACAGCGTTCAGTTGTACCTGTGAGGGGGAGAAAGGAAAATTAGTGTTTCGTTACCTTCGCCCTGGTGATGTGTTCATTCTGTTAGAGGCAACCAGGATTGAACTTGTGGTGAAAATTTTGTTTCCTGAAAGACAGGCTTAATTGTGGCTTAAGCTTCTGCAGTTGGCTGTAGGTTTTTGTTGAAGCAATTTTCAGTTTTTGTTCCTGGTAAAACCAGACATGATGGTGGCAGGTGTGGTTTTTATCAAGTCCATTCTATTGATATCAGCTCAGCAATTCTGCAGTTTCTTTAGGCTGAATATACCTTGTTCCTGGAAGGGTGAAGACAGGGTTTAATTCTGAGAAAAAATGCAATGTCTAATCTTTTAAAACCAGGATCCAAAGAGCTATTTAGTTGCATCTAGCTCTTTTAATTTGTTAATTATTATTTTTTTGTATCCACACCCCCTCCCCGCCTGCCCTTTGTGCAATTGCTTTTGCAACTTCCCTGGGTTTACCGTTCAGTATTTTGAGGGGCGGGAGCATAGTTGCTGGCTTGAGAGACACAATGCAAAGTCCTGTTGCTTATGTGGGTCTAGATGAACAATTGTCTGGATCCTGGCAGTGATTTTTAGCATGCATGCTATCATATATATCAGACATGTCCAACCCTTCGATCGCAGGGGTGTTCCTGGTCGATCGCGGGACTAATTAACCCCCCCAAAAAAGCTCAACAACTTTGGTTAGTACCCCAAAAAGCTCGAAAACCCTTGGCAATAACAATGGGTATATCACTGCCAGGTTTTTTTATACTGGGAGTAGATCGCAGTCTCTTGAAAGTTGGATGTGCCTGATATGTATGATTCACTATCCCTTTACTTAAATGGGTTTTTCTCCAAGAAGAGTAGGGATCTTCTGTTCTAGTAATACAACCAATACATTACCACTTTTACAGCAATTTGTCACTGCAGAAAAGGCCACACTGTTGCCACTGTTGTAACAAAGTTTAAATTAAAACACTTTTATTATTGAATGCATTTTATAAAATGAAAGTGTTTAACACACTTCAGTGTTCTCCTAGGTAAAACATTCTAACCGTAGCAACATTGTTTTGCCTTGCTGTACTATGTAAGTTTGATGCTTCCAGACCTATTTCAGCAAAATTGTTTACTATTTCACATGTTTACCTTTCTGAATGTGGTCTTACACAAACTTGACTTCGTTGTCACATCCTATGCCTCTCAGCACAGTGGTCTGTTTTCTTGCAGCTCAGAAGTCAAGTCTCTGTCCTTGAACTCTTAGATGCTGGATATATGCAGTACTAGAGGGGAAAAAATATTTAGCAGAAGGAGCAGTCCATTGAAATGCTTTGTGACCCTAAATAGGTGGTCAGGCAGTATGGATTTCACCATGTTTTTTCAGGTTTGAAAACTTTATTCAGTAGAAATAATGCCAATATGTGGAATCAAAAATATCATGTGGTTGCTGTTTTGTCCAGCACTGATGATAATTTGAGTTCCTCCTATCTGATCAACAGCCAGCACAGCAAAATCTTTAGATTATATTTTTTTATTTAGCTGGTGTTGTGTTGGCTTTTTTTTGGTAATATCTAAGCTTTAGTTTTAATCTCAACCTGCATACATATTCTGACTGCAAGCTTTCAAGGGACAACATGCAAAACAAAAACGAAACACATTCTGAAGGCACTCGCAGAAGAAATGCAGCTCGTTTCCCTTACCCGTCTATCCTGGTCTTCAAGTCAGAAGAGTGTCCTTTCCCCCGATTCATTGTGCTGATGAAATCCTTTCTGTGTAGTGCTAGATGGAAGATGCATCCATTTTGCTGCTTACTCCTGTCTCTGCCTTAGTCACACTGCTCTTCTGCGGTGCTGCCTGTGCGGGCCTAAGGAAAACATCAGGAATAGTAGTCCCAGCAGAATAGCGTTTGCTTGGAGGCTCAGAGGGGATTGGCTTACTGTGTAAACATGCACATGGAAGCAGTCCGGCGTATTCTTAATGCAAGCCTCATGCGTCCGCTGAATCTGCAAAGGTTCAGTTCTCGCATCAGGTTCTGGATGATGTGAGGAAGGGGGAGGGAGAAGGGGGAGGAGGGAGCCTTTGAAAGGTGGGCGCAAAGTTTTCTCAGCAAAACAGAATCACGCTTGCTCTGCGATTGCAGTCTGCTGCCAAGTGACTAACAGAGCCAAGAATAGATTAGCATAATGGACATTATGTACCCTGTTGTGAGGGTTACGAGTGTGTTTAAGGGGTGTTACAGTAGGGAAGCTCTGGCTGTGCCACAAAGCCAGAAAGGCTGTGCTACGGTGCATGAGCAATTTTTTAAAAAAGGGAGCTGAAAATTGCTCTGGATTAGGCAGACCTACGGCTGATGTTGTAACAACACTGCCACCGGGAAGTGCGTGAGCAGAGCGTTGGGGGTCAGCAAGTCCCTACAGTTCACTAAAGGCTTTAAAAGCCTCTGCACATGTAAACATCACTGGAAAGAAATTTGCATCCTTAAGATCCACCCTGCCTACCGAGACAGACTGAAGCCACTTGCATTTGGAACTGACATTTCCCTGCTCTAAGAGGCTAGGTAGGAGGAGAGCCAGCAGCGGCTGTATTCAAGGTCAAGCTGTGGCAGGACACACAAAATGTGACTCCAGACACGTTTGACAGGAAGTGTCACCAGGACATCACGCTACAGCATTTCACAGATGGAAAGAGGGATGTTAAACGCAGTATAAGGAGTCTCTCTAGGAGTATATTGCATTTTAAAACGGGGTTTCAGAGGTTTTAGGGGGTTTTGAATGTCTTATGTAGATTTTTCAATTTCATTGTGGGACAATGACAATAAAAATATTGTATTGTATTGTTCTTCCCTGCTTGCCATGCCACTGTTTCGAACACAAAGTATTACTGCCCGAGCAACAGCATCAAAAACAGATTGCTGAAGACTCTTCTCCACCTGCCGGTGTCTCTGTTCTGCAGATATTTCAAAGTTAAGGTTTTGTTCTTTTGAGTAGACATGCTAGGAAAGCAACATTGTCCTAATAATATTTCATCAGCAATTCAGAATGAAGCAAAAGAGGAAACGGCCCTAGCAGCACTGATGCTTTAGTGTTAGTACGTTTGGGTTGACGTGCATTTGCACTAGAATTTTTTTCTGAGGCTGCATGTTGTGACAGTTTTCTGAGGCTGCCATGGTTTGACATTGTGTATCCTGCCATAGTTTTCCTGGCCCTCCTCATAAGCTCCTCCTTCTTTTTATGTTCCTCTTTGAGTGGCTTTTCCTGATTGTCTCACACCCATTATATATCCAGTCGTTGATCATTGCAGGTAAAGGCTTCCTGCAGGTACCATCTTATCAGGTGGTCTCCACACAATATAGGAATCAGGCCTTTAGTATGGTGGTACCAACCCTTTGGGAATTCCCTCCGGTTAAATATTAGGTGCCCTCACTGTTATCTTTTCAGTACCTACAGAAGACTCTCCTCTTTCGACAAGTCTTTTTAGTAGAGACCTTTTCTAGTATTGCAATTGTTTTTAGATATTTTAGTTGTTTTGTCGCTTGTGCGTTTGCCACCCTGGACTCTTTAGGGAGGATATAAAGGCAATTAATAATGCCATTTAGTTTTTCTTTACAAGTGATTTCAGTGCACCTTAAAGTGCACCAAATTTATTACAACGTAGCTTTCATGGACCACCACAGACAGAAGTCCATGCAAGCTAATATCATAATAAATGTGTTAGGCTTATAAAAGTGCTATTCAGACTAGACCCTCTGAAATCATTGCACAAATACTCTGAGTATAACTTAGTTGCATAAATCTTTATGTATACAAAGGAAGCTCTTGTTTTTGCTGTAATGCTCTTAACACAGTTAACACAGAATTTTAAACCGTCTAATTGATAAAGAGGATGATTCCTGTGCTGGATCCAAAGAGGAGGGGCAACAGAAACAGGATGGCTCTGGATAGTTATTTAACTTCTAGAAACTTAATGAAACAATGCATACAAAATTAAAGGTATCCCTGAAATCATAAGCACCCCTTGAAAAATAGAGACAACATTTCACCAACAATAGATGTAAGGTGGTGGAGGGATTATCTATCAGATTTCACCTAGAGCAGGCACGTCCAACTTCCAAGAGACTGTGATCTACTCCCACTATAAAAAAAAACTGGCAGTGATCTACCCATCAAAGTTGTTGAGCTATTTGGGGGGAGGATGAGCCAAAGTTGCTGAGCTTTTCTTTTGGGGAGGCCATCGGTGTCCCAAGAACATCCAGGATCGACCAGAGACACCCCGTGATTGACTGGTAGATCGTGATCGACCTGTTGGACGCCCCTGACCTAGAGTTTTGCAATATCCACCATCTTTACTCTGTTTTTCAATCTCTGATTATCATGTTGTAGAAACTTCACTACAATCAAAGAGCATTTTCCTTTTTTTATATATAACATTTGAGTATACAATTGAAGCATATTTTGAGACTTCCTTTTCCTTATTAGCTATTTAGAGGGATTCGTGGGCCGAATCTCATAGGATAATAGAACGACACCTGTGTTCAGTTTGTGCCGCAAAGGCACAACAGAGCTGCTGACGGGATTGAAGCAGATAGAGGTACTTGGAAGTAAACCTTTACAGACCCTGAGTAAAGTACAGCCATTCCTTTCTTACTAACTGCTGCAAGCTTGAGAAAAGTTATTTTGTAATGGTGATGTGTGTATTAATGTTTAATGAGGAGGGGGCCAAAGCTCAGTGGTCAAGTCTGTGCACTGTATGCTGTCAGTCACTGGTTCATTCATCAGTGCCTTCACTTTAGGGTTTCAGATAACTACTTCAACTGTTTTTGAAGAGCTACTGTTTTTGTAAACACTACTGTGCTAGATGGAAGCTGTTGTGAGACTCATACAATCTGTAGCTCTGTCAATGATAGATCTTCACCATATCCAGATTTCCTTTTCTGCTTCTTAAAGTATGCATTATGAGTCTCGGGATTAGTTCTCACATTGCGTTTTCCCTAAATACATTGTGTGAAATTTCATGTGTAGATTGTCACTTGCCTTTTCTTGCCTATAGTTCACAGCATGTACACAGTGGCTCAGTTCAGACATAATGCCAAACCATGGTTTGGTGCATAGTCTCTCACACAGGGGCTCCCATTTCAATAGGTTTTTTTTAAAACAACAACACAAAAACACAAAACCATCTTTGGCCAGTGTTATGTCAAATTATGATAGTACCTCACCTCCAAATCAGTTTGCAATAAATAAAATAAAATAAAATTTTAAGTTTGCATTTGCAAATCATAGTTTGGGAGCACTTAATGTGGTTCAAATGTTCTAGTATGTAGAAATTTTTACTGGAATACTTGTAAACTTTTAAAGATAGCAGCATGTACTTACTTGTGTTGTTTGCATTTAAGAAAAAAGTAAAGGTATTGAAAACTGTTGACACAAAATTAGGAACCCAAAGAATTGTGGTTGATGCGCAGACTCACATACTTGCTAGAAATAATCACTTGAAAAGCATTAATTACAACTTGGAAACTGCCACAGTTCCTCCTATTTTATTTGCAGTTAGGTACCTATTCATTGTTACTAGTGAACATACAAAACTGATTATTTGTCCACAGAAAAATAAAACACGAATTTCCCCCCAGGAAATTTTCCACCCCATATCACATGCCCACAGATGTGGTCCTAAGTTGCCAAACCATAGTTCATCATTTCATCTGAGCCCATGTTAGGTGCATTGAGAAACCATGGCTTGTGGCAAGTTCCCAGCATCCGTGTAGACAATAAAAGACATGTGCTGAAGATTTCATACTGTTTGCTCCATGCGAAGTGGCACTAACACTGCGCCATGGTTCTGGAATAGCTCAGGGTGAGCAACCTTTTAATGTCCAGTGCTCAAAAATCCTGCATATTTTGTAGAACACATAGCATAGCCATAGCTTCATGAATAAGATAAACTGCCTTGTCCACAAAACATAAATCATAAAGCTTGGATAGACCAGAAGGGCATCGGGTCTAGCTGTCTGTCCCAAGACAGTATCTTCCACACATCAGTTTCCTCCACAAATTAAACCACATGCTTGAGAGAGCCGCACACCACAGAGGAAGACTTGCTGCCAGATTCAGGCTGGAGTTTGTTGGGTGGGGGGAGTTAAAAGCAACAGTAATGTGGTGGTCTGAATGGCCTAACCCTGGGGCATATCGTTTGATTGCTCCTTCCTGCAGTGTAAGCAAAACAGACCACCACCTTCTCCTTCCCTAAAAGATGTTTAAGAATAGGAGCCGTGGGTGAGCTCTCGGAATTCAACAGAACCTGAACACACTTAACCAGTACAAGTGATGGCCACTTTTATTGTCCCTTTCTTTCATTTTTCAGATGAAATCTTTTCTCTTTTTAAAATCAGAAACTGCAGTGAAATATTACTGCCAACTAGAAACCAACAGCTGTAACGCTATACTGTATATGTAACACTAGATAGTTAGTCTGTTTTGCCTTGTTCAACATGTTTATTCGCAAACAAGGATTAACTGTTTAAAATTGTGTTCCAAAAATGCTAATCTCAGGAGTTAGAGGAGGTGACTGACATGGGATTGTTTATGGTAGGGGTGAAATTGGCTGACTCACAAGGATTTCGATTTTTAAGTGAACCAAAAGAGCCCGTTCTCCAGTTTTAGTTGTTTGGTTTTAGCTCAATACCTACTAAGAAAGAGATTGGCACATTTATTCAAGAAAATGCTTTGGCTGAAAATAAATGGGTAATAGACAGGTGTGAATCTCCACCCCCCTCCCCCGGTAAAATTCTATATATGTCTACTCAGAAGTAAGTCCTGTTAAGTTCAAGAGTAAGCAAATATTGGATTGCGCTGTAAGTGACCCTGATTTTGAAGCAGGTTGTAATTTAATTTTTTTAAAAAAACACCATAAAGTTAAGAAATAATAAACTCACCCTCTGCTGGAAAAGGCAGACTGTTTGCAGCCAAATTTGAGAAATGAGAGAGAAAATTCTCAGGATCCATTGCCCTTCAGGCAGATTCAGACTTCCCTTTCCCATGCGGTCCTTCCCTTTCTCATGTGGAGACCTTCCATCACATGAAAGTAGTTAATAATTAACGTGGAATGTTTGTATTTTAAGATTAGTTTTCCTTAACCACTTAAGTCCCGTGTTTTTGGATTCAGCAGCAATAATGTTCTGGATGACATAATTAAAAATAGCTTCTGTTTTTCTGGATTTTGTTGTTGTTGTTGTTGTTCAGACAGCCTTTTAAGGCAGTGAAACCAGTCTTTTTAAATGAGATCTGTAGATAAAGCATTGCTGTTGATTATAAATAGTCTTGGTATGGCTTTAACCTCTAGGCTGCTAGCAGAGTACAGTGAACAATGTGAAAAAAATCTTTTGCTTTTCTTTTTCTTTTTTTAACTCTCCGGTTGCTGAAACTTTCCACTTGATGACAGGCATGTGAGAGGAGTGTAAGGATTTTTTGCCTACCAGGGAGGAGTGAAGAAATAATGAATCAGGCTGAGGAATCTGGCTTTGTGCCTTCCTCCCAATCTAAATAATTTCACTTCTTTCATCATCTTAATGTGTGAATGCTTTTGTGTTTCATTTAAGTGGTTGGTTTGGAAGTTTAAATAATGATTTGAGAGCTGCGGGACGCATGGAGTGGGGGGAAAGAAATTTTAAATGGTGTCTATGCAGAATTCTGTAGCTTTGTTCTAATTCTCAGTTTTAACTAAAGCTGTTCTAATAATAATAATAATATGGGTAGACATTTGGATGCAATCAGGAGGAGCCATGCACATACGGAAATGGGTTTCTATGTGTATATTCCTAGCTGCCTTGAAAAGCACATATGCAATTAGGTGGGAGAGGAGTGCCCATTCTCCCCAGTTCAGCTGTTAGGACCATGCACTGAGCCCTGTTCTAAAACCAGAAATTGTTCCTATAAACTGTCTAGGGGGCAGCAAGGGTTCAATTTAATCCCCTACCATTCCTGCTTCATTAAACACTTGATCATTGTGCTTTTTTTGAAGAGTGCTTCATTCACACAGTGAGATCGAGCCTTTCAGGAATACTCAGTTATTTTAGAGAAGTGCTATTGTGCACGTGTAACACTGAAATTTTGTTTAAATTTTTTTTTAAAGGAGACTGCAGAATTATTTCCACAAAAGCTAAAGACAACTGACATTCTAAAATAGTTATTTATCAATGCTTTCATGAATTCCAAAGATATAAAGTATGGTTTAGGCTCTTGCCTACGGAAGCTTTTGCTACAATAAACCAGTTAAATCACCATCAACCATCACCAGCCATTTTATTGCATAATCTAGCCTTCACCAGCCTGTTGCCTTCCAGATGTTTTAGACTACAACTTCCATCAGCCCCAAGCAGCACGCGAGACTGATGGCAGAGCAGCATCCAGCAAAGATTTTTACGACAATTCCACCCATAGTGACAGACTATCTACGGAACAGATCTATGCCTCCCTCCCCTTTAAAAACAAATATGGCTGCTTGTAGAGCCATAGGAGTTTCAGGAAGTGTAGTCAAAGAAGGTGGCGATGTTTTGGGTGGTGACGACCGGGGACTGTTTGCAGTAGAGTTTTGTTTTTGTTTTTTTAAATGAAGCTTAAATGGCCATATAAGTACAATAAAATGTGTACGTTCCTGATGGTGCACAAAAAAGTTCTCTGTTGTGGGCTTAGCCCAAGCAGACATGCTGTATGTCAAAATGCTTGAGGCAATAAAATAGGAAACTGCCACTTTCTGCCCAGCTTTTCCTAAGCCCTATGAACCTTTTAAGTGCAATGTGGGGGTGGAGGGTGTTTTTAAAATCCTGCTCTTAATATGTGATCTTATTCATATCTAAGTATTTGCTTTCTTTTGTCTCCTTGCTGTACATCCTTGTTATGCCCACCTGTAAACACTTCAGAAAAATATTTGGGTTGCATCCAAAGTAGTGCTATGTGAATGCTCCATCAGTGGAAGGCTTTCTTGCTTGCACAGTGCTTTCCTCCTCCCTCTGTGCACTCCTTTAATCTGTTCTAGAGTTTCCCCCAACCCTCTGGAGTAGATTTGGGGAGGGCACAGGAAATGGGGAGGGAGGAGGATGTTTTGTTTTGCGAGTGTAAATCCCTGTCCTAATGGAACGAATGAATTGGATACCATCTCCTGAGTCTTAAGATACATTGCTTTTGGTGAGTACTGGAATTTGTGATGAGACGTTATCCATTTTCCTTCCCCACTAATTTTAAAGATGTTTTTTCATCATGACTGGAACTGGACAGTTCTACGTTATAAATGCATTGTTCTGTCTTTGAAGAGTTGCTGGCCTGCATAGATTGTATTCTGTATTTATGGCCCTGCTACGCAAGACATTAACTTTTAGGGCAGCACAATTAAAGAGAAGAGATTTGAGCCATAACTGCAACAGTTGGTTGGTTGGTTGGCTGGCTGGCTGGCTGACTGCAAGTCACTATGGGTTGCCCTGGGCAACATAAAACAGCCAACAGATTTAATAAATAATAAAAGAATATAGCAACATCATCTGCAGAACTGAATTAGATAACATTGTGCCTTTTGCCTCTCAAAAAGCAGGAAAATACCCTAGCTGTAACAAAGCTGCAATAGCAAATATCTGAGTCTGCTAGTGGGCCTCCCTCTGTGGTAAGGGGGCATGTGGGGCAGCCCTCTTTCAACTTGTGGAATGAGCTTCCCTCTGAGATGCACCTTGCACCATCTTTGCATGTTTTATGAACAATTGGTCAAGGAAACACTTCTTACCTAGGTCTTGGGTTGAGCGGGCACTTTCCTTTCTGCGTTGTTCTGTGCTTCTGCTTTTTGTTTTCGGTTAGCTTTCTGGTTTTTGTTTTAGTGGTTATATTTTTATCACTCATCCTGGAGCCATTTGGTGAATGGCGGACTATAAGTACATACAGTATGGCACGTTTTCTGCCACATAGGAAGTTGCATTATTTAAGGCCAGTCAATTTGCCCGTCTAGCACAGCATGGTCTATCTATCCTGACATCCTCAGGATGTGGTGATAGCCACCAATTTAGATGGCTTTAAAAGGGATCTGGACAAATTCATGGAAGATCATTCTATCACAGCCTGATACTGAGGATTCCAGAAACAGGTGATGACCTAACCTTCCTGAAATTGGCTGTAATGCAACCAGAGGTTGTTGACCTTACAGGGTGAACCGCTGACCTTCTAGAGACTAGCTAGAAACTGTTGTCTTATAGAGCTATTCCTGTTGGAGCAGGAAGGCTCATGGGGGCCCAGTTGATACCATTAAGCTCCAGAGCTGCTCTGTACTGCTACTCTTCTTCACAGGAGAGTGGAAACTGATTGCCTCTGTGAGTAGGGAAGATGGGTGAGAGCACTAGGAAGTGATGGTGTCTGCTGCATCTTCCTCAAGGTTAGATGGAACCTACCCCACCCCCTGCAAAAGAACCTCACCTTCTAGCACATGAAATATCACACACACAGAGACACACACACAAAACAACCAATGACAACCCCACTTCTTTCAACTCCCTCTGACTGGGCAGACCAGATTCATCCCTTCCCACTTTACAGGCAGATATGTTACAGTGGCTTTACACACAGGGCAGCCCAGCTATTCACCAAGGACAAGCCCATTCCAAAGAATAGAAGGAGGACAGCCTTTCTACATTGCATAATAGAACAACAGCTGCATTTATATGGTTGATTAACCTTCTTATTCCAGAATATAGGGATTATATTATTTCTTACAGGATAAGTAGGAGAGGTACTAAAATGTTGTCTGAGTGAGTTTGTTTTCCTCTTCCTCTCCCTTTTCCCCCTTTTGTTTTATGTCTTCTTAGGTTTTAGATTTTGAGTGGGGGCAGGGGCTATGCTATTTTTATTGGTTTGTAAGCCACTCTGATAGCTTTTCTGGCTAAAGACTGGGGTATAGATGTTTTGAAGAAGTAAATAATTTAGGTTCATGTTCTGTGAGTCTGCTACTCCCAGTGTGTCAGCCTCTTTATTTATAAATGAAAACAAAAATTAGAAAAACACAGTAACTCTCCAGTCCTCTTTCTTCCAAAGAAAACTTTCCCTGTGAAAGTTGCCCTGAACTCCCTTCAACTCCAGGAAGGAGAAACAGCACAACTACACAAAAACCATGAATTGTTGAAAAGCCTCTTGTTTCCTGAACATTCTTTTGCAACATCCTTGTTTATGTTGGCATAACAATGGTTTTCGCTGCCTATTCCAAGGATTAGTCTTCAGTAGTGGAGTAAATAACCTGTAGACTTTATTGCTCTTAAAAATAATTCTTTAAAGCCTTCTTTATAGTTATGGTTACATTACTCCAACCTGTCCCAGTTAACTACATTAATGCTTGAAAAAAGGCTTGATGTTTAGGAAAAATCTGTTATGGCATGCACAGTGAGGAGGAGGGAAAATAATCCAGTGCTTCCAATCCAAGCATGAACCCCTATTCCTGTATGCAAACTAATGCTAAACCGTGGTTTATGACACTGTGATTTATTAAATTGTTGCTCAGTGTTGCATGTGTACATGGCCCAGCAGCATAACTGTTTGGTTTGTTTCTTGCCAGCAAACCATGATCTGAATCCATAGTTTGTTGTTGGTTTATGAACCTTGGTTTGTTTTAACTGTGGCTTGGTGTCATGTGTAAACACAATACCCTTCCTTAACCATTGTTTGCTTGATCCTACCCCAGATGCTCTGCAAAATATATATGATTGGGCATGGTGCAGAACTAGAATGGATGGTGGTTGTTCAGACGCTTCTCTCTCTATTTATTTCACTAAATAAAGGTTAAATAAATATTGTTCCTGTTTCGTGGGTGCTGTTGCCCCAAACCGCCTGCTGGATCCTAAATAACAGAATGAGAAATGTAGTGGGGTTTCCTGTAGGGTAGTACAACAAATACGGAAAGTTCTAACTTTAAATGCTTAAATGCCTGTGGTCTAATTCAAGTCTGGACAGTGTACTGGTACCAGGCCACATAGAAAATATCCACAATTATATATTGACCTTTCTCTTTACAAACATTAATGATATACTTTTTTAGAAAAAATAAAATTGCACTTCTCAGAATTTTCATAAGAGCATCTGGGCTGTCTCTAAAATCAAATTGGTTATCACTTGCGTAGCTGACCTCCACAATAGTGTTTAGGAATGAACGTTCCCCCAAGATCAGGCAGATTATTGTCCTGCAACCCCTTCCTTCTCACAGGCTTTTCCTTACAGCTTCCTTTGTCCCTGCCTTTTGTTACACCAATATTTGAAACCTACATCATTTAAAACAGGATTCTCAGGCTTCTGTGTAATTCCAAGAGAACTGAACTGCTTCCCAGGTTCTCTCAGAGAAGCCAAAACAGGATGAAATCACACGTGCAATTTGACTTGACAACTGCAACATTAACGACTGCAATATTAACGGCATTCTTGTATGTGTAAAACATCAAAGGAGTTAACATGTGACCTCAAACTACCTCTTTCAGTGGTAGCAGTTGTCTGTTGAGAAATCATGGAATAAGCAGATGTATGAGTCAGCCCTGAGAGTGACTTAAAACCTGTTGCAATGTATAGTGCAGCAGCCTTGGAGCGCTTTTATTGCCTTTCTCCTGTGGCACTCTGCAGTTTAGTTAGTGTCACACTCAGAAAACTCCGGACAGTACCTATAAGTGGGTCCTGTTTCTGCATAGGGTAGAATGCCAAAAACAGTAGCCAGAAAATCCCAAGAACTGCAGGAGTCCCTTTCAGTGGCCAAGGAGACCAGGGCACCTGGGAGGCGTCTCCTAGGAATAACAGCATCAAGGCAAGAGGAGTCCAACCTCAGCTTGTCTATCACCTAGAATAGGAGCCACGGCAGGGGGCTCACTTCCCCACTTTCAGTCTGAAAGAATGCTCCGATCTAGCAACCTGTTGCTGTGAGGCTGAAGAAGCAAGCGGAAGGACCCTCTAGTCCCTCTAGCCAAGGGAAGAGGTGTCCTCAGCTACTATTCAGAAAAAAAGAACATTAGCAAGGGAAGATCCAGCTTGGGGCCAACTGGATTTCACTTCCCACTTATAGCTCTTCTCCTAGAGCAGTAGTTCCCAGTTAGGGGTCTGGGGACTCCTGGGGATCCGCAGAATGCACTCAGGGGGTCTGCGGTCCCATCGCTTGCCTCCCTCCCCCCACCATTTTTTTGTCATTTTTGCATGTTAATACCACAAATTTTATCGTCTGTTTTAGCGCTGTGCGGTTTTTCAATATGTTGGCCAAAATCGGTTTTGAAATCACACAGTGATAACAATTTTGACGTAACTACCATAAAGTAATCAACATTTTCAAAAGTAGGGGTTCCGTGGCTTGGATTTTGAAAAATAGGGGTCCTCAGTAATTAGCTAATTGGGAACCACTGCCCTAGACTTAAATAACTGATTTTTCTCCTCCAGCTTTCCTCTCCACTTCCCTTCCCTTGTTTGTATTTGTAAGCTTGGTGACAGTGCCTTATCTCTTTTCCTTTTTTAATTTATGTGTGGTGATTTTTGAGATGAGAACTGCTTGGAAACTGGGATGAAAATATGGTAATCGGTAAAAGTCTCAAAGCTCTTAACTTAATCTGGGGGAGAGGCTGAAATTCAGGAACTAAAACTCATAGATTGGGGCAGTGGGGCAGAGTTGGGGAAATGGTGTGGGAAATTCCCGCCCAACGATCTAGCCTTTTCTCGAAACTGCCCATGTGCTTTCAGATTGCATTTCCTGTTGCCAGTTGTCCTAGAAGCGTATCTTAGAAGCAAATCAGAATCTTACACATTGCAGGTTTCATTCTGTGATGCACTGTTGTATATTAATAGTCATACATATCTGTATATTCCTGCATTACATACAAGATCCTGAGGTGTATAGGTCCCTAAGGAGGCACCCTCAAGATTCTGTCATCCTTTGACTGTTGACCGTGATGGATGAGAGCATTGTTGCATTGGAGCCCAACAACATCTGGAAGCACATGGGTACCCCTGCCTTTGGGGTCTTTTTAAGCATGGCATCATTGGGTGGTATTCAGTGAAATAGTTAGTGGTACCTTGGCTTACATATGCTTCAGGTTACAGACTCCACTCACCCAGAAATAGTACCTCGGGTTAAGAACTTTGCTTCAGGATGAGAACAGAAATTGTGCTCCGGCGGCACGGCAGCAGCAGGAGGCCCCATTAGCTAAAGTGGTGCTTCAGGTTAAGAACAGTTTCAGGTTAAGAACGGACCTCTGGAACAAATTAAGTACTTAACCCGAGGTACCACTCCCAGAAATGCAGAACACCATAAAGGTAAAATGAGCAAAATACTCATGGCACACAATTAGTCTTCCTCACTCTCCTTCCCCCATGCATCCCCATAATCACCTCAGATCTGTTCCAGAGGAAGTCTCAGAATAGTTTTAGGAGGGTTGCAAGCAGGGAGAAGCACAGAGAAGTCCCGTTCCACAAGGAGAGACCCATGTGCTAATGGAACGTAAGCCTTAGTGCTACATTGAATACAATGCAACATCATCATCTTCATCACCAGCACCACCAGCACTATTGCTGCTACTACTACTGCTATTATTACTATTATTTCTGGCATTGGTGCCATGAGTATCTTCCTCATTTTACCTTTATGGTGTTCTGCATTTCTGGGAGCATTCTCAAAGACAAGACTTCATCTGTGTTCAGTCACAGATCATACTTTTGATAGTAAGCGATAGAAAAGTAGACATTATGGCACTCTAGAACACTCTGTCCAGAGTCCAATTACATCACACTTTTTAACAGCTCTAGTTGTTATATTTCTTTTACATAGCAAACTCATGCGGTGGACAGGTGCAGGGACCTAGCTATTTTTGCTGATGTGTCTGTGCAAGGTGCTGGATAAATCATATTATCAGCCATTGGTCCTGGGTGAGTGATATTGCCGAAGTTTAGCAGCGGCTACAAAATTGCTCCAGATAATTAAATGTATGATAGGATCTCTGTGACTGTTAACAGATCTTTGTATTCTGGCAATGAGTTTACAACACAAGCATAAAATTTCAACCATCTTGGCTCTCAATTTTTTAAAAGGAAATCTTAAAGGAAATCATGACCAAAGCACTCTCTGATGAAGGCTCATAGCGTAAATGTGGCTGTTGGTCTCAACTTCCAGTGACCATAAGACTTGGGGACCCTCCCAGTTCCCAACAATGATTCTGTGTCCCACACCTCTGCTGCCAGTGTGTGCTCAGTCTCCTTGCCCTTTTCCCCTCCGTCACATTTCCCTTCTTGACCTGTGCACTCATAACATTTGCAGAACAACTAACACAAAGAAAATACATACACAAGTGTACCAAATTGGAACACATTGTTCTGACAGCAGAGTGTGGATTTATTGTGGTGCAGTATAGACCCAGACTACTAAAAGAGATACAATCTCATGCTCAACGTGTCCCTAGGGTCTATTCACTCTAAGCAAGTTACACAGGATTTATCTGAAGACCCTGTAACTGCCCTGTACATTGAACATCACCTCCGAAGGGTCAGAAAATGCATTATGACAGCAGAGTAACAGCCGATCAAGTAAAGCAAGTACACTTACCTGCAAAATGTAGAGTGAAAGCACAGAGACAGGCTTGTTCTGCAACCACACCAAGACCTTCTCACTTAAAATCTAACTTTGAAACTGCTGCCTCTCTGGAAACATGCAAATGACTTAAATGTGCTTTCAGTGCCTTCGAGCTTCAGGACTGTATTTCAATGGCTTCCTGTTTCGTAATTGCTAGGAAAGCTAGAAAACAACAACTGGAAAACCAAACTATAAAGCTGAATGCACCCACCATTAAAAGATACTTGATCTCCCTCTCTCCTCTCTCCCTCTCATTTTTTCATCCGTTGGCATCACCTATCCACGGATGTGTGCTGGCTTCCTGTCATTATGAGAAAAGCATTGCTGTTTTTTGTGGGTATGCTTGCAGATGCTATCAGGAGCTTGTGTCTAAATGAGGTAGTAGATAGCAAGAGACAGGTGCAAATAGCAAAGAAGCCAGCAGCAAACCTGTGCTGTTTATCCCCTTTCAGTTCTGAGAAGGTCAGCAACTTTTGAAATTCCCTTTCCTGGAGGGAAAGCCCAGCGTTTTGTTATTTTATTTTATAATATAATCCAAATCCAGACTTCAGGTGGGCTGCTTTCACCTCTCAGTGGCATCACCAGTTGTGCATCTCCTATCCACCCAGTTCTCCACTCTTCCCACAGTCTCTTCCATGCTTTCTCCCTACTGGTTTTTGTGCCTGGAACATTTTTCCAATTCCGCCTGTCAACATTTGTCCCGTATTGTGTATGTTTTATGCTTAACAACAACATCCTCTGTCCCAGTTTGCAGTGTATGGACCAGTATTTGTGTGGTTTTGCCTTACTAATTGTATTCCAAGGTTAGTGAAACTGAGAAAGGGCAACAAAACGGAGAGCTAAAGGCTACAACAAATTGAGATCCTATTAATGATTCAGCAGAACTGGCAGTCGGAGGAAAAAGAGCTCTGGATGCATGTGTTTTGGAAATGTAATTCTTCCCTTAGTGCTGGGACACAGGAGTATGCAAAAGCTTCAATTAGCAGTGATTTAAGTTGCAACCTTCAGGAGGGGGGGAACCCCCCCATTGAACTCAGTTGCGCTTTCTTCTCAGGTGATATGCATAAGAGTGTGCTGTTAATTTACATCTCAGTTCATTGAATATGTTGCCATCATTTGTAACTCTCAGTTCATCCTGATGAATCGCGCACCTGTGCTTGTCTCAGATGACCTTCTGCTTGCATGCAGGAGATCCCAGGTTTGATCCCTGGCACCTCCAGTTTTTAAGAAAGAAGAGAAGTAAAGGGGAAAGGATCAAGTACCGGGTAATGGGCAAGACCTCTGCCAGAGACTTTGTGGAACCCCTTCCAGCCAATAGGGCAGCACTGGCTAAAGCCGCTAGCTGGTCATAATTGTCTGGATGACAATAAGGCAGTTTCCATTGTTCCTGCTCCTTTTCCCCATGAAGCTCCAAACGTAGGAGGCTTGAGCCTTTACCTCCACCCATTCCCACCCTCCATATATTTAAATTATGTAATAACAAAATATAGATTCTGCAAAAAAAATAAATAATCCCAACCCCTTTTTTTGCGAATTTGCAAAATTCAAGCTACTTTTTTTTTTGCAGAATTCCAAGTAGCTGTACTGAAGCCTTGTCCTCAAGTCACCAGCAGTCCTCGGAAGTGGCCCCACATCCCCAGCTTCTGAGATTTTTGCAAGACATTATTGCTTGGAGACTCTCAGTTCAGTTTCGGAGCCATAAGGATTAGAAAAGATTGAAAACCTGAGCTGCCTGCAATGTGTCGATTCTGTATAACCACCTAGTGTGTTTCAAATAAATATGCATTATTATGACACAAGGCAACATCAGCCTTCCCCTACCTGGTACCTTGAAGTTATTGTTGTGTTCCAGCTGCCTTCAGCCTCTCAGCCCCAGGCAGAATGGCTGTTGGTCAGGAATTACTGGACTTGTAATTCAAGACACCTGAAGAGTACCAGAGTGATGAAGGCTGAGCTAAATGCATCTTTGGTCAGAGGGGAACAGGATGTGGTTCCTGTGCATATCTGTTTATTAACAGTGTATGTCTCCTTGGTTTAAAGCCCTGAGTCAGTGCTGTTTGGGGCAACTTTTCATAGGGCTAAGGCTTTTCCTTTTTTAATGCTGCTGCTGCTGTAAGTAAGACTCTGCTTTCTTTCCCTGCTGCTCGGGGAATTGTTGTGTACAAGATCAAAATATATTGGTATAGATCTGTAATCTTGTAGACTTTGCTATAAATAGCTGCCAGACAAGTCAGATTAGCTGTTGGCAAACAATAATGCTATCCGGTATTGTGGCTCCTTAAGCTCTGGCAGCTATGAAATGCCATGAAAAATTCATGGGTGAGGATGCAGTCAATTATGGGATGGACACATGGCTTCTCTGCGATTTTATTCCAATTTCCCTAGCATAACAGTCCATTGACTTGTATGTTGTTTTATTGGTTCTTTTTAGATACGCATAGTTTGTTGTTGTTGTTTAGTCGTTCAGTCGTGTCCGACTCTTTGTGACCCCATGGACCAGAGCACGCCAGGCACTTCTGTCTTCCACTGCCACCCGCAGTTTGGTCAAATTCATGTTTGTAGCTTCGAGAACACTGTCTAACCATCTCGTCCTCTGTCGTCCCCTTCTCCTTGTGCCCTCCATCTTTCCCAACATCAGGGTCTTTTCCAGTGAGTCTTCTCTTCTCATGAGGTGGCCAAAGTATTGGAGCCTCAGCTTCAGGATCTGTCCTTCCAGTGAGCACTCAGGGCTGATTTCCTTAAGAATGGATGCGTTTGATCTTCTTGCAGTCCATGGGACTCTCAAGAGTCTCCTCCAGCACCATAATTCAAAAGCGTCAATTCTTCGGCGATCAGCCTTCTTTATGGTCCAGCTCTCACTTCCATACATATACGCATAGTTCTTGTATGCAAATTTGTATGTCTCATGGCTGGACAGATTTTATTCTGATAAGGCAAGACTGTTGGGGGGTTTCCCCCATAGAAATATATTAATTACACACTTTTTCATCATGGATGTTTAGAACAAAATGCAAGCAATAAAATTCTGATATTGCCCCCCACCTTTGCGGCTCAATGTCGCTACACCTAGATACTTCTCTTTCTTTGCTCTGAATTTATGGAGAAAGGTGAACTATTAAATTATTGTGTTGTTGTGTTTTCGCAATTGTGTTTTGCTTCTCCTTGAACAAAGTACCATTTTCCGCTTTTAAATATTCACCTTGTAAAAATTACTAGACCTTGCGGTGTAGAATTCCAGTTGAGAAGCTGTGCCGCATCATGGACAGAATCAGGCCTGGGAAGACCTGGGTTCAAATCCTGGGTTGGTCAGCTAGATGGTCTCAGCCAAGTCATGTTTTCTTTTCTTAAGGTTCTAGTAAAGATAAAGAGATATAACAAATATAATGACATCATTAAATACACCAGTAAAATGGCTATTTCCTCACCTCCCCAGTCATGTTTTCTCAGAATAGAACGCGGAGTCCTCTTTTGACTAATCTGAATTCAGTGAAGGAAGGGTAGGACAGAATGTAATGAACTAAATAGTTTTGAGCCAAGAGTAGCTAATCTTTTTTGTCCAAGGGTAACAATCGCCCTTAGCCCAACCTTCCAGGGGCTGCATGCCAGCAGGGAGTGTGGTCACCATGCAGTATCTGGCAGACACAGAGGCATCACCACCCTCAGCTGAACAGAGGGGATATAAGCCTCTTTCCACCCTAGCCCGTGTCTCCTCTATTTCCTTTATGCTACTGCTCAGTGGATCAGATCAGGCCCCTGAGCAGGAGGTTAGCCCACCCGGCTTTATGCCGTATAAAATCACGGGGGGAAGGATAAAATCCATGCTGAGTTAATGGAACGCACTGCCCCAATCCAGAGGGAGCAAATCAGTCACATTTGCATCCTTTTGAAATCAGTAGCACAATTTGTTTGCAACTTACTTATTTCTCATTAATTTCAAAGTGACAGCAGTTGGCTAAACTACTAACTTGCCTTTGGAGTGGGGCCTATGGATTGAGTCCAGATTAAGCTAGTTGCCCTAGAAATCAATGGTGCTTTGGTTTATTGTGACTCATTTTTCAGATTGATTTTGTTGTGGCCCAGAATGTGGTTAATCCTGTCTGGATCCGATCCTATATGTACTTTGGCAAGTACCATGATTGCTTACAAACTGATCATTTAGACAGTGGAATGGACTCCCTCAGGAGGTGATGGGCTCTCCTTCATTGGAGGTTTTTAAATAGAGATGGGATGGCCGTCTGTCATGGATGCTTTAGTTGAGATTCCTGCATTTCAGGGGGTTGGACTAGATGGCCCATGGGGTACCCTCAAACTCTACAATTCTATGATTCTATGAAATAAAGAATTAAGCAATCCTCTTAGTCAAGACACAGACTTATTGCAAAAATGGCAGAGAGGATAAAAATCTGACTAGGGAGTAGGAAGCAGACTATGCATGTTTGAATTGTAATTTAATTTTGTAGTCAAGCAAAACTCTCCTAATGTAGCTTGTGCCCTTCCTTTTTTATATACATTCAACACATTACATTGCCCGTATGTGGTCATAAAAATATAAAGCCTTGTTAACCTTTTTTCCCTTTCCTCATGAAAGTGTGGGGCCTCTTTTCAAGACGATGACGTGATTGTACTTAACGGTACAAAAGAAGATGTAGAAGTGCTGAAGAAAAGAATGGAAGAGAGAAGGCTTAAGAGTAAATTGGGAAAGGTAAGAGCTTTGTGCGTTTTCTGATGTATTTGCACGTGCATTTATGGAATACTTCAGGAACACAGTACAGTGGTGCCTCGCAAGACGAAATTAATTCGTTCCGCGAGTTTTTTCGTTGAGCGAGTTTTTTCGTCTTGCGAAGCACCACTGCAGTTAAACACTAACAACGGCGGGGAGGAGCGGGGAGAAGCAGGACAGCTGCTGCAGCCAGTACCTTGGACTCACCCGCGCTTTGTGGCCACCGCGCGACGCGGCTGCTGGAGGGCGGCGGGGCCCAGGAGCGCGACTCTGGCTGCAACGCTGGCTGCTGGCGGCAACGGCTCTCTGAGAGGAGCGCGCGAGGGTGGTGGGCAGCGGTGCGAGGCAACCAGAAGGTCGGAGGGAGCCGGAGGAGTCGTCAGCCGGAAGGTGGGAGGGAGCCGGAGGAGCGGGGAAGCGAGCGTGCGTGCGTGCGTGCGTGCAGTGACCGTCGCCATGACAGGAGAGGCAGGGCCGTTTCGTCTAGCGAAGCAAGCCCTTAGAAAAATCCGTCTTGCGAAGCACCTCAGAAAACGAAAAACCCTTTCGTCTAGCGAGTTTTTCGTCTTCCGAGGCATTCGTCTTGTGGGTTACCATTGTATATTACAGAGTTTATTACAAACAGCATTTTCAAAATCATCTCCATCGTGGCCTTGGGCCGGTCTCCTGTTCAAGTGGCCAAAGCCCCCAGGATAAAACTGTAGGTGCAGCTCATTGAATCCCAGCAAATATTTTTATCAAGTACCGCTCGTTGTTTTTCGATTTCAGCCCTCGTTAGTCATTTTTAATTAGATCAGAGATAAGTAATTTATTTGGCCTTGCCACTAATTTAATCCAGCTTCGCTTTCAAATGGAAATAGTTCTTCCTTTCTTCCACAAATGCCGTCATCAAAATAAATAAACCCATTGGTCTTCCTTTTCAAATCAGTACCCAGTTGTTCCATTATCCAGCTGCTCTTAAGCAGAACTGTCACTCTTCCTTGACGTAGTTTATGTTTTACATTTTACCCCATCCTCTTCTCACTGTTAGGGATAGGAAAGTGTAAAACCAATCAATGTGGTCCAAGCTACTGATAACTACTCACACATTTGCACTGCATCCATTGATCCGGGGTTCAGTTCATTTTACCCCCTAATTCTAAACTTAACAAGCATGTAGACGCGCCAGTACGTACACACATTCTGCAATGTACAGAGTATCCCTTCATTTACTTAGATCCCTCCCCTCATGGCCTTAATGACCCTCATTGTACTCATCAATATAAGAACCACAGTTCTATCTTTAACTTCTGAGGGTGTTGCTGGTGTGCTAAAATAGCTTGCAACGAGAACTTCCTCTTGCAGGGGCCTCCTTTCCGTTTTGAATCTGGCTTCCTATTTGACATGATAGTAAATCAAACATGGCATTCTGCAAGCAGCGTTCGTGTTTCAGACTAAAATTAGGGCAGAGCTTTTTTTCATGCTGAAGGCTTGATGCCAAATAAGCATATAACACTGCTAGGCATATCTGTGTTGGGATTAGGAAAGAGAAGCAAGCAAAGCAAAGCAGGGCACCTTTATAGGTACAGCTGAGAGACCAGCAACATTTGGCAGGGACTTGCAGCAATCTTAAAGGTACTTGTGAGCCACCTTTGAGGATAAAAATTCTTTGAAAATATATCGGTCTCATTCCCGAGTTGCATCTTCCTACCACATGTATTTTAGTTGCAAGACTTTAGTTGCCTCTAAAACTGCTGCGCAGGAAGGTCTGATGCATTGCTGCCACCTCCAGGAAGACATGAATAATCTGCAGAAAAGGGAATAGCTCAGTGGAATCAGTGCCTTTCTTGCAGCTAATAATGTATGCAGCAGATCTGTGCTGTGACCATCAGCTGCATATGGAACCAACTAAGTGCTTCATAGTGTCCTGCTTTTTCTGTCTGCCTCAGGCTGCTCAAAGAAGGCAGTTATCTGCCACCTCCTAAGCCACACAGCATGGCTTGTGGTCTTCATCCAGCTTGGCAAGTCCGAAATTGAGCAGGCCTGATGCATTCTAGCATTGTTTGGGGTGTCTTCACTTCAATCCACTGTAATATTGCTGGGCCATCCAGCGCTAATTTTTATTGTGGCAAAAAAAATTTATTGTCAACAACCCAATTCATCAGGTGAAAGGGCTCATTGTCTAACCATAATTAATGGTGGGTGTAATTAATGTCTGTCTGTCTGTCTGTCTCTCTCTCATGTTCTTATGTAGGACTCGCTGTGCTTTTCCTATTCAAGGGGCTGCTTAGGTCCATACCTGCTTAGCTTTGGCAATGCTGCAGCCTCAGATGCTCCCAGACTATTAACTGGATCTCAAATAAGATTATTTTAAACAATATTAAAAAGGGACTTCAAACAGCTAGCCAGCTGAGATTTCCAAAGGAGACATGCAGCCCCTATGGAGAAAGCCGTGCTCCTAGTGTTGGGTTAATCTTAATTGTGTGGATAATGGAAGAAAGAACATATCTCTGTGTCTCTTAAGGATGATTAGAGTTAGTTTCAAGGATCAGAGTCAAGCTATTTTTCAAAACATCTTGATCCTGCAGGCAGATAAGCCTGGCCTTTCTCTTCAGGGATTATTCTGTCTCTCATACAGTTTGCTCCCTTTGCACGTTACAAGCCTTATATGCCCACTTTTAAGGGAGCACAAAGTGGGTACTGAATTGTGTGAGTGGATTGGATTGTGTAGCGATGTAATATGAAAAAAGCACTGAGTAACCTTATGGCAAAGTTGTGCCGATGGAACTGGTGGATTTGTTACCAAACACAGTGTGGGCTGTTGTCACTCATGTTTGTCTCCATTGCTTCCAGAAATCCAAGAAATCTAAGGCAGCAGAGACCACTGTGAAACCCGAAGCTGCTGAAGGTAAGGTTGTGTCCATGTGCTGATGCAACAAAGTGCTATTTCAGATTACTATTCTTTTCAGTGCAGTAACTTGTGCAGCTGTTACCTTTGTTGGCCAGAACCCACACATTTTCCTTCAAGGTAGCACTGCTTTTGCAGAGAAACCAACAGGTAGCACTGCTTTTGCAGAGAAACCAACTTTTCCCAGCACACAGACAACGGTATTATGTTGCTAGGATCACCCCACCCCTGCGGCTAGCACCTTTGTCTTGATTCATGAAATCTGCAGTAGCCATGCAAATATGATACGCCCCTATTGGCTAGTTCCAGTGATGGATGACCTTTCCCTATCCCTATGCCACTGTGTTCTTTTAAAAGACCATTTTGCATGTTGTTTTGACATAAATAGGTTAGAAACTGTAAAAAAAAAAGAGTAACAGTAAATAGAAAGTTGGGTGCACATTATGAACTAAATATCCCCTTAAGGAAAAACAAAAGTGATAACCATAACTAACCTTGCAGTAATGCTTTTCTCACTTAACGGATTCTCTCCCTCTGCCCCCACCCCCCATTTTTAAAGGGACAAAAAATAAAACAAGGAGCCTGTAGGTAGATCACACGAAGGGGCAAATATGGACTTCACAGGACCTTGTGCTTAGAAGATATTGGCCAGATTCACACACAACATGAAGCCATGGTTTGTTTGGGCAATTTTGTTTTTTGAAACAAATCATGAGTTAACCACGTTGTCCCACAAAGGATCAGACAAACAGAGGCTTGTTTCTCCAACGTTTGATTTGTTTTCCAGCTTCTGTTGCCTCATGCCTTTGGAATTTGTGAAATGCCTGAGTTACAGAGTCCAGACCTAACCATGGTTAAGGAAGTGTGCTGAGTTCACATGCAACGCCAAGTCATAGTTAAAACAAACTAGGGTTCATGAGCCAACAACAACCCATGCCTTCAAAGCGTCATCTCTTGGCAGTAATCAAGCTTGTTAAGCTGCTAGGCAGAGTTTGCATGCCACAAAGCTTCTGCTAACCTGGCCGTTAATTAAGTACACAGGTGCTGATGCAGTGAGCCATTCATTTTACGCTCTCCCCCATCTGTGTAACATTTAGTATAACTTAGACCTTGATATCGTTATGGTTCTACTCCATGTCCTTGGCTTATGGTGGAGAACATTGGATATCATGGTGTTACAACACATATAAGGCAATGCAGAAAGGGACTGAAGGGAACTAAATACACAACTGTCCTTTTCAGTGGCAACTCTCTCTGTGTTGATCATTAATTGGTCCAACTCTTGAGTGAAGTTTTATTGTTTAATTACTTTTGGTTGCAGTGCTCTCTTGCTGAACAAATCTTTTGCTATTGATTTTAACAGGATGCAGATTCCACCTCTTTTCTTTTTAATTTCTTTCTCTCTCTTCCTGTTTATGTGGGGTTTTTTATTATTATTATTTTGGTCTTTTTAAGATTTGCCTACATCATCTCAAGTAAATACTGAAAAGGATACAGCAAACATGAAATCTGGAGAAAATAGAAGCATTGCCTTTTGCAAGAGTACAGGTTAGTATAAAATTTTCCATGCAGTTTCATGACATTGCATTCAGTAATATTGTGGATAATCCTTTATTAGCCATTTTCAGCCAGATGTTCACCTAGAACTCTACTTTGAGCTGGTGCAGCTGTAACTGGGACCATCTGTTCGTATGAGCCGCGGAATGGCAGGCTCTCCGTCATTTGCCTGTTGAATGAATTCACCCCTCCCTCGCATTTCCACTGCTGCCTTTAACCATGGTCAATTGTTTTTATGCCAGCCATAACCAATGTTAACACTAGGAACATTAGACTCTGCCTTGTACTGAGTCAGCCTGTTGGTGCATCCAGCTCAGTATTGTCCACGCTGGCTGTCAGTGGCTCTCCAGGGTTCCACACAGGGGTCTCATCTCAATCCTTCCTGGAGATGCAGAGTCTTAAATCTGGGACCTTTTGCATGCAAAGCAAGATGCTCAACCACTGAGCTTAGTTGTTGAAATTAGCGGGGGAAGGGAGCGGAAAATAATGCCAATACAGTTCACATCTTTTGTTCTAGGAGGCTTAGTTTAGTCAGAATCGAGTATAAACTAATGCTAAATACATTACTTCTGGTAAATGAGCCACCATAGCCACTAGAGGGCTGTGAAAATTTGTGTTCCAGGCTTTTTAGACTCATCTACCCGTGAACTGTCCTGAAACCAAAGGGGTGCATTGCTTGCCAGATGTGACCCCCCCCCAGCTCTCCTACCCCACTAAATTGGTGAGCTGGCTTGAGGTGCTTGCCTGAGCTTTGTCTTTGTGGACTAGCTGTGGGTGCAACATAGCTCTCTTATTTGCAAGGCCTAAGAGCTTCCATGAGCCATGTCCTGTCTAGTTGTGCTGAGTACTTAAAAAAACAACACACACCCTCCCGATTTCAGGACTTCCAACTGTTTGTGAGCTGTCCTTTGGTGTCCATGTTTCTAGCAAAACCAACTGTTCCAGTTGTTGCAGGATTTCAACAAGGTTGGCTCCATTTTGAGGGTTGGGGACCCTAAACAAAGTGCCCTCTTGTTTGGCCCTTCTGTGTTGGTGGGCCTTGGTAAGCTTATTTGGTGGCAGGAGCAGCAGGACTCTGATCTGCAACAGGCAACTGGGTTTGAGAACTATTACTGTCATTTCCTACAGTGCAGCATCACCCTGGACTCTTTTGAGAAGAAAATTGGTAGCTTCCAGACCTAGCCACCAGGTGCTGATTTGAAATTGTTTTAAGGGAGAACCAGCGTAGATACTGGCAGTGGACCTGCTGGAGTGCTTGGATCCTGGCAACTGCCAAAGGGTGCCAAGTGCCAGCTGTGCAAAATAGAAGTTTAAGCAACTTAATCTTGACTTTAGCTGCGGGACCTGACATCTTTCCGCAGGGCCTGCAAGACAGAGCTGTTCCACCAGGCCTTTGGTCAGGGCGCAGCCTGACCCCCTCCTCTGGCAATCTGCACAGAATTTTGCTTAATGGTTGCCATCAATTTGATTTTAATTAATTTTTATAATGAAATGTTTTTAGAACGTTGGATTATTTTGATTGTTGTTAGCCGCCCTGAGCCCAGCTTCGGCTGGGGAGGGCGGGATATAAATAAAATTTATTATTATTATTATTATAACAAGCCTTAAAAAGAAATATGGGCGTTGATCATCCCTGTGGCCATGTGCACTGGGGCTTATGGGAGTTGCAGTCTCAAACACTTGAAGGGCACCAGGTTGGCAAAGGTTTCTTGAGTATGGTGTTTGTGTGTGTCTACATGCAAGTTTTGTGGGTGAAGTTGACACGTGTTCTGTTTGCTTCATTCTGTAGCAGTCAGCGAAAGTCCATCGTCTTCATCTGGAAAAAGCAGCAAAAGTTCATCCGAGGGCCCCAAGCGATCCTTCGCAAGCAGAGGAGAGAAATCGGAAGCATACAAGTCTATTTTTACATCACACAGCTCTGCCAAGCGCTCCAAGGAAGAGTCTTCCAATTGGATCACGCATACAGCATACTATTTCTAAAACAGAAAAGTTTCCAGTTTGTAGCAGGCTCTGCCCTTTCCCACCCTGCTGCAGTTCCTCTTACAAGGGAGGACTTAGTTATTTGGCACCGAGTGCAATTTGCTGTCGATTTAGAAGGGCCATCCATATATAACCATATGTAAAGTAGAATATAAAAGCAGTTAGCAGAAATCAGCTTTTTTAAAAAAAGGGGTGTGTGATTTGAACAAGTACTAATTGTTAGGCTCACAAATGATGTGCTCTTGATTCCACCTTCTGCCCACCCCCCAGGTCCTGGTTCCTTTGAATAATTTGGATGCTTGTAGAACAGAAACAGGTGACCTGCCCGCAGCATCTACCTTGCATGGGTACCTTCTGCTGTCTTTCAGGCATCCTGACTTTCAGACCTTCTTTTGCATGGAAATGTAGATTGTGGGGCTAGAGTAATTAGATAGGAGATTAGCATGACCACTTCCTGTTCTGTTCTTCCCCTTGGTTTGCTAAAGCTTTGTCTAGGTGGGTCAGGCTTCAGCAAACGGAAGGTGTTCCACCATCTTCTTTCCCAAGTGTGAGGAAGCTACAGCAGAAGCCAGCATCCTATGTTCAAGAGGGCCGTGGAGTGATGAGCCGCAGAAAACAATTTGGGGGGGGGGGCAGCCCAGAGTGTCCATCTTTACCCATGTAGCTCTTGCCAGCTTTATAGAAGTGATATTGTTGAATGTTTAATTTTGGTTTCCATTCCTGTCACTTGTCAGAGAAATAAAGCAGAGCCCTTTGTGACTTTTCTTGCACACCTTGTACTTACAAATAAAAGCACAATATTCTAATATTGTCCCTTGATTGCATGGTTGAAAGCTGTCCAGCCCGTCCCGCTTTCATCGTAAAAGGTTTTGGAGATGTTGCATTAGAAGAAACGCGAATGGGAGGAGAAAATGCGTTAGTACTCTTCTGAGACGTGTAAGAGACTACGGTTCATCAGAGATGGTGTTGCCGTAAAACAGGCGCAGGACCTCATGCACAATAACCCCAAGTCTGGCCGTCCCACTCTGAAACTGTGAAGGAAGGTAAAGGTAAAGGTACCCCTGCCCGTACGGGCCAGTCTTGACAGACTCTAGGGTTGTGCGCTCATCTCACTCTATAGGCCGGGAGCCAGCGCTGTCCGGAGACACTTCCGGGTCACGTGGCCAGCGTGACAAGCTGCATCTGGTGAGCCAGCACAGCACACGGAAACGCCGTTTACCTTCCCGCTAGTAAGCTGTCCCTATTTATCTACTTGCACCCAGGGGTGCTTTTGAACTGCTAGGTTGGCAGGCGCTGGGACCGAGCAACGGGAGCGCACCCCGCTGCGGGGATTCGAACCGCCGACCTTTCAATCGGCAAGCCCTAGGTGCTGAGGCTTTTACCCACAGCGCCACCCACGTCCCGGAAGGAAGGTTGTAGTATTTGAGACTTTGTAATTTAGAGAAAAGGCAAGTAGGAGGTGATTGACATAAATAAAATAATGGCATGGGGAAAGGAGATGCGGAGGGAAGGCCTCCCTCCTAACACTTGAATTCATGGCTATCCAATGGCGCTGAATGTTGGACGATTCGGGATAGATAAAAGAAATCATTTCTTCACACAACATGTAATTAAACTGTGGAACTCACTCCCACAGGAGCCAGTGATGGCCACCAAGTTGGGTGTCTTTAAGAGGGGATTAGACAAATTCATGGAGGAGAAGGCTGTCAGTGACCACTAGCCATGCTGGCTGTGCTCTGCCTCCACGGTGGTGGTGGTTGTTGTTTAGTCATGTCCGACTCTTCGTGACGCCATGGACCAGAGCATGCCAGGCACTCCTGTCTTCCACTGCCTCCCGCAGTTTGGTCAAACTCATGCTGGTAGCTCTGAGAACACTGTCCAACCATCTCATCCTCTCTTGTTCCTTTCTCCTTGTGCCCTCCATCTTTCCCAACATCAGAGTGTTTTCCAGGGAATCTTCTCTTCTCATGAGGTGTCCAGAGTATTGGAGGTTTTGTCCATGGAGTTTTCTTGGCAGGGATACTGGAGTGGCTTGCTGGTTCCTGCTCCAGGTGGATTATGCTTAGTCAAACCTCCACTATGACCTATCCATCTTGGGTGGTCCTGCATGGCATAGCGCGTAGCTTCTCTGAGCTATTCAAGCCCCTTCGCCACGACAAGGCAGTGATCCGTGAAGGAGGCCTTCATGGTAGGATACAGTAATGCTTCTGAATACCAGTTGCTGGAAACCTCTGGAGGAGAGAATGCTCCTGTGCTCAGGTCCTACTTACAGGTTTCTCACGGGTATCTGGTTGACCACTGCGAGAACAGGAGGATGGACTGGGTAGGCCACTGGCGTGATCCCGCAAGGATCATCTTAGGAACCTTTTGTCTTATGTGTGTGTGTACACCCCCAATGTTGAGCACATGTTGAGCAATTAATGAAAAACGTTGACAACCCACTGGACCTACAGACCTACTGGTCGCAGATCCCTAATTTAAATGAAGCATCAACACCGTATTTTTAGAGGCTTCGTTAGGACCTAAACTTGTTTTGAGTGGAGATCCTTAAACGGTTTTCCATGCAATGTCACATCACCACCTCGTCCTGTACACAGCGAATGAGAGGTAAATTAGTCTGGTTAACTCATTTTGAAACATGTCCCAAAATGCAATCGGGGAAGGTTGATTAGAAATTCAGATGACTCTATTTACACTCTGCTAGGATTTCTGATAGGCGAGTGCTGACTGTAATGGCTGCAATCGTTTGCCATTTTGCAAGCATAATTAGCCATGTTTTCCACACAAGGTTCTGTCATGTAATTTGCGTAATACTTCTCTTCCCCCAACTTGTTAACCAGTAGGAAGCTTTTTGCCACCTTTCGTTCCCGTCCCCTACCCCAGATCAAAACATTGTGAAGTTTGCCACGTTTTCTATTTATAAATTTGTGCCTGACATTTTCTTCTGTGTTTCTTCCTCTTTCCTCCTTTCGTTTGTTGAGCACAGAGGCAATAAGCTTCTCCTTGTTTGAGGCACACACACTACGAAAGTCTAAGCGTAGTGTCATTGTGTTTTGACATCACTTTTAATTTTCTCCAAGGGAGCATGCTTGCCTTGGGGAAATAACTGCTAAAAATGCTTATTTGAAGCTTAATTATTATATATTTGGCTCACAATCTAAAAGGAGAGCAAATTCCACTTCATAAGCATGGTGGCACCAGCTTTCTATATAGATAGAGGCTGACCAGAGAATTGTGAACGTGTTCCTTATCTCTTCTATTTCTGTGCTCAAGACTGGGCAATAGAGTTTGCCCAGAGAATGGGCCAGCTTGTTGTTGTTTAGTCGTTTAGTCGTGTCCGACTCTTTGTGACCCCATGGACCGGAGCACGCCAGGCACTCGTGTCTTCCACTGCCTCCTGCAGTTTAGTCAAACACATGCTGGTAGCTTCAAGAACACTATCCAACCATCTCGTCCTCTGTCGTCCCCTTCTCCTTGTGCCCTCCATCTTTCCCAACATCAGGGTCTTTTCTAGGGAGTCTTCTCTTCTCATCAGGTGGCCAAAGTATTGGAGCCTCAGCTTCAGAATCTGTCCTTCCAGTGAGTACTCAGGGCTGATTTCCTTAAGAATGGATACATTTGATCTTCTTGCAGTCCTTGGGACTCTCAGGAGTCTCCTCCAGCACCATAATTCAAAAGCATCAATTCTTCGGCGGTCAGCCTTCTTTATGGTCCAGCTCTCACTTCCATACATCACTACTGGGAAAACCATAGCTTTAACTATACAGACCTTTGTTGGCAAGGTGATGTCTCTGCTTTTTAAGATGCTGTCTATGAACTTCTTTGGACATGCAAGGCAGTAGCTGGAGGTTGGTAGGCAACAGCCAAGCAAGCCGCGTCAAGTGCAAGGAGTCTGCCAAATAAACCAAGCACCGAGAGTTGCAGCCAATGGGAATCCAAAAGACCAAGAATGCTTTCAAACACAAATACATTATCTCATCAGAAAGGGGGAAGCCTCTAGACTCTTCCTAGAGAGTGAGGGTGATGTTCACAAACCATTTTTTCCAGTTCATTTCTCTCCTGCTGTTTTTAATTTCAAGTTAGGGTCAAGTGAGAACTCTCTCCAAAACCCTGGAGAGCCGCTGCCAGTCAGTGTGGGCATTACTGAACTAGGTGGATCAATGGCCTGACTCGAATGAAGCGCAGGAGCACTACATGCTGCAACATTCTGTTGCAGGTGACACTTGTGAATTGACCTACCTCCGCCACTGGAGGAAAAAAACAAACTAATCGGCCAGTGTAAATGGAAAATTCACCACCTTTCAAATAGCAGTGTGTATTTGTTTGAACTCTAGCAGGTGAGTCAGGGCAATTTTACAGAAGAAGAAGAAAATGCCACCTGTCATATTGAGATGCCCTTTGCTTGCTAAGCATCATGCAGACTCCCACAATTGCATTCCCACTGCAGCAAGACAGGTGTTTTCCTCTTTGTTATTGTCATCTTCTTCGCTAGATTATAGGCTCAACATTGTTCCTTTTATACGCGACTTGGCTTTGTCCCTCTGTAATTGAGGTGCCAGTTGCTGTCGGTGTAATTTAATTTATGATGAAGATTTGTAATATACATGCCCAAGTAGTCAGCTAAGTTACAGTCTTTGCTTGAAAAGGGGACTGCCTGTACTCTGTAAATCCAGGATCTGCAGCCTCCACAGAAAACAGATTGTGTGAACCACATACCTTGAGGTATTATGGTCTTGCGCTGTTTAAGGCTTTATAGGTCAAAACCAGCACTTTGAATTGGGCCCGGAAACTAACTGGTAGCCAGTGCAGTTGAACCAGGATTGGTTTAATATGCTCAAACCATCCTGCTCCGGTGAGCAACCTGGCCACTGAATTCTGCGCTAAGTGAAGTTTCCGAACTGTCTTCAGAAGCAGCTCTGTGTATAACGCATTGCAGTCATCTAACCTTGAGGTTACCAGAGCATAGATGCATGAAACACACACACAGCTTTAGTGACTTGTTGCCAAAGGGGGATTAAACAGTGCCTATGTTGCAACTCCTGATGGCATCTTGTGGGAGGACACAGTGCCTCCCAGACAGTTGCAACCCTTAATATGGAACATTTGGATTATCCAAGAGAAACCAACAGATTGCTCTGGCACATTTGCTGTGTAACAGTTTAACAGTCTTACCTGCCCATCTTTCCTGGCTCTCTGTTCGTCTCCCCATCCTGCACCACACATAGATCTTTACTTCACCTGTGCTACAGTGAACAAAACTAAGAAATTTATAGGGTGGGTGTTTCTTCATTTCTGCCTTCCTCTTTCTGGGAACGGAGCTGATGGAGTAGTTCATAAAAAAACCTTTCCCATCACCTTCTGCCTACTGGGCCAAATTCGGTTGCCACCTCTAATAGTCCCATGACAGGCAGATGTTCAAAAGGTACAGCTTTTCTTCACCCAGAGATGCTGCTCCAAAGCACAGGTTTAGATTCCTTACAACAGGGAAGGCATAAGGTAGATTGGGATCTGCTGGTTGGTCTCAGATCAAGCAGGGGTTTCTGTCACTTCCAGCCCATCCTCAGGATGCTGGAAAAGAATATGCAAGGAGGGAGGGAGGGAAACCAGGAGTTGATTTTTGGGTGTGAGGACTTGTTCTGGGACTCAAAGGAGCTTGGTCCTGGTGTGTTGACAAATTATGAGCTGAGCATAAACTCAGAAGCACGCTGTTCCTTACCCTGTGTCCACTATTTCCCACCTAGTTGGTGGGTCTTGGAATCGCTACATTTAAAGCATGCTAAAGCACATGTTCCCCTCCCAAGAACACTGGGAAGTGTAGTTTTTATGGGTGCCAGGAATTGTAGTCTATACCATTTCCAAGATTCATTGCAAGGAAGCCACATACTTTAAATGTAGGACGTATTTGCAGCCTACTACCTTGCCAACAAAGGTCCGTATAGTAAAAGCTATGGTTTTCCCAGTAGTGATGTATGGAAGTGAGAGCTGGACCATAAAGAAGGCTGATCGCCAAAGAATTGATGCTTTTGAATTATGGTGCTGGAGGAGACTCTTTGAGAGTCCCATGGACTGCAAGAAGATCAAACCAATCCATTCTTAAGGAAATCAGCCCTGAGTGCTCACTGGAAGGACAGAACGTGAAGCTGAGGCTCCAATACTTTGGCCACCTCATGAGAAGAGAAGACTCCTTGGAAAAGACCCTGATGTTGGGAAAGATGGAGGGCACAAGGAGAAGGGGACGACAGAGGACGAGATGGTTGGACAGTGTTCTCAAAGCTACCAGCATGAGTTTGACCAAGCAGCGGGAGGGAGTGGAATATAGGAGTGCCTGGCGTACTCTGGTCCATGGGGTCACGAAGAGTCGGACATGACTAAAGGACTAAACAACAACAACAACAAACATCTGGAAAGTTCCATGTCTTTAGAAGAGACTGCCTTCCCTTTCCAAAACTGTTTATTCTCAACCCATTTGAGTTGAAACACCAAAAAGGAATAAATGCCAGGAATGGATGTAGCATAGATTGTGCTGGGAACCAAACCGACTGCCGTGCGATCGCTACTATGCACTAAATGCACAGCTCCCTGGTCGCAATTATCTTGGATGGAAAGATCTCGCCCAGGAATATTGTTTTGCCTTGAGCAAAGGCTGTGTGTCTGGACTGCCTCAGGAGTGAACATTCATGTGCTTTTAAATAAAGCTTGAAACAGAGCAGGCACCTGTTGGAGCTTAACTTCCATTACAAGTGTCACATTTTCAGAGCAGGAGGCTCAGCAGTGCTCAAGCTTAATTGGAAGAAAGGGGATAATTATATTTTAATATCCCTTCGCAGGTTTAAATCTGATAAGTGCTTCTCGCAGTTAGGAGTTCTCGCAGCGCTGCACGGAAAGATGTGGGTGTAAGCGATCTTTTCAGCTCGCTCACAGATCTGGAAGGGAAAGCCAAGTCACTTAAGACTCCTTTCTGCTGACTTCCACATTCTTCTAAAGTTGGCAGTGCCTTTCCCTACTTGGACCTTGAAAGGTGCCCACAGCATCCCTCCATTTGACCTGTTCAATCGGCATGCGTCCCAATTTGCTCACACGAAACTTGTACAGACCTCATACAGTCTTTATATATATTTTTAAAATAGTTTTAATTAAGGTGTGTTTTTTTTTAAAAAAAAGAACCCACAGATAAACAGGGAAAGGTACATCTACCATCTCCACTTCCAATTCATAGAGTCTTTCTAACAGTTCATTTGCATTTAGCGAGAGAACACTTAGACATGTCTTAGACATCTTGCGGTTGGGGGTAGAGAGATGGGGCGTATTCTTCTGTCATTCTCTTGCCTAGTTGTTAGTGTAGGGGTTTGTGTCATGCATTCTTTATCGATCATTTGATCTTATTTGATTTGATTTGATTTGGGGTTCATCCACGCTTCCCTTTGTCTCATGCTTTCTAGGCAGGGGTCCAAGAAGATTTTCATTTGCCTCACTGCTTTGCTCTCGAAAATCTGATCTTTACTGCTGAATCGGAACAAATGTCAATGCATGGAAAACCCAATCAGCGCTTGCTCCGATTCAGCAGCAAAGACTAGGTTTTCCCAGGAGAAAGGGGCAGGAAGTCTGGATGAGCCCTTAGTTTATTTACATAACGCTTTTCCACAGTGAACCATGCACAATCGGGGTCTGCTTATTAAGAGATGCAAAATGTATCAGTAAATTCAGACAGGGCAAAATTTCCCAATTAGCCAATATAGAATAAATTAAATATTACAAAAAGCAATAATCTAGACTTTAAAACAAAAAGAAAGTTAACAGGCAATAAAGTTCCAGCTGCAGGTGCTGCTCTTACTGTTCTCAGGGTGGTTATATGAAAATGCTCACACATCATTCATCCTCATTTGCTTGCAGGGCATTGACACATCTTCCCATTAGCTATTGGTTCACCTCAAACCAAAAAACTGCTGTTGTGTGTGTATTTAAGTGGATTTGTTGCACTAGGGCAGCAGAGCACTTTAATCCACTTCAGGGTTCGAAATTAGCATGGTGCCAGGTGCATTTTGCACCTAAGGATTCTCCATTTGCGAGCACATCAAAAAGTCTGGGTGACATTTTTTGCACCTGGCTGACACTGAAGGATTGCTGAAATGTATGTGCTATGGACTGCAAGAAGATCAAACCTCTCCATTCTTAAGGAAATCAGCCCTGAGTGCTCACTGGAAGGACAGATCGTGAAGCTGAGGCTCCAATACTTTGGCCACCTCATGAGAAGAGAAGACTCACTGGAAAAGACCCTGATGTTGGGAAAGAGGGGAGGGTACAAGGAGAAGGGGACGACAGAGGACGAGATGCTTGGACCGTGTTCTCGAAGCTACAAACATGAGTTTGACCAAACTGTGGGAGGCTGCAGAAGACAGGAGTGCCTGGTGTGCTCTGGTCCATGGGGTCACGAAGAGCCGGACAGGACTAAACGACTAAACAACAACAACAATGTGCTTTGAAGCCTTGGAGTATATGTTAAGGATATACAATATGTTAAGGAGTTTAACAATAAAGAGTAGAGTGTTTTGAAAACTGAAGTAATATACCAATATTTTTATTGTAAACACCAAATTAAGCATGTATTAGCGATTTCTGATAACAATGTGATATTAACAATGCGTCTCTTATGTGAATCGCATATTAGTTCATGCTTATCAAAATAATAGATAAAAAGTGTTGCCGATACACCCCCCCCCCCAATAAAAAGGCAACTAGACACTCTGTTTTGGTGCCCACAACCCAGGTCCCAGGAGCCATTTGGCTCCTAGCTTTTCCATCCCAGTTTCTATCACTGCTTCAACATTGCAAAGATAAAGCTTTTGAATGCGTTTGAATTCCTTCCACAAAACTGCAACAGTCTGCAAAGGTCCACAGAGAAGGAAGATATGAAGATTTGGACAGCCAAGCATTTCTCCTCAGTTTTCATTGGTCTTTTGCAAAGGTAGAACTCAGCTGTCGCTGAAGCCATGATGTGCCCTCAGTTTTAGAGCTGTCGTCTGCTAGCCAAGCACTGGCTAACTAATGAACATGAGCAATAATCAATGTTTCTGGCTACAGGTGACCAACACTGCATTCTTGGGGCAGCCTTGATCCCCTTGATCATCACCTTGAATTCCTTGGCAGGAGTGCCAGCTTGGGTGCCCAGCTTGGGTGCCCAGGGCTGTTGGTGCCATTCAGCATGCATGGCCCTGGCATTGAAATTTGTGGGTGCCCTGCCGCTTCATGGGGAATTTTGTGGGTGCTCAGGCACCCAGGGTCCCAGGGAGTTGGTACCTTGGAGAAGAGGGTGGGAGAGAAAGGCAATAAATAACTTTTTGAGATAAGGAAAGTGACAGGAAAATACAGCAGAAGTTCTTGACGCCACATTGTCTAACACCCTCACAAACTAATTGGAATGAATGCTCAAGAAGCAGCCAACATAGTGAAGCGAATATATCTAAATATATATATTTTAAAATAAAACAAAATCTTTGGTCATTTCCCACATGCTTCTCTAAAGGTCTCCTCCAAATGCTAATTTGTGACTATGATTTAACATTCCCCCATGCAAACTGGAAATTCAAGTGAATAATGATTCCCCAGATTAATTTCATCACTAGAATTTGGACAAGGTGAAACTGTATTGTCATATCACCTGCTCACTATGGATGTGAAGTGTAAATTAAGCAGTGTCTGCATACAGGAGGGGTTGCCAAGTGCCAATAGGTGAGGTTGCGTGGTTGAGGGGGGGGGGGTGCGGTGCCCATGGCAAATTTGCAAATGTGCCCGCAAACCCAATAAGGTTATAATGACAGTAATCATCCAGGTATAATCAGCAAACTGAGGATAAGCTGCAATTGTCAGCTTTGTCCATTTGGTGGCGCCAGCAGCACATCCTACGGCTGGTGGGATAGGCCACGGAGGTGAATGATGGAATTCCAGAAATCGCTATTCCAGAAATAAAAATGTAAAAACTAAAATAAGGTGTAGGCTCAAAATCACGGTAGGCAGATAATGTAGCCCAAATAAAGCTTAATTACAATATTGTAATGACTCTGCATGTTCATAGGGTGGGAGAGAGAGAAAGAGAAAGAAAGAGAGAGAAAATTGAAGAGAAGGCAGAGATAATCGAAGGGAGAGAAAAAGAAAAGCATTATTCTACCCCCATTGGATTAGGCCCCACTCACCACTGGTATGGGGGCCCCTGACCACTTCCCGTGCCCCTCTGCCAAGGGACTGTCACCCTCATCCCTGAAAAGGCTGCCCACTCCTGGGATGCTGCTATTATTCATAATACAAACACCCCCTGTCTCCAAAAAGCTCAAAATGGAGCACATGCTGTGATTTCTCCTCACAACAACCCTGCGAAGTAGCCTCAGCTGTGAATAGCCGACCCAAGATCACCTCCTGAACATTTGCAGCTGAACAGGAACCCAGAGGCTGATCTCACTTGCCTAACCCAAATGGTGGCATACCTATAGACACCATGAGACTCTATTCCCCATGCCACCCCACATCAGCCCCAGTCACCATGGGAGATGGGAGATGCAATCCATCAGCATCTAAAGGACCTCAGGTCCCTCAGAAGCCCCAGTGGCTCTGCGTTAGGGCTTGTGGCTGTGTACGCACGAGACTTCTGAAGCGCATTCGAAGGAAATTCTTTCCCTTGAACATTTCCAAGCACTGTAATTTACGCTTCAGAATTACAATTCCTGACAAGCCTATACAAACTGCAATGTCCAGAATTCTGTGAGGGAAAGATTGTCCCTTGAATGTCCTTTAGACACAGCCTAAGACCATCGAATCCCCGCGACAGGGTGAGCTCCCGTTGCTCGGTCCCAGCTCCTGCCAACCTAGCAGTTCGAAAGGACAAAGTGCAAGTAGATAAATAGGTACTGCTCCGGCGGGAAGGTAAACGGCATTTCCGTGCGCTGCTCTGGTTTGTCAGAAGCGGCTAAGTCATGCTGGCCACATGACCTGGAAGCTGTATGCCGGCTCCCACAGCCAATAAAGTGAGATGAGCGCCGTAACCCCAGAGTCGGCCACGACTGGACCTAATGGTCAGGGGTCCCTTTACCTTTACTTTAAGACCATTGAACCAAAGGCTGGTAGTTGGTGACCATGAGCTGCATTAACCCGATGTGAAAAGGATAGGTTTTGTGGGGGGGGGGGGGAGACTTGCAACTCTCCAATTGTTGTTGGACTACAGATGCCATGATCCCTGTCAATTCAGCACCAGCAATGGGACAATATCCTTCACCGTACCTGAGGGCAGTAGTCAGTACAAAATGGGCAGCCCTGCTCTCCAACACCTTGCTGTCACCTCCTGCCTGCCCCTCAGCATCTTGCCGCCTGAGGCAGCTGCCTTGCTCTGCCTTGTGGCAGGGCCAGCTTCACACACCATCCTTCATGTGCCCCCACCTGGTCTCCTGCCAAGCTGCAAAGTCTCTTCTGCCTCCTCTGAGGGGAAAAGGCCAGAGAGAGCCCTGAAAGACGGTAGAGATAAAGGGATGTAGCCAACTAAGTTCATACTCACACCATACATTGAAAGCACCTCTTTAAACAGTTGCCGCTTCCCTCTAAGAATTCTGGGAACTGTAGTTTTGTTAAGGGTGCAGAGAATGGTCAGGCAGTCTCTATTCCCCTCCCTGGGCAAATTGTGGAGAGGGATTGACTGTTAAACCACTCTGGGAATCATAGCTCTGGGAAGGGAATGGTGGTCTCCTAGCAACTCTCACCGCCCCTAACAAACTACAGGTCCCAGGATTTTTGGGGGGGAAGCCATGACTGTTTAAAGTGGCCAGTGTGGTGTAGTGGTTAAGAGTGGTAGACTTGTAATCTGGTGAACCGGGTTCGCGTCTCCGCTCCTCCACATGCAGCTGCTGGGTGAGCTTGGGCCAGTCACACTTCTTTGAAGTCTCTCAGCCCCACTCACCTCACAGAGTGTTTGTTGTGGGGGAGGAAGGGAAAGGAGAATGTTAGCCGCTTTGAGACTCCTTAAAGGGAGTGAAAGGCGGGATATCAAATCCAAACTCTTCTTCTTCTTCTTCTTTAAATGTGTGAATATGGCCTAAGTCATACTCCGAATAGACTCACTGAAATTAATAAAACAATGTTAGTCATATCCATTAATTCAATGTTTCTACTCTGAGTAGGACTTGCACTGGATACAACTCAAAGGTTTTACTTTGTTTATTCTCAACTAGTTTTTGAACTCTGTTTTTAATTGTCTTTTACCAACACTTTAATAACTTTTTTTGCAAACCGCTTTGAAGTTTTATTGCAATCAAGCGGTATATACATTTTGTTAAAAGAATAAACTGGGAATAGAGAGGAAAGGGGGGGGGGAGAGAGAGAAGGAAGCTACTATAGGAGGAAGAAGTAAATGTAAAAGGAGCCAGGAAGGAGGATGGAAGGAACTGGGAGTCTTGGCAGCTGAACAGGATACATAATAAGCGTTGAAGGAGAAGCAGAGATGAGTAACGAAAAACCAAAACCTTTGAAAGAACTGTGAGAGGGAGGGAAGCAGGAAATCAAAAACCGTCTCCACTCAGGGTGGGGAACCTCCAGTCCCCAGGCCAGACCTGGTCCAGCAGGCTTCTCCATTTGGCCTACGAGGCTGTTTTCCAAAAACCACACTCATCTGCCCCACAACTGATGTGGGTAGAGATGCAGGTGGAGATACCATTGCTGCAGAAATTAGGATAGAACTCTTCACCCATGACCTGATGCACAGGAAGTTCAAATCTGCTTGGTTACTATTTCCCCACATCCCCATGGGCCAACTTTGACAGGTCGGTGGGACTACCCACCTGTCAATCACCTGATGTGACTATGATGCCATTTGCTTGACAGGGAAGCGGTCCCACCAACTAGTCAAAACTGGTCTGCAGGGCAGAGCAAGATAAAGATCTGGTCCACTGGGCCAAATGTTTCCCCACAATTTGATTCCTCTAAGTCAGGGGTGTGGGGAAACATTTGGCCCAGTGGGCGGGGCTGTGGATGCAGGTGGTGCTGTGGTCTAAGCCACAGAGCCTAGGGCTTGCCAATCAGAAGGTCGGCGGTTCGAATCCCTGCGACAGAGTGAACTCCCGTTGCTCGGTCCCTGCTCCTGCCAACCTAGCAGTTTGAAAGCACATCAAAGTGCAAGTAGATAAATAGGTAAGGTAAACGGGAAGGTAAATGGCGTTTCCATGAGCTGCTCTGGTTCGCCAGAAGCGGCTTAGTCATGCTGGCCACATGACCCGGAAGCTGTACTCCAGCTCCCTCGGCCAATAAAGCGAGATGAGCGCTGCAACCCCAGAGTCGTCCGCAACTGGACCTAATGTTCAGCGGTCCCTTTACCTTTACCTATATCAGAGCCAATATCAGTGCTGAGCTTGAGAAAAGCCAAGCCGAGGACCTCCCTGCCCCAAATACATCATTGCATCAAATCATTTCGCAGCTTCCAAAGTGCAATTGCATATCAATGGAAATGAATGAAGTCAGAAATTGTGAGCTGACTTATGTCAAACTCTGCCTCTGCCCGCCGCTATTTTGTGACTGGTGGGCCTCAGGGATTCTCAACCCCTCTCGAGTGGTCCCCTGGGGATAGAAAATTTGTTCACCCCTCCTCCAGGAATAAGGAACCACAGAAAGAGCTACAAGGCCTGGCTCAACCCTCACCAACAGCAGCATTGCAAATGGCTTAGTCAATGTAGCAGCATAGTCAATATCCTAGGGGTTTTCTTCTGACCCAAATAACCCGGCCCTTCCCTTGCACTTTTCCAGTCTGGACTTTTGGTGCCTTGGAAAATTGTGGCAGGATGACTCTTCTGATGAAGTCAACTGTTAACCAGGTTCTGCCTAAATCTCCAAATTAAAAAAAAAAGGGGGGGGAGGAGGAGGATACTCCTTTTCAACCCTTGCCAGGAAGAGGTTATTTAAACGGAGAGTACAAATTAAAAGAATTAAAAAAGCCAGCTCTAATTAAAGACCACAGCGAGTCAGGCAAGGAGTTTTGGCTCTGCCCCTGTTATCTTGCTCATCCCGGGATGCTCCAGACAATTTGAAATGTCACAACCTTCATTAAATGTTCATTAAGGGCGCCACCAAATCAAGGAAAAATGGGATAATAACACTTCGCGCCGGTGTCGGGTTTTCCACTCGGAGATCATTAAGGAGTTTTCTTTTCTCCCCAAGTTATTATCCTTCTCCTTTTCGAGACACAGAAGCAGAGGGAGAAATAGGGAGCAGTGAGAAAGCAATTTGTCCTGGGGCTGAATTGCCGGGAAGAAGACATGAGCGACCCGCCTTCGAGGACAGGGATGGCAAAGTTGTGGCCCTCCAGATGTGACCATTGGACAGGTGGGAAGAGGCTGATGGAACACATCTGAGGGCTACAGATCTAGCCCTGATCTATGTCTCCGTCTTGCTAAAACCTTCCAGGGTTAATTATTGTTGATGATCAACCCTATATTTCTTCCACAATGCAACTCAAAAAGTTGTACATAAGATTGTTCTTATATAGTGGACAGGTGAAGAATTAGAAGTTCTTTACTATCTGAATCTTATTTTTCTATCTTTCTCTTTTAACCTCTTTTCTACTGGTTTTTTTAATTAAAAAATCTGTTTCTTTCTCTATTTCTCTCTCTGCCCCCCCGCCCCCCAAGCTTTTTGTGTTTTTATTGTATCTAGATGAAAGACTTGGTTTGCTTTTAAAAAGGGGAGGTTATTAAGTTTTGTATTTTTCTCTATAAACCTTAATAATAATAAAAAATTAAGACGTACATAAGATGTTTATTATTTTGTTATTTATATTTTCAGCCCATAGGATTTGGGGTAGTCTCTGATCCAGGAGCTGACCAGACCCAGATCTGTATAGCTTCAGCTAGAACCTGCTGCAATAAAACCACAAACCTGCACTTTCAGGTTGTGCAATTATTGTAAGGCCTTGACAAACCCACACCCTACATCAGCGTTTGTTTGTTTGTTTGTGTGTGATAACAGAAGTGATGGGAAAATGTACTGGAAAGTGTGGAATAACACTGGCTTTAATTCAACTTGTCTAACCTCCCTGTCAACAAACCAGAATGAATGCTCAATAAATAACCAATGTCATCTGTTCTCTGGGTGAATAAGCCAGTTGTCCGGATGCACCCAGGGACAATGATATCTCATTATTGTGCTGTCAGGAAGCAATTAGGGCAGAACTACTGCCGCATCACTCAGGGCCAAACGAGATATGATGGAGAAGCCCCATGGATTCATCAGTGTTGACATCCGTCAGTCTAAGGAGCGAGTCTTTAGGGGTGAAGTCAAATGGTTGGAGAGTTCCTGCGCCTCCTGTGGTTGTAGAGACTGATGCAGGAGAGACATGTTTTGTTACAGCTGGGGCAGATGAAGGTGTCCATTTGTGCTGCTGTAGATGCACTATAGTGTTTCTTCTCTCTGTAGTCCCAGCAGTCATTCCTCCTCTGCTATGGATTCATGACCTAGACCGGCATTTAAATCTTAAGTCAACACTGGCAATGGGACAGAATCCTTCACCCTACTTGAGGGCAGGAAGCTTCCGTAGAGGGTGCATGGTATGTAGTTCTGTCTGCATTTGGCACATGAGGCTGCTGCCTCACTTTGCCTCCTTGCAGGGCCGGACCTGGGTGCGGGGCATGCTCATGTTTGCAGCCCTTTAAGCATGTGAATCTGCTCCTTGAAGGAAGCTCTCTTCTCTCCTTCAGCAAACAGAACGAATCCTGTAGGCATCAGCCCATTCCTCCCTCCCTCCCAACCTCTTCCTTTCTTGTTTTTGTTTTCTTTAATTCACCAAAATTCAGTTGGCATCTTTCCCCAAGTAGCTAAACCAGCACTTAGAAGTGCATAATTGCAAAACAACCTGTGCCACCGCAGCTCTACAATGGGAGGGATTGGAGGGGATTAGAGCATTTGTACATTTTTCATCCTCCTCTTTTGTGAGCAGGCATCGCAGCATATTTTTAGAGCCTTCCCTTGGAGCAGCCTCCTTCTCAAGGGCTTCTGTTCCTATCTGAATTAGGCTGGATGCTCCCCTTGTGACAGCGACTGGCTCCAAATTAGCTCTGGAGGTTATGCAACGCCTTGACCTCTTGCCAGGGGTCACTTCTTGCACATCTCGTCAGGGTTTTGTGACACGTCGTCAGGAGCAGAAGCCTTATGGGATGGGAAACCACATTGATGGCAAGCCCAATAGAAAACGGCAGCTTTTGCTTCAAGCAGGGCCAAATAAAAATGGTCTGACAATGTGTGATGTGAGATAATTGCGCAATGTGGTCAGGAAAAACAAGGATAGTTGGGAATGGACGACCAGGCAGATATGCACTGGCCCAAACTTAAAGACCTTTCCAGGCACATAAGTGAATAGAAGACTTATGCAGCATCAGCCCTTATGATGGGCAGGCTGTAAAAAGTTTCTGGGATTACCCTCCTCAGAGCTAAAATTCCCAGCATCCTTGTTGTTGTTGTTGTTTAGTCGTTTAGTCGTGTCCGACTCTTCGTGACTCCATGGACCAGAGCACGCCAGGCACTCCTGTCTTCCACTGCCTCCCGCAGTTTGGTCAAACTCATGCTGGTAGCTTCGAGAACACTATCCAACCATCTCGTCCTCTGTCGTCCCCTTCTCCTTGTGCCCTCAATCTTTCCCCACATCAGGGTCTTTTCCAGGGAGTCTTCTCTTCTCATGAGGTGGCCAAAGTATTGGAGCCTCAGCTTCAGGATCTGTCCTTCCAGTGAGCACGTAGGGCTGATTTCATTAAGAATGGAGAGGTTTGATCTTCTTGCAGTCCATGGGACTCTCAAGAGTCTCCTCCAGCACCATAATTCAAAACCATCGATTCTTTGGCGATCAGCCTTCTTTATGGTCCAGCTCTCACTTCCATACATCACTACAGGGAAAACCTTAGCTTTTACTATATGGACCTTTGTTGGCAAGGATTCCTTGGGGGAAGCCATGTGCTTTAAATGTACAGGGGAACCTCGGGTTACATACCATCCTCCTTACAAACGCTTTGGGTAACGAGCTCCGCTAACCCGGAAGTGGATGCTCCTCGTTGTGAACTTTGCCCTGGGATGAGAGTGGAAGTTGCGTGCCGGTGGCATGGTGGCAGTGGGAGACCGCATTAGTGAAAGCATGCCTCATGTTAAGAATGGTTTCGGGTTAAGAACAGACCTCTGGAAGGAATTAAGTTCGTAACCTGAGGTACAGTGGTACCTCGGGTTAAGTACTTAATTCGTTCCGGAGGTCTGTTCTTAACCTGAAACTGTTCTTAACCTGAAGTACCACTTTAGCTAATGGGGCCTCCTGCTGTTGCTGCGCTGCCGGAGCACGATTTCTGTTCTTATCCTGAAGCAAAGTTCTTAACCTGAAGCACTATTTTTGGGTTAGTGGAGTCTGTAACCTGACGGGTATGTAACCTGAAGCGTATGTAACCTGAGGTACCACTGTATAGTGTGAATGCAACCATTTTCTACTCTGGCGTGGGTTCTTCAGGGCCCCAGGTAGTAATAATAAGAATAATTTTATTATTTATACCCCACCCATTTGGCTGGTACAGGTGCAGGTCTTTATCACCGCCTGCTATCTGAATGTTGTAAGTAGATTTTTATTATTTTATTTTATTATTTTATTATATTATATTTTACAAGACTTATATATTGCTTAATCATCAAACCACACACACACACACAAACGTTAAATGTTAAAAACAGCTAGCCTAACACTTTGAACATGGGAATTGCTTGTAAATAATTGGATCGTGGGTCTGGGCCGTGGTATGAAAGAACATGATGCACTAACCCTGATGAATATCTGGACCTGAGTAGTGCTTGGATGGGGCAACACCTGGGAGTCCCATTCCCCCATAATGCTGGCAATAAATAAAGAACGTTTTGTTGGTTTATTATACACACTCTTGGGGTCATCCTTCCCTGTCCAGTGTGTTGGTCATATGTATTGCATCTGACTATCTGGACATCATGGAGATGCACATCTCTGGCAATTTCCCAGCAACATGTTGAGAAACATAAATTTCTCTTAGTACCAGAAAGCTCACTCATGTCCTGTTCTAATGGTGGCTTTGAACATTACGGGAAGCCCTGAAAAGAAGGTGTTTGAGTGACATTTTTTGTGTTTGTTTTTTTTGCTCCTCTGGAGTACAAAGCATAGGAAATTGCTTTATTCCAAGTCAACCTGTGGTGATCTAGCTCAGCAATATGTCCGCTGACTAGAAAGCAGCTCTTCAGGATTTATGGCAGGATCTTTTCCAGCCCTACTTGGACTCAACCTGATACCTTCTGCATGCAAATCATGTACTCTGCCAGGGAGCTATGACCCTTACCCAAAATAAAGGAGCAATTTTCACACCTTCCTGTAGTGATGTAGTAAGAACTGATCAAACCTGAGCTTCTGCAGTGACCTTAGACAAGGCCCTGTTCTTCTGACCTCAATCTCCTCTGCCTTCATCTGTAATTATTATTATTAGTTATTAAATTTGTATACTGCCCTATACCTGTAGGTCTCAGGGCGGTTCACAGGATAAAATTAGAGTATAATACCACAAAGCACAAAGCAAAAGCAAAAACAACTCAATAACCCCCCCCAAAGAAACACACCTGTAGTATGAGGATAAAAGGTATGCATCTATTTAATGAAATCCATGTTCTGCCATTCCTCCATAGAATTCATGGCAGTGCACAGGGTTCTTCCTCCCCATTTTATCAGCACAACCCCCCTATGAAGTGGGCTAGCCTGAGAGCGACTGGTCCAAGGCCACTCAAAAATGCAGCTGCCTCCTCTGATACCTTTAAATCGTCTGAGGTAATGGGAGGCGAGGCAGCCATGGTCCCTCCCCATACTCATCCCGTTGTTTACACACACACACACACACACACACACAAACGCACCAATCTCCCTACGGTATGGCACACCTTGATATTTGCTTGCAACAACAGGCAAGTTGAGATGGATGGACAACAAGGCTAGGAGTGATTGGAAAGAAGAGCATTTAAGGGTGCCGTTGTCTCCTAAAGGTCTCTGTCTGGAGTCTTGATTAAGAGATAACAATGGCATACTGGTCTGTTGTGAGAATTGCTGTGATCATATAGGCGAAGCACCTTGAAATGTGTTGCATAAATGCTAAGCATTATTGATTGGAGCTGATAAGGGCACAAGAAGAGCCAAGATTATCAGTTGCTGGAAACCATAGGAGGGGAGAGTTGCTCTACTGCTCAGGTCCTTTTTGCGAGTTTCCCACAAGGCATCTGGTTGGTCCCTGTGAGAATAGGAGGCTGGATGGGCCATTGGCTTGATCCAGCAGCTATTCTTATGTTCTTATGCTTGATCAGACCACAAACCCATCTAGCCCAGCTTCCTGTTTCTCTCAGGGGCCAATCAACTGCCTCTGAGAAGCCCCAAAAGGGGCAGAGGCTGGAGACTCATATCTGCACATTGCAAAAAACCCATCAGCTAGCCATTCATAGCAGCTTCTTGCGCTTTGCCCTGATGGCCATATTTATCGCTTTATTGTCTTTTTATTTTACTGTTGTGAATCAATTTGAGATAATAATAATAATAATAATAATAATAATAATAATAATAATAATAATAATAATAATAATTTATTATTTATACCCTGCCCATTTGGCTGGGCTTCCCGGCCACTCTGGGTGGTTTTCAACAAAATATTAAAATATAGTAATGCATCAAACATTAAAAGCTTCCCTTGGCAACTTGGCTTCTCGCAGTGAGGAAACCACCAAAACAAAACCACAATGCAGTCCAGGTATAAGTTAAAGCAAAATATGTAATTTTCCACATCCGCTGCTTAGCACATCCTATAACGGGAAAGGTGACCATGTGTACTGGTTCATGCCACTTTTCTTCCCAGTGACAAGAACTTTATGAAGATGGTAGGTTAAGAGAGAGAGGAGTTTCCCACAGCAAACATGTAAGGTATGATAGAAAGATAAGGCATGCTTAAATGCCCATGTACACTCCTCGGGTAGATACTGTCCTGTCAGCGGTTACTGTGAATAGCTGGGTGTGCATGCCTGCCTATATCTGGGATGTGTGCCTTTCAGTCACCTTTTGCACATGGCTTTTCCCACAGCAAATATGTTGCAGAATAAATGCAAAGCCCCCAAATGTCTATTCCACCCTTCCCTTAAAGGCTGCAAAACACAGGTTTGGCACAGGTTCGGAGTGGATTCCAAATGTTGGGGTTCATAGTTCATGTTAAGTGCGGACCCCGTGTTTCATGTATCAAGGACTCAGTTTGTGGGGTGCTGCAAAATGTGTGTGTGTGGGGGGGGTTGCTGCAAAACAACTGCAGAACTTTGGCACAGGTTTTGATGGGAATTCAAATTAAGGGGTCCATAGTTAATTTGCCTCTCTCGTGGAGGCATACAGAAAAAATTGTAGAAACAGTGAAAATATATTTTTCAGAAACAAGCAAAAATTGCATCCTACTCTGAAATGTGAGCGGATCCCTTGCTTTCCATTCCAACCCAGATTTTTGCATGACGTGGAACCCTGCATACTTCTATCTACTGTCATCGACAGAAATTGCGGCAACTGGAAATGGTATCAGCTCACCTCCCTTACCTTTCCCCAGATAGTTACCTAAGCAGAAGAAGAACAAAACAATATCCAAAACTTGTAAGCAATGTTTACGGCAACTCCAGATCTCGCAGAGATCTCATTCTTGCAATATTTCCTTCCAAACAGCCGCATCATAAAACTTGCAGCTGGGGAGACAGCGCTTGCTACAGTGACAGTAAAAAAAAAATCTGAAGATATGTGCAAAGAATTTGTGGGGGAAGGTTCTTTTTCAAACAAGTAAGTCAACAGGTTGGACCTCTGACCTCTTTTTTTCGGCAAGTTGACAGCTTGGTTTACTCTGTGGCAATACAAAAGTGATTTAATGCACATTTTCTCGGCTGGATTAGGCAAAAGGTCCACCAGATCCGGGATTGTTTCCAACAATGGCCAGCCAAGTGCCTCTGGGAAGATCACATGCAGATGATTGCCTTCATCTATTGTTTGTCTCGGAAACTGGTGCAGGTAAACTCTTCCTGAGCATGGAGGCTTCAACTAGCTTTCAAAACTGATAGATCATTAGGAATTTCATATGTACGCCTTAAAGCAGAATAAGAATCAAGAGTGATTGGTCACTTCATCACAGAAAAAACTCTTCTGGATCAGGCCAGTGCTCCATCTAGTCCAGCATCCTGTTCCTACAGTGATCAGAGAATCATAGAATTATAGAGTTGGAAGGGACCACAAGGGGCATCTAGTCCAGCCCCGGCGATGCAGGAATCTTGAACCCAGGACACTGAGATTAAGAGTCTCATGTTCTACCAACTGAGCTACTCCAACCAGATGCCTGTGGGAATCCCAAAAGCAGGACCCAACTGCTTTGCCATCACCTTGGCAAAAGCATATCAGACCAGTGCCTTCCCTATTGTATTTCCAGCTAAAAACATTCCTCTTTCAACAAGCCTTCTGAAATCTTTATCCCAGTGGGTATGTCATGAATTCGAATTGATTTTATGTGTTATTGTTTAAAAAATATTTTCAATATTAATAATTATTTTCTTAAATTCATAGAATCATGAAATTGGAGAGTTGGAAGAGACAATAAAAGGTAAAGGTAAAGGTACCCCTGATCATTAGGTCCAGTCGCGGATGACTCTGGGGCTGCGTGCTCATCTCACTCTATAGGCCAAGGGAGCTGGCGTTTGTCCGCAGACAGCTTCCAGGCCATGTGGCCAGCATGACTAAGCCGCTTCTGGCGAACCAGACCAGCACACGGAAACACCGTTTATCTTCCCGCCAGAGCGGTACCTATTTATCTACTTGCACTTTGACGTGCTTTCAAACTGCTAGGTGGGCAGGAGCAGGGACCGAGCAACGGGAGCTCACCCCGATCGGCAAGCCCTAGGCTCTGTGGTTTAGACCACAGCGCCACTCGCGTCCATGGGGGGGGGTGTCATCTAGTCCCACCCCCTGTGATGCAGGAATCTATTTTATATATGTTATGTAAATTGTTTTGGGATGCTCAGTGGGAAGAAATTCACAAATGGCATTTATTTATTATTACTTGGGCTTGGGCTTCCACAACCACCTTAGGCAAGGCTTCTGCCCAAATCGCTCCTGCAAAATGACGACTGTATGGAGGTGACCTGACAGTCACCCCAACCCTGGTCCAGGGTATGAAAACACAGTGCTATTAAGCCGCAATTTCCTGATGTCCCTTTGCCTTCCATCGGAGTTACCTTAAACTGGCTTGCTCATTTTACCTTTGCAGCCTGATTTGCAGAAAGACCAGGTAGCTGCATTCTTTTCTCTCCTTCCCTTGCTAGTTCTTTCCACTCCTCCCAACCCCATCCCAGGAAAGGAAGCCAAATGCCCCGCTTGAGAAACAACTGAGGTGCAATTGCCTTCTCAGACAGGTTGCACACAGCGATAGATGTAGCTCTATTGATCCATCATAGAAACCCAAAATCCACAGTATGGCAATACCTTTATTAAAAGGTAAAGGGACCCCTGACCATTAGGTCCAGTTGTGGCCGACTCTGGGGTTGCGGCGCTCATCTCGCTTTATTGGCCGAGGGAGCCGGCGTACAGCTTCCGGGTCATGCGGCCAGCATGACTAAGCTGCTTCTGGTGAACCAGAGCAGCGCACGGAAACGCTGTTTACCTTCCCGCTGGAGCGGTACCTATTTATCTACTTGCGCTTTGAGATGCTTTCGAACTGCTAGGTTGGCAGGAGCAGGGATCAAGCAACGGGGGCTCACCCTGTCGTGGGGATTCGAACCGCCGACCTTCTGATCGGCAAGTCCTAGGCTTTGTGGTTTAACCCACAGTGCCACCCGCGTCCCAATACCTTTATTAAGTCCAACCAAAAAAGTAACAAAGGTGTTCTCTATGGTTCATAGAACTGGAGAGCTGGAAGGGTGTCTGGAATGACTGTGGGGTGTCATCTAGTCCAATCTCCTGCAGTGCAGAAATTCCTTAGTTTGATTATTCCACAGACAGAATCTGCCATGAAAACAATGACGGATTATATGTCATCATAGCAGAACACTGTGTCTTGCTTTTCTCAACAGTAGGCATGCAAAAAGAAAAACCTGGGCGGCTTCTTATGGTGAGCCAGTAGGTCTGCAGTTTCTGCAAAGGACGACTGATTTTGCAACAAAAAGCGTGGGCAAGGTTCAAAAACCTTAAAAGGTAATGTCTTTCTTTTCCTTTTAACTCATCCCCTTTTTTAAAAACAGTAATTTCCCAGTGACCGATACTGACCTGAAAGGTCAGAAGGTTTGACTTAATAGCCGGGGAAATGTTCTTCCCCCATCCATCATTAGTACCTAATTAACAGCATAAAATATTTCGCAATAAATTTCAATGACACTGAATGGGTGGTTTGCCTTGCTTTTTTACAAAGAAACAGCCGCATTTGCATTTGAAAGGGCCACCAGGAGCTCTGGAGGAGTCTACCTGATGGCTTCTGCTGGGGCAAGTTATCTCTCCTGTCTAGCTTTCAAGAAGATTTGGTGACTATTGCCCCCCACCCTTTGTAGGGGAAGGAAATTTCCACAATTGCAAGACTCTTCACTTATTATCTACAGCACAGTCTCACACATTCTGGCATACTAAGATCTCTGGTATGTACACTGAAATATTTGATCTATGATGTCAAGGTGTGGATTTTCAAAATGTTAAGCTCTGCTGCAAAAAAAAAAATTAAAGAACACCTGACTTACGTGGAATGGGCATGGAATTAATATGAGGGTCTTCAAGCTGGTTGAACAAGCCTGGGCCATGTAACCTGATGGCTCCACCAGTTGAGATCTTCCCCATGGAAATGATTGTTGAGACGCTCATAGGAAAATATTGTTTTCCACAGGTGCCTTCCCAAACTGGTGTTGCTGCACCTTACCTTGATGACACTTGGGCAGGGCACCTGAGTGGATGCATCTGCAGAGCTAATCCACCATTTCTGCCAGGGCATCCTTGCAGCCTCCATCTCAGTGCTGCCCTGCTCCACCTGAGCCCTGTCTAGGTAAATGCCAGCAATCTCTAACTCAGCAAATTCTGTCCCAAATGGGGAAGCTGAGTCATGATACCTCCATAACTAGTCTGTATTTAACCCGAGGAAAGTTGAACTATGGAACTCCCTGGTCAGATCATGGTCTCCTGTTGCAAGACGGACATATATACATCTTGATATGTCTGGAGCTCCTTCACATGTTGGCCAACCAGGTGGCCAGGGTGGGGCATTAACAGGTAGTCAGACTTGTCTGTGTGTCCTGTGTCCCTCCTGCTTTCAATATGTTTTGGGGTAGCTGGAAGCCCCATGATATGAGGCCCTCCATTGGCCTGATCTAACCAACTCTTGGCTCCTCCTCTCCCAGAACTGTTAAGGTCCCACACCACCAAGCTAGGAGAGGTGAGACAGCAACACCCAACGACAAGAACAACCATTTGTAATTTATATGCTGCCCATCTGACTAGGTTGCCCCGGTCTGGGCAGCTTCCAACAAATTAAAGCATTTGCCTGGCTTGGACTACCTGGCATCTGGCTCCTCCCCTCTCAGAATTATTTCCTTCAGAGGCCACAGAACCTGAATGTGCTCAGTTCCCTTTTCCATTTCCAACCATTCTCCCTTTTGCATTGTATCTCATTGAAATATAAACCATACAGTGGTACCTCTGGTTGCGAACGGGATCCGTTCCGGAGGCCCGTTTGCAACATGAAAAGAGCGCAACCCGAAGCGCCTTATCTGCGCAGGTGCACAGCATGATTTGGCACTTGTGCGCATGTGCGAGCAGCGAAACCCAGAAGTAACCCTTTCCGGTACTTCCGGGTCGCCGCGGGACGTAACCTGAAAGAACGTAACATGAAGCAAACGTAACATGAGGTATGACTGTAATTTCAAACAGTGGCCTGTTAGTGGAAAGACTGCATGCAAGCATATAGTGGTACCTCTGGTTAAGTACTTAATTCGTTCTGGAGGTCTGTTCTTAACCTGAAACTGTTCTTCACCTGAAGCACCACTTTAGCTAATGGGGCCTCCTGCTGCCGCTGCGCTGCCGGAACACGATTTCTGTTCTCATCCTGAAGCAAAGTTCTTAAACTGAAGCACTATTTCTGGGTTAGTGGAGTCTGTAACCTGAAGCGTATGTAACCTGAAGCATATGTAACCTGAGGTACCACTGTATTTCAGAAACCGTTTGAAAAATTCCTCTTGCTTGGGAGTTGTACTATTACCCTCGTCTAACTTCATCTTCTCTGGTTTATATTTAAAACAGCAACACCACACAGACAAATTTCCTTCAGCCCAAAGGCCTCTCTGACGGACTGCATTTACCTGATTAAAAACGCAATAGTTTAGTTAGTACACCTCCAGAAACCAGAAGGCCTACTTGCCATGATGACCACTTTGTGTCATCAGTCATGAACGTAAGACCTTATGAAGGGATGAGAAGAACACCTCCATTGCACTTTGCTCAACAAGGAAGTATCGCTCAGGGGGTGCAGAACATTTTTCAGTCTGAGGGCCACATTCCCCTCACTGGCAGCCTTCAGGAGGCTGCTTGCCAGCAGTGGGTGGGGGCAGAGAAAGAAGTGAGTGGAGCAACAGGCAAATTCTCACCTAAATACCTTAAAGGACAGAGGCTTTTATCAGTAGCCTCACAGCTCTATATCTTCTGTCCAAGCAAGCAAGAAGCACTGCGTGGTGAGTCCTCGGGCCCCGCAGTTCCCTCAGAAATAAACACACAGTCACGAATATGTTGGGTTAATGGGATAAATTAGGCCACAACTTTATTGGTTACAGATATGAGTGGTTTGGCTTAGGCAAGTGGATGAAGCAAGACTATATCCTGTCCCCTGCACATCTGCAGGAAGTCTCAAAGGGTCAACCACTGATAGGGGGAGCCCTATGATCAATTAAGAGCTCTCCCAGGGTCACTGATGGGGTCGTGGCATGGCCCCAGCCCACGCCCAGGCTTCAGACAGGAACCACACACCCAGATCCCTTTAACAGGATACCCTTAGTGTGGAGGGGCAAGCAGGCAATAATCTCCCCTCCCATAACAAGGCTTACCCAATGCCTAACCTTACAAAGTTGTGACAATTGCTACTAGGTAGGTGAAAACCACTGAGTGCTCACTGGAAGGACAGATCGTGAAGCTGAGGCTCCAATACTTTGGCCACCTCATGAGTAGAGAAGACTCCCTGGAAAAGACCCTGATGCTGGGAAAGATGGAGGGCACAAGGAGAAGGGGACGACAGAGGACGAGATGGTTAGACAGTGTTCTCAAAGCTACAAACATGAATCTGACCAAACTGCGGGTGGCAGTGGAAGACAGGAGTGCCTGGCGTGCTCTGGTCCATGGGGTTACGAAGAGTCGGACACGACTAAACGACTAAACAACAACAAGGTGAAAACCAAATGGCTGGAGCCAATTTGCCAAGTGGAAAAATTCCTACCTGGCCCCAACAACCAGGCAACCAACATTAGTCATATAGCAAGGCCATAGTCAAACCACACAAGAAAAGAGGGTGGATGGGCTGGGAAATCTGACGGAGGAGATGAATGGAGGCTGCCCCCTCCCAGCTGTGCTGCAGTTTAAACGGCATGTGGCCATGCCCCCTGGCTAACCCGATTGGTCAGATGGGGGCATGACATGACTGGGAGTCCTAACGACTTCCTCCACCCACTATTGGGTCACTGCGAGGTCCCAGATCTCCGCCTGCCATTGCTGAAAAGGGGAGCCATCTTAACACAGTTCAAGGACACATTTCAGCCAGATAAAAGCACTCATAAGAGGGCACAAAGCAGAGGAAGAATCCTGAGGGCCAGAGACACCTGAGAGTCCCCACCCCTGGTACTACTGAATTGCCCCAGTCTTTTAAAACTTTTGGTTTATCACAGGGCAGTTGTGATTAGTGATGAATGGATCTTTGTGAATGAATCAAGGCCATTAAGGAGCTGACAGTTTCAATGGCATCTAAGGCAGTTCTTGATGCTTGGTGTTTTGCAGGTGGGATACAGGCTGCACTGGTACTTGATCTGAAATTATTTTTGTATGTTTTTATTGTTAATTGCTTCAGATGTTTCATGGGAAGCAATTCATAAATGAAACAACAACAAAAATGTCACAGCAAAACAACTTTCCCCACCTGAATGCTGAAATGAAGAAAGGACCTCTATGTGGAAAGGATTATGAGTTCAGTCCCACCATTGAAAACAAACTCCAAGGTTCAGAATGTTCTACAAAGCATCCTTTAAAAAAAAAAATCTAACTATAGGTTGGAATAGATGATCCTTGGGGTCTCTCCCTCCTATGATTCTAAGAAGAGCCCGGCTGGATTTAGACGAATTCAGCAAGAGGATTAGAAGTCTATGGAGAAGGAGAAGTCTATGGATGGCTACCAGGCATGATGGGTATGTGCTGCCTCCACAGGTGATCACAGACAGTGATGCTTCTGAATGCCAGTTGCTGGAAATTGCAAGAGGGGAGAGGGCTCTGCTGCTCAAATCTGGTGGTCTGGCTGGGGTAACTGAAAGGAGTGCAAAGCCTGGGAGACATTTTGGACTCACAGCTGTCCATGGAGGCACAGATCAATTCTGTGTCCAAGGCAGCTGTCTACCAGCTCCAACTGGTACGTCGGCTGAGACCCTACCTGCCTGCACATTGTCTCACCAAGGTGGTACATGCTCTGGTTATCTCCTGCTTGGACTACGGCAATGTGGCATAATAATAATAATAATAATAATAATAAATCCTGGTTGCGGGTTTCCCACAAGTATCTGGTTGGCGATTGTGAGAACAGGATGCTGGACTAGATGGGCCATTGGCCTGATCCAGCGGCCTATTCTTATGTTCTTATGACTGGAAGCCCACCTAGTTCACTACTCAATTCTCACAGCGGCTAAGCAGACGCCATTGGGAAGTCTGTAAGGAGGACATGAGCACCATAGCTATCTCCCGCTTATGCTGCCTGGCAGCTGGAGTTCAGAGGCATACTGCATCTGACATTGGAGACAGCACATAGCAAGCTAGTAGGTACTGATAGCCTTAACCCACCTTTTAAAGCCATCCAAGTTGGCCACTCTCACTACATCTTTTGGTAGCAAATACTTTTAAGTTTACCTATGCATTTCCTTTTGTCTGTGCTGAATCACTTCGCTTCAGAGATTTGAGGGTTCTAGTAAACAAAACAAAAGAAAACCTAGATCTGACAAGCCTGAAATCTGCCCCCCTCATTAAGAACATGTAAAAAGACACCAGCCGTGTGGGGAATGTGCAGATATGAACCACAGATTGCCCGGTTACTGTGCGTAGTCTCCAAATGACATTGAAGAATGTGTACAAGTTGACAGCATTAAACAGGGCATTGCAAACATTGCATATTCTTCACTTGGACATCAATGCATGTTAACCAGTCAAATGTGTGAAATGCATCCATTAATGAATGATGTAAAAATTGGAAGATCACTTGAAGGTCATCCATATTCCATGTTCACCTTCCAACTGCATAAGCATTCTCTACAACAACGTCTGGTGAATTATGTCCATAATAACCAGGTGAATTATGCACATTCTCCATTCAGCTCACGTTAACACCTCCCCCCACGAATAAAGCCCTAGAATCTTGACAGATAGTCACACATTTCCCCATCTCTAATTTTCACACTGCTTTGATCTCACCTCTCTTGCCTTGGTGAGTTTCAGTTTGTGGAATCGAACTATTTGCACCCTCTTATTCAACAGTTCTGCCAGTACTTTCTCTGGAGCCTAGAAGCTACTGGCTGGATTTATTTATTTTTATTAACAGCCAGAGACTTAAGCATCAAATACTTTCTCAATGGGGTGATTGAATTCAGAGTGCTTTTAACAGCTGGAGATTGATCAATGGGTTGGTGGGGCTGTGAGTGGGTCATGCAAATTCATTACTTGCAGAGACCTCGCCCAATCTTTATGTGACAGAATTCCATTGTTCAGCAAGTACTGTTAGGTGACACAATGGGCCCATTATCTTAGCAATGCTGCAGCAGCTGTGTCAAAAATAAAACAAATAAATCATACCGGTTGCAGCTTGAGCTAAGTTTCTAATCATTGCAACACTCACTGCTTCATATTGTGTGTGTGTGTATTATTTTTTAAAATTACAAAAACAAAATAGACAGTGTTACATCTTGCAATTACTATACCCCAGTCTGTATCTGTTCTGGGTTTTAATTCTTTTTAGGCATTAACTTGTTTTTATCTATGAAATTGCTTTTATTGTCACTTTGAGGTTTTTTTTTTTATATGGTGATATGTTAATGGAATCAAATAAATAAATAAATAAATATAAGCAAGGTCCCTTGGCAATTTGGAGATTTTCTGTATCATATTATCATCACCAAATTATTTTCATGTACAGTAATGAAAAGGAGCGTTATTTTGGATTTGGTTTATCACACTGACATCACATGTCAGTGATCCTTCAAATACTTCCTTCAAATACTGTATTTGATTATATAGACTCATATGACCCAGCTGTCCCTATTTGCTAAGGATGGACCCTATTTTCTGGTACCTACCGTACCTTTGGTAAAACACTGTGTTTATAGTGTTCCTGTTTGACCTTTTCAGGAGCTGGGGAAACTGTGGCACTGCAGATATTGTTAGACTACAACTCCTATCGGACAAGGGTGGCGCTGTGGGTAAAAGCCTCAGCACCTAGGACTTGCCGATCGAAAGGTCAGCGGTTCGAATCCCCGTGGCGGGGTGCGCTCCCGTCGTTCGGTCCCAGCGCCTGCCAACCTAGCTGTTCGAAAGCACCCTCGGGTGCAAGTAGATAAATAGGGACCGCTTACCAGCGGGAAGGTAAATGGCGTTCCGTGTGCTGCGCTGGCTCTCCGGATGCAGCTTGTCACGCTGGCCACGTGACCCGGAAGTGTCTTCGGACAGCGCTCGCTCCCGGCCTTTAGAGTGAGATGAGCGCACAACCCTAGAGTCTGGCAAGACTGGCCCGTACGGGCAGGGGTACCTTTAGCTTTACAACTCCTATCAGTTCTAGCAGGCATGATCAGGAATGACAGGAGGGGCCAACCAAATCCGGAGGGTCAAAGATTTGCCCTCACCCCAGAAGTAAAATCAGGAACAAGGTGCATTTTCATTCTAGCACACACACTTGTAAACTTGGTACTCAATAAATCCCATGTTTTGCTGCTGTTGGGTCCTCAACACAGTGCCCAGGGGCGCCAAGGCACCCCCACACTTCTCCCAAAGTCAGTGGCGTAGCGTGGGGGGTGCAGGGGGGGCCGGGCGCACCGGGCACAACATCTGGGGGGGGTGCACTCGCACTCGCAGCTCTCTGCCCCTACCTGGCTCACTCACTCTCTCTCACTGCAGTGCTGGCTGTGCGTATCCGATCCGAGCCGCCGGGTCGCCGCCCACTGTGGAGGGAGGGTGCCAGGCGTGCAGTGCGGTACGGAGAGAGAGCGAGGGACCATCTGGGGGAGGGACAGTGCAGCGGGGGGGGGGGCGCAAATTACTTGCCTTGCCCCGGGTGCTGACAACCCATGCTACGCCACTGCCCAAAGTGGTTGCTAAGACCCAGCACCTCCAGATTTTTAATATTTGGTTGGTAGTTGGGCTGGCTAAGAAGAGCACTATAGGCAGCTGTCTACCATTTTCCGTCTCAGAATGATTCTGGGCCCCATGTGAGCCTGGGAATGCAAAAGAAGGACATGGGGCAGCTGGTGGCAGGGGCAGCGAGGCAGACTCTGCCTAAAACTCTTGAGGAAAGCGATCCTGCTGGAGCCTGATAAATTTTAGGGGATGAGGAGTGACTCTCACAAGGTATTTTCCCTGTTCATTGAGGGATGTACATCTTTGATCCTGGGTGCATTTTTGTGTGTATTTCTGTTTGTATGGTTGGATGGTGGCGTGTTCTGTATCCCTTTTTGTTTGGAGAGTATTCTATCTGTATTGGGGTCAGGTTGTACAGTGGTATCTCGGGTTAAGTACTTAATTCGTTCCGGAGGTCCGTTCTGAACCTGAAACTGTTCTTAACCTGAAGCACCACTTTAGCTAATGGGGCCTCCTGCTGCCACCGCGCCGCCGGAGCACGATTTCTGTTCTCATCCTGAAGCAAAGTTCTTAACCCGAGGTACTATTTCTGGGTTAGCGGAGTCTGTAACCTGAAGCGTATGTAACCTGAAGCATATGTAACCTGAAGCATATGTAACCTGAAGTACCACTGTATTGGTTTGGAGGATCCATACATCTCATCACAGTCCATTATATTTTACAGGTTCTGCCCTCTTTTTCTTGGGGGGTTGCCTGTTTTTTTCAAGGAGGTGGTTGTCATTTTGAATAAATTTCCTGGGTGTATCTGAGTGGTGTTCTTTTTGTAGGGTTTCCCCCCAGCAGTGGGTATCTGAGCATCTTTAATTCCTCCTCCCCCTCCTCCTCCTCCTCCCCCTCCTCCTCCTCCTCCTCCTTCTTCTTCTGTGAAATAGGTATTGTGACATGTTCCTAGGAGTGAGTTGTCACGTACCTGGCAGGCTGCAATTGATAGAATTCCGTTTGGTGGGTTATAACTCAGGGAGGTCTGATTGAAAGATGTCCATAGAACCTGCAGCAGAGGAATTTGGCAGCAGGTTTCACCACTGGCTGCAAGACAGGTCTAAGGCTTAAAGGCCTGGCTCAGATAAGACTCTTGCTTTATTGTCTTGGTGATGTTGCAGAACTTCGCAGATGAGTGTGAGAAAGGTCTGGTGCTTCAATTTCCACAACTCCTGAGATTTTATCACCCAAATGACCAGATGCAAAGTGGGGGGAGGTGCAGGACTTGTATTTTAATTGCTGCTTAGCAGGAGAGGGAATTTTGGCAGGTGCCAGTCTTTATCATGTCTGCAGCACTGAAGAGAAAAAGTTGCACCTGCCAGAAGCGTACTTGCTGGCTCTGCTCCTGAGCTACTAATGGCAGCCCTATCAGGCAGAAATTGAGTCCAGGAAGTTTTTCCTGAGATTGAGATAAGGGGGGGGGGGAGTGTCAGCAACTTAATTTTTATCTGCTATTAAAGGCAAAGAAGGATCACTAAAAAAAAAGTTAGAATGACAGGAAGAATTAGGAATCGTCGAGATCAGAGATTTATTGAAGAATGGGAAAAATTTTCAGAATATATGCATAATTTAAGTGAAAAACAAATAACGCTTGTAACGTTTAGCGAAGCTTTGTAAAAAAGAAAGTTAAAATTATGGACTGAAAGTAGATTTAATTTAAGAAGTAGATAAGAACTAAGAAATGTGTGGAAAATTGAGAAGGGAAGGAGTACCAGCCAAGTTGAGGGAAGTCAAAAAATGAGAGAATGGTTTTATAAATTGTTTGAATTGTATTAATTTGTCTTATTTGTAAACTGAGATTGAGATAAGGGTAGGGGAGTGTCAGCAGCTTAATTTTTATCTGCTATTAAAGGCAAAGCAGGACCACTAAAAAAAAAGTTGCCAGCTTTTCTTGCCATAATCCTATCTTCTACACAATGCTTAAAATGCAACAGGAGACCTAAAACTAGGTTTAAAAATTACCTGTTTCAGGTCACTTGGAGCAACTTGAAAGGAATTTTTATAACAAAAATGCATTTTTCCTTGCTCTGTATTTATTTATTCAAAGCAACTCAGTACTTATTTATTCAAACTAACTTCTGGAAGCTCTTAGGGCATAGCTGTCAAGGTTTCCCTTTTTTTAAAGGGAAATTCCCTTATTCCGAATAGGATTCCTCACAAGAAAAGGGAAAAGTTGACAGCTATGTCTTAGGGTTCCGGAACTTTCCCTATTGTTGCCCCAAAGACTTTTGTGCATTTTTAAGATCCACCCAAAGCTGCTCCATTTTAGGTGGCGAAAACATCCCTTTGAGTCCGTTCCTGGAAGGATCCTTTTTCTTCCTCCTCCTCTTCTGCGTAAACCTATTCAATTCTGATATAGGATTGACTCCCTAAAATCGTTCCTACAGAATTCCCATGGAAGGGAATTTTTAGGAAGGGAATTTTCAGGTGCAGCTATCTGTGAATTTATCAAGTACCATTGCATTTAGTTCTCATGCCTGCTGGAATGCTGCCAGTTTCACCCATCTCAAAAGGATGGAAGTGTTGAATGTGATAGCCACCTTCAGCTGCATTGATGGGCAATCTAATCTTTATGTCTTTGAGTGATATGGAGGATGCAACCAGTTTCTGTCACTGGACTTTTAAAGTGGGCTGGAGAAACTTTCCCAGTGTATGCTGATTAGTCCTTTGAGAGGGGAAAGGGTGTGGGCGAAAGCTGAAATGTATCTTTTTTGTGATGCAAATTGTCAATGTGAGACCGCAACCCTAATCCCTTTTACCTAGGAGTAAGACCCATGGAATTCAATATGACTTCCTTCTTAATAGGCATGGTTAGGATCACCCTTTTGGACTTTCTTTTTAGAAAAATGAATGCAAGAAATTTCCATTATGCATACACAAAACTTGGATGGAAATTGTAGTGTTTATTTTATTTAAATTATTTTGACTCTGCTTTTCTGTTACTAAGTTTACAAGCCTATGTTTATCAACATAGGTTAAATTGAAATATTTAACAGCTAAATCCATCTAAAATGAGGGGTTTTTTTACTTATATGTGACACTGAGTTACTGTAAGGGGGGAGAGAGGGGGGAAGAGAATAATAAAATTCTCACCTTAATACCAGAGACCAGTTGTATAAGGGGAGGGTGAAATTTGTTGTTTGTAGTTTTGTGTTGTATATATTAAAGCTAATATCCACCGTGCCTTTCTTTTCTTAAAAAAGAAAATATATAAAGAAAATTGGGAGCTTTTGACAATTAATTACCAGATCAAAAACTATTTGATTTTTCTAGTAGTTTAACATTCGGGGGGGGGGGGATCAATTATTGGGTTTTTTTGTTAGGTTCTGATGTTCTTTGATTACTGAAAACATTTCTTAAGATGTTGTATCCAAATTGTTTTTTCAGGATGTGGGAATGAAAAACAGCTTTAAAAATGCTTTAGCAATTCAAACACAACATATTAAGTAATACCTTTTTTTTAAAAAGTCAATTTGTGAATAGTGGTGGTGGGCATTGAGAAGAAAGTTGGTTCCTGTTGCTTTTAATTGTTTTAATATGAAAACTGCTTTCAGAATGGCTGCAATCCATGGTATGCATAAAAAAAGGCTACCATCCTAACACACCTGGGAATAAGTCCCATGGAACTCAATGAGGCTTAGTTCTGAGTAGATATGTATAGGATTTTAGTTCCACTGGAAAGAATGGGTGACGGGTTGTAGTTTATTATTAAGTACTCTCTGGAAATACAGAAACTGCTGTGATGATGACTAAGTAGCATCACATCCTTTGAATCTGCTGGCTTTAATTATGGCATGACTACAAAAGCAAGGAACCTGAGGACTATTTTCCCTTTAAGGAGTGATAAGAGCTGTTCTAAGGGACAGGCTGAAACTGGAGTCAGACTTTCCACTTTATACACACACACACACACACACATATAATGACCTCTTTGCACACAGATATTTTGCAGCCAAGACTTTTCCTGGTATGTAGCACTACCTGCTTGGCACCTGTATGTCAGCCTCGGCCAACATAGCACACTTCAGATGTTTTGCACTATAATTCTCATCAGCAGTGCTGGCAAGGCTAATGGGAGGACAGGAGGGTGATGAAGGTTGCTGTAGGTGATATCAATGTATGTACAGTATTCAGAGTAGACTCAGAATCAATGTCTAAATTTTGGCATGTTTGAGTATGCCTTGGTTGATTATCATCCAGTGTATCAGGATGTCTCTAAATGCACTGTTTTTGTTTGTTTGTTTGTTTGTTTTGTTTTTAAAGGTGGCAGCTCTAGATTGGGGGGGGAGTGATACACAAGACATTTGTACAATATGGGTCAGGTGTTACAGAAGGCAGTCTTTCTTAAACAAAAAAACCCCCCACAAAATAAGGAAGAAAAAAACCCCTCATCCTTTTGATCAAATGATGGTTTCTCACATCTGTATTCCTGAAGGGGGGGGAATTGCTTTTGGGGATGGTGGCTCCAAAATTTTTTACACATCACTTGCGAAAACAGGTGAACTAATGCCAGTGTACTGGAAGAAGCAAAAATCACCAGTGTCGAAGCAATGATTCTTCAACATCAGCTTCGTTGGACTGGTCATGTTGTACGGATGCCTGATTATCGTCTTCCAAAGCAACTACTCTATTCCAAACTTAAAAATGGAAACCGTAATGCTGGTGGTCAATAAGGGGTTTAAAGACTCTCTCAAGGCATATCTAAAGAAATGTAGTATAAACACCGACAACTGGGAAACACTGGCCTGCAAGCACTCCAATTGGAGAACAGCCTTTACCAAAGGTGTCATGGGCTTTGAATGAGCTTGAACTCAGGATGCAAGCGAGAAATGTGCTAAGAGGAAGGCACGCTTGGCAAACCCTCACCATGGTCATCTCCCACCAGGAAACCTATGTCTGCACTGTGGAAGGATGTGTGGATCCAGAATTGGCCTCCACAGTCACCTACGGACTCACTGAAGTGTGCATGCACACGAAAGCTTATACCAAGAACAAACTTAGTTGGTCTCTAAGGTGCTACTGGACAAAATATGTATATGTATATATATATATATATATATATATATATATATATATATATATATTTCAACTTCATCAGACCAACATGGCTATCTAAAAAAAAAGCAAAGGAAAAGGACCTCTGACACTTAAGTCCAGTTGCAAATGACTCTGGAGTTGTGGCGATCATCTCACTTTACTGGCCAAGGGAGCCAACGTTTGTCCGCAGACAGTTTTTCCGGGTCATGTGGACAGCATGACTAAGTCGGTTCTGGCGAAACCAGAGCAGCACATGGAAATGCCGTTTACCTTCGTGCCGGAGCGGTATCTACCTGTACTTTGACATACTTTCAAACTGCTAGGTTGGCAGGAGCTGGGACTGATCAACGGGAGCTCACCCCGTCATGGGGATTCGAAACAGCCGACCTTCAAATCCGCAAGCCCTAGGCTCAGTGGCTAAGACCACAGCACCACCCATGTTAAAACCGTGTTCATGGAAGACAGTCTTACTCAGCTACGAGTGATTGCCAAAGAAGAAAGAAGTTACTGAAAAGTTGTCTAGGAATCAGAGAAGCAATAAAACACAGACAAATGTTTTGTTGAAAGCGTCCTCCTTGATTGTTGTGGTTACTTCAACCAACTGAATTTGTTAGCCTTTCCAAGAACACCTATGCTTGTGTATCAGTGCAGAACCTCAGGCTCAGAACCCTTTCAGGTCTCTCTTTCTCTCCCTCCTTCTCTCTCTCTCTCTCTCTCCCCAGTCCTTGGCATTCCCCACAAGTCACTCCTCTTTCCCCTAGGCCACACACCACACCAACTCTGTATCCTCTTCAAGTGGATGAGAGGAAGTCAAAAGAGGACAAGGGACTGCAGAGAAGCTGGGTGAATACTTTCTATGTGTCTTCACAGCAGAAGATGAAGGGTAGATCCCTGTGCCTGAACTAACTTTTCCAGGAAAGGAGCCTGAGGAACTGAAGCAAATAGCAGTGATGAGAGACAAAGTTCTAGGCCTAAACAGACAAGATTAAAAGCTGACAAATTGCCTGGTCCAGGTGGCATCCACCCAAGAGTTCTCAAAGAAATGGGAAAATGCTGATCTTCTCTAACTTATCCCTCAGATCAGTCTCAACAACTGAGAAGTGGAAAGCAACTGACGTAACACCATATAAAAAGTGGGGGATCTGGGGGGGGGGGAGGGATCCTAGAAATTACAGGCTGCTTAGCTTAAAGTATATCGTAAGAAAACTGGGGGTGGAGGAGTGGCTGGAGAGAGATGCATATGTGGAAAGCTCTGACTTTTGCATGGCTGTGTAGCCTCATGTCTAAAAGGAAAGTGTTAGAGGTCCCAACCACTTTTCTATCTGGCCCCGCCCACGACTAGCATGTGACCCTAACCCCAAGGTTGCCCCCATGACAAAATGTAGCCCTGGGCTGAAAAAGGGTTCCTCTCACCCTTGCGCTAGAGGAAAATAAATATTTCCTAAATAATGCAAATACATATTGTCAGGGTACACAGATCTGTGTTTTGCAGCTCATCCATTCTGATCTGTCTTTTTACCTCACTTCATTGCTAAGTTATCCTGACGGTTATCAAGAATTCAAGAAAAGACATTTCTCATCACAGTTCTCTCCTGTATAAGGTCCTGAGAACATTACTGTAGGATGTACAACAACATCTGACATTTGTCGCTGTCATTGTCACTGTGTCTGCAGGCCAGGAAAAAAATGTCACCTGTTAAGATTGTGTGTGTCTTGATGCTCTGAAAGGCACCAGAGCAAGACTGCGGGGGGGGGGGGAGCCAATAATTGTATGTCAAAGATACATAAATCTTTTGTCTCCAGGTTTGCAGATTTTTAGAAAATATATAGTATTTCTCTGTTTAAGCTAAATATTTAATTTTACAAGTTAGCTTTTCTTTGGTCTGTTTCGTTTTCGTTGTAGTGTATGTGATTTATTTATTTATTTGGAATAAAATATTTTTATTCTAAACAAGGAAATTCAAATATATTTATTAAGTGCCAGGTTCACACATAATTCTACGCCCTGGTTAAAGTAAGGCAAGGTTTCTAAACCAACAACAAAGCATGGCTTAAAGGGGTAGTTTCTTTGTAGTTAACAAACCATGGTTAAGCAGCTGAGCTGGGTCGGGACCATCAAATAAACCATAGTTTAATAAACCACAGCTTACTCAGCCATGGCTTAGCATTATGTGCAAACCTGCCAGTGTAGCTTGCTTTTCAGTCAAACCATTTGACATGGGATACGAACTGAAGATTTAAAATGCAGGTAAAATAATATCTCGATAAAATGAGCACACGCCACGTGGACCTGCCTTTAAAGATGGTTTGAAGCTTCAACTGGTCCAAAATGAAGTCTGAGGTGTGCAGGGAATCTCCACCTCACACAGCTTCACTCCAGCTCACAGAAAAAGATGGAAACAATAGTGAGGAATGCAAAGCTGGCACACTCACCCCCATAATACCATTTAATGTCTTGAGTTCAAACATGATGACAATACCAGAATAGTATGGGTCCTACTTTAGAGTCCTCTAGTGGAATGGCTGTTAAAGGACAGTCCTTTAATGGAAGGTGCCTTCTGTCTGAAGTGTTCTTTGGTCCAAGCCCAGTTTAAAGAACCCTAAGAAGGGAGAACAGGTAAGGACTTGAAATGGTCCATCAACATTTAGCACCTGAGCTCATTTGGACACAGACTTCTCTGCTATGGTGAGATGCATTTCCATTTAAATTATAATAACTATTTCTACATTTGCCTCTATTGTTGTTGTTTGCATCCGTCTGTCTCTTGAGACACAATGGAGTGAAGTCAAACTGCTGCATTAGTAGCACCAAAGGGACTTCCCCAGAGCGCAAACCTGGGCAGTGTGTATGGAGGTCCTGGGCTGCCCAGATGACAAGGCCCCCTTTCTCAGCCTCACTGATGTGGCCCAAAGTAGAGCAATATGTTTGACACCAGCTTGGCTGCAGAAGTTGCTGGAAGGAGGAATACAAGATGCCATCCAACTCTCTTAGGGGCTCCACTCTGGATTTGTGTAGGGTTTACTCCTTAGCCTTTTCTTCTCCTGAAGATATCCCACAAAGCAGCAGATGTTTAGGGCTACCTTCTTAGGTTGACAGGCCCCACCTGCCCCTCACTTCCCTCTATGGGCATGTGCAGAAACTGCCTTCATGACTACTGGTCTCACCCACTCGATCCGCTGGAGCCTGTCTTGAGAGCCAGTGTGGTGTAGTGGTTAAGAGCGGTGGACTCGTAATCTGGGGAACCGGGTTCATGTCTCCGCTCCTCCACATGCAGCTGCTGGGTGACCTTGGGCTAGTCACACCTCTCTGAAGTCTCTCAGCCCCACTCACCTCACAGAGAGTTTGTTGTGGGGGAGGAAGGGAAAGGAGAATGTTAGCCGCTTTGAGACTCCTTAAAGGGAGTGAAAGGCGGGATGTTAAATCAAAACTCTTCTTCTTCTTTGCACACAGCACTGCTCCCTCACTCACCAAGGGTCTGAGACCCATTGGCTACCCTCACCTGGTTTAGTCAGCCAATCAAACCATTTCCCGGGGTGTGCCTGCTGTCGCATGATGATAGTTTCTAGGAGCCACAGATGAGACCTGGGTGCAGGGTGGGGAAAAGAGGTGAGCAAACTATCCCAGAAGGAGCATGACATGTCCCCCACCAGAGGTACTACCCTCCACTAATACCCCATACATTCCCGTTCTTCCTGGAAGGTAAGGGGCAACCAATAGACTCTTAAAGAGGTCAGAATGTGCTTCTTTTTTGCTGCCTGTAGGCAAGCTACTATTATCTCCACTGCTCACCCCTGCTGCTGTTTGGTTGGCTCTCCTGGGAGACAATGGAGGAATGCACCTTTGGGTTGAGGTCAAGCTGTTGGAAGGTTGCAGTGGCTGTAGAGACCAGTGCGGAAGAGACCGATTTTGTTGCAGCTGGGGCAGATGAAGGCTTCCAGTTGTCCTGCTGCAGGTGCACCATGGGATTTCTTCTCTCTGCGCTCCTCCCAGCGCTCATTTCTCCTCTGGTCTATGGATGCATGACCTGACTGCCTGTCTCCAGACACTGCAGTCATCTGCCAGGGATTCCCAGGTGGCAGGGCTGATGTTGCCAGCCTCCATGTCATGTTTGCAGACATCTTTGTAATGCAGAGTTGGTCTGTCAATAGGCCTGGTGCCAGAAGCCAGCTCCCCATAGAGCACAGTCTTTGAGGACCCTGCTATCTTCCATTCTGTGGACAATACAGTAATAAATAATTTTGGCTTACCAGTTTGGGGCAATGCAAGGTTTGCCCCGATAAACCTGAGAAATACTGCATAGATCCCAAGTGTATAGTATATATGACAACAATGTGCAAAAGTTACTCTAAGAAGCTATAGCACTTCAGAGCCATGAGAAATCCTACCAAATCCTGTGGGTTAACTAATTTGCATTCACTGACATGAAATTATAATTAACTCAGGTCACACACACACACACACACACACACACCAACTCAAACCCTAAAACAAACAAAAAGAAAACATGGGGATAAGTAGTGCTTAGACTGCTTGGCTTAATAATGTAGATTGCCCTGTCTAATAATGGTTGCATTTACATAAGCCCCAAGGAGGCTTTGAAGTGAATGGAGGGGAGGGGATGAGCTGACACTTTTGCTGAGATCACTATTGTTTGACTGGAGACAGTTTTCTGCAAGACTGGTTTAACAAGGTAACAGTCCATTGACTCCCAGAGATGCCAGCCTCCAACAAAAGAAGGGGAAGGGAGCTTTGCTCTGAGAGCCGAAATTCCAGCCCCACCTCCCCGTTTCCGGATGGGGATGCCTTGCGCCCACACTTCTGGGTCTGGAGCTGCATTCAAAACCAAATAGTTTTGTCTACGCAAGCGGAAAACCCCTTTAAAAACCACAATAAATTGAGAATTGCAGAAGCAGATCCTGCTAATATCTGCACTCCTATTTTAAATGTTCACCTGTTACTTGCAGTTTTGTCCAAAATATATATCTGTATATCCACCCAATGAGAACTGTTGGTAAGACTATGCTTGTATATTTAAATATTTTTATACCATCTGGTTTTGACACATAAAGCCTTAATGCTTCAGGATGTGAATAGCTCAAGAACCCTTTCTATCCGTATGAATCTACCTGGACCCTGAGATCAGTTCCTGTGCCTCCTCTATAAGGGTGGCAACATAAGAACAGGCCATTTCAACACATGGTGTATGTGTGTACTTATGACTGGTAATATTTTTGTCAAAGTGTATGCGATTTCAACTAAAATGAAAAAGACTTAAATAAAATCCAGAACGCTTTTTTTTTGTTTTTTAACTTTTTTTTTTATTAAAGATTTCTTGGTTTACAAAATGTCTCTTTTTTCAAGTTACATTTTCTACAGATCAGCGTCATTTGTTGAGACATTAGTGTTACATTAGGAAGAAAAGGAGGAAAGAGGTGGAGGGGGCATGGTGAATGGGGGTGGGGGTCGGGTGGCAATGCTTCTATTCTTCTTAATGTATGTGTGGGGTTTTGTGTCAGTGATTCTTTTTACTATTCACTTGTGTTCCTTTGGTGGTAAGAGAGGTTGGGTGTGGTTGTTTGTGATTGGCTGTTGTGAACTTTGTTTTCATGTGTGAGTGGGGTGGGTGGGTGTTTTTGAATCAGGTTAGCCATATTGATTCATATGCTGTTGGTGGATTCCTGTCGTTGTCTTGTTGGGCTGTGTATATCCCTGTGCCAGTTTCAGTTTATTGGTTAGTTTTTCTAATAAAGCTGTTTCCCATACTATTTGGTAAACATTGATCCATGCTTACTCCTGACAGGTCTCTCCAGCGTCTGGCTATGATCCAGAGTGCATTTGTATAATATCTAGAGTCCTCCTGTTCAATCAGGCAGAAATAAGTGTATTCTAGTGCGTTTTCTAGAGCTAAAACATATCATGAGTGAATACATTCTTGTGCAAATTGTAAATGCTATGTGTAAATTTACACTTGAAAGCCAAGATTTGAATTTTAAAATGTATCATCAATAGAAACACACCTTTCAATGGCCGTGATATAGAATTGCACATTTGCAGTAAAGATTATTTGATAGCTTTATCTAAATAGAAGTCGACTTCCCAACCAACACTTTCTCCAGTGTTGGACTCCTCCTAAATTTATGCTGTGCTGTTCTCCACCTTCACCCTGTGACGAGGAACTACTTTTTCTTGCATAAAGCAGGATCAGGCCAATGACCCACCTAGTCCAGAATCCTGTTCTCACAGTGGCCAACCAAATGCTGGAAGGGAACCCACAAACAGGAACCTGAGCACAAGAGTCCTCTTCCCCTCCTGATGTTTCCAGCAACAGGTATTCCGAAGCATTGCAGACTCTGATGCCTGGGGAACAGAAAGCCCCACATTTTAAAAATAAGCTATACCTACTTCTACACATTCATTAAAGGTGCAGAGTCTCTGTTTTCTTTCACACCTGCTCCTGCCTCAACAAGAAGAGTGGAGAACTCTTTTAATGGAACACCAAGAGCTCACTCTAACTTCATCACATCTGAGGTGAGTAGGTTGGACTCAACTCTGGAAAGACCACCTCACAAAACTGAGGATAAATAAATTGGAATAATTTCTACCTTTTCCACACTGGGCAGCTAGCTAAAAGCAATGTGATGTTAAGCCACCAGATCCCATTATAATTTCTTGTTTTGCTACACCACTGTGAGGAGCTGCTCCCTCATGAAACACCAAAACAGAGACTATCTCTTTGCCTTTGGGAAGCGTAGGAAGAATACACTATGCACTAACAACCTCTAACAATTTGCAGTGACCCTTGAGGTTGGGGCATCGGCCTCAGTCTAGAGAATGTCATATTTGTTGACTTTAGCCCCATATTGCCCTACACTCACTTAACCTCTGAGTAAGCCCCACTGAACACAATAGCATATGCACTTTTAAATATGACTAATGTGCTTAGGATTGGGGCAACAGACTTAGGACCCATCCTTTTCATTGTGGATCCATGATGATTTTTGTTCATGATGCTATCGGGGGGGGGGGGGTCACATGCAATGCCGCTTTCAAGACCACTTGCCCCCGCAAAAGTTTTAGGGAAGTCATGCCGTTTCCTTTCTCATGTTCCATAACTTCCATATGAAATACCTGTAACTTTTGATAGTTTAAACATTCTGATTTATTTTTCCACCTGCCTCTGTTCCAGACGGCATTACATGGTTGCAAAGTGAAGCACTGCAGATCAAAACACAGTTGAATAAATACATCACTACTACACTATCATTGTGCGAAGACCATGCGGAAGAATACAACTGCACGTGTAAACACCTGTCTGAAAGCAGCCTCTGTATGCAGGCCTAAAGGGCCAGGTGTATGCCCCCTGTTCCTCAGTTTGATGAAGTGTCTATTACAGACATCGCCAAACTTGACCCTCCACCTGTTTTGGAACTACAACTCCCATCATCCCTAGCTATCAGGACCAGTGGTCAGGGATGATGGGAGTTGTAGTCCCAAAACAGCTGGAGGGCCGAGTTTGGAGATGCCTGGTCTATTATCTTCTGATGGAGGACTCTAGAAGAGGTGGGTTTAGGGGAGCAGGACCACCTTGGTTGTATTGGGCATGGAAAAGGGACGCGGGTGGCACTGTGATCTAAATCACTGAGCTTCTTGAGTTTGCTGATTGGAAGGTCAGTGGTTCGAATCCCCGTGATAGTGGTGTGAGCTCCCGTTCCTCTGTCTCAGCTCCTGCCAACCTGGCAGTTCAAAAGCACATCAGTGCAAGTAGATAAATAGGTGCTGCTGTGGCGTTTCTGTGCGCTCTGGTTTCCATCATGGTGTCCGTTGCTCCAGAAGCAGTTTGGTCATGCTGGCCACATGACCCAGAAAACTGTCTGTGGACAATCGCTGGTTCCCTCGGCCTGAAAGCGAGATGTGTGCTGCAACCCCATAGTCACCTTTCACAGGACTTAACAGTCCAGGGGTCCTTTAGCTTTTATCTTTACTGGGCATGGAGCCTCAGGGGCACCACAACGATGCAGAATGGAAGGCGAGAGATGTGGGGACACTGAACTTTGGTGTCACACAGGGTACCTCTGAAATTTGAGATCCCAATGTCTGCCACTGACTCTAGTTTATGAGAGCTTATGCTGTAAGCTCATGTTGATTTGAGTTCCCCACCCCCCAACATGTAAATAGACTAACTAAGATGGCTCAGTTACAAAATGAGGCAGGGTCTCTTGTCATGCAAACCACACCTGCTGAATTTAAAGATGCATAAAGCTTGTTGTCTTTGGCATCTGGGCTGTCTGGAGAGGAAAAAAACACCCACTCCAAAACTCTTCAGTTTTTTTTGTGTTTTTTTTAAAAAGACCTCAGAGGGGGGTGGGAATCAAAATTGAGTAAAAAAATATATAATGTGGGTACCTCATGAGGAACCTTCAGGAACTCTCACAGATAAATGAAACTGAAAAACAATTGTGTTTGCATTTAGCAGAAACCAACCACAGAAAACTTGCCTTGTGGATTCATAATTCCCCTCAGGGATTCAAAGGAGTAGGAGACTGACTTGTCTATGGGGGTGGGGGGAGACCCAGGACTTACAGACCACAAGAGGAGGAGAGAGGAATGGGAGCCACTGGGGCCTGTTTCTTGACTCACCTCCTGTATTCCTAAAACGTAGCCCTGAAACAGATTTGATAGAATTGATAGAGTCATGTGTTTGTTTGCAAACACAATTATGTTACCACCTGTCAGGAAAAATGTAGTGAGAAGCAGGCTTGAAGGGGTCCCCCCCCCCTTCTCTCTTCTTAAATAGCTAGCACTTGATATTTTATGATGCTGACAGCACATCACTGGTACCTTATTAGTGTGATTATATATGACAGTGAGAATTAAGTCTACCATTTTGATTGATGTAAATTTTGCCAGCAGTGCAAAAAATCCCATCCTCCCACTCCCCCTTCGTGCTATTTTTGATCCTCCTGCCATCATCTTTGGTGCCTGGGAGATGGCAGGGAAGATGGGGAGAGTTCCCAGGGTTGGCCTCTGTGGGAGGTCCAGGGTGGCTGCTTTTCAAGAGGCTCCCCTTCTCCTCTTTGTCTGCCACATAAGAACATAGCACATTTCTCTAGTGGTTCAAACCACTGGAGAACAGTACTCCAGGAACAGCGCTTTAGCTCTGAGCCACAGCCTTTCCCTCAAGCTGGGGTCTCTCTGTAGCTCAGTGTTGGGCGGTGGTGGTGGCTGCTGTCTGCCAGGACTGGTAGGGTAGAAGTCTGGGAGCTCACCAGTAGGTGGTGCCAGAGCCAATGTGAGGCGGAGCCAACGAGTTGAACCCCCATCCTCCTCCCTGCTGGGTTCTGCTGAGGGGCAACACTGAATCTAAAGAGGAGAGTTGATGAATAGTGCCACCCCCTGGACTGGTTGTCAGTAAAAAGGCAGGCAGGATGAGCTGGATAGGTCAGGCTGAGGTCGGAGGGGCAGTGCCTCCTCTGCCCAAATGGACCAGCCTTTGCTGATGTGAGAGCCACAGCTGGAAGTCAACATGGCGGACAAAAAAACCCACCCCACCGAAAAGCTTGCTCGCTTATTTGTTTATTTCCTTTATCTTCCAACATTCTTCCAACAAGCTCAAGGTGGCTTACATAGTTTCCCTCCTCGTCATTTTATCCTCACAACACCCCTGTAAAGTAAGCCAAATGGAGGATGGCCCAAGGTCATCTACTGAAGCTCCACGGCTGAGTGGGGATTGGGACCCTGTTCTTCTAGATCCTAATCAGGGTTTCCCAAACTGAGCCCAGCTGTTTTTGGACTACAGCTCCCATCATCCCTAGCTAACAGGACCAGTAGTGGTAGGGGATGATGGGATTTGTAGTGCAAAAACAGCTGGATCCCCATGTTTGGGAAACACTCCAACCATGATACTGAGTTTCCTAGAATGTTCTTTTCAGTCTTGGGTATTTAGAGCCATCGAAGGTAGTGGAACTAATGCTGCAATCCTAACCCCACTTGCCTGGGAGTAAACTCCACTGAATTAAATAAGGCTCACTCTGCAGTAGACATGGTTAGCATTGTACAGATTACTCAAGCTGAAATCCACATATTTTGGTTCAACAAATGGAGGATGGATTTGTTTGCATAGGCCTGAACATTATGATCTATGCTTAATCTGCCCTGGAGGGTCCTTTCTGAGTATTCTAAGTTTCTCTAGGCCAGGACTTCATTCCTGCTCATTCACCAATTAATGGTAACAGAGCTATGGGGGTACTTATTTAAGAATCATCAGACTGAAAAGGAACTTTGAGGATCCTCTCATCCCCTCTCATCCCCTGGGGCACAATCCACCTCACCTCAATGGATATTTGCCCAGACATTACAAATTCTTCCATAGTCTGACAGTTCTTTGATTTTTTGGCTGTGATGTGGATGGGCATCCCTATAAATGACTGGGCCGAGAAATGTGTGAAACTGTGCTAAGATTTGTGGTAAATTTACATCTGTTCAAAGATAGTGGTTTTTAAAAATAGAATTACTTCACTGTTTTTGGTCCCTGTGGGGACTCAGTCTCCACAGAGACTTGGTTTATTTCTGCATCTGTGTGGTATTATTCAGATTGTGAGGTTGGCAAATTGGTTTGGGGTTGCGGGCTAGGGAACTGGGCCACTATGTCTTTAGAACCTACACGAATATAAATTTAACCTTTGTACACTGAACTACCTTTTTTCCAATAAGCCTTTAAACTCTAGTTCTTTCTCAGTCTGAGCTCTGTTGATTCAGGTACTCAAAACAAAACCCCTAGAACATAATTCTTTAATTCTGAGCATATCTTATTTTGAACCACCCACCAGTGGATAAATCTCCGAATTCTAGTGGAAGTTAAAGTAGATCCCACCAGCCTGGAATCTGCCTGCTCCTGTATATTCCCATAAAGCACACACAAATAGCAATTCCTAAATTGCGATCTGTGCATCACCAGTGGTCCACAATGTTCTTTCAGATGGTTCTGTAGGACCGCAACAGTGGGACAGGTGGATTAGCTGGGATTAGCTCCAGACTGCACTGGTGAGAGCTTATCTACTCAATACAAAAGGTGACAAAGATTTCAGTGGTAAGGCGCACACCTGGGAATAGCCACACTTCCCATTTCCCTCCAATCTACTTGGGCAGTACAGCTGCATCAGAGTGCAGAAGCAGCCAGTGCATTGCAGCAGGAATGTGAAGAACAGGGAAACTGACATAGTGGTTTGAACTTCAGCAGTAGAAAGGATAAATAACTAATTGAAGTGATTTGTGCTTCTAAAAGGGGAAAAGTAAAATAAATATCTTTTAAGCTCTTGGATTTATCTATACTTGATCATTTTTTGTTATGTCAATATGTCAGTATTTTCTTATGAATTAACGTTTAATTTTATTGATATTTCCTTATGATTATTTTATATTATTTCTTGCAATTGCCTTAGAGGTTTTTCTGATTAAGTTGTGTATAAATCTTGTTAAATAAAACAAGACACCATTCAACCACAGTGGCACACTCTGAAGTCCTACTGATGTCACTGTGAGAATTAAGTCTGTATGTGAGTTGCATTGAAACCCACACCTCAGTTAAACTTGGATATTACCAGGCTTCAAAAGTGCTCATTTTTCAACAAATTATTCCCCTTGTTTTTTAAGTAAATAAATAAATTGAAAGCTGAACTAATTTCTGTAAGTTTGTCCTGCAAACTGCTACTCATTTCCACACTTATTTTATTTACTTGCAGTGGGGCATTCCCCAAGGTAAGCAGGTACAGAATTTCAGCTTATTTATTTGAGAATATATTTCTAAGCCTGCCTTTCCTGAAATGAAGTCCAAGGTGCTACAATAATGGAAAATTAAAACACATTGTGTAATACATTTTGAAAAAAAGGGGGGGGGACAACACCAACAACTTTCCGCTTGAAATTATGTGTTGTGTATATGTGAATGGTGTTTGTGTGAGAGAGGGGATCTGGTTCGAATTGGGCTCCCCACCCCCACCCCCGCGTCCTTTTTTGGCTAGAGACGTACCCTGATGAAAACTGAAGTACTGTAAACAAAATGAAGTATTTACACTGTAATTGAACATAAGCTCTTTTTCTCCCTCCCCCTCCCTTTTTTTTAAAAGACTCATGACAAAGTTGCAGCTTGGATGGAAATTGTTTAGTTCCATCATGGCAAATTTAAAACGTTTGGACTGTGAGGCAGGGAGTGTCTGAATTTAGAAAAAGATCTCTCCCCCCTCCCCTTTTCTTCTTTTATTTTTAGAAAAGGGAAAATGCCTTTGCATTAACTGAGGACATAAACTTTCTAGAACTCAGAGGAGGGGGATGTGAAACTACGGAGCCGGATTCAAGCAAGATTAAGCAAGGATATGAATGGCATTTGGAGAGGGGGAAATTCCTGTATTTTGCCTGGGTCGTACACTTTAATTTCTGCAATCAGGAAATGACAGGAATAACAGATCGGATTCTCCTTTCCTTGGGATAAAACTCTACTCGCTGGAGCAAGCTGAGAGACGGACTGGAGGGTGGGGCATGCATAGGATCGGCCTTTAAAGCCACAATCCTAGCTAGGCATTGATAGGATGGAGTCCGTCTTGAGGAACTCAAATATGCTTACTAGGCTCAGCATTGCAGACGGTTCCCTCCGCCCACCTCCTTCCAGAAATCAAGAACACATTTCAGCATCCATCCCCCCCCCATCCCTCAGACAGGGAAATTACCTACTTCTGTCCTATCACGTTTCAGAAAATTAAACATCTAAACAAAGTAATAATTAATAACCGTGGATTTATATTGCTTTGAGGGCGATGATAAGTAAACGACGTGGCGCGGGGCGATATCGACAGGCGGGAGCATCCATATCCGGTACAAGAAAGATTTAGATCAAACTCGACACAGTTTTCAAGGTGCTAGTCCGTATGTTTATGTAAGGTTTTCTAAGGCTGCGCGTGCTTCGCCTCTTATCTTTTCACATCACCCAGGTAAAGTAGGTCAGCGTTATTCCTCTCACACTGCAAACTGGTAAGGGAAGAGCCAGTTCTCCTTTGCATGTTTTCTGAGAAGGCAAACCTAGAGAGTAGCAGGAAGCAACAACCCCATTAAACAAAACAAGTTTCTAGCTTCTGTATCTAGTTTCTGCCTGGTTATCTATCTGACGTCCTCCAAACTAGATTGCAGATTCAGTTATCTCTTGCCCCATCGCAGAGATGAGAAAGCAAGATTTTTTTCTTTCTTTCTTCCCAAATGCAATTCATTTCAAAGGGCCTTGGCGTTGCTTAATTTTGACTGGATCATGCCTCATAGTTTCACCCCCACCCACTCACACACGCCCCTTCTAAAAAGTTTGGCTCCTCTGTTAATGAAATAATACATTCCTTCTTTCTGTAAGAAAGCTGTTTCTAAACCCACAGAACTCACACAAGTCCAAACGGTTTAAATCTGCTTTGCGACTGCACCAGGCGATTTTCATGCGAGCTGCTGAGTTGGGGCGGGGGCTGAGAGCTAGCGTCCCGATGGCAGAAGGTGCTACTGAACCTGGGCGCTGCTAACCCGGAGTTTAGCCTCTATGCACATGTACCTGGGAATAAGTCCCACTGAGCTCAATGAATGAGCGTTACTTCTGCACAGACCTGCCTAGGGCTCTGCTCTCAGACTCGCCCACCCCAATCCTAGGCATGTTTACTCAGAAATAAATCCCCTTGTGTTCAATGGGGGTTAAATGGGTGCAGGTTCAATGCACCTGCCATATATCCTCCCAGCTAAAGGAAAGGCCCACACTAATAATAATAATAATGATAATGATAATAGTAGTAGTAGTAGTAGTAATAATAATAGTAACAATAACAATAATAAAAACCCTGGGGAATTTGAGTTCATGACTTGGTTTGCAATGCCATTGAAAGGGGGCTTTAGACAGACTGAAAGCTGAAGTAGATGGAACTCTTTTTCCTCTGCACTTGCTAAAAGCACAGGTGCCCCCTCCTCACTTGCTCCCCGACTACTATCTTCAACTCCTTCCTTAAAACCCAGCTTTTCCACGAAACCTTTGACACAGGCTCCTAGTTCCTAAGTTCTAGCTCAGCCTAGGGGCAGGTGAAGCAACCTCTCATCGCTTGCCTCTTTACAGTGGATCAGGGAAGGGGGCTTGTCTGCAGTAGGCAAGGCAACTGCAGTAGCAAGGGCATGAAGTGAGAAAAAGGCTTTCAAGTTTTCTGGTGTTTATGCCAGATTAGCATAGAGCACAGAAATAGCATTGACTTACTGTGCAACCCTAACTGTAGCTGCTCAGAAGTAAGCCTTATTGGGCTCAATGGGGGCTTACTCCCAAGTAAGGCTTAGGACTGCAGCCTTACAGTGTTGCACTGTCAAGGGTCTTCAGGATAATTGAGATGACGTATTTGTGTTGCTAGAACACTGCAAAAAAATTAATGCCAAGTGCTAAATATCAACGTAAGTATATTGCTAGGGAGGGGAGTGTAAATGAGAAGACGAATCTGGCTTTATGCTAAAGCAAGTTATGTCCATATAACCATGCCTGTCTGATCGTATTGATCATATTTCAAGAAGGCTGGGCTTGTTTCTAGCCACAGCCATCCCTGAATGATTATGTGGAGGTAAACACCAAATTTAGCACCCGAAGTTAAGACTCCAGTTCAGGATTTTTAAAGAATAATCCTATGGAAGTAGGCCCCACTGTGCTCAAAGTGAATAGCTGGGACCCTGAATGGGTTTTCATCAAGGCGAGTCCCACTGAAATCTATTGGACTTGGTCATTTATTCAACTGAAAACTCTATTATTATTTATATTTATATAGCCTAGGGTTTCCCAAACTTGGGTCTCCAGAGGTTTTTGGACTACAACTCCCATCACCCATGACCATTGGTCCTGTCAGCAAGGGATGATGGGAGTTGTAGTCCAAAAAACCGCTGGAGACCCAAGTTTGGGAAGCCCTGAATAGATCCACTCATCTGTAAAGATCTGTAAAGATGGCAAAATAAGAGGACACTGCATTGGGCTTGACCTAGAGAAGTGTAAAACTATTTAGCCCCATTGGTATCAGGGGTTAGCAAACATATATATTCTTTCCTAGGTGCAAGACTATTCTCACTATTCCCGAAATCCAATAACTTCATTTTGGGTGGCCATGGGTTGGTTATGATTGCACTGTGCCTGGTCCCACTGAACTGAATGGGGCTTACTTCAGAGTAGGCATATACTGGATAATTCAGGGAAGCTTGAAGCAAGCATGCAGAGAATCCGGTGCACCTCTCTCCCGCTGCAATGGAGAGAACTTTAAAGCGCGTACACTGGGCTGGATCGTGTCCCAAGTTAGCTGGTGTTTTAAGTTCTCTTCAAGTTCTCACTAAGCTTTAATAAACTAACTAATCAACGAGGCTTAGGGTTTGTTCTAAGTCTATAAAGGACAGACCAGCCTCCAGATCTAAAATCAACATCAACAGTCAAGGCTACGTTACGGAGTTTAATGAAAAATACTGGCTAGAATGTGGAAGCGCTGCGTTTTCTCCATTGATGCCCACCTCCTTCCTTTAGCTGCTCTTTGTTTTAAAATAACCTTCTTTAAGGTCATCCAAGACCTCCTAAGTAAGTTGGGTAGCCACGCGGCAAACAATTGCAAGGGGTCCTTGCAAAAGTGCAACGACAGGCAGAAATCCAACAGGTGAAGAAGCCCCGAGCTAGGGCAAGTTTTACCTTCAGAGCTTCTGTCGGCTATGCTGCCTGCAACACCCAGCGGGTTAAAGTGAAGGAGAAGAAGGGGAGAAAGGCGCTTCTAACTGAACATTCTGTTCAAAAATGGTGAAAACGTCGCAGGTCACAAATTGATCTGGGCTGGAGACGCAGCGGGAGGCAGAAATTTAGCAGGTGGGCTTACCCCACCACTTTGCCGCATGTCCGAGCCCTACCTCCAGAACTTCTGCCTGTTAGACATCAGCCCGGATTACGTAGGAGCCAACTCCTAGGGGCCGAGGTCCCAATAAAATATTTGACCCCCCCCCCAAAGTTGAGGCGAATTCCCATTCAAATAGTGTGCGGGCCAAGTTATGTAGGGTGGGGCTTACCTGCCCCCCATATTTTATTCAAGTTGGCACCCCTGGCTAAGCTTGATAACTCCGCGGATGCCTTATTATTTTCTTCTTGCCTCCCCCCACCTGCGTTTTTAAATTCGAAGAGGGGAGACAGGGCAGCCCAGGTAGATATCCATCAACTCGCCACGAGGCTGCCAGATGATTACCCAGGAGTTGAAACCAGAAGGAATCAGAGCTAGCAGGAAAAACGAGGAATGCTCCTGCTTAAAGGGGGGGGGGGGGGCGAGAGAGGGATTGAGAGAGCAAGAAAGAGAGAGAGAGTAGACTAGCAGGTATCTGCGCAGGCGCCTAGTTCAGCCTCGCCGTGCGCCCAGGTGAAGCGCTTTGGCTGGGACTCCAGTTGAAGAGGCAGCTGCGTGGGGTTTCAGTCCCCCCGCCCCCTCCTGCCGCCGGTTCCTGCTCAAAGCCCCACCGGGTGGCTCATGTCTCTGCTAGGGAGGATCGACTGGCAAGTAAGTCGCCTTCTTTCCTTTTTTTCCTCCCCCCAGGATCTTTGCAAGTTATGGAGGCGGTGCGGGGTTTGGCTGGTGGCTCAGAATGTAGGAGTCGGTCGGGGATGATCAAGGGTTTTGCTCGGTTCCTGGAGCTCTGAGCCTTCCACAGGCTAGAAGTTCCTCGGAGGCTCCACAGAACAGCTCGGGTTGTGTAGGGGAAAGAGAAGGGGTTTGAGGAATTTCTTTCCCAAGGCGGAGAACCTCGTGGCTTTCCGAGGAACTTCTCGCGCACGTGGGAAAAAGTTTGGTGCATTTCGCTTTGAACAGCTTGGTGTTTAATGCGCCCACATATATATTCTTAGCATCGCACCGCATTGAGAAAAAGCAGGGAGAGGACTAACTTTCATGGAAGGCTGCAATCCTTGCACACCATTACCCGGGAGCAAGTCCTATGGTACTCAGGCATCGCCGGATCCGGTGCGCGCGCGATTCGGAGTGTTGTTCTAACTGACTCGGAGTAAACGCGCATAAAAAAGCCGTCGCTTGAGTTCATCGGGACTTACTCCCAAGTAAGCCTGTCCAGGGTTGCAGCCTTAAGCCTCTTTGCATTCCTGCCTGCAAGCCCCCTTCTTTAAGGGCAGGGGGCGCCACGTTCTCTGCTGTGCCCCCAACTCGCTCAGCCACGCTGCAGAATGACAGCTCAGATCGGCCCGAAGCCAAAAGTCTCCGGTTCCAGAGAATTGTGGATGGGCCGGAGCGGCTGAGCTATCTTAAGGGAGTAACACGTTGATTGTGACACAAGCTTTACTGGTCCATAATACATTTGCTAGTTATTAAAGGTGCCACAAGACTTTTTCTTCTGGTTTTGCTGCAAGGCCGCAGCTCTAACCTCAGTTACTTGGGAGTAAGCCCCGTTGAATTCAATAGGGCTTACTTCGGAGTAGACACGGCTAGGATTGCGCTGTAACAGGGCCATCCCGCTAGAGTTGGGGAGGAATGCGTGTACACATACTTTATCTTGGACAAGCGCAACTTCTGAAAAGACTTGTAGACCACTTCATTTGACTGGTCCAGGAAAGCTTATGCTATAAAGTGGCTAGTCTTTAAGGTGACCCCAAGGCTCTTCTTAAGAAACCACCGAAGTTAAAAACCATGCGCGCCTCGGAAAGCCTCTGCAGAGACAGCAAAAGGAAGGTTTGTCTGGAATTAGCAATGTTTTTCTGGAATTCGATTTATCATTCGATTTCCAGTGTCTGAACCCATTCGATCTTTTCCTAGAAGGAAATCCGTTCCTTCAGTCTAGCTGTTTCGAGGCTTGTTCTACGAAATGATTTCAGTGCTTCCTGCAATCGATAGAGAATTAACATTCAGAGCGAGTAGGGAGGGGGTGCGCCACTTTCCCTCCTCCCCAGCTCTCGGCCCTGCTCCTGCGTTTCTCGCGCCAGCCTGAAGCCTCGAATTTCAGGGTCTAAAATTTGTCCTGAGGCAGGTGGGGAGAAGCGACTCCTGTTGCAATACTGGGCACTAGAGCAATTCCTCTGGTGTAACTTAAGAGTGCAAGTCTAACCATGCCTACTCGGAAGTAAGGCCCACTGATGTCGATGGGGCTTACTCCCAGGTAGGTGGGGGTTAGGGTTGCAGCCTTAATTCTGAATGAATACGGGGCGAGCAGGCTGTATGTATTAGGAGCTCTGCGCATCAGGAGCCGGGCTCGTTCAGAAACCCTAAAGATGGGCATTTAGTGATAACTGGAGCAAGGAGACTAGGTAAGCTTTTGAACCAAACAAATATCTTCGTCAGGGAGGTAACCATTAAGAGATTCCTTTGCCCGCAGTATTTTTTGGTTGGGAATCCCCACTTCTTTCTATAGGGCAGGAAAATAGCAATGGCGTTTGGAACGCCTCTTTTAAGCACATGGTCAGTCACCTGTTGCAACTGAGGAGCATCTCCCTTGAATTAGGAACCTCCCAGTTACTATTGACATTAATTCACACACACACCCAAAATATCGGTTTCACCCTCAAATCCATCGTGGGTTTTCAAAAAGCGACTGTCCTCCTTCCGCCCAAGAATTCCCCTCTAATTTATCAACACGTCCATGTTGAATCTTTTAGTTCAATGGGCATAAAATTTCCAAGCATATCACTTAGAAAGGGGAGAACATTAACCCATTCCTTCCTGTACTTGAGAATTATTCCACAGGAGCGTCTCTATCTGGCCACCTCATTCTGCGACTGTATGCAATTAAGCCTACAACCCCAGGCTTGCTTACCATTGCAGCCAGATCCATTGACCTCAATGGGGATTACTTATGAGTAGGCATGTATAGAGGTGTGCATTGCACATGGGCCTACATCTGCATGTCAAAAGCACAATCCCTTAGTGTAAAAATATACATCTTCATATTAATTATACTTCAGCATAATTACAGCAACATTTTTAAAAAAAAATCACTGTGACAGATGCTTTTAAATAATGCTAGAATTTTTGCACTGTCAGAGACTTTTAACTGGTGTAAATATGTTCCATGGGACTTCAGTGTGCTTAAAATTGCAGGCTTTATCTTGAATACATATCCAACATCCACTTTGATACCAAGAATCTCTCTGCCCCCCCATTATTTGCATAGTGCTTTAGTTTCTTTGTGTATCATAATTAATGGGATTAGCTGCGACGGAGCTATAAATATATTGAGGATGCCCCAGTCCCATAGCACGCAGATGATGTCTCGATTCAGGCAACTCCTATATGTATTTACCATCTCTTTAGAGCTGAAACGTTAACGTTTAACTCTTGAATTTGGGAATGAACGGGAGAAAGAACGCCAGCATTAATTCAATCACTCGTCGCTGATACATTTAGAACAAGCTGGATAATTTAATTTGGGGTGATGGTGGGGTTGTGCTGGAAAAGAGCCAAGCGAGCAGTGAAAGGAAAGAGGTACTTTGGGTGGGGTCGAGATCTTCAAACCTACCGGAGAAGGTATAGAAAAGGCAGCCGGTGGTCCAAAGTTTTAAAAACAGTATGAGCTGTTGTGTAAACATAAAACTGGTTCTCAATTCTTTTCCGCGGATATTATGTCTCTCTCCCTTCCCCCCCCCCTCCAGTGTGTAGGCAGGGTCTGCAAATTCAGGTGGTTGAGTTTTGGGGGACATGTTTTAAATTCTGACCAGAAGATCCCATTTCCTTAGGTTCTCATCTTGAAAAGTTTACTTGATTTATTTTTAAAAATGAACTTGCTTTTGCCTGTACCACACCCATATGAAGGTTCTATTGAAAGAAGTGCGGATTATTTCTGAATGGATGTACTTAAGAGCTGACGTTGGGCAGCCCTAAGATTACTTAGCTGGTAAGAAGACCCACTGAATTCAGTGGGGCTTTCTTCCAAGTAGAGAAGCGTAGGCTTGCACTCCTAAAATGGAATTACATCCACACTGATTTGGGAGAAATTGGGCACAGTGGGGTTTACTTTTGAATGTAGGACTGAGATGACTTACAATTTGATTTACAATTGATAATGATAGTTGAATTTCCTGAAACCACTTTATAACTTCACAGGTAGCTCTAGAGGGATTTGTTTTAACGCATTTCTGCTTCACCTTTATGTCAATTTAAAAACAGCATATCGGACTCTGAGCCTAACTGCATTTACAAGGAAGCAAGCCCCATTGATTTTAATTTGAAACGAATTAGCTACTGAATGGTATCTTTGCTTTTTCTACAAATGCATTCTGTCTCTTCTGGCACAACCAGACAATAGTCACCGTTCATTCACACGCAAGCCCACAAAAGTTTGCACCATAATATAATTTACTTTCAGTTGGTATCTTACTGCTTAGTAAGCATACAGAGATTCCCAGTCTTTGGCGATTTCATTTGAAACGAGTGGGACTCAATTCAAGTTGGGAGTTTTCAAAAGGTGGGGAATTCTCCTTCAACCTTTCAAAGGAAACCAGCAGCACAATCCTAACCACCACTATTCAGAAGTAAGTCCTATTGATTTCAGTGGGACTTGAGCGGCAGGGTAAGTGGGGTTAGGATTGCAGCCTGGCTGCAGTCCTATGAACACTTGTCTGGGGATAAACCTCACTGAGTTCAGTGGGGTCAGAGCATAGGATAGCACTGCAAGAATGCCTCCTGCGCATGCTTACTCTGAAGTAAATGCCACTGTGTGCACTGGGACTTACTCCCTAGTAAACGTGCTTGGGAGCTGCAACATAATTCTGGTTTTTGTTTTTAAATAGGGTTGAACTATAACCCCGCTCAGTTTTGAAACGTCAGCAAGGATTGATACTCGATCAAAGGTGCCCTGAACTTTGGATCACCCCTTAAAAAGAAGAGCCAACTGGCACCCCTAATTTGGTTCTACTTAAATTGCAACCTTTAGGAGCCCCCCATTCTCACATTTAGACTGTTTTGCAGGAGATCAAAATAAATGTATCTTAAGGGGATGGTGTGTCACTTCTGAGGGGGTTTTAAGACTACCTGTGGCTTGCTTGCTGAGATGCCTAGCCTTAATGACGCCAACTGCCTGAGAGACGTAGGAGCTGAGTGAGCTTCACCTTTTTACGGTTAAACGAGGATTATTTTGCCCTTGCTGGGCCCCTGTCACTGCTAGGATTCAGCACCTGCGTGCCAGATTGACAGATAACAGGGCTGGGGAGAATCATGCTGCGATTAGCTCTTCTCTTCCCCCACCCCACCCCGACCTCCTTTTCCTTACCTGGTCAGTGACATCGCTCTGGGAATCTTCACCTGGTCAGTTTCAAAGCTGGAAGGGCAGGGGGAGCTATGAGCCAGATCGCAGGCTCACTTGGAACAGCGTGCCTTTCGACTGGACCACTTCCGCGTACCATTTGAGGGATCCCAAGAGAAGAAAAAGGCACAGCTGAACAATATAAATCGATCAGTTTTATTCTAAAGTTTTCAATAAAAGGTCTAAGGAGTGTTATTTAGTGTGGCACCTTAAGCACTCCCCCCCCCCCGGTCAGAGAAATCCAGGACGATTCCAGTACATGGCTCTTAAATACCTGGAAAGAGCTCTTTAAATTCCCCCTCTCCACGTTAAGTCCAAAAAAGCTGAAGGGGTTTGTGTGTGTGGAATGAATGAGGATAACTGCTTAGGTCAGAATGCTGCAATCCTATGCATGTCTGCCAGGTCTGCTCAGAATTAAATCTTACTGAATTCAGTCGCTTTACCCGCAGGTAACTGGGGCGAGTGGGTTAGCAGCCTCCCTTTCCAGTCAATAAGGCTGAGTTGTAGAAACAGGAGTGCGACTGAACAGAGAAGAAAACTGATCGCCTTTTAAAAACAACACCATCCCTTGTTTAAAAAAAGTGTGTTTCATCCTCCAGACGCCATGTTAAACACTTTAAATACTTTTTATTATTATTATTTAATCCGAAAGGATGTGCGATCGTTATGCACACTTCCTTGTGAGCAAGCCCCGTTGGACTAAAGTGGGGCCCATTTCTGAGCAAACATGCGTTGTAAATCGCTTAGATGCCCCATTAACTTCGTGGACCACGCCATAAAAAGCTTATAAAATCCCGGAGAGGGAAATCCAAATCGGAGCTCAATGCTTGAGTTTCCGGTGTATGGAACTTGATTGAAATAGAGTTAAGTGTAAATGTAGCTGGATCGTAGCTATTTTAGCTGGTACCTAAGTGAGTTCCCTGATTTCTGTAGCAGCATTTGACTTCCAAGGAAGCACGTTATGGTTAGAATTGCATGTGGGGCATAGTCCTGTCCAGCTGACAACCTGTTCATACCTTGTTTGGAAGGAAAGTGAACGAATGGAGAAAGGAAGCTAACACGTGGCCCCTGAAGACATTTTATGGAAACCTCCGTTGAGATAAAGGAGGTTTTCCTTCAGCACAATGGAGACAGGGATCAGCCTATTATTTGAGAGAAAGCCCATGAATATTAACTTCATATTCTGTAAAACACCGGGAACGCCAGTTAGTGCAGAAAAGGTGGCGTACGATTTTATTTGTAGTTTAGAAAGTAACGAAGCAGTTAAAAACAGCCGTCTAGTGGCGCCTTTAAAAAGTTGCATACGTATTGTGGCATAAGCTTTCGTGGATTTAGATTTGTGTTTCCAGTATCTTTGCAGTGTAGTTTGCCTTTCGCTATATCGCTCGGCTGCCATCCTAACTACGTTTACCTGAGAGAAATCCCCATTTACACCTGAGCAGACATGGCTAGGACTGCGCTGCAGACCCGCGCGCTTCCAGACTATAGTGAGGAATACAAATTCAGAACAATAAATAACACCTTTGATGGAAAGCTTATTTGTCTCTAAAAAGGCGCGCTCAACCCTTTTGCTTTAGCAAATCCCTTAAAAAGAAAGATGTGCATGCAGAACGAGAGAGGTGTTTTAGGGTTTGTTAAGGGAAGCTAAGATCCAAGAGGATTGTATACACAGCCATAATAAATGTGTTCGGCTACAGATGCCACAAGACCCTGTTTTTATACTCTACTGCAGAGAGCGCAGGTAACTTTCGAAGTTCTACTTAGGGAGTCTATTCCATTCATGTCATCGGTCTTAAGAGTGTGATTGGATTTTTATCTGAGCAGATTGTAGGCACAATGGTGAGTCTGGCATTATCGGAAGTTACTGCGAGCCATTTATGCAATTTTTTGTTTTAAAAAACTGTTAATCTTGTCAATATCTTTCCCTTTTTGTAACTGTCCCCATCTCAGGAATTCCGTGGTGCGTTAGGGGAAGGACGTTAAGCACAAAGGATGCTTTTGTTCGTTCGTAAGCTTAAATTGTTAATATTTATTATTATGCTAAGTCGAGGTTTCCCCATCAAATCAACCCACGCTGCAAACACAGGAGGCTGCCGTTAAGGCCACTTGCCGGAGATTAGTTCTACCGTAGGGCGAGCTTTCAGCATCCGCCCAGGCTTGCACAAAAATCAGTTGGGGGAAGAAAACCCCGCGCTTCGAGTCAACGAAAAACAAAAGGGAGTGTGGTGGCACCTTGAAGGACTAGCAGATCTGTTGTGGAAGTGGGCTCTAGCCATTGGAAGCGTGCGCGGTTCGCCACAATGCACTGTTCTACGTTTGCTACAGCAGGGCTGCCGAATAGAATTTTTGCAAACCGGTTTACCACCATTGCTGCTAGAATTCGGTTTCTTTACAAACAAAGGCCTTCCCCGGGATTTTGTGCGCCTTACACTTGTGTAAACGTGCATAAGATTTGCTGTCTTCTGAGCCAGAAACGCTGTCCTTTTCTTTCCTAGTCAATGAGTTTAGGATCAAGGCAATAGTCCCGTTTGATGTCCGCGGGCTGATAATCCAGACCGTGGGCATATTTGTAAGAAAGACCCAGGAATCGTGAACGGTTGCTCCTGTCTCAATTGGGCCCGGTCCCAAATAATGATAGTCGTTTCTTGCCCAGGGAGGAAAAAAAATCTCATGTCATAATAAATCTGTCTTTAACGTACCGCAAAAATCCCTTGTTGTGTTTGTGGCAACAGCCTAAGGCTGCAAGCCTTTTGAGTATTTATCTAGGCGCGAGCCCCGTTGAACAGAGTGTCACTTACTTCCGAGTAGGCACTCATGGGATTATATTGTAACAAGCGCGCACGATCCTAGGGGCCCAGCAAAATTGGTTACGGCGACTTAGCTTTGCATAGGACCAGGCTGCAATACGGCTCTTAACTTCGGCGGTAAAATGTGAGCCACTGGCAAACTATAAAAAGTAAAGGCAGCCGTCTCTGGGTGGCGGTGGTGGTTGAAATTCAAAAGGGGGTAATGCCTTTAATCAGACCAACCAAAATATCGTCAAGTGGCGACCGAAGCTTTCCTGGTTCCCCAGGGACAGCTTATCAGACGTAAGATGTTCTTGAGCAAAACACCGGCAGCTAAAATTGTGGTGAGAAGCTGGCCTGGTGGAAGGGTATTGCCCTAGTTTATAGGTTTCGAGATTAAAACACGACGCACATCAAAACTAGGCTTAAAAGTAGCGCGCTGTGCGCAAGGCCTTTAAAAAAAAGGAGCGGATGGCTTCGCAGGAGCAGGCGAACGACCCACATCAATTCCCTTTGTGGTTTCTCATCTAGCCGTGTATTCTGGGAACTATTAACACCTATGTTAGCTTCTCTTCTGTGACCCGGAGCAAACTCCCCCTTCTCCCTTGGGGGGGGGGGGGAGGCAGGCAGGCGGGGGCTGTTGCTGGCTCGGTTTTCTTGTTCTCCGCTTGCTTGCTCCCTCTCTCCTTTTAATGCTTCCCAGCTTCCAACTCTTTCCACCCGGTGGTTGGCTTGCTGTGCTGCCAGCATCCTCTTCTGGCCAACGAAGGGTTAACTTTTTTCTTGGCCTTTTTATTTTTTAAAATAAAACAATATTTTGGAGACCCTTCCGCGTCTCGGCTCCAGTTCCAAACGTGCATGGCAGCTTGCAGCGCTCCCCGTCGTTTGCGTGCGCGCGCGCCCTGAGTAGACATTTGGCCCTTTCCCCGCCCCGTTGCTAGCCATGCGTGTGCGCCTTTGGGCAGCCTGGCGCTTTCCCAGGCGCGCGTGTGTGCGCCTTGGAGACGCTCCAAAGCCGAGAGCGCAAGGGGGGCGCGGCTTGCCGAGAAGCGGCTTGCGGCTCCTTCGCTATTGGCTAGCTTGGCGCCGCCTGTCAGGGGAAGCCCCCCGCGTCCCGGGCCGTCCCTGGGGAGGAGCTATGCTAATGAGATTGCCATTAAGGGGAGCCGGTGAAAAGAGGCTCAGTCACTTACTTCGCGGGAAGTGAAGTTCTCTCCCCTAGTCTGCCTGTATGCCTGCCCATTAAAACAGCCCTTTGAAGGTGGCGGGGAAGAGCTGCTCTTCCCCCCCGCAGTTGCTGGATTAACGACTTTTGGGCTGGGACGCCCTTTTGTTTTATTTTTATTTTTTGCCCTCTCTGGTTTATATTTTAATTTTTGGGGGATACTGGACGCCATGTTGTGGAAACTAGCAGACAATGTCAAGTACGAAGAGGACTGTGAGGTGAGAGCTTACGGCTGTGCACGGGGCTAGTCCTCAGTGGTTTGGCTGGGGCTTTCTTTTCTTGGACGGGAAACAAAAGGGGCAGGCGGTAGGCGCATCCGCCGGTGGAATGGGGGTGCTTGGATTGGAGCCTTTAAAGATGTGAGGATGGAAACAAGGGATTTAGAGAGAGTTTATTTCGAACAAAAAGAGGCCGCTTAGGCACTCTGGCCAGGCAGCAAATAATTGAAAATCGGTGGGGCTTGATTTCCTCATAAAGGAAAATAAGGCGCTAGTCGTATTGAGGCACAAGTTGTAGAATTAATTGATCGAACTACAGTTTAATTCCTTGGATGCCTTTATTGCATTCTGACTTTAAATTCAGAGAAAACCCTCTTGTGTGGGGCAGGGGGTGCAACAAGACATTATAGAATGGGGCGCTCTAAAACTTAAAATTAAGTGCTTGGATCAAGTTAAGATGAGCTGCTAGTTTGCATGGAGTGAGTCAGATTTGCTGCGGGAGCCGACCGAGGTGTTTCTCCCCTAATGAGATAATGAACCCCAAGCATTTTTACGTGGAAGTAATTTGCGCAATAGGATGACAGTTTTTGGCTGCTTTCTGCTCTCTGGACCGTTTCGAACTCGCAAGTTAATGGTCCCGGACCTTGAATTGTGTGTTAAAATAGCAAGAACCTCCGAACAATCCTCTTTCTCTCTTTGGTATATGCATATAATAAAAAAGATGTTGCAACCAAGGTCATCAATGCTGGCGAAGAGCGGAGAAGCTGCCGGGGGGTGGGGGAGAGATGTGATTGGCACCTCCCCTCTCCGCTTTGGAGGATGTGGCTACTGTCCTAGTCGTAGACTTTCTCGGTAGTAACTAAGCAGCACCACTGAATTCAGTAGGATTATGCCTAGGATCTTCCTAAAAATCACCCTTTTATTTTTTGTTTGTGTGTGTTTTTAAAAAACCCCAATTCCCGCTTACTCTAGAGTAGTCCTACTGAAGCTAGCGGGATTTTCCCCGAGAGAAACGGTTCCTTCAAGTACAGTAGTTGGAGAACTCAAGTGAGTCCCTGAGGGACATTTTTCTTGTGCGTTGCACCCCCAGCAATAAAAACGCGCAGCATGGTGGAGGTCCAGAGCGTGGAAAGCCGCGTTTGCGCAGCGTCAGGAATTCGTTCCAAGAGCGCGGAAAGTGGAGACAGTATCCTAAGCGGCTGCGGTTCGGTGCGCCCTTAAAGCCTGGCAGTCGCAATGCGCTCAGGCTGAAATGGCATTTTAGATAATTCTAAAACTGAGTGGTGGGCGACCCCCCCTTCCAAAACCTTCATTTTCCGACGGTAGTGGTCCTATCCTGGAAGTGAGTCCCCTGGAAGTCGTGGGGCTTTCTTCTGAGTAGACACCTCTGTGTGTACCCCTGTTTGAGCAGAAATAAGTTCCTGGTCTCCCCAAAACTTCAGGACCGGGTAGATCTGCCCTCCCAGAAAACACTGAGCAGTGATTTCCCCCTTTTGTGCTCCGACGGCGCGGCGTTCAGGAAGGAGCGGAAACGCTTAATCCCCTCGGAGCTGCTCCTGCTCGCCGTTTTTTTTTTTCCTCCCCGAGGTGAAAATCAGTGCAAACTTCCGCACGCTTTTTCGGCCGAGGTGCGTGCGTGCGCGCCCCGTCGGAAGTCCGCCCACGGCGGGGGGAGGGGGGCTGAAGGAGGGAAGAGCGAGCGAGCCAGCGCCGGAGATCTTCCCTCGGCAAGGCAAGCGCTCCAGCCTGTCGGACGGGTTCTGCCCAGCGCGGAAGGGAGGCCGCTCGCTCCTTCTTTTGCCATGCGGGGAGGCAGCGAGGTAGGCAGGAGGAGAGAGACAGAGGCCCCGGGAGGGGATGGCAGGAAGTCGGCGGTCTTGGCATCGAAGTGGCGCCCGTGCCCTCTGGGAAGGCTGCTTGGCCCGGTTCCTTTTCCTCCGGGGGCGGCGCAGAGAGAAAAAGAGATGGATGCCCACGCAGCCGAGTTATACTTCGAGGACGGCTGCCCGGAGGGTTTGGTGGGAACTCTGGCAGGGCTCCTTCCCCTTTAAATCTGTGCGCGGCGGGCAGAAGTTCAACTGGAGACGCTTTGCACATTGCTCTTGTCCACCCTGCAAAAAGAACCCTCAAAAATGTGAAGGGGGGAGGACAACGGGCTGGTGCCTAAAGTCACTTTTCGCGTGGTTAAATTAGCCAAGGGCCTTGCCCCAACTGCAAGGGGGGGCGCGTAAGGGGGTTGGACTAGATGACCCTTGCGGGTCCTTCCAATTCTACAATTCTATGGCTGGAAACTGGTGTGTTCTTATCCTCTCAAAGCCTTGTGAGAAGCTCGGGTTGCAGTTAATACGGATTAATTAATCCAGAATAAGGAGAGCGCTTTTTCTTGTTTAAAAACCCCTTCGGGATTGCCCCCTCTTGCATTCCACGTAGGGCTGCGATAGATTAGGAGAGACTAATCTCCTTCTCCCACCCGCTTTTCGTATAAACCCATTTAGGATCGGAGCGCGAACTGTATTGCACTGGGAATTCAGGCCTTCGCTCCCAGCGATGATGCAGAAGGTTACAGGGAAAAGTGCGATCCACAAAGCGCTCATGTAGGTGGAATTTGTTTGGGTGTTGTAAGGGACTCCCAGTAGCCTGCTCCTCTTTAACACGTTTGCTGGGAAAACGTCTGCCCCACAGCAATCGACGAGGCTGCTTGGCTTTTCCCAGTAAAGTGTGCACAGAACCTTTGCAGCAAGAGCCCAAACAGCTTTACTCGGGAGTAAGTCCCGTGTGCAGCGAGGCCTGCTGATCGGTGCACAGTGGGAGGGTGGATTTGGAATCAAGGAGGCCACGGTTTTGAGATTAAGCTTGGGGGAGTTTAAAGTCCACGTTAGGACTTTTTATCCCCAGGCCAGATATTGCTAAGTCCGCATCCCAATCCGAAATGGGCTTTTCTCGGGGAGGCGGAGAATCATCCCGTGGGCTTCCACAGTTGCGGGAGGGAGATCCCAGGGATTTGAACTGGTCCCCTGATCTCCCCGCGGAGCTGCGCCTCTTTTAAAATGCACTTTTCGCTTCGGAGCGAGTCCCAGATAGGGAAAACGGGCAGTGCGAGCCTCTGGCATGCTTACTTGGAAGTAAACCCCTCTCGCTCTACTCTGTGTGCAGTGGTAAAGAGTGCAAAGGAGCGCAGCCGGAGTTGCAATCCTATACACACTGAACCTGGGGCTCAGTCCAGTGGATTTAAGCGGGACTGACTTCTGAGTGGACATGGCCAGGATTTGCCCTACTATTGGTACAGTATAAGAAAATGGCAGGGTCGCCTGGATAGATATCTGGAAGATGAGGTGTGCAATTTTCTCTTCCTCTTCAAATGAGGTCCGCTTTCGCTTCCTTCCTGAAGGCTTCGGTGAAATCCAGCATCTAAAAGTCATCCCAAGTGCGCTTTGGCTTAACAATATCTATCAAATCCTGAGCGCGCGTTCTAGGTAGCAAGTCCTTGCCAAGCGTTGCTTTTCGCGTCTGTTATGGGTGCCTGCTATAGGTGAGAGAGGAAAAAGCAAAGATAACTCTGAGCGGGTACAGATTATTTCTCGGCAGTCTGACCTATTCATTTCCCTGGGATCAGGTTTTGTTGAACGCCCATGTGCATAGGGACATCAAAATAATAAAAACAAAACAAAACAAATATAAAATAAACGATGGCACCGTCAGGTTATCCTTCAATCTCCCCCCCCCCCCCAGTCATTCTATTTCTGATGCCTTTGAAGGTGGCAGCGTCTCCCTCCTTCCTCTGGTCCATTGGTCACACCGCTGCGTCTCTGGCTCCTTCCAGAAGCCGCTGCCGCCCCCGCTTCCCTTCCCGCAGGGTCCCGGTCGGGATCTCCATTCTCTTCTGATTAACCCGCCCCTGTTAGTTTAACGAGCGTGGAGGGAGAAGCGGCTTTTAAAAACCCCAGGCTTATCAGTGTGGTTTAGACATGCTTTAAATTGCTTGGTGTTTTTGTTGAAAAGTTTTAATTTCATTCATTTATTGATTAATGCTGCGTTGAGGTCGAGAATTTTTTTTTAAGCTAAATGATTCAGGGGTTTCAAGATTACATGTTTGCTTTTTAAAGAAATCAGTACTGGAAAGGTAGCTGTTTTGTTTTCGGCAGATTTTAATACTCTGTTCTCTCCCTCCTTAACAGGCGCCCTGGGCAGTGAGTTATATTAACTTTTCAATGGCCACGGGAGGGGGGTATTTTTTAAATTAACTCTGTGATGGGCATAGGAGTGTTGTAAGACATTTCCCAAGACGGTGGATTTGTACTTTAAGACAACGTGAAGGCAAGCATTTGTTTATTTTTAAGGAGGGGAACACTAATACAGTCAACATAAAACTTGTAAATCACCAAATTTCAATTCTGGGCTTTTTAGGTAGTAAGGAGAGTACATCTTTCTTTATAACAAATGGGGGAAATTTCCTTCTTTCCACAGTATTGAACAAAATGATTACCCCCCCACCCAATCTAAGCAAATTAAATAAAAAGCAAACTCAAAATTTACAGTAATAAACAAATTTTCTCTGGAAGTAAGATCCATTGACATAAATGGGTTTTTCGTTCAAGGACATGCACTTTGATCTAAGTATATGCAAAAAGCCTCCCAGCTCTATGGCAGGAAGCCCAAAGTGCAGTCCTATGTACACTTTGGGAGTCCATGTGCTCTGTGGCACTTACTTCTGAGTAAACAAGTTGGAGCATACGTCAAGGATTTCAGGGTGACTTGGCTTTACTCTTCAACCTCCCCTTCTTTCCCCTATCTCTCTATTGATTTGAAACTGAACTTAAATTAAATTAGTGTGTTGACTTTAAAAGTATTTGTATTTATGAATGAGGCAGGAGATTCCTAAAAACCAAACTGGTCCCAAACGCATTTGCTGAAAATAAGATCATTTGAACTTTTGGTGGGTGAGTGAGGCTGCAGTCCTCAGATAAAATTTAATTGGTCCATTGGGTGCTAGTATATATCCCCCCCCCACCTCATTCAGGGTTAGGCTGCAGTCTTTTTTTTTAAAAAAAAAAGGGGGGGGGAGAGGATATTTTAGACTCATCCAGAGAGTTTCATTGTAACTTTGTTACTTCAAATGGGTCATTTGGAGGACTATGACTAAAAATCTTTGTGTGCCAAGTAAATAATAATAAATTGAAGCCTGCAAGGCTTTTGAAGCACAACCCTATGCATGTCTACTCAGAAGTAAGATCCATTGATGCCAGGTAAGTGTAACATTGCAGCCTAACTTGCAATGCTACCTTGCTCTGAATGACAGAATGTAACACTAAGACTTGTCGATTTACAGTGGACCTTGCTTCCTGAATGTGCTGTTGGCTCCTTAAGTGGGGCTACCAGTGACCTCTCCCTCTCCAAATATCCTCCTTTCAGGCTGGTACCTCTTTTATAGAAATCAACTTCCTCCTCTTTGCTCCCCCCACCCAGTCCAGACCCTATGATGCCTTGGACTGACACATCATCTTTCTTTCTACAGGACCGTCACGACAGCAGCAGCAATGGGAACCCCAGACTGCCCCACCTCTCAGCCGTCAGCCAGCACTTGTACAGTCCAGCACCCCCCCTTTCCCACTCGGGGGCCTCCGATTTCCAGCCCCCTTACTTCCCGCCCCCGTACCAGCCTCTGCCTTACTCCCAGTCCAGTGATCCTTACTCTCACCTGGGCGATCCTTTCTCCATCAACCCGCTCCACCAGCCGCCGCCGCCTCCCCCCAGCCAGCAGCAAACCAGTTGGCCCAGCCGCCAGACCAGCCAAGACCACTCCAGTTTGTCCCACCATGCTCGGTCTGGTTTGGTGCCCCATCTCCCGGCTCTGGAAAGCGGCTCTGCTGGGGTGAGAAGGGAAACCTACAGGCGATCTGAGCTGCTCCTGCCCCACGGCCACGGTCTCGATGCTTCCAGCTTGGCAGAGAACCTAGGACTGCATGAAATGGCCCACCAGATGGAAGAGGTGCAGGTAAAGATTGGCGAAAGTGATAAATGGTGTCCCTGCAGTTCTGGATGCCCCGTAGCCTAGAAGAAAAGCTTTGGTTGCCTCGCCAAAGGGAGTCTTCTTTAAAGGAAGGGACTGTAGCTGAGTGGTCGAGCATCCACAGGTTCAGTCCCCAGGACCACCAAATTAGGGTTGGGAGAAACTACCTTCTGAAACCCCAGAGTTGCTACCCATCAGTGTAGACAATACTGAACTAGATGGACCAATGTCCTGACTCTGTGTTGAGGCAGCTTCCTAAGTTCCATGAGGCCCAACAGAAAAGCAAACACCTGGAATGTGAGCCACCAGTAAATCAAACATGGGAAACTTAAGGGATGATCCTTCTTTATGCTTTTCATTTATACCTGACATTCCTCAAAAGAGCTCAAGGCAGCATACATGCCCCTCCCTCAGTTTGTCCTCGCAACAACCCTGTGGGGTAGGTTAGGCTGAGAGATAGTGACTGGCCCAACATCACTCCATGAGCATTGTGGCTGAACAGGGATCTGAACCTTTTCAGGTCAGGGTTGGGGGAACCTGTAGCCCTCCAGATTTTGCTGATCTCCTAACTTCCCTGACCATTGACCATGCTGGCTGGAGTCCAGTCATCTCTGGAGGGTCACCACACCACAATGAGGCAAATGGCAGTCTTGCATGGAAGAGCCATGGAGGAGCATCATGTGCACTGTCTCTTGTTCCATAAATGGTCGGCATACATAGAGTGCTTCAGTGATGAGGATGTACTTGTTGGTTTTAGTTTTAGTCCCCTAATTGAGGAATTGAGAACTTGTTCATTGACTCGAACTCCCACCAGCCCCTGCCAATATGGCCTGTGGTCAGGGTTGATGGGAGTTGTAGTCCAACGGCATCTAGAATACCACAGCTACTCCTGACCCTAGTTCAAAACACTTCACATCTATTTCAATAATTTGCCTTTTGAGTTAGGTCAGAATTATCTCTGCATTGCTGAGTAGTGGCTGGCTTAGTGAGTTCACTGCGAGGAGAGATTTGGAGAGTCCCTCCTTCATTCTCTTACAGAGCAGCCCTATGCCTGCCTGCTCGGAAGTAAGATCCATTGGGTCTAATGGGACCTCCTCCCAGCTACGCACACACAGGATTGCATCCTTGGTCGTTATACAAAACCGTTGCAAGAGAACCCACTTCTGCATTATTGACCAGGTGTTCCTAAAGCTCAGAGTCTTACAGATCTGCAGTGTCTTACAGATTAAAACCAGTCACTTAAAAGTTCCATTCCTTGCACTGTGTTCCAAAATCTGCAGAATATCACCACTATGAATAGACCATACAGAACAGGCTCTTGGGGGGGGGGGACACTATAGACTGGAGCCCACCATTTTGCTCAGCAAGAAGCTAGACCCGTTTACTAATTTGTAGAATAAACCCTGGACAGATCCACTCTATGCACTTGAAGGACATACAATGCACATTTTAAGCCCATGTCTTCCCCTGAAGAGTCCTGGGAGCTGTGGTTTTGTTGAGGGTGCTAGGAATGTCTAGCGGTGTGAGTGGCAAACTACACTTCCCAAGATTCTTTGGGGGAAGTCATGTGCTTTAAATGTATGTCAGGTGTCCTTTAATAATTTAACGGTATGGCGTGGCTCTCCTTGCTCTTTGTCCAACATCTTTTTCCTCCGGACTGAAGAGAAGGTAATCGGTCCACAAAAACTTTATAATGGTCCCCATTTCGGAAGCCAAATTAGGGCAGCAGTACTGCAGTTTCATGTCTTGTGCACACTGCAATCCTTAAAAGCCTTGGGTGAAATTTATCTCTTACTAGTCGTGCTGAAGTCCTGGTGAAATCGGTGTGCAGTTAAGTGCATGGAGCTGCAGTCCTAAATGTGCGCAGATACCCTCTGAGAAATAAGCTAACTTAATGGGACTGAATTCTGAGTTAGCATCAGAAATGGGCTGCACACACTAACTATAAATAAAGTGCCACTGATTTCAGTAGGGCTGGCGCCTCTGTATGCATTCTTAAGAGAAGACTGTACACCCGATTGTTGGTCTCTGGTCACTACGTGGGCATCCTATTGGAATAAAAGGCTCTTCTTGCAATTAATATGTTTAGGGTTTAGCCTTAAAGTTAATCCGTGGGTTCATAGCCATTTGGAGGAAAATAGCATTGTGTATGTGCATTTCGTGTAGAAGATGGGGTGTATTTTCTTTATTCCACAATTGTGTTCTAAAAATTTCACATTCTCTCTCCAGCATGTGGAAGATCAGCATTTATTAATGCATGACCAGACAGTCATTAGAAAAGGTCAGTAATTCTGCATTCTCCTGTTGGTTTTTCCTCTTGTCTTCTTTTTAAAAAGATAAGAATTTCTAAGTGATAAAGGCTAGTTTCATAGCAGTAGATTGTTTTGGAAAAAAGATTTTTCTTTTGTGTGGCTTTTTTCTTTTTAAAAAAATGAAGTTTCTGTAAACGAAAAATAGAGCTCCCCTACTCCTTTCCAGTTCTCTGCATGAGCTAGCATGTGTGCCGGAGGCGGTATTCCATATACTGTAACCCATTTACTCCAAAGTAAGTAGGTTGTGGGTTTGACTGGAGTGTGCATTTGTTTACATACAGATGTTTTTAAAGGCTGTTAAAAAAAATATTCAGGATGTGGAATTTGGGACTAATAAAATGGGTTATTAAATTTTCTTGTGGAAACTTTAAAAACTAGTCTGAGCTGTAATTTCCCCAGGAACAGCAAATAACTGTACTTGCTATACCAGGGAAAAAAAATTCCTGATGCAACAATCCACACGGGTGAACTGTTGCTTTTAAGCGTCAACATGCTATTCTATGGGAAACTAATTGCTTCCCCTCTTGAGATTATTACCAAGTTATGGTTTTGCACTGTGTGGATTACAGTATGATTATGTTAAGAGTCTCTGAAATGAAAGAGCTTCTATCCTTGAGCGTGTAAGGCAAAAATCTAAGGCTATTGCAGATACTTTTGAATTTTTGATTCCTTTTTCATATGGTCTTTGCAAGCGAAGCAGGAATGTTTGGCAAGGCAGGTGAATTAATGAAGAATTGTCAAAAGCTGATTGGGTGGTGGGAAGAAATGTTCTATTGATCTAATCCAGGGAAGAGTAGATGTGGATCCCAAGTATTACAATACAGGCTGGAGAAAAGGCTAAGAGCTTTTGCCTGTTGTCAAATTAACCAGGGAATGCCACTGTTTTGAAGCAAGGTCTTTATTCTCTCCTGCATCTAGGAGTTTGCCCATGTTTCTTTTCTTTCCTTATTAGAAAGGGAAGACTTGTCACTACTTTTATTAATGACCTGGGTGGAGGGGAGATCACTGTTGAAAGATACAGGCAAATACACAGATAGGTACAGGCAGGCATGGAGGGAGAAAAGTGAAATTGCCTTCAAGCTTTCTAAGCAGGGAGGAATGGGTTAACCTTGCTGCCCTATTGCTTCTAAATGCATGGGCTTTAGGATTTATCCACAGTGAAAAGTTTTCATTGGTGGCATTTTTTTTGGGGGGGGGGGACGGACTGATGTGGTGGATACCAGGGTAGATGAACTCCTTGAATCTTGTTCTCTGTCCCTTCCTCCCCTTTTACTTTGTTTAAAAATAATAATCAAAGGAGAGTTTTTCCTGAAAAACCTCAGGGTGACTTGGAAAGGAAAAATGTGACTGAGAAAAAGCAGAAATGTTTTTTTGCTGTAAACTGTGCTGATCTGAGAATTAGCTCACAGCAGAAGTATTTTTTAATTTATTTTTTGCTGTCAGCTTCATGCCGCTTGAGAATCTTCCTCTTTTGATAAATAATATTGGGCCTGATTGTTAAACCGTTTCCTGGTCCATATATTATGGGGGGGGGGGGAGGGGGGGAGGGGACACCGGCCTTTGATTTGGCAAAACAGGACTGTTTCTCAGGCACACGTAAGATAAGTTCTACTGACTTGCTTACTTTACTACAATTCCTGCAATGCAACTGTGCATTTATGGCGGCTGTTTACAAATCCCCCCTCCCCACGCAAAAAAGCAGGGAATGCATAACTAAAAAAGAGGATGTAGATTTGCATGAAATATGCAAATGTAGATATGAAAAATTATTACTGTAAGTTAAATGCAATGAACTCTTGATAGTGGGAGATACAGTGCCCTTTATGCTTGCTCAATCTGCTATCCAGGTGAGGGGCAGATTCAAGGCTGATGTTCTCCCACCTTACGGTTCTTTGTTGTTAAAGACGGAACAGCTGTTCAGACAGAGGATTTTCCCCTGTCGAGTAGGGCATGCAGCCCCCCAATGCCATTTCAGGTTTCAGAAAAAAGGAAACTTCCTTTAGTTAAATGAAGCTTGCATTTTATAGCAACAATAAAACCGAGCATTTCTGCCAGAGAAAAATAGGCTGCATTGCTGCAAACTGGAAAAGCAGTTAAGCATGCATATATATATGTATGTATTACTCTTTTATCATTAAATAATCTTAGTAGGAGTGCATCAAATGTGGATGGTCTTCTACATTTTTCACTTTCTTACTGTATAGTTTGCAGTTACAAGTTTCAGCTGTTCTTCATGAGAACCCCATTGGGAAATGCATCTTAATGGGTTAATAAAGTACAGTGGATTTATGACGTCTAATAGATCTATTAAATGTTAAGTGATTTAGACTTCCCTAAAGGAAAACCCAAAAGTGGGGATGAAAAACACACCATCCTCTTTCCCCCCCTGTATATCTTGGTTCCCCTAGGTCCTATTTCATTAACGAAAAACAATGCATTAGGTCTCCCTTGCCAGAAGGATGGACTTATCGGCGTCGTGATCAACCCCAACGAAGTATTCTGCTCTGTTCCTGGGCGGCTTTCTCTTCTCAGCTCGACGTCTAAATACAAAGTGACAGTAGCAGAGGTTCAGAGAAGGCTCTCTCCTCCAGAATGTCTCAACGCTTCGTTGCTGGGAGGGGTTCTTCGAAGGTAGGAGGCTGTGATTTCCACCCCCCTCTTCTCTCCTCCCCCCCCAGCCCCGTCAAAACTATTCCAGTGACTAGAGCTTCTCATACCACCAAACGGCATGTAAATACCATTTTTGTGTCTCAACAATTTTGCGCAGGGAGAGAGAGTGAAACCCAAACGCTGCATCCTAATGCGGTTTATTTCCAAGCTCTGTGTTCACGCTCTTCTTTCTCTTTAGCACCCCTTGCATTTCCAGAAATGAAAAGTGCTATAACAAGTCTAGAAACAAGTTCTCTTTTTCCTGTTAATATGACACGTTGCTTCTCAGTCTACAAAAAGAGAATCTTGCACCCATTATTTTCAGGTTTTCTTACTCACTCGGCTGCCTGTGTATCACAGTGTTTAAATGGCGTTCACATAAATTAATAATCGGCCCATTCCTCTCCCACCTTTCAACCCAAGGGTACAATTTCCAGTTTGCTGTTAAGGATGCCAACTGGACAAACTTCTCACAAACATAGATACATGCCCACACCCATGTGTCTTTAATAGCAAGTCAGAGGTGCAACACCCGGCGGGTGAAGCTTTCTGAAGCAGAGCCATGCTCCCTGCTAATGTCTGTGCACAGAGCTGCTGTTAAAGGCACAGCTACAGAGACAGATCAATAAGTTGGCAACCCCAGGGGGAACTTTGTTGGAAAGATGTCCAGGGCTCCTGCTCTGCGGAACAAGCAAGGGGGTCTCCAAGGCAGTTGGGGTTGGCTTACTGCAGGCATAGGCAAACTCGGCCCTCCAGATGTTTTGAGACTACAATTCCCATCATCTCTGACCACTGGTCCTGTTAGCTAGGGATGATGGGAGTTGTAGTCTCAAAACATCTGGAGGGCCGAGTTTGCCTATGCCTGGCTAACTGCATTTTGAACTAACACGTATTGTTATCTAAAGACTGGACCCTCCCTCGCCCAAGATCATGAAGTCTAGGGCTAAAAACGACCTCTAACTGCACCCATGGAGAATTCTAACTTGGATAGAGAGAGGAGAGATCTTCTGAGCAAGGTTCTTGGATAGGTTAAAGCACACACACAGAGTGTTTTAAGAGCATCTGTTGTGGTTACTTTCTAAGAAGAACCAGAGCTATTGGCGTCCTTGAGGAATAATCAAAAGCATGTGGTTTGAAACACCAAAGGGGGGTGCTGGTGAATCCAGCTCAGACCCACCCTCCCCAATATTCCTCCTTCTCAAATGGACTCCTGATTTCGAAGGCCTGGGCTGGGATTGCAATCTTGGTTAATATATATCTATGCTTGTGCCGCAACAAATGCTCAACTTGATGCTCCATGCTTGTAAAAGGTACAATTTTCATTACGCCTGCCATAAGTGTAATGATCTTTGATAGTGTGAATGCAAAGGCAAAGCGTATTCTCTCTCTCCCCCCGCTTCCTTTCTTTTTGATCTTGCTTTCTGATGTTTATGTGATGGAGCATTAAAAAGTAGGTCAAAGCTTGTTTTTCCATTCTGACCCCCCCGCCCTCGATTCCTCTCGCCCCCACCCCCGCGCAACACAACAGAACTGCACTGAATGTCAGTAATTTGGCATTTCTCAATTGCTTTGAAATGTGGCCTCTATCGGGGGTGTGCGGCTAAATAAAACATTGTCCACCTCTTTCTCCCTGCTATTTGCAGAGCCAAATCTAAAAATGGTGGCCGATCTCTAAGGGAGAAGCTGGACAAAATTGGCCTCAACCTTCCAGCTGGCAGAAGGAAAGCTGCAAATGTGACTTTGTTGACATCGTTGGTGGAAGGTCAGTCTTAATTATTTATTTTTTTAAAAAGAGCCTTTCTGGGTAAAGGACAAACGAGGTGACTTGGATGAGCATGTCCTCTAAAGCTGTGTTGTTCCATTTTCAGACTTTAGCCCAAATATTCATATCTGGACTTTCTGCTTCAGCCGCTGCCAACATGATTCTCTCCAGTTGTTTCTGGACTGCAATCCCTGGCTGGGGCTGATAGGAGTTGTGGTCCAAAATGATTTGGAGGATGAAGGGCAGACACACACCATGCATTTAAAGTACATCCAGCACGCCTTTAAAAACTCCTGGGAATGGTGAATTTCCCCATTTGCAGAGCCAAAATCCCCAGTAAAGGTAAAGGGACCCCTGACCATTAGGTCCAGTCGTGACCAACTTTGGGGTTGCGGCGCTCATCTCGCTTTATTGGCCAAGGGAGCCGGCGTACAGCTTCCGGGTCATGTGGCCAGCATGACTAAGCCGCTTCTGGCGAACCAGAGCAGCGCACGGAAACACCGTTTACCTTCCCGCTGGAGCGGTACCTATTTATCTACTTGCACTTTGATGTGCTTTCGAACTGCTAGGTTAGCAGGAGCAAGGACCGAGCAATGGGAGCTCACCCTGTTGCGGGGATTCGAACCGCCGACCTTCTGATCGGCAAGTCCTAGGCTCTGTGGTTTAACCCACAGTGCCACCCGCGTCCCTAAAACTCTTAACTAATTACAGTTCCCAGGAGTGTGCTCTATAAATATGCGCCGGATGTACTTTAGATATATGGTTTGGATCTGGTTCTACCCTAAGAGTGTTTAACTTGAATTTTTGTTTTGTTTTTTACCACTACCGCATGGTGTGTCAGTGTTGCTGTTGAGACTTGCGCCCCCCATACCCGTTGAAGCCCAGTGCTCCAAAATCATTAGGAGGGAGAAAGAGAGAGAGATATAAGTGTGGGGGTGCAATTTCACAAGCATTAAATTGGGGGTGGGGCCATTGATGTAATGCAGGATGTAGGCTGCGTGTGTTTGTGGGGGTTAACGTTTATCTGAGCCTGCGCAGACTCTAAACTGGAAACTGAGCTGCTGTAACTCCCTCCTTGTGACTCATCTGTGTGTGAACAAGCAGCTGATCTGTGCTTGAGTAATTAACAATCCCAAGTTTTTATTCATAGAAATTTTTATGCCAGTGATTCTCAAAAGATCTGGATAGCCGATGTGTGCATAGTCTCCTTTGTTCCTTTTTCTTCTCCCTCACCCCCAGATTATGTCCCGATCCATACTTTTACCGTTGGCCAAATAAATTCATTTCTAGGAGGGGAAGGCAGAGTGTGCTCCATCGTTGCTTTTCTGCAAGAGCTGTGGATGTGGTGTAAGCAGGAGAGCAAATCGGTTAGCCTCTCTAGTGGAATCCTAGGAACCTCTCATCATTTAACTAATTCATTTCCAGAGGCACATTAGTGTGTGTCTCACCAGACAGTTTGGTGAATTCTTGCCCCACTGCATAACTTTTGATTAAGGAGTTTGATACAAAGCTTTAAGGGGACCAGATCTAGTTGAAATTAATCCATAAATTAAGAAAGTGTCTAAAAAGAGTTTTAAGAATCCGGAATGAGAATGTTCATTCTGATAACTAGCTTAGGAATGTCCCCGAGACAGCAGTGGTTCAGTGGTGGAGAGTTCCCAGTAGAATCCAGTGTTTTGAAAGAGCAATAGCTCACCCATAATCAAAGCTCCATCAGCCTCCAATAACCTTCAGATCAGAGAAAACTGTTTCCAAAAGAATTATTATTATTTTTTACTTGGCGGTGGAGTTTAAGGCGAGAGTGTAGCAGACAGAAAGCACATGCGGTGGTTTACTAAGTGAGAGCAATGCTTTATTAAAGCCATGGTTTCTTTGGGATAAATAATCTTTGGGTTTGCAGCCATGGGTTCTTTTTAGGTTTTCTACAAATAGAATGTGTGTTTAAAGCAAAAGATTTAATGAAGGAGGAAGGGATAACTTGTTGGTACTACAATTCCCACCATCCATGACTGATTGCCATTTTGTTTCGGGCTGGTTTGAGTCTCAACATCATCTGCAGGGCCACAGATTCCAAATTTTGGATTTGATGGATTTGCAATTCCATGTCTTTAAGCACATGGTGTACACCCATTTGAAATAATTAACTGAAATAACTCGGGGGGGGGGGGCTGAGCTAGCTCACATGTGCATGGATGTTTAACTCTGATGAATGGAAAATGAATGTATGAATGGCGTCCATTGAAAACGAGCATGTCTGAGATGATGCACCACCTGCCTGTAGCAGCTAATCTATGATGGTTCACTCAACACTTGCAAGAGATCACTTGGTGCACATTCATCACATTTATTGCAACATAGGCAAACCATCCTGTATTTTCTGAGCAAATGTGTTCCATCACCGGAATGCCGGGTCGATTGAATTCAAATGGGTGAAATATGCTTTGCATCCCACATCTTTTGTTTAACTGGATTGTCTGGGTGGAATCCGGATCCATTAAAATGAATAGTTGCTTTGCTCGTTGTTTTGATGGGAGTTGTCCTCAAGTTTTGGATGAGTGTCTTTTTGGTTCAAGCTGCACCAACCGTAAGGGAGGGGATGCGCTGAACTTGTAAGCCAGCCGTGGTAGCTTCTGTCGCTGTGCGGCTTTACAAATATCTAAGCGGCTCGGAATTTTGTGTTCATCCAAGCTACTTAATTGTGAAGTAATATTTTGCAATCTCTTTTGACATCTTCCAAAAACAGTCTGGGAACAGAGGCCCAATTACAGGATGAGAAGGTAGAATTTGGCTAATTATTGGGGTGGGGGTGGGGCGGGGACGTAGGATGATGCAAGAAACTCTGCCTCAATCCTAAACAAAATCCCTAGAGCTCCAGTCCGAAGAGGATGTTTCTGTACAGACAAATGTCCAAAAAGGGTTTCTTGCTGAAACTTGTTTTTCAAGAGAGCTTTGTTTGATCAATAGAGTAGCTCAATAAGTCTCCACCCTTTTTGGGGTCTGGACCCATCGTTAGCATAACATGTATGCCGTGGGAAAACCAGGCCATCTTTTTTTATTCCCCACGAGAGCATGGCAGCCGTTTGGGGCACCTTGGTCTCTTGCACGATTTCAGGAAAAGATCTCCCCCCCAAAAAAGTTGGTTTTTGTGGGGGGAGGGGTCCATGATCTTGCAAGGCGCTATGTGTTTTTGGCGCTATACCCGAAGAAAATGCTTTTTCCTAGCCTGTGATCTCGCGTGTTTCACGTGACTTGTGCAGGATTTTGGACCTGGAAGATGGTGTCCCGGATTTGGGCCACGTTGTGTTGGAGGGTATGGTATGTGAAGACTCACGCCGCCTTACTTCCACATATTTATACGGTGACAATGCTACTGCTGAAACCCTCATTAGGTCAGCCTGCAACCCAGTTAGCATAGCTTTTGTCAACCTGGTTCATTCCAGATGTTTGGGACAGAAGCTCCCATCAGGGATCAGAGACTGGGTGAGAGTGATGGGAACTGTAGTCCAAATGGTAGATTGCTTCAAGATGGTGTGGACCTTCTCTTGTTCCCAGCTGAAAATCACTTTCTCTTCAGCATCGTGTGTTTTTGTGTGTGGAGGGGAATAAGTTGGTGCGCTCACAAAGAGACAGGCCCTGTCCACTCTTGGGCCTGGCTGTGCCAGCCTGTAGCTCCCGATGTATTACTCATTTCGCCCCAGAGATTCTAGTCCTTGATGGTGAAAAAGTTTTCCCACCCCTAGACTAGCTGATCCGCACCCTAGAACAAACCAAAAGGCTAGCTAGAACAAGGGGGTGAGGTTTGTGAGGCCTTGGCCTAATTTTCCTTGGGCAGCAAGGAGAAATGGAGGACACCGCACCCATATTGTGGACTCTGGCCACTGGTTCCACCAGCTTGGTCCCCTGTCTGCACGCAGCCCCTGACAGGCCACCCTCAAGGATTATCCTGTGACAGAATTCTGCCAGTCACTGGTTTAGACTAAGAACAAATAAACCCTTATTGGAGCCTTTGGATATCAAGGCAGAATTGCTCAGGTTTCTTCTAGACAGATTTTGAAATCGAGTGGCACTTAACGTAAATTATGAGCCTGCTGGAAAATTAACTTGGACTTTATGGTCTTAAGTAGGGCATATCATGAAAACAGTGTATTATGGAAAATTTGTGCTGCAAACTGCTTTTGTTTTTTTGGAGGGGAGGTATTAAACTAATATTAGATATTAACTTAATATCTAATGTAACTCACCCTGGGACCTTGGGGTGAAGGGTGAGTAATTAATAAAATGAATAAGAAGAGGATGATAATAATCACAGCTTTATTTTTGTGGTTCTTTTTTCATCTTTTCCAGGCGAAGCTGTACATCTTGCCCGGGATTTTGGCTACGTCTGTGAAACTGAGTTTCCTTCCAAAGCTGTGGCTGAATACTTAACTCGGCCGCATCTGGGGCGTAATGAGATGGCTAACAGGAAGAACATGCTGCTGGCTGCAAAGTAGGTATTCTCTTTTTGAACATGAGCATCCTGGACGACCAATTTGTATTTTAGCATTTGTATCGTAACCCTTAGTACTACGTAAAGGAGGACTGTGATCTGCATGTTAAAAGATTTAGGGCAGGCATAGGCAAAAATCTGGCCCTCAAGATGTTTGGGACTACAATTCCCGTCATCCCTAGCTAATAGGACCAGTGGTCAGGGATGATGGGAATTGTAGTCCCAAACATCTGGAGGGCTGGAGTTTGCCTATGCCTGATTTAGGGGATGGTGGCAGTTGTTGAGGCTTGCTTTAAGGCAAGGCTTCCTGATATTGCTGGATGGGTCATGCTGGATGAAGCTGATGGGAGCTGAACAATTACCTGAAACTTTCCTTGTCCACAGCCTATAGGCTCCTACAAGGGCTGGTTCCAAGTTCAAGGGCCCTCTGCCTAGTGTCCACAGATGGGTCCCCTCCCACATCAGTGCATTTTTTAAAAATTAAAGCAAGCTTAGGTTCCTGACGATGTTGAATGTATATGTTTGCCTGATACTGTCTTAAGCAATGCTACAGAATATCGGGGTGATTTTCATAGTAATAGAGCAAATTGTCGGAATTCTTACGCTTTTTGACATGCAAAGTTTCTTGGGGGGGGGGGGGCTGTTCACTTCCTGGCAGCTCCAGGGAGGGTAGAAAAAGACTCATTGCAAAATGCTTTCAGTTGATCTCCGTTGACCCTCTGTGGTGCTCCAGATGTTCTTGGACTCCAGCTCCCATCAGTCTCGGCCAGCATGGCCAGTGGCTACTGATGATGGGAGTTGTAGTCAAGCAGCAGGTTCCTCATCCCTGCTTGTAGGCAATTTACTCATTGAGACTGGGCAAGGCTCTGACTCCATATCAGCCTGTTTCCTGTGCTCCTTCCGAAGTTCAGCAAAGTTGGGTTCAAACTCACCAAAGTGAATGCTTTAGTTCAAATTAGAGTGGTGGAGTTAATTGCATGATTCATCTCTCCTCCCTCCCCAACTGAAAGTCATGCACAGCATCCATAGGTGCTTCTGTGTTTGGTTTTTGCTGATCACCCACCCTCTCTAGTCCAAGAACAAGCTGCTCCTCAAGGTTTGGGAAGACCTCTTCAGGACAGCTAGGGCTGTGGCTTGGTCGGTGGTGGTGGTGGTAGGAGGGCTTCGGTGGAGAATGATGGAAAATTGGTGGGACTTGCCTTGTGCAAATGGGTGTGTTTTGCATCCATGCAAAATCACCATTCAGCTCAAGACAATAGTTATTTAAAAGACTTCAATTTTTGGGGTGACACTCGCAGATTGAAGGGTACTAAAAGAAAATGTTTGAGGTGAATTTCGTCTGATGTCTAAATCTACCAAATATTTTTATTTTGAGTATTCTTAAACCAACCTTTCGCTTTTTGTTTCTGCACATTTGTTTTGTCCTAAGTTTTTTTTTGTGTGTGTGTTTTTAATGGAATAGTGGACTTCTCTAGGAGGCTGTAGCTATTTTGTGTTTTAAAAAATGTTGGATGGACCTCAGGATTGCATAGCTAGTTCCTGATACAATAGAGTTTTATGGTGATTTGTGCCAAAATCTGGTTTGGGTACCATGGTGTCTGCTTAGAGCATTTTGAGGTTTGGAGGGCAGCCCGATTTTTACTGAATCCAGTGGTGAAATTCTCTTTGAATGGAGAAAGGATTTTAAGAAGAAATCTGAAGGCTCCAGAATGCATCACACGTAGGCTATTGTTTCAGGACGACAGCTTTCCAAAGTAGAGCATTACGTATGTAGCTGCATTTGGGGCTGGATGAAAACGCTTTTTATTTTTAAATGGTGCTTAAAATGTCAATAGGAGGAAATAAGGACCTTTTAGCTTTAATATGTCTTGGCGAATGCTTGCAAGATCAAAAGGCACCACGTGCCTTTTGGAGCACAGATTCATCAAATCCTAGTAATACAGTGATCCCTGGGGGGGTTTTAAGATGTGAAACATCCAAAAGCATTTTAGGTGCATCCAGCAACACATTTCCACTTACATCATGCAAACTTGGTGAATGGTTTGGAATTTGCAGGTATTTAAACTTCAACCATATTTCTCCAGTGAGAGCTAGCTAGCTAAATTCACTGTCTCTGTTCTGTTGCCTTCCATAGCTTCTGCAAAACCAAAGCTGTGGAAATTGTCATGCAACTGTACCTTAAAAGCAGATTAAATAAAGCAGGTCTAGGCAGAAGATCATACGGAAGGGAAGGTTTTCCTTCCAGTACTCAGGGCCTGGTACACTAGTACCACCCTCCGGAATTGAGCCTGGTGGCTATGTGGGTGCTTGTGCCAAGTTATAAGAATTGGGGTAATACAATCTTTTCTTGCTGCCCAACTAACACCCTGGCAGCAGCATTCTGCACTAGCTTCACCCTGTGGACTGTATTCAAGGGCAGCCACACAGTGCATTGTAGTAGCCCAGCTAAGAGGTTGGTTCACTGATGCCTGACTGTCCAAGCCCAGGAAGTGTTCGTCACGGAGCATAGCAACTTCTTATACACCAAGTCAGACCATTAGTTTATTATTGTTTGGGAGAACAGTTTTCCCCAGACCTTTCTGGAGAATCCGAGGGTTTTACCCGGGACCTTTTAAAATGCACTCTGCCCCTGAGCTGAGGCCCTTTCCTAAGCCACCTGTGCTTTCAGAGAAATTTTAAAATTTTAATTTATTAAGTTTGTATACTACCCTTCATCTGCAGGGCAGTTCACAGGTAGCTTAGGAGTTTACTCCTCTAATCTATGCAGCTCCTCCTTTGGGGAGTGTTGCCTTATCCAGGACAGGCCATCTCACTAATTTCTGTACCCATGAGCCACTTACCCACAGCAGCTCCATCTAATCATGATTCAGCTTCAGTTGTTGGCTTGCATCCAGCCCATCACTGCCTACAGGCACTGGTCCAGGACTTGCACATCTTCTTCTGATTCAGATGGCATGGAGCGATAGAGTTGGGTGTCACCTGTGAGCTATTGCACTCCCAATCCTCAGAGGCCATCTCCTAGTGATTCCATATGCATGCTGACTAACATGGGATCCCCGTGGATCTCAAACCCCTTGCCCAAGAAAGGGTGTGTGTGTGTGAAGGCAGCAGTTGCATAGAAACTTGGTGTCCTGTTGAGAAAGATAGTCCTTCAGTACAATGGGACCCTCCTCCAAAAGGCTCCTCCCGCACTTGCACTCTACTGGGGTTGCTTTGCTCCCTTCCTTGGTGGTGCTCTTAGTGTGCTGAAGGGGTAGCTGGTGGGAAAGATCAGCCTCCCTTCGCTCCCTTCTGTCTCTTTTACCACCTCCTTTGCCCTACCAGCTTCTGAGCTTTGCTACACAGAAGAACAGTCTGATTCGGTATAAGATAACTGCTTTTGTTCAGCCTACCTTGTAGGGTTGCTCTGAGGATAACAAACACTGATCTGAGCTGTTCAAACAGCTGACGTTTGTGACAAAGGAAATGGCAGCTGTGTTCTTCATTTTTCAGTTAGCTCAGTGTTCCTCACTCGTGGGGGCGGGGGTCTCCAGCTGTTGTTGGACTACAACTCCCATCATCTCCAGCTAGCAGAGATGATGGGAATTGTAGTCCACCAACAGCTGGAGGCCCAAGTTTGAGAAACAGAAAGGTAGCTTAAAATATATTTCTGTGTTTTAGTATACATGGGGAAGTGATTAGGCACACCCACCTACACACCTGCCCACTCTTTCTGATTCGGCAAGCCGTGTCCCCTTTTTAACTGTGGCGGCCGATGGTTTTGTTGAAAGTTAATTCCATGTGTTGTCTCTTGCAGGCAGATCTGCAAAGAATTCACTGAACTCCTCACTCAGGACCGCACCCCTCTTGGCAATGCGAGGCCGAGCCCCATCTTAGACCCTGGCATCCAGGGCTGCTTGACTCACTTCAGCCTAATCACCCATGGCTTCGGGAGCGCTGCGATCTGTGCTGCCATGACGTCCGTCCAGAACTACCTGAACGAAGCGCTCAAAATAGCAGACAAAACGTACATGAACGCCGGTGACCAGAGCCCTGCGGAAACCAATAAAAGCATTGAGAAAATGGACAAGCACCGGAAGTGAGTGAGAAAGAGGAAGAAGCCAGACTTTTGTATACTGTTTCTCGCACACAGACTTTAAGATCGTCTTGCCTAGAGGGCATGTAGATAATCTTGTTACAACTTGCTTCGGGGCGTGTTTTTCGTTTTTTAAGCATCCTTTTCAGGCTCCTCTGTGAGATACATGTGTCTCTCTTTCTCTCCTTTCTTTAAAGCTGCTGTTATCCATTCATTGTGGGACCAGGGAACCGAAGATAAACATGAGTACAAGCTTTTAATTTCATTTTTTAAAAGAAAGAAAAAACTTTTAAACAGTACAAAGTGGTGCTATTTTTTTTCTCCTTGTATGGAAGTCTGTTTAGTGCTGTTTCTCAAAACTTTGAATAAGATGCTCTTTTTCATTGCGTACATCCTGATAGCAGCGTTCAGATGGAACACTAAACCGTGGTTTTTTAATGTTACCTGAAGCCCTGGAATCGAGAACCTCCCTCTTTGCAGTTGCAAGGATGAGATAGGAAGCGTTTGCTTCCTGCCTGACACCAAGTATAGTTTATCCGTATGTTAAAAAAGGACAAACCATCATTAGTGTAAATTAATCTGCCCCAGTTGATGCTCTCTAACTGTGGACTGCAGCTTTCATCAGCCCATGGTAAGGGATTATGGGAGTTGTAATCCAAAATGTCTGAAAGGCATCAAGATTGGGTGCAAGCTATGGTTTGATAATAACAATCCAGGACTATAAACCCCACGCCGACCCGGGTTGCTTCAATAAATCACATGTTTACACACAAATCATTGTTTATCATTCTGAGCGGTCACAATAAACTAAGGTTAGTGTTAAACAGAAGGCAAATGCTTCCAGTTTCCTTCTCATGGCTGTGCCAGAGAATAAGAAGAGAAGAATGGGTTATAAGCAGGATTTCCCAGGTTCTGGAAATCTTTGGAAACCAGCAACAACATAGCTCAGTATTAACCCCAGGGTATCTGAAGCCTTGACAAGGCACCCAGGACTGTAGATGTAATGGAATTTTTTATCCAAAGGGAAGTTGAACTTGGTATAAAGTGAAACAAATTGTCTGATGGTTATTTGAACACCTTGCATCACCTTGCAACCTCTTGGGGGCTTTTTGAGAGTGATTCAGACTTCTAGGCACAAATCCTGGAAGTTATTCTAATGCAGACTAAGTTTCTGCTGGACTCAAATGAACACAGAGCAGCAAGCACTAAAGTGGGGAAGCGGAACCTTCAGCTGCTCAGATCTTGCTGGACTACAGTTCCCATCATCCTCAGCTGGCATGGCTGGGGATGATGGGACTTGAAGTCCAACAGTGCCTGGGAGACCACAGGCTTCCCATCCCTGCAGTAAAGCGTACTGTAGCAGTTCTTCTTACACAAGGAAAAACTAGTTCAAGCTAAAAAGAATGCAAAATAAACTTGCTTCTGTTTTTTAAATGCCAGGATACTGCAGCTTTATATATGTCATCAGGTCTTGTGTTTTTAAAATAGGAAAAAAACTTGAAAGAATAGGCACATTTTTTTTAATTTTTTTGCCTATATAGGCCAAAAAGTTATATATATATATATGAATATATATAAATATATATAAATATATCCAGGGAGGTTTTTATGTGTATAAGGGAAAACAGTGTGTTGGAATGTATATATTTATTTATGTGTAATTTAATGGGTCTTGTAAATAATGGTGAACATTTTAATACTTTTTTTTATAAATGGGCTTCAAAATTTAAAATCCCCCCCGCCTTTCCTCCCCAAAAAAGGTAATGGGTAAGCTCAAATACACTGCTACACAGGTCTGTTTATGCTGGGTATTTAAAAGTGACTTTTTACAAAAAAAATAAAAATGAAAATCCTGAATTCTTGCCACTGTAGAATTTGTATCCGATCTGAGGTGTGTATTGACAAAGCAATAACTTTGTGTACTTGGTATCCATTCAAAAGGAGTGTGTTTGTTGTGTGTGTGTGTGTGTGTGTGTGTGAGAGAGAGAGAGAGAGAGAGAGAGAGAGAGAAAGAGAGGGAGGGAGGGAGAGAAGAAGAAGAATGGAAGTCATAAAAAAAACCTATATCCCACTTCACTTGTAAATGTCTTCCTGTTACCCAAAAGGCATTGTATAGGATAATCCATATAATAAAAATATTCTGGATAGAAAGTATTGAATGGTGTTTAACTGGAAGTGGGTTGGGGGGGGCGGGAAGAGGAAGAGTGTTTTTGCGTCTTATGGGGGATGGGCAGCAGAATACCGAAAATGGACATTGTAATTGAATACACAGTTCTTTATAGTGCATCGAACTAATGGAACAGACATGTGAAGCTGAGTGCCAGCGCAGCTAATGGTTTCAATTATATCAGGAACCATCTCTCTATTGCCATGACTGCTCTCTTCCCCTACCTCCGTCCTCACGGATAACGATGTGCCAAGGCAAAGAAGGAGCCTGAAAGCTTCCTTTAAAAAATAATAAAATAAAATAAAATGCTCTGTCTAATCACTTAAGCATATAAATTCAGAGCTGGCCCAAGGCACTTTGCTGCTTGAGGCAGAGGAGAAGGTGGTACCTCGCTCCCATGGTCAGAAGGTGACTGAGGGCCAACTTCAACACTGGTTACAGGATAGCACCATATGAGGGGTGGGGCCTGCTGGCTAGTTTAGTGGGTACAGGGCATTCCTGGCTTCTGCCCTCCAACAAAGGGGAGCAGCCAGGGAGGTGGTGCTGCTGCCACTCCTCAGCTTCTGCCGCCTGAGGCACTTGTCTCCCTCTGTCCAATGGTTGGGCTGGCCCTGTGTGCATTGAATCTGAGGGTTCCAAAGGCACAGGCCTATGGTGCATGTTTTGTTTCTATGCCCATCCCAGCAATTTCTAATGTGGCAATTCCTGAAATGGGAGAGCGTAACCACAGTTCCATGCATTGAAAGCCTCAAGGTTGGATTACAGCAATGCGCTTGTGGGGTCAAACTACCACCAACTGATCTATAAGGCCCTGCACTGCTTGGGATCTGGTTACCTGACAGACTGCCTTATTTCTTACATCCCCAGTAAGGCAACGGGTCTCGTTTAAGTTTCCCACTCTACAGCAACACAGAGCAGGGCCTTCACAGAGCAGTGGCTGCCCTTGCTCCATGGAATAATATTTCTGATGAGATATGTCAGGTGCCCACAATCCATACTTTATAGGTCTCTGCCATGGGCACCCACTTCGTCTTTCCTTAAAAACCCATCTTTGGTTCTTTGCGCTCCTTTTAGCTGATTTTATTATATTTTGTACATCACCTTGGGACCCTGGAAGGATTGGTCCAAGGGCAAAGGGAGCCACTTCTATCAGCTGTTTGAAAAGCTCAGCAACTTTCAAGGCGTCCTGGTTTTTACTTTTTGAAATAGGGCAACCCTAGACATGGGGAAGTGTTTGCATCAGTCCAGGTGAGAGGTGGGGTAGCTTTGGGTTGAGATGTTCGGATCAGTCGGTGATTAGAGAGGTGGGTTTTGGGAATGATGTGTCTGGGCCAAGGACGGGGAGGGGAGGGCTGCAGTCGCAGTAAAGATGGGGAAGGGGAAGATACAGAGGTAGCTGAATGTCTGCAAGGGAGGAAAAAGGCCTAGTTACATCAATTCTGTTCCTGCAGCAAACCAAGCACCAGATTGCCTTCAGTTCCTCTGGAGCAGGGGTCTGCAACCTTTAAGACAAAAAGAGCCACTTGGACCCGTTTCCAAAGGAAAAAAAAAAAACTGGGAGCCGCAAAACCATTGCAACATTTAAAACAAATATATCTCCGGAGCCGCGATCTGACAGCGGGCGGGAAGGTGACGTCGGGACGGTGCGTGACTAACGCACGCACCGCCCCCATGCGACGTCACAGCCAGTACAGCGCCCGCCACAGTGGGGAGTGTCGGGGCGCACAGTGCGCCTCCTCCCCTCGCTAGTATCTGCCTTGGAGCTGTGGCAAAGGTGTGAAAGAGCCACATGCGGCTCCAGAGCCGCGGGTTGCTGACCCCTGCTCTGGAGGATTAGCTGTCCCTCCCCCTCCCCCATCTAGCTAGCTGTTAACCTGGCAAAAAGTCATTTCCTTGGCACTGAAAGTGCTCAGATCATTGAATTGTTCCTGCTGCGAGGACGCATCAGGAATTGTCTTCTGTTTTCTGTCGCAACTCTCTCTGAGTTACTGCTCTGGCCTGACCAGCTTCCATTAAGGAGGCACAGCAGGAACACTATCTCTCACAAAAACACAGATATCTGGCTCCTGCTAGGAGGATACATCTTCCTGCCACACATCCTACTCGGGGGGGGGGGGGGAGGGGCTGAGGAGAAAGAGTTTGGAGTACAGAGGTTTGGTTCTGTCTAGTCTTCAGTGCTGGTTCCGCAGATCAGGCCAAAGGGAAGCTTTTCACTTTCCCTTAAAATGGAACCCAAATTGTAATTTCCCAAAGCCATATGAGTTGGTTCATTTGTTTTAGTGCCTGATGAGTGCAGTGGAAATTGGTGACCTGATTTGTGGGGGATTGCAGGAGGAGCCTTCAAATGCAACTGGATTGTTTGCTTGGCAAGTCGTAGCTGAAACCAAACCAGTTTGCCCTCCTGGATCCAAGGTGCTGATTTTAAGCTCGTAAAAATCTTTAGCCTGCGCTACCTCCTCTCCCCATATCCTGGTGCCATCTTTATGGAGGGTGTGCTCTGGGCAGCGTACCTTTGTGGCAAGGAAGGTCTGCAAGAGAGCACTCACAAGGTAGCCTGACTCTACCTGTTCTTCGGGTCCGACTTCCTCTCTTTCCAAATGGGTCCATGGCTCAGTGGGTAGAACTTAGTGCCTTGCATGCAGAGGGTTCCAGGTTCCATTTTTAGCAACCGCAGTCAGATTCTCCAAAACCAGAAGCAGGATGTCTGCAAGCCATGCCTCCCCTAGAATTCAACCTTGCAAATTGTTTTTAAACCGAAGGATGAAACTGATACTAAAAAGATGTGTGTTCTGAAAGCTTCACACTAAGCAAGATCATTAGAGGGAAAATTGCACTCCAGGTACACTTTTCATTGCAGGATTTACACAGAAGTAGACCTATGACAAGAAGTAGACCTATGGCCTATGATAAGGGATGTGGGTGGCGCTGTGGTCTAAACCACTGAGCCTCTTGGGCTTGCCGATCAGAAGGTCAGTGGTTCGAATCCCCGCGATGGAGTGAGCTCCTGTTGCTCGGTCCCTGCTCCTGCCAACCTAGCAGTTCGAAAGCATGCCAAAAAGTGCAAGTAGATAAACAGGTACCTCTCTGGTGGGAAGGTAAATGGCGTTTCCGTGTTCTGCTCTGGTTTCGGTGTTTCATTGATCCAGAAGCGGCTTAGTCATGCTGGCCACATGACCAGGAAAAGCTGTCTGAGGACAAACATCGGCTCCCTCGGCCTGTAAAGTGAGATGAGCACCACAACCCAGAGTCGTCTGTGACTGGACTTAATTGTCAGGGATCCTTTACCTTTTTTTTTTTTTTTTTTTGGACCTATGACATAGTTCTCCTAGGTGAAGCTACCTTAAAGGCTAGTTATCTTCAACAGGCATTCTGCAGATGGCAGGTATAGTCACTGAGGAGCTATTTTCCCTTCTCACACACAGGAGGCTAAAGGAATACCTCTTGCAAGGTGGTGCCACCTGTGGCAGGTGCATAAATCATCAAACAGGTATATGCTCCCTGCACTCCCCCACCCCCAAAGGCTGAAAATGTAGGCTGCAGTCCTGTACACCCTCAATGGATCCTTTTTTTTTCTGAGCAGACATGGAAAAGATTGCATGGTTGATCAATTAAAACACATATGAACCGCCAAGAAGTTCCATTAGCTAATATTTTGTAGTAGGTCAGTGATGAAAGAGGGAAAAAGAAGGATGAGGTTCTAACTTCTTTTTGTAGATTTACATAAAAGAAGACATCCAAATCTTGCTTGAGGAGCAGGCATTCTCATTCAGAGTGAGAAATGCTGGCCATAAGGGAAACCGAGCATCATGAAAAGATTAAGAAGGAACTTCTGTCCCTCTTCAAATTGCTGTGTGCTGGAGAGAAAGAGAGAGAGAGGAGCAGACTTTGATCATACTGTAGTACAATATTTTAAATTAGCTGAACAGAAAAAGCTTGCTTTTTATTAGTGTATCAAGCTAGACACTGCGGTTGCCGTCTGGCAGAAGAAATAGGCTTGTTTCCATTTATTTCAGGATGTACCCAAGCCAAGCCAATGGATAATCTAGTGGGACTTACTGGTGCATTGTATAGATGAGTCCCCCCCCCCCCCGTCTTAATATGCATGACTGTGCTAATGATATAGATTATAGCACAACCACGTCTACTCTCATACTTAAGAGGCTTCATCTTTATTCTGTTTTTCTTAAAAGTAATAACAATAGAGGAAGAGGAAATACTCTGCTAATTAAAAAAAAAAAAGAAGTTTTAGTTCTTACAGCACTGCTGTAAAGGGATTTTTCAAGCAGCCTCCCCCCCCTCCAGTTTTGCCTTACTCTCAAAGCAATTCTGTAATAATGGCTTGCCATGTAGAAAAATGAGCCAGGGAAGAACTAGGAAAATAAACAAATTCAAGTTCCCACTCTTTCTTTATGGTTGCCTTTGGATGTCACAGTAAACAATGGTTTATTGTGACAGAAACAAGTCTAGCCCAGACTCATTCACTGGTGCATGAGTCCTCCGGCACAGTCACAAGGAGGAGACTGGAAGCTTTTGTTTCCTTTTCTGATTAACAGCAATTTAGCATTATTTCCAAACTCTAAACTGTGGTTAGTCTTAACTATGATTTGTTGAAACAAGCCAAATTCCTACACCATGGTTTGAAGTCAACTGATCTCAAGATAACCATAGGGAAGATTAACCATAGTTTGGTATGGGAGAAACAACAAGCCGTGGTTAATCAGAAATGGAAGATCAAGTGTCTCATCTCTTCCTTGCAGTTGTACCTGAGGAGGAGAAGGGCTGTTGGTGATGTCCAAACATGGCCACAGTTACATAATGAAATAATGTTATTACCACCAGGAAGAGTCCATGCAGGAGATAAGATATTAGTAACCGCCATGGCCCAGTTGCATGTAAAGCTAATCCAAACCATGGCTTTGTGTGAATGACCAAGGATTTGGGTTTCCAGAGTGAAGATAATGGCTGTGGTATACTCTTCTGTGGGTCCTGCAGGGCTAAGCCATGGTTTGGCTCAGTGTTACTGACAACAAAATTAACTCCTTAGTTACAAACTTATTATCCCTGCTGTTGCACTTTCAACAATTCTGCCATTCTGCTCATCCACCTTCTATTGTAGAGATGTAGTGGAATTGCCCATATTAAAAAGAGGCTGCATATTGTGTCTCTGCACGAGTTAATGCCCTGGGTTGAGATCCTTCCAGCTGGGAGGTACGCCCAAAACAGTGACTTCAGCAGCAACAGAGATGGTGAGTCATTGTTGCAATTATGCAGTCTAACAGTAAGTCTTTTCAGGCATTAAGACTGAGGTGTGCCTTAATTTTAATTAAGGGGGGAGAAGGGTGTATTTCTGCTAACAGGAGTTTGAGAAACATTACTTCAAAGAAATGGGAATGTAGTATATACAAATCAGCTTTTCAAGGTTTGTTAGGTTTGGGAAGAGTGAATCAAATGGTCACATTTGACCATGTTTCAGTCACATAATTCTCAGCATGGGTTCACAAGGTATAGACTTCCAGGTTTCTGGATGTGTCTGAATAGACCTCTCTCGGCAATCTTGGTATGAACTATTTCCTTCCTTCCTCTAATCACTTTCTGTTATAATGGTTGTTTTCCTGCCATTAGATCAACAGCATCTCATTCAAGTCTCCTTGCTACCACAAAAAACACACCAATTGCACTGAAAGTGTACATATATGTTGAGATGCTGCCATCTCCCTTCCAAAGAACTCAGGCTGATGTACATGAATACAGTTACATCCAAGCACACACAGAGAGAACACATTCACTAAATGCATGGCGAGAGAAAGTCCTACTGCACCTGCTAATCCTGCCTGGACATTGCCACACCCCACCAGCAAGGCTCCCAAACCTCCCCACGCTGGCCAGAAGGCCTGGAAGATATACCTGCACTTGAGCAGCTAAACACACATAGCTGCTTCTTTCATGGCTTCCGGCTAATGCGAAGACGTCTGGCGCAAATGGATTGCAGTGGTGCCAACCCTGTGGGGTACATTAACATTAGGAGCAGGGTACGGTTCTCCTCCTCCATTGACTGTAACTCATGGTTAAGCACATGCTCTGTGCAAAGAAAGCCTTGGTGTCTCCCAGGTGGAGATAGGAAACTTTGGAGAGATGATGAGCTTGTGGCACAAGCTGGGCATCAGCAGGAGGACCTTTTACTGTGACACTGTCTTGCACATTTGAGCCTGGATAGCTCAGTTGGTTACAGCGTGGTGCTGTTAACACCAAGGTTGCAGGTTTGATCCCTGTATGGGACAGTTGCATATTCCTGCATTTCAGGGGGTGGACTTGATCCTCAGGATCGCTTCCAATTCAATGATTCCATCTGCTTGTCCTACCAAGCCACACTGCTAGGGGGGCAATATAGTCAATGGCAAGAAGGGATTGGGAGAAGCCTTATGCTATGGCTTCCCCCACCACTCCTGATCACAGCTTTAAGGCTGATTTTCATTTCTTTCTTCTTCTTTTTTTTTAAAAAGATTAACAGCATTTGTATTTCCAAAGCTAATTTGGTCCTGCATGAGCCACTTTTGATGACCAGTTTAATTGTCTCCCATTTTCTTCCCAGGAGCCAAAACTTGCTCATGTAATGAGATGACTTTATGGAACAATGCCATGCCATGACATCGTCCACAACCACCCCCTTTTTTATGAGAGGGGAAAAAATAGATCCCGTAGCGCATTCTTTCCAAGCAAATATAGTATGAAGAAGCAGACCAACAGAACAGGTTTCAACAAGCGTCCTCAAGCAAAAAGCAACACTAAGGAACGGGGGGGGGACGGACCTCTGTTTCCCCCCTTGAAATATTTTGATGCCATCCTTTGTTCACCCTAAAGTGGAATATATAGTGAGGACCACTTGTGTGGATGTATAAAGGCTATTAGATGAATTCTAGGAGGATAAGTCTACCAGTGGCTACCAGCCACAGTCAATGGCCATATGCCTCTGCATACAAGTTGCAGGAAACTACAGGAAGAAGAAGAGTTTGGATTTGATATCCTGCTTTATCACTACCTGAAGGAGTCTCAAAGCGGCTAACATTCTCCTTTCCCTCACTCTGTGAGGTGAGTGGGGCTGAGAGACTTCAGAGAAGTGTGACTAGCCCAAGGTCACCCAGCATGTGGAGGAGTGGAGATGTGAACCCAGTTCACCAGATTACGAGTCTACGAGTCTACCGCTCTTAACCACTACACACTGGGAAGAGTGTTGTTGTGCTCAGGTTCTGTTTGCAGGCTTCCCATGGGCACTTGATTGGCCGCTGTGAGAAAAGGATGTTGGACTAGATGGGCTGCTGGCCTGGTTCAGCAGGGCATTTCTTATGGTCTAAAGCAGTTGTTTCCCAAACTTGGGTCTCCAGCTGTTGTTGCACTATATCATCCCTAGCTAGCAGGACCAGTGGTCAGGGATGCTGGGAGTTGTAGTCCAACAACAGCCAGAGACCCAATTTGGGAAACCCTGCTCTAAAGCAACAATATGCTTTGTCCATCAATATCATTGTCAGCGAGGAGGATGACTTGGAGGTAACCACTTTTGTTGTTGTTGTTGTTGTTGTCATGTCCGACTCTTCGTGACCCCCATGGACCAGAGCACGCCAGGCACTCCTGTCTTCCACGGCCTCCCACAGTTTGGTCAGACTCATGCTGGTAGCTTGAAGAACACTGTCCAACCATCTCATCCTCTGTCGTCCCCTTCTCCTTGTGCCCTCAATCTTTCCCAATATCAGGGTCTTTTCCAGGGAGTCTTCTCTTCTCATGAGGTGGCCAAAGTATTGGAGCCTCAGCTTCAGGATCTGTCCTTCCGGTGAGCACTCAGGGCTGATTTCCTTAAGAATAATAGGTTTGATCTTCTTGCAGTCCATGGGAATCTCAAGAGTCTCCTCCAGCACCAGAATTCAAAAGCATCAATTCTTCGGCGATCAGCCTTCTTTATGGTCCAGCTCTCACTTCCATACATCACTACTGGGAAAACCATGGCTTTAACTATGCGGACCTTTGTTGGCAAGGTAATGTCTCTGCTTTTTAGAGACATAAAGTAACCACAGCACTCCCCAAACAGGGACTTCCCTTGCAGCATGAAGAGGTTGCAACAGAACCGTACACTGATTCAACTTTCTGAAGCTGGAAAATGTCGCAATTCAAATATTAACAAATTCAAATATATTGATATCATGTTGATATTTGAATCTCTTGCCACATATCTTTAGGCGTACATAAAACCCCCACCTGCAGGCAAACAAAGAGAGAGAGAGAGAGAGAGAGAGAGAGAGAGAGAAGAGAGAGAGAGAGAAAGAAATATGATGCTAGAACAGTTTATCAGAATTCAAAATCAACTTCCAAAGGTCGAACACCTATTTTGAGAGTCCTATTTGTGCATGTATCTCTTGGCCTATGGAAAGAATCTTGAAATTTGAAATCTGTGAACTTCTATAAGTTTCATTTGCAAAATATGTTCAGATCCTTTTTTTGAAATTGACCTTTGGTGTATATTTTTTCAAAAAGCTAATTTTAAAAGTCTCTGTGAATCATGAAGGCAAATATATATATATATTTTGGTATTCTGATTTATTTACAACAAAACAGTAATAATCAAACTACTTTCCTAGCTGCATTTTTATTCTCCCCTCCCCCGTGTAGACATGTGTATGTGTTTTACATAATGGAAACCTAAGTGAAGCACAGGCTGTGAGATTTTTATCAGGTGACAGCAAATTCATTAGATCTGGCTTTCTACACTCACACGCCCAGCTAGATTAAAAAAGAGAGAGAAACTCTCTTGCTTGACCTGTTACTGGGCTGCAGTTTATTAAATTCCTGGGAGAGGATATACTATGGGATCCAGATACATGATGATGAGATAATGAGCGTAAACCACATTTCTGACTGGAAGGGCTTGTTGACGCACCAGGAGCCCTTAACTCTTGCCAACCTCAGCGAGGCTTAGGTTTTGGGGTGATGCAGATAGAAACCAAAACAAGCACATCCCGTAAAGAAGCTGGTTTTCCTTTACCATCAAGTAAAGCATTAGGAAACCATTCAGAATTTTTTACATCCCACAAAGATACATCTCCCCCCCCTCCAAATATGGAGATTATTTATCTTTAAATATTTGTATGCCATTTTTCATCTAAGTAATTCCAGGGAGGTTCCCCAAAAAACCAAGTAAATACAATGGGTTGCATTCAATGAAGTTGCCCTGTGTCACAGGAGCAGTAGTAACACACTTAAAAGATGGAGTTAACTCATTATTAGCAAAAATTAAATAAATAAAAATCTTCACAGACTTGATTGAGTCTCATTCCTAATGAGCAGAGCAGCTCATTCCTGGTGGTTTTCCTCCATAAAAATCAGTTGCCAAGACTGAAAGCCACCTTTTCAGGGCTTTCCCCAAGCAAGTGGAGACTGTGCTTGTGTGCAGCCAACTTCTCCTTCACCCTTTTCATTCCTCTTCTGGTTCTGGGAGACCAGCCTGACTCATCTCTGCCTCTTCATCCCACTTGCCAGCTACAGTTTCTGCCTCTGGTCATTGACTGCTGTCTGCCACAGACTCTCCCAGCTCACGAAGCCCTGTCACCTCTTCTGCTTCCAACACCTTCTCTTCCCAGTCTCCCCCCTCTGACCGCTCAGCGTCGTCCCACCACCACTCTGAGCTTTCTTCGCTTGGCTCCTCCCACCATTCCTCTGCGTCCAACCAGTCCATGACATCCTGTTAGCAAAGGACATCCATCTGCATAACAAAAGTTCCTCTCTCTCACCACACATTCTTCACGCATCCCACTCATATATTCTAGAGTGTTCCTCAATCTTCTGGAGCATATTGGAAGCAGGTGCCGGGCACCTGGGAAGAGGCAATTCCATTGTGCAGGTGGATGTCCTTTCACTAACAGGATGACTTTGTTGGATATAACCCAATAGGATGAATTAGATATTTAAACTATTATAAAATGCCACCCACCACAGCCACCAATTCCAGTTTGGGAATTAAAGGTAAAGGACCCCTGACTGTTAAGTCCAGTAGCGAACGACTCTGGGGTTGCGACGCTCATCTCTCTTTACTGGCCGAGGGAGCTGACGATTGTCCGCAGACAGTTTTTCTGGGTCATGTGGCCAGCATGACTAAGCCGCTTCTGACAAAACCAGAGCAGTGCATGGAAATGTCGTTTACCTTCCCGCCAGAGCGGTACCTATCTACTTGCACTTTGACGTGCTTTCGAACTCCTAGGTTGGCAGGAGCAGGGACCGAGCAATGGGAGGTCACCCCGTCGCAGGGATTCAAACTGCCAACCTTCTGATAGGCAAGCCCTAGGCTCAGTGGTTTAGACCACAGCACCACCCATTTGGGAATTAGGAGCTAGCAAACGTAGACAGTGCCTCAGTGCCTAGGGCTTGCTGATCGAAAGGTCGGCGGTTCGAATCCCCGCGGCGGGGTGCGCTCCCGCTGTTCGGTCCCAGCGCCTGCCAACCTAGCAGTTCGAAAGCACCCCTGGATGCAAGTAGATAAATAGGGACCGCTTACTAGTGGGAAGGTAAACGGCGTTTCCAGAGCAACGATGTCACGCTGGCCACGTGACCCAGAAGTGTCTTCGGACAGCGCTGGCCCTTGGCCTCTTTGAGTGAGATGGGCGAGCAACCCTAGAGTCGGTCAAGACTGGCCCGTACGGGCAGGGGTACCTTTACCTTTTAAAAGTAGACAGGTAAATCTGAAGCAGGGCTTGAAGGCTCTTGCTGAAGCATAAAACCTTATACAACCCTGGGCCTGGATATTTGAGATGTATATGGCTTTATGTGTCAGCGACATCACCTTATTTGGCTTAAAGATGGAACCGTGCAGCACCCCGCACAGCTCAAGAAATATTGCTGCCTGAGGCAAAGGAAAAGATGGCACCTTCTCCCAAAGCACATACAGAAGCCAATTTGTCTGGTAGTTGACTCTTACTCTCAGGACAGTGTCCTCCACTGCTGAGGGCAACTGGTTAGCGTAAAGGTACAGGGTCAGCCACATGGCATTCACAGCTCTGGCCAAGTCCTGCACCTCAGCACCTGCTGCCTGAGGCAACTGCCTCACTCTGCCTCATTGTGAGACCACCCCTGACCCCACAGCATAGCTGCCAGGGCACTAAGGGCCAGTCTCCCAATGCCCCTTTCTGGAACACAGGCGCTGCCAGTATCAAGTATCAACCCAAAGAGTGGATTCAGCTGTGATAATGAAAAGTGCAGGAAGTTCAGAAAGAAGCTACGGGGTCACACACTCCTCCTGTCCTCTTGCTGATGAAAGCTGACAAAAATGAAAAAGTATGAAAAATATTGCAGCTGAGAATGAAAGACCTTTAGCATGGAGCGATCAAGAAACGGGACTCACCCTTTTCTAACTGCTAAGCAAGCTTGCCATTGGACAGCTTTTTACTCAATGGAATAACGTGAGACGAGCCAGTAAAGAGCCATGCACAGCAAGCAACGAAAGGGACATATTATTTATTAGTTATAATTACTAGCTACCTGCCTTCTTGCATGCTCACAGCTGTACACTGGATGCTTGGGTTGTGAACGTGATCTGTGAGGGAGTCATGTTCGCAACACGCAGTGTTCATAACCAGCAGCACCGCATCTGTGCACGCGCGGGTTGCGATTTAGTGCTTCTGTGCATGCGCAAAGCACAATTAAGTGCTTCTGCGCATGCGCGAGCGCCAAAACCTGGAAGTAACCTGTTCCGGTACTTCCGGGTTCGGCACAGTGCACAACCCGAAAATGCACAACCTGAAGAGTCTGTAACCCAAGGTATGACTGTATATTGCCAGGGTGGGGGTGGGGATGATAAAAATAAATAAATAAGTAAGTAAGTAAATAAATTGATGTTCCTTTAAACACACACACACACATACTTAAACCATAATAAAAATAGTTTTCGGGGTCAGCACAGTCCGCCTGTGATCAGCCTGCTGATTCAGAATGACTGGCGCTTGCGAAACCCTGCTTTCAGATGAAACTCTTGAGACCCAGTCTATGCATGCTGTTAAATCATGGTCCTGGGACTATGCCATCTCATGCTGTGGATGAGGAATGCATACTCTCCCCACCCCCCTCCCAAGTTAAAAAATTCCTTGCTGGTAGAAATCTAACAGCTCTGGGAAAAGTTGCTCCCTGACATACTAGCGTTCTGTAGGCAAAGAGGTTTCCCAATGCTTGAGAACCTCCAAACATGCAATGCTCTGTCCTCGGAAGTCTGAAATGATACAGTTACACCAAGATACAGATGCACCATGACATTTATCCAGATCCGTTGATCAGCTTTTGGATGTCTACACATTGTGACATGATGAGGACATCTTTAAATATCTCAAGGGCTGTCGCATGGAAGATGGCGCAAGCTCGTTTTCACCTGCTCTGGAGGGTAGGAATCGAACCAACGGCTTCAAGTTACAAGAACGGAGATTCCGACTAAACATATGGAAAAACTTTCTGACAGTAAGAGCTCTTTGACTCTCCTTCCTTGGAGGTTTTTAAGCAGAGGTTGGATGGCCATCTGTCATGGATGCTTTAGCTGAATTTCCTGCATTGCAGGGGGTTGATCTAGATGACCCTTGGGTGGCTTCCAACTCTATGATTCTATGACTGCAAAGGCAGAAGTCAGCAGCTGCTAGACTGGGATCCAAAGGCAGAGTCTCATCTGCTTTATTGACCGCTGACCCAGCAATTACATAAAGTGCGCTTGGATTTTAGGGAAGTGTGCTAGCTCTGGCACAAGGGTGGGGAACATCCTTCAGCCTGAGGGCCAGATTCCTTTCTGGGCATCCTTCCAGGGCCACATGCCATGGGGGGGGGGGAGAGGAGCCACAGGAAGAAGCGGGCAGAGGAATAAATGTAAATTCTACCGTTGTGCAATAGGCTACTTTCTTCAAACTGAAATGCCGCCTCTATCCTCCACCCAGACATCAAGGGACAACTTGACGCGGCAGCTAAAAAAGCCAATGCAATTCTGGGCTGCATCAATAGGAGTATAGCATCTAGATCAAGGGAAGTAATAGTACCACTGTATTCTGCTCTGGTCAGACCTCACCTGGAGTACTGTGTCCAGTTCTGGGCACCACAGTTCAAGAAGGACACTGACAAACTGGAAGGTGTCCAGAGGAGGGCAACCAAAATGGTCAAAGGCCTGGAAATGATGCCTTATGAGGAACGGCTAAGGGAGTTGGGCATGTTTAGCCTGGAGAAGAGGAGGTTAAGGGGTGATATGATAGCCATGTTCAAATATATAAAAGGATGTCACATAGAGGAGGGAGAAAGGTTGTTTTCTGCTGCTCCAGAGAAGCGGACACGGAGCAATGGATCCAAACTACAAGAAAGAAGATTCCACCTAAACATTAGGAAGAACTTCCTGACAGTAAGAGCTGTTCGACGGTGGAATTTGCTGCCAAGGAGTGTGGTGGAGTCTCCTTCTTTGGAGGTCTTGAATCAGAGGCTTGACAACCATATGTCAGGAGTGCTCTGATGGTGTTTCCTGCTTGGCAGGGGGTTGGACTCGATGGCCCTTGTGGTCTCTTCCAACTCTATGATTCTATGATTCTATGATTCTATTCTATGATTCTAACTTCCAGCCAGGCAAAAAACATTAGCAGGAGAAATCAGGGTCATTGAGGGGGCAGGGACTAAAGAGAAAGGGGTGGCCTGCGGAGAATTCCGAGGGCCAGAGAGAGAGAATGGAAGGCCCTCGCTCAGCTCTTTCTTGTACGCCTGGATTGTGAGTGCTCCAGGAGAAAAGCACTTTCACCTACTTTTTTTGTACTTGAGACAACACTTAAAAAAAAGGTGTATCCATCTTGCTGTAATATATCTATATTTCTAAAGAATAAGATGGCTTGCAGCCATCCTTCCTCTGGTTTGATCTTCAGCTCTCTCTCTAGCTAAACAAGCCCTGGCCTGCTGACTACTTGGCTAGGAGACTTCCAAGGGAGATTCGGATGCTGCTGGGAGCAGGGCTGCTAAGCATTTCAGGTAAGAATCCCTCGCCACCTGCCATCTGCCCAAGTCAGCGAAAATGCTGCAAGCAGTACAGGGGTACGAACACAGCACTATCGGGGCAATGGATGGTTCCCCCAGGCACGTCGATCCCCAGGTCTCGACAATGTGCGGTCAGACCGAGATCCCACAACCCGACAGCGTCATAAACCTTTGAAGGTGAGTAATGGTGCAAAGTTGTCTTCGGCATGCTGCGTAACCCTGTGTAGGAAATGATAAATGAGACGGTGAAGGGAAAAAAGAGCAGTCTGATCTATGGGAATCTTCTGTGTAGACAGAAAGAAGGAGCCGGAGGGTTAACAACCAGGAAAAAACCCCAAAGAGAATGTGGAATTTGGTGCAAGACACATTGCATGACCAGAAATGTGAAATGCCGTGTTGGGAATAAAGGAGGCATGAGAGACGAATATGGATTTTGCCATTTTCATTAAGAGAAAAGAAAAGTACAATGAATATTCCAAAAGAGGATACCCAGCCCAGTGAACACCACGAAATGAACCTCAGTGTACATTTCTTGGAAATCTCTTTCATATAAGAACTAGTAGTGATCACAGACAGTCGATGTGAAACCTTCCGGATGTTGCTGGACTCCAGCTCCCATCAGCCCCGGATAATCTGACCAACGATCAGGGAAGAGGTAGTCTACCAAGATCTGGAAGGAGCTATATTGGCCACCAGTGGGTTAGAGTGTTGGATTAGGATTGGGGAGACTCCACTCAGCCATGAAACTCATTGGGTGATCTTGGACCCCAGTATCTCTCTGCCTAATCTGCTCTGAAGGACTGTTGTGAGGATAAAGTTTGGGGAGGAAAGGAAATCATATATGCCACCTTGAGTTATCTGGAAGAAAGGCAGGCTATAAACCCAATTAAACCCCTCAACACAATTCCAACCCCCCCCCCAATACTTTCTAACGTATTTCCCCAAAGTCTTTTTATACAAAGTGGCGCTCGCCATTCCATAGTTTGCCAGGCATTCTGCAACCAGTCTTCTACAGCAGGCAAAATGTTGACCTTTTCCTACCATCCAAATATGGACTCATGAAATTACTTACTGTATGTTGATGCTCTTTTTGTTTTTGTTTTTAACATGCTGCCCAAATAACCCTAGCAGAATATCTTCTGGTTTCATGGGTAGCAGATCTATAATTTCTTTAATCATCACAGTCAAGATTGCTGTTTGTTCACAAGACCACCAAATATGTCTAAATCCTGCATTTGTTGTGGGCACAATTGTACATTCCATGTTTCAATCCTTTTTTTGGGTGGAAGGTGTGGCCAGCAAAGGGACGCTGAAGAACTACTGTGAAACAATATCTGCAGGAGAAAACCTGGTATGAAATGAAATGAAACCTGTTTAGTTATATGAATCTTATATAAAGGTTGTGAACCATCTTTCAGGCAACATTAAACAATTGTGTTTTTTACCACTTACACCTTTCCCCCCTGTGGTGCCTCTATTGCTATCGTACTAGACATCCAAATTATAAAAATATGGCTTGTGATGCTTACCAGAAAGAGTTCCCATTCTTAAGGACTTGCTTTCTTTTCATGCTTCTCAGAAGAACATTCTGATTTATTTGTAAACAAAATGGACAAGCTGTCTTGCAGATTGGTACAGCATGTCTAGAGTGATGTGGTTTAGATTTCTGGGCTGGCCTTGTGTTCATCAGAGAAGTCATGAAAAGAATGTGCCATGGTGTGGTCGGTGAGCAAAAACACGCACCACCAACACGCACACAAAAACCACACACACAGAGAAACAACAACAAAATTTTCCAGGATTCTCAGCTACAGAGGCTGGACGTCAGCGGGGGAATGAAAAAAATAATAATGGCATGTTTGTGGCCAGAGCCTTGCACAATCTGAGCACATGGGATCCAGCTTCAAAGGCACAAACAACCAATTTGAAAGAGGGAGACTAATTGGTCAAGCCAGTGAAGCCTTTCATATAACTTACCTATTTGACTTTCTTTCTTTCTTTCTTTCTTTCTTTCTTTCTTTCTTTCTTTCTTGAACACACTAAGGGTACCTCCAGATTTCAGCAAGGCATTTGACAAGGTGCCCCATGATATTCTTGTAAAGAAGCTGGTAAAATGCGGTCTTGACTATGCTACCACTCAGTGGATTTGTAACTGGCTGACTGACCGAACCCAAAGGGTGCTCATCAATGGTTCCTCTTCATCCTGGAGAAGAGTGACTAGTGGGGTGCCACAGGGTTCTGTCTTGGGCCCGGTCTTATTCAACATCTTTATCAACGACTTGGATGATGGACTCAAGGGCACCCTGATCAAATTTGCAGATGACACCAAACTGGGAGGGGTGGCTAACACCCCAGAGGACAGGATCACACTTCAAAATGACCTTGACAGATTAGAAAACTGGGCCAAAACAAACAAGATGAATTTTAACAGGGAGAAATGTAAAGTATTGCACTTGGGCAAAAAAAATGAGAGGCACAAATACAAGATGGGTGACACCTGGCTTAAGAGCAGTACATGTGAAAAGGATCTAGGAGTCTTGGCTGACCACAAACTTGACATGAGCCAACAGTGTGACGTGGCAGCTAAAAAAGCCAATGCAATTCTGGGCTGCATCAATAGGACTATAGCATCTAGATCAAGGGAAGTAATAGTGCCACTGTATTCTGCTCCGGTCAGACCTCACCTGGAGTACTGTGTCCAGTTCTGGGCACCACAGTTCAAGAAGAACACTGACAAACTGGAACGTGTCCAGAGGAGGGCAACCAAAATGGTCAAAGGCGTGGAAATGATGCCTTATGAGGAACGGCTAAGGGAGCTGGGCATGTTTAGCCTGGAGAAGAGGAGATTAAGGGGTGACATGATAGCCATGTTCAAATATATAAAAGGATGTCACATAGAGGAGGGAGAAAGGTTGTTTTCTGCTGCTCCAGAGAAGCGGACACGGAGCAATGGATCCAAACTACAAGAAAGAAGATTCCACCTAAACATTAGGAAGAACTTCCTGACAGTAAGAGCTGTTCGACAGTGGAATTTGCTGCCAAGCAGTGTGGTGGAGTCTCCTTCTTTGGAGGTCTTGAAGCAGAGGCTTGACAACCATATGTCAGGAGTGCTCTGATGATGTTTCCTGCTTGGCAGGGGGTTGGACTCGATGGCCCTTGTGGTCTCTTCCAACTCTATGATTCTATGATTCTAGTTGCAAAAGAAACACAGCAGTGTCCACGGTCTGAGCCCTATGGAGCAGTTGCAGCAGCAATGGGGGCTTGCCCTTCTTCCAGCTGATGTACCCATCTCTGACAGGTTGCATGCTTGCAACTGGAGACGTATCCTGCACAGAAGTTGTCTTCCCTTTTCAAGCCCCTCCTGGTTCTAGGAGATGTTGGGGAATCTATTGGCCTGCTCCTTGCGTAAACCATTCTTCTTCCTCCACTATGTCCTGTGCATCTTCCTCTACTATATCCTGTGCATCTTCCTCTTCCTCAGACTGCCCTGGCTCTCCCTCCTTCCCTGGCTTCTGCCTTGAACACCCATAAATCACTGGTCCCCTCGCCTGGGTCCCTCCCCTGGTCCCCTGCCTCCACCACACACTCTTTGAAGCTCTGCCAGTCCTTGACATCAGGCAAACCTGGAGACTTTGGATGAGACCTTGTAGGAGGTCTGGCAACCCACGATGATTTGAGCTCATGTTGCAATCAGGAGCCATATGGGATCCTCCTGTCAATATACTGTTTGTGGCAGCAAAACGTTTGGTGGCCATGCTGTTTCGTTTCCCCTCAGTGCATGTCCTGTACATTCTTGCGGAAGTTCTGTAACTTTTCATACCACAATTATTATTGTCGCCCCCCCCCATTCTGCTCAGCTGCTCCCCCCTCACCCGCCACCTGCAACAACAATAATGTGGCGCCACTGGGAAGCCATCATGGAAAAACTAATAAAGCAGACCAAATCCACAGTGGCATTGTGGCTGGGTGTATGCCAAGACTGAAACTACCACTTCCTTCTTCATTCACCTGGGGCATGTGCAGAGAAGAAAAGGCATGGAGAACATAATCAAGGGGAGGGTTTTCAGATGCATCTCAGGTAACCACAACCACCCTTCTGGATGGGTGGTAGCTATAGTCAATCTGGATTGAAAGAAGCATGTTGAGGAGAAGCATGAACAATTCTAGATTGAGGAAAAATCACTTTTCTGTACTACCAGTAGCTTCATGTATACGCAGCCGAAGACAGATTTCTCAGTGCGGACTGTGGTATCTCCAGTGACCTTTGCAAAGAGTCATGTGATATGCTTTACTGATGACATCAGGACACCTGTCCATACTGAGGCTATTGAAACAAGACTCTGCTCCTATATTTAAATGGCTAGGCACTCCTGGATTAGAATGAACCAACAAAAATAATTCTTAGAGTAAACATCAGACAGGTGAATAAATAAGAGAGATGGAGTAATGTAAAGTTGACCAAATCCAAAGTAAAGCCCAAAATAGATAGAGGGCAAATATTCCCTGCTTCACTTTACGGTGGTATGAGCACTGCTTTTCAGTTAGTTATAAGAACTAAAAAAGATTCACATGTTCAGAATATGCACATGATACAGTCCCAATGGGACAGTTCTAAGAGGCAGGTTACACATTCAAAATAATCTGATGGGTCCTTGTGATTTTCAACTGTGGATACGCCATTGCATGCTTTAATGCGCCTGTCTTAATAAAAATAAAATGAAACAGAGACATCTCAACTTTTAGAAATTAAGTCATTAGGGCGAAAGACTTGAGCCTAAGGTAGGGTCTTTGTTTTAATATGGAGGAATAATTCCCCACTTTTAGTCTGAACTGAGACAGCTTGTGTATTTGTATTTATTTAATGGATTTTTAAACTGTCTTTCAAGAGAAATGATTCTCCCAATGTGGTGGTTTACCTCTTAGAATGTTGAAGATTTTTATGTCATTGGGTTGTATCCAAATCTGCACATGCAGAATTATATCCATGCAACACAATTTCCTGTTCCTTTCTTTCCCCCCCGCGCACCCCTAAAATCCACTCGGGAGGGTCTTCCAACCCTCTGGCAAAAGTCATAAAATACAAATGGAAGTCCCCTGCAGCAGCATTGGAAGCCATTTATGAAGTCTTCATTTAAAATGAAATGGATCAGTGTAGCTGAAGTATTTGTCTTCGTTTGACTTTCTCTTTTGACTTACATGTGTCGAATAATGAGGTGAGACACGAGCTTTGGAGCAAAGGTGAGTCACAACTTTTATTTAATATTTAATATTTCATGGGATCTGCAACTACCGCAGCATTTTCCAGCAAATGGAACAATACAATCTGTCTGTTCTACTAAAGGGTAATAATTAGTGGATGAGCCTGGCTCTGATTCAGAAGCAGTTAAATTGGCTGCCCCCGTGTCATTTTTGCCACATAACCCATGGTGTGTTAACATAAGAACACAAGAGGAGCTTGCTGGATCAGGCCAAAGACCTATCCAGTCCAGCATCCTGTTCTCACAGTGGCCAGCTAGGTGCCTTTGGGAAGCCCTGAGTGTTACAGTGCTCTCTGCACTTCTGATTCTCAGCAGCTGTGATAGCCATGTAACCATCACGGCTGGTAGCATTAATAGATTTATTATGCTTGAATTAGTATTACCGTCTCTTTAAGTTGGTGGTTTTCAACTGGTGTGCCGTGACACCCTGGGATTTATTGAATGATGATCGGGGTGCCGCAGGCAACACTGGCCAGTGGCGTAGCGTGGGTTGTCAGCACCCGGGGCAAGGCAAGTAATTTGCGCCCCTAACCCCCAAATGTTGCGCCCGGTGCGGCTGGCCCCCCTGCACCCCCCACGCTACGCCACTGACACTGGCCTCTGTCCCTCTTTCTCTCTCTCCCTCCTCTGATGCCCTCTTACATCTCCGCCTCCCAAAGGCTTTCACAGCTGTTTGTTGCAGCAGCCCTGGCTACCAGTTCCCCAAGTGAATGGTGTCTCTGGGACCAGGGCTGTCTTAAGCATATGTTGCGCTGAGGTGGAAAGATCCACCCTGCGCCCCCCCCCCCCCGTTGCCCAGTTCCAGGCACACAGGAGGGTGGAGCCAGCCGGCCGTCTCAGCGTCTTGCTGGCTCAGTCGCTCCCAAACTTGTGACTAACAGGCAGACTCTTCCCTGGACTCAACTCTTGGGCCCCGGACTCTCGGCCTGGTGCCCCTGAGAGCCCAGCGCCCGGGTGCCCCTCACCCCTAGCGCCTATGGGTAAGATGGCCCTGTCTGGGACTGGCCAGGGGGTGCTCCCCAGGCCCTAGTGGGGGAGTGTGAGGAGGCACCTCTCTTTGGGGTGGGGCTGGGGGCAGCTCAAAGGCTGGGAGGGCAGCTCAGAGACCAGAGGTAGCAGCTGTGGCTGCCCAGAGGACTCTCAAGGAGAGAGCAGAGGAGAGGAGGCTGAGGGAACACTCCACAAGTTTGAAAAAAGGGGTGAGAGGCTTCCAGCTCAGCCGGCAAAGGGGTGACATTACTGGGCTCCTGAACCCCACAGGGTGCGGCAGAAAGGATGTAGTTGGTCAAGGGAGCTGTGGATCCAAAAAGGTTGAAAACCTCTGCAGTGATCCTTTAGAAGCCCAAACACCATTTCAACCTCAGCACCCAATTTGTGGCTAGTAGTCACTGTAACCTTCCTAACCATAAATGTGTCCAATCCTCTTTTGAAGCCATGTTGGTGGTCATCGCTGTATCTTGTGGCAGTGACTTTCACTATGCACTTTGTGGAGAACTACTTCTTTTTTTGGCTGTCCAGAACATTCACCTCCAACATTTAGATTCATTGGCTGACCCCAGATTCTGGTATTGTGAGACAGGGAGAAAAATCTCTCCCTATGTACTTTATCATAGAACTTATGCAAATCCCTCCTTAGTCGCCCTCAAGACTGGATGACCGCCATGCACTCTGTATGGGGCTTGCCTTGCACTTTCCAGCACTATTTATGCTAAAAAAAAAAGAAAATTGGTTCAAAATATTTCTTGTGTTACTTGAGCACTTGTTTTTATCCATTTATTCTTCACTGCTGGACTTTTTATGCAACACCAATTTATTTGTGTTTATGGTTTACATTCAAATTTAGATTTATTTATTTTTTAAAAAATCATTGTTGTAAGTCAAGGGATGAGAAACCTGTGGCCGCTCAAGATATTAGTGGACTCAAACTCCCATTTGCGCCAGACAGCCCATGGCTAATGGTCAGGGATGATGGGAGTTGTAGTTCAGCAACCTCTGGAGGACCATGGGTAAAGGTAAAGGGACCCCTGACCATTAGGTCCAGTCGTGACCGACACTGGGGTTGCGGCGCTCATCTCACTTTATTGGGTGAGGGAGCCGACATACAGCTTCCGGGTCATGTGGCGAAACCAGAACAGCATACAGAAACGCCGTTTACCTTCCCGCCGGAGTGGTACCTATTTATCTACTTGCACTTTGACGTGCTTTCGAACAGCTAGGTTGGCAGGAGCTGGGACCGAACAAGAGGAGCTCACCCTGTCATGGGGATTCGAACCGCTGACCTTCTGATCGGCAAGTCCTAGACTCTGTGGTTTAACCCACAGTGCCACCCGCGTCCCATACCACGACTGAAAATCTATCGTGAATAAGTTCTATGTAGCTGTTATATACAGTAACGGTATGTACATTTGTTATATCCTTGTATGTTTCTTTGAAATTTGTGCAGCCAATATATTACTAAGTGTCTATGTTTATATGATTTAGAACTACACACAGCTGATGAAGCCCCTTGGGGCGAAACAGAGGAATATCCAGGAATCCTTGTCTTGTCTGCCTGTGCCAGCACCTACCAGTGCCAGTTTCTTATGTCTACCAACTTATCATCATCATTAGACAATTAGAAGACTATTCCATGGTACTCTCCGTCAGATAGAAATATGCAAGAGAAGATGAATAAATTTAAAATGAATGTACTATGGGACTGACAAAATAGGAATTGCATTTTGTACATACTGGACTTGGTGGTTATCTGAATAAGCTACATTTTAAATTTTTAATATGTTATGTCACCATGTTGATTTTGACATTATGAGAAACTGGATTTAATTTTGAGTAGTTTCTAGTAAATAACTTTACAATTGTTATTATACAGCCTATTACGTTTACGTGTTTTTTCAGTTGAATTTGCATAATATAGGCATTCTAGTGGCCTTGTTTGCAAGCTGACACCAAGAGAACTTTTGCTATTGGGCAGCATATAAATATTACGGATAAATAAATAAGAATATCCTCTTCCTGAGACCCTGAAGAGCTGCTCCTGGTCAGATCATATTGGGCCCGACAGACCAATAGACTGACTCAATAAAGGAAAGCTCCATCCGTCTGTAACTCAGTAACAGAGGTATCATGTGGGACTTCTGCTCATCCCTATCAGCTATAAAAGGCATTCTTTGGACTGCAGCCTGTAGGCTCATCTCTGGATTCTTGTGTGTGTGCTTTTCTAAGCTATGATGTTGGCAGTGCCGGATGCCAGATAGGCACGAAGTCTTCTGACTCAGCCTGGTGACTCTTAGATCTTCAGTACAGCCCTTTGTTGGGTCTCCAAAGCAGACAAAGGCTTCAATGCCCTTGTGGCGTCCTTGAAATTGCCAGAGTCAGTCGTCGCTTGTGACTTTTAAAGTCGTGACTCATTTATCTAGCCTTTTTTAAAAAAAAGTTAACAAGAGTGCAAGTTCATTGAAAATAGTTTTGGCTATAATAAAAGTTTAAGCGGTCTTTTACATTTTTTTATATCAGTCTTTGTGGCCAGCTAACCACACACCCTGGTTAAGCACTTCCTCAAGCCCTCTTTCATGTCCGAATTGTGTGCTGTCGTCACAGAGTCTCTACCCCACCGAAGAGTTCCCAGACTAATGATAGTGACAGATACAGCCATTCCGTGTTTTATGCTGGACCTAGAGATAGAAGGGATGTGGGTGCCACTGTGGGTTAAACCACAGAGCCTAGGACTTGCCAATCAGAAGGTCGGCGGTTTGAATCCCCATGATGGGGTGAGTTCCCGTTGCTCGGTCCCTGCTCCTGCCAACCTAGCAGTTCGAAAGCACGTCAAAGTGCAAGTAGATAAATAGGAAGGTAAAAGGCATTTCTGTGTGCTACTCTGGTTCACCAGAAGCGGCTTAGTCATGCTGGCCACATGACCCGGAAGCTGTACGCCAGCTCCTTCAGCCAATAAAGCGAGATGAGCGCCGCAACCCCAGAGTCGGCCACGACTGGACCTAATGGTCAGGGGTCCCTTTACCTTTAGAGATAGAAAACACTCATGAGAGGCAGCTGGCATGTTGATTTTGGTTCCCTGTCTTGGCCTGTTACAAGCGTGTATTCGCTTGTGACCTTTAGTGCAATGGGAATTTAAATGTTGCTAGTTGGTGAAATGCTTGAAACTTATGTACACACATATACACACAAAAATGGGAAATCCTTAATAGCTATACAGTGGTACCTCAGGTTACATACGCTTCAGGTTACAGACTCCGCTAACCCAGAAATAGTGCTTCAGGTTAAGAACTTTGCTTCAGGATGAAAACAGAAATCGTGCTCCGGTGGCGCGGCCGCAGCAGGAGGCCCCATTAGCTAAAGTGGTGCTTCAGGTTAAGAACAGTTTCAGGTTAAGAACGGACCTCCGGAACGAATTAAGTACTTAACCCGAGGTACCACTGTAAATATAACTTCTTTAATCGGGAGCAGTATGGTGCTGGAAAAATAAATATGGCTAGCTTTATCCCGTCTTGTTAGCAAAGAGGCATCTGGTTAACAACTGATGGAGAAGCAGAAGGCTCTACATTTGGCTTGATCCAAATATTCTATTGCAATGATCCAAAAATATTCTGTTTTCCCACCAAATGTTGGAGAACGTGAAGGGGGTCTGGTTCATAGATCTAACCGCCCCACCCCCCAATAACAATCTGATCCTTACCTTTTCTACATGGCCTATTTAGGCTTCAAAGAGATTTTGTTAGTTCCCCAGAGCCTGCTTTAAATCCTTAGTTATAATGATTGGATTCTGAAGGGTGCTGTTCCAGAGAAATGCTGCCCCATAATAGCTTCGTTGCTGTGGAAAATCCGATGTTATTTGGCCATTCGCTTGGAGATCTCTAAGCAATCAAGACATTTGCCTCAAGGCTGTGAATACAAAGCTACAGGCAAAACCCTCTGGACATAATGATTGGGCATTTATGCAGAACTAAAAACTGGAACAGCTGAGCTGTAGATCTATGAATAGCAAGCATGCCTCCGAGCACAAAAGAGAATGCTCTGAAATAAAAGGGTTTATAATGGTTCTGACATCTTGTACATCAAGATCATGCGAGACGGTTCTTGCAACTTTCTCTTTCCTTTTCTTGTTTGTTTGTTCAAGCCATGTTTGTGGAGGTTCCTGCAATTAAAGGATGCCAAGGAAGGAAGGAACCCTTGAGCACTGCACACACACACACAGCCAAATGATGCTTCTGGTGAAATCTCAATGCATCATTTTGAATCAAAACAGCTAGGAAGGGAATTTATTGTTTCTCCTATTTTTCCTGCAACACAGTCCCCCCAAAACTGCCCCACTCCTCTCTTTTTTCTTTTCTTAAGGGGTTGTTTGATGAGTCTGAAAAGACTTGATACTAATGTTAACTGAGATGTCTTCTTCTGAAGGGGGTGGGAGGTGGGGAAGCACACAGAATTGGCTGTAAGCAGGACAGCCAACGGGCCCAGACTTACAAAATTCAGAATGACTCAGATCAATAGGCAGCTGGGCACAGAGAGTTGAGAAATATAGAATGACGGGGAAGTGTGTGTGTGTGTGTGTGACCAATATTGTTGTTGTATTAAAGTGCTAGAAATCATTTGGAGGCGAATAATATTGGTTGCATTCTCACATCATGGCTATTGTGCACGAGCAGTTGTGCTGGTGCCCTTGGCACAATTGCTCTGGCATCACTCCTCCCCTGGTGCAAGCAGCAGGGAAAAAAACCAGGAAGGTGTCATTAACCTTGGCTTCCTTTTCCACTGGAACCCAGGGCTGTGAATTGCTGCTCCCTAAGAAGCCAAGCTCTGTAAGGCAACTGCTTTCCACGGTTTAAGGCTGGCTAGCAGCCCTGACTTATTAGGGAGTAACAAACCACTATCCTGGGTTTGCATGTTGTGGGAAGCCAAGCTTCTGGCTGCTGGTTTGCTTCTCCCTCTCATGCCAGGGGAGGAGCACAGCAGGAGTCAACAGACAGTGTGTTCTTGTCTTCTGGAAACACAGTCTTTGTTGTCATGTGCAAATGTAGTCACTATGTTCTCTGGCATCAGCTATCTGGGGTGGGGATAAAGGTAAAGGGGACCCCTGACCATTAGGTCCAGTCATGACCGACTCTGGGGTTGCGGCGCTCATCTCGCTTTATTGGCTGAGAGAGCCAGCGTACAGCTTCTGGGTCATGTGGCCAGCATGACTAAGCCGTATCTGGCGAACCAGAGCAGCGCACGGAAACGCCGTTTACCTTCCCGCTGGAGAGTTACCTATTTATCTACTTGCACTTTGACATGCTTTCGAACTGCTAGGCTGGCAGGAGCTGGGACTGAACAAGGGGAGCTCACCCTGTCGTGGGGATTCGAACCGCCGACCTTCTGATCGGCAAATCCTAGGCTCTGTGGTTTAGACCACAGTGCCACCCAGAATAGGGATATGCTATAGACTGGGCCACCAATTTTCATGCTGAAGACCCCATGTTTGATCCCTGGCATCTCCAGGTAGGGTTGAGTAAGATTCTCTGCCTGAAACCTTTGGAGAGTATCTGCCAGTCATTGGAGCAACCTTGCACTGGATGGACCCAATAGAGACTTTTCAAAGAATAGAGTTGCGTTGCTCCCCAGCATCATTCACCATTGGCCTCTCCCTCTGTGAATACCGGCAAGAGTTGACTTCTTGCTTTATGTGCACCTGATCCTAATAAATATCTACACAATCCTCCAAGCACATAGAAACAGCACCCCTAAGGTTCTTGCAAACATATCCCCGAGGGAAATGCTTCCCTTCTCATTGCCGTTTGCCAATCAATCCAGTCCTGTGAAAAGGATCAAAATTCACCGAGATTTACTTGCTAATCCCACTTATCCTCTGAGATTCCATTGATATCCAATTAAATGTCACCCGCTCTCGCTCATTATTGTGGATGCAGATTTGGAGAGAGGTTGCTCTTAAGTGCTCCGCTCAGCTCTTTTCTTCACAAGTGGTTAAATATCAGCTCTTCAGCTGCCTCCCCCCCTGCCCCCAATTCACCCCTCTTTGTGAACAAGGCGGCATTGGCAAGCCAGGTACCAGGGCAATCTCTTTCCTCATAAACACACACACACACCATCTTATGAGCCCTGCAGTCCACAAGCTGCATAATAACCATGTAGCTTAAAATCCAATTGCCGGCTTATTTGCTTTGTGATTTGTGGCTGAAGCTGTTGCAAAATATAGTGTCTGCTGATTAAAGGAATTATATGAGAGCGAGAGAGCGAGAGAGAATGAATAATGTTTACACAAATTGTGGCTGTCGGAATCTTAATCCAAACGAAAAAATATAATAAAGCCTGTTATTATGTGTCTGCCTACCAATTAGGAGGCAAAACCAATATTTGTGAAACAAAAGCCAAACATGGAGTGTATTTTGCTGCTCCTTGGTTTGACTGCAGGGCTCTGCACCAATACATAGGTTCCAAAGAACTCTACTTTAGCCTTCGTGGGGCGGACAAGTCTTTGCTTGTGCCTCTGTGGCCAAAATTGCATTGCAATGTCAGGCTTCCCATTTATCCTGTATAATGCATTCTAGTTTAACTTGTAATGCACTAGGGGAAATTTGCACTGAGGAATAAAAGGTCAGGCATTTTATTCATTCATTTAAAAATAAGCACATGCCACCCAGTCATATTAAACATCAAGACGGTGCACAACAATCTTTACAAATGCAATAAAATGTATTTTATTGTATTACTGCAGATTGGATTACTGCAAGGCATTCTAGGTGGGGCTTCCCTTCCACTCAATGCAGAAGCTGCAACACACTTGCTGAGAGGAGCAGGACCCTGTCAGCATATAACACACTGGTTGCTAATTTGTTAGAAGGCCAATTTCAAGGTGTTGAATATACAGTGGTGCCTCGCAAGACGAAATTAATTCGTTCCGCAAGTTTTTTCGTTGTGCGAGTTTTCTCGTCTTGCGAAACACCACTGCATTTAAACACTAACAACGGCAGGGAGGGGCGGGGAGAAGCAGGACAGCTGCCGCAGCTGGTACCTCAAACTCACCCACGCGTTGTGGCCACCGTGCGACGCGGCTGCTGGAGGGCGGCGGGGCTCAGGAGCGCGACTCCAGGGAGAGAGAGGCGCTGGCGGAACGGCTCTCTGAGGGGAGCGCGCGAGGGGGGTGGGCAGCGGCGCGAGGCACTAACCGTCAGCTGGAAGGTCGGAGGGAGCTGGAGGAGCCGTCAGCCGGAAGGTGGGAGGGAGCCGGAGGAGCGGGGAAGCGAGCGTGCGTGCATGCAGTGACTGTCGCCATGACACGAGAGGCAGGGCCGTTTCGTCTAGCGAAGCAAGCCCTTAGGAAAATCCGTCTTGCGAAGCACCTCAGAAAACGAAAAACCCTTTCGTCTAGCGAGTTTTTCATCTTCCGAGGCATTCGTTTTGCGGGGTACCAATATATAAAGCCATTAACATCTTGGGACCATTTCACCTGTGAAATCAACTTACCACCTTTATGCCCGCTCAACTGCCTCAGTCAATGTTACAGGTACCTCATAACATGCAAACTTAGGCAGATTTCATTATTCCATCAAGGAATCAATGAAAGTTCATATAATTTAATCAATAACAAAAAAATATGAATGGCCTTATTGAACAAACAGCACAAACAGAAACAAACCAAGTCAAAAAGGCCAAAGTGGTTAACTCAGTCTCTCTCCTCTCTGCTCCTTTTCAGATCGTTCTGCAGGATCAAGGTAGAATTGTCCAACTAGATCTGGTTTTCCCAAACTTGGGTCTCCAGCTTCTTTTTGGATTACAACTTCCACCATCCCTAGCTAGCCAGACCAGTGGCCAGGAATGATGGGAATAGTAGTCCAATATAAATAATGTGCAAAAATAGTAGTCCAATATAAATAATGTGGGTTAAACCACGGAGCCTAGGACTTGTTGATCAGAAGGTCGGCGGTTCGAATCCCCTTGGCGGGGTGAGCTCCCGTTGTTCGGTCCCAGCTCCTGTCAACCTAGCAGTTCAAAAGCACGTCAAAGTGCAAGTAGATAAATAGGTACCACTCTGGCGGGAAGGTAGTGGTGTTTCCGTGCGCTGCTCTGGTTTGCCAGAAGCGGCTTAGTCACGCTGGCCACGTGACCCAGAAGCTGTCTGCGGACAAGCGCCAGCTCCCGGCCTATAGAGCGAGATGAGCGCGCAACCCCAGAGTCAGTCACAACTGAACCTGATGGTCAGGGGTACCTTTACCTTTATAAATAATGTGCAGAGGACTGAGGCTTCGCTCTTGTGAAAGGGAGACACTTCTGTTGTAGTGGTTTCCTCAGTTAGGAAGGAAGAGGCTACAGATCCACATCTGAGCCTGTGTATCTTTTAAAGCAGACTCCTAGTTGTTTTAATGGTATATTTGTAAATTGCCTTGAGATGCATGTAGACTAGGGCTCCTCAAGAATGAACAGGGTATTTTAAAGGAAGATGTTCCTGTCAAAAATCAAATCATCCTTCTTCTTTGTCTGCCTTGTTCCATAAAAGTGATATTGGACCCCACCACCAGTCTCAGAGTTCTTAGAGGCCAGTTTGCTTGTGATGCTGTTGTGGCATGTGCACTTATAAAACTTCTTGCATGAAATCCAGCTTCCACTTTGGTTTCATCTTTTCCAAACACTAATTTTGTTCTTTTACAATGTTCCTTGTACACCAAGTAACTCAACAGTTTATAAAGATGACTCATGAGCCTGAGAAGACGGGATCCAGCAAAACACAGACAAGGGGACTGTATTCTTGTTTAGCACAGCAAGATAAGATAACTTCTAGGGAGGCTTGCGGGAAGGTCTGTGTCGCCTTAAAGAATGACCCCTTGTTCTAGATTAGAACATCACATCTCCACAAAAAGAAGAAGAGAGGGAATGCTTTATTGTAGGTAACCAAATCTCCGCTTATAACAATGCAGGAAAGGTGACACCCCCGGGGCATAGGAAGGGGCGCGGGCTGCCCTGGGTGTCATCTCTGAGGAGGTCACAAAATGGCACACTGCGGGGGGTGGCACTTACTCTCCTGGGAGTGATGTGGTGGCTCGGGGCCCTGCGCTGCCCAAAATGGCAGTGTGAAGCTTGCGTCTGCCAGGCGAACTCAGTGGGCAGCTCGCTGTGGCACCCCCCCGGCCGGATCTCTGCTGTACCCCCCTGGGCGGGTTGCCATGGCACCCTGTGGGCACCCCCTGGTATCTTCGGACAGATGTCAGGGCCCACTGCAGATGTCTGTCCTAGACTATATTCTTCTGTCTGGAGAAGCTCTGTCTGGCCACCCTTTTCATTTCCCAGAATGGCTTTAAATGATGCTTTGTTGGAGGGAGGCATTGGGGGGAATTCAAATGGTGACTTCACTCGGTCACCTGGTGCTGCTCAGGTCACAACAGTAAAATCCACCAGGGTCCATTGATGGGGAAAGGGCTTGCCAGAGGCTCCATTTCCCAGGGATGCCTCAGTTCTGGAGCTGGTTCTGATACACTACAATAATAACAGGAGTGGAGAACCTCAGCCTCAGGGGCCAAATGTGGCCCTCCAGGCCTTTCTGCCTGGCCCTCAGAATTCTCCCCAGGCCCTTTGCTTCATTGACCCTGGTTTGCACCCTGGGCTTTTCCCTCTGGCTAGACTGTGTCCTTTGACCTCAATAATTCATCTTGCATGGTGGGATGGGGAACAGAGAGGGATGCGTGGCTGTAGGAACAGCCTGTTGTACAGAGGCAAAATTTACATTTCTTGCCCCACCCACTGTGACTGCTGGCTCCACCCACCATGGGCATGCGGCCCTCAGAAGGTTGCTCAGAAGTGAATGCCCCCCCCCGAGCTGGAAACGACCCCCTTCCTAGATAATAAACAAAAGCAAGTTCTCTACACAGCTCATGGCCAGGGTCTTTTGCAGAGTACAATGCTCCTTCCACACATACATTCTGCTCATCAAAATAATGGGGATTTTGCCTAAAGCTATATCTTTTTTCTTCTTTTTTTTAAAGTTCTCTTGGTCACGTTTCTATGTGACCAAGAGGTGGGTGGAGTTATGCAAATACAGGGCAGGACTGTGGAGGCCACATGCTGCCCAGGGATGCCCCTTCTCTTGCCTCCTTCCTTGCAAGTTGCTCAGGAAGCAGCGTACAGTTTTGTTTCTTCCTCCTCAATTGGGCTGGGTCTGGACTCACTGGGTTTGCAGTAAGTAGGTTTTGCAGGCTCCAACTTGGTTGTGGAGGTATGAGCAAGAGAAAAAGGGAAAGGGTTGGGAGTGGTTAGAAAAAAAGTGGAGCAAGGGTGGCTCTCTGGTGTCTGCCCCACCCCTTCTTATTAACTCTTCCTGTGCAATCTCTGGAGTGAAGAGGGGAAAAAGGGCAGTTTTGGGTCTGGATGGGGATGGAAGAAGGTTAGCGGCAATTCTCACGTGGAAAAGTTTGCCTCAACCCAGTGCCTTCCAGGTGCTGCTGCTCCTTTCATCCCTGACCTTGAACCCTGGCAGCTGGGGCTGATGGGAATTATAGCCCAGAAGCAGAGGGCACCAGGTTTTGAAAGGGAGACAGCTCTTATCTATAGCAAGGACAAAGGACCAGCTTGAACAAGAAGAATGGGATAAATCTGGAACCCCAGGTTTTAAAGCGTGAGGCATTATAATTCAGTGTGCAGTTTTATTTAAGGTCCTGGATTATAAATACTAAAAGCCTATCCTGGCATCTAACCAAATCCCAATGTATGGCAAACCCGGATTTGCTGCTGTGTGAACTGTCTAAGCAATTCTTTAAACCTAGGCTTCCCCCATCTGAAGGGAACACTATAGTTCAGGTGGTGCTGGACTCTCATCATTCCTGATCATGGGCCTTGCTGGCTGGAGCTAATGAGAGATTGACTCCTGTGAAGTCCAGAGGACCACAAGTCCTCCATACCTGCTATAACTCAAAAGTACCTGTGATATATAGGATATAACCATGAACTCAAGTTCATGCTGCCACCGACCTATTAAAAACACCTGGGGAGGCATCCCAATGATCAGCAGCCATAGAGATCATGTGTGAAGCATCCATCATTAGGAGCCCTTAGGCCAGCCTTCCCCAAGCTGGTGCCCTCCACATGTTTTGCACAACAACTGCCCTCAGCCCCATCCACCCAGTTGGGCAGGGCTGCCTTAGGCTGACCACTCTCGCTCAGTCTTGCTTATCTCGTAAGGTTATTCTGAGGTTAAAGTGTCACCCTCAACTCCTTGAAGGGAGGGTAGGGTAACAAGTAACCCGTAACTCGACCAAGATGGCTCAACACAGGATATCATGGAGATTCTGCAGGTAGCAATTAAACCAAGAATGAATGAACTGATTAAAAATTGCAGGATTTGCTTTAATTTGTACTTGTCCCGGAATGCCAATACCTGGAATGTGCCAGACTTTAGCAATTTATAATTGCAGTGCTAATATATATATATACAGTTCATATACATATACATACATATATTTCTGGGGGGAAAGAAAGAGAGGCAGAGTGAAAACCTTTTGCAATATAAGAAACAGGCCCAAACCTGTGGGACGGAGTAGTAGAAACTGGGATGATTAAGGTCTCTTAATTGATTACAAACAAACAGGTGTGACTAAAGTCAGGACAGGAAGGCTGAGATTATTGTTTTTTTAAAAAAAATGGATAATTATGCAAGGTTGCCACAGCCAGCGCTCGGTTGAGTAACCCGCTTCACCTGCAAAGCAGATTGTTGCTTAAACCTGCCTCAAAATATTGACATTTCCAAGGCAAAAAGCACAAAGCGATTACTCGGAGGTGCTTTGAAGTGTCCTCTCGCAAATCTCCAGATGCCAAGAGATTTGGTAACAGCCAGACATGGGGCTGCTTGTCAGTGAAGTGAGATTTGAAGAGTCAGGTCTATATTCTGTCAGCTTGTGAATTTCACCATGTCGCTTTCCTGACTTGTTGGCTTGCAAATGCTGTGTTTCAAGTGACAGAAAACTAGGGCTATGCTGAATATCTACTAATTTCAACATGCATGTCAACGTTTGCAATTGCAGGTGGGTGGACATTTATCTCCCAGAAGATCATGAGAATGCCCAGCTTTTAAAAAGTTACGTTCAGCACCATTGCATGATATATCAGCTGGGTAGAGCGTGGTGCTGGTAACGCCAAGGTTGCAGGTTCGATGCCAGTAAGGGACAACTGTATATTCCTGCCCTGCAGGGGGTTGGACTAGATGATCCTCAGGGTTCCTTCTTGGGGGTCATCTTCTCCTGCACCATCCTACCCCTACCTGTGTTGCTTCTTCTTCCATCTTGAACAAGTTACATGAGTGATACAACCCAATCTGAATTATGTAATGAGAGGGATAGCATCACCATGACCTGACCATGTAAACCGAGATTGTCAGATTGTCCTTATCTTTCAAGGGCAAATGAGGGCAACTGAAATCAAGGGCAAGTGATGTCAGTCCAGAGGAATTAGAAGCCACTTTCCCAAGGTGTGGGGGTGGGTGGGGGGAAGCCCTGCTGAATCAGGCAAAAGGCCCATCTAGTCCAGCAAAATCACTCATCACAATGGCCAACCAGATGCTTATTTGAAGTCCTGAGTGCAATGGGCATTCTGAGGCATTTTGCCTCCAGCTGTGGAGGCAGAACATAACCATTTGGGGCTAATAGTCATTGATACCTTCATCCTTCAGAAATTTGCTCAGATCTGCAAAGAAAGAAAGAAAGAAAATGTTTAAAAACAGCTGATTCAGTTAACAACAATGCTATTGTCTTGGTAGTCTTAAAGCCAGGATACTAAGCATTCAAACTTGAGCCTGTACCAGTGGCGTAGCGTGGGGGGTGCAGGGGGGGCTGGCCGCACCGGGCGCAACATCTGGGGGTTAGGGTTAGGGGGTGCAAATCCATGGGTTAGGGGGCGCAAATTACTTGCCTTCCCCCGGGTGCTGACAACCCACGCTACGCAACTGGCCTGTACTCAGGAATTCAGAGTTGCTATCTTTGTGTGTGTGTGTGTGTGTGTGTGTGTGTGTGTGTGTGTGTGAGGTTAATCACTCCAGTAATGTTGCCATATATCCTCTTTTTTCCAGGACACGTCCTCTTTTGCAGGGGTAAAATTTCTGTCCAGGTGGATTTTTTAAATTTGCCAAAATGTCTCTAGCTATATTTTCTGGATGAGACATAAACATAACTGGTGGTTGAAGACTTGCTTTCCTGTTCTCTTTTCCTGCTCCCCCCACCCCGTACTATATCACAGCTTCTATAGCCTACATATAATATGGGTATTCATCATAGTGTCTTCTTTTTTGCTCTTCAGAATATGGCAACACTAATACTGACTGTTTAGTGGAACGTAACCTTTCCTATGCAGGGATGTGGGTGGCGCTGTGGGTTAAACCACAGAGCCTAGGACTTGCCGATCAGAAGGCCGGCGGTTCAAATCCCCGTGATAGGGTGAGCTCCCATTGCTCGGTCCCTGCTCCTGCCAACCTAGCAGTTCAAAAGCACGTCAAAGTGCAAATAGATAAATAGGTACTGCTCTGGCGGGAAGGCAAACGGCATTTCCATGCGCTGCTCTGGTTTGCTAGAAGCGGCTTAGTCATGCTGGCCACATGACCGAGAAGCTGCTCCCTCGGCCAATAAAGCGAGATGAGCGCCGCAACCCCAGAATCGGCCACGACTGGACCTAATGGTCAGGGGTCCCTTTACCTTTTAACCTTTCCTATAGCTATATCCCTGCAAGGACAGCATCCTGAAGTGTGTTTTTTTGGGGGGGGTTAGTTCAGAGAGAGCACATTCACGAAGTGAATGCAGAATTTTGAAATATGAGTTTCTTAGCTGAGCAGATTTACTTGGGGTTTTTCTGCACTGTAGCAGAAGAGCACGAAGGGGAAGATCTAATCCACATGCCTTCAAAGCTTAGGGAAGGGTGGGAATCCCAAACATCTGCTGAGGAAGGTATTTTGTTTTTTTGGAGGGGGATTTGCTTGCTGAAAGATGCCTGCTTTCCAATGTGATTATTTGTTAAAGTGTGTGTGATTTGTAATAAGGCAGAGAACTAAAATTAGTTCCTGTCCTCCAGGCCTTATGCAAGACCTAGGACTAATCTTGCAGTGTGAACTAGCTCAGAGCATCATGTTTTGTTTTGCCTTTACCTGTTCCCCAAGTTTCAAAAATCTGTGGGAGAAGTTTGGCTCCATCTGATTGGCCGTGGTCCCTCCAGTCATAATTTCTACTGATGCTCAAGCTTCAGCTCAACCTTATGTGGGAAAATTCTCAGTCCTCGTCTCCATCAATGCCCAGAGGTGTGTAATGTATATTCCATTTTACTTTTTCATCCTCCCATGCTATGCTTGGTATCTGATGCAGCAGCTCGTGGAAACTCGAAAATGAAAGAAGCAGGTAACATATCAATCATATAAAAACTATTAAATGACAATTAAAACACAGCAAGCAGGACAAAGACATGGCCATATTTCTTCGTACTAAATACGGCATAATCCTGAGCTGAAATAAGTTTTTACAAATACTTGAAATGTGACAACTTCTTCCTCCAGTTTCTGCATTCAAATTTCCATTGCAGATTTTGGTTCATGTTTCAAATACCTTCTGAACTTTGCATTTAAAGGTCTATTTAAATATGAATTTGCACGTGACTGCTCATTTGAAAACAAGCAGATTCAAGTGGAAGATCGAACATGCTAGTTGGTGTAGGATAGGACAATGTAGACAAAGCCTGTTCTCCTTCATGGAGAACATGGTGTTGCGGTAGGGGGCCAGCAAGATACCCCACTGTTGCTGGGCAGGAAAATTAGTTGGCCACCTCGTGATTGGGCTCCCCTTGTTGTTGGGGAGAATTTGATGTTGCAAATTGGTGATTGACAGCCTGAGCGTTTATAACCCCCCGTACGCAGCGTTGAGCTTCTCTTTTCGCTGCGCACATCGGATTTCCCGCCCACCCTCCCTATAATTAGGGTTGTTTGCTATGCCTGTCATGGGGTCGTCTGCTCTTGGGGCAGTGGCCCGGTAGGAATTTTGTCCATTTGGCTTATTGGCTGGGGCCATTTGGTTTTTGCCTACTGCGTAACAAATCGTCACAACTTGTAAGGTTGCGGTTAGGCATTGGTTTTTGAATTGGTTGGTGGAGGGGCATGGATTGGCTGTGCCTGCCCCTCTAATGCTGCTGCTGCAAGGGTATTCCGTTAAAGGAATCCGGGGGCTCACCATGCTTTTGTTGGAACCCTGACAAGGGCCTAGGGCCACGCAAGAGCCCCTGGGTACATTTGGGGAGAGGTGAGGGGAGGTTCCCTCCTCCAAACGCTCTCCCCAAAATGTTCTCCCTTTTCTGACTTTCGTGGTCGTGCGAATGTCAGTCTGTCCCCATGGGGGTCAGATAGTCGCAACCAATGCCTAAGCAACCACTCACATTTTTGTATAAAGTTGTGCCCAAAATTTATGCCAAAAACCTTAAACAAAAATTCTGTGTGGATTGTGTCTTATTTGGGGTGGCTTGGGGACCTCGACACGCAACTGACCTGACTTGGTATAAGGCAGCTTCCTCTGTTCCTAACTGGGCTTCGCAGGGATCGAACCAGGGAGCTTCTAGCAAAGCAAATATGTGCTGTGGATCAAGGAGATCGAGCAAATCTCCCACAAGGAAAGGTCGCAGCATTGGGGACTTTTCAGTTCAGAGAAAAGGCAAGTAATAGGTGATGTGGTAGATATTTATAAAAACCATACATGGCATGGAGGAGGTGGATACAGAAAACACCAGGACTCTTAACACTAGATGTTCCGTGAAGCTGAATGTTAGAAGATTCCGGACAGAACTTATTAATAACACTCATTTCCCCAGGAGGCAGTGATGGGCCACCAACCGATGGCTTTAAAAGAGTATTGGACTAATGTTTAAAATGACATTTGTTAACAAACCAGGAGCGTTTCTGTTAGGGATTGTAGGACAATACAGTCATACCTTGGGTTGAAGCAGCTTCAAGTTAAGTATTTTCGGGTTGCGCTCCGCGGTGACCCGGAAGTAACAGAGCACGTTACTTCCGGGTTTCGCTGCTTGCGCATGCTTAAAATGATATCACGCGCATGCGCGGAAGCGACAAAACGTGACCCGCGCATGCACAGACATGCAGTCGTGTCTTACGTTTACTTCAGGATGCGAACAGGGCTCCAGAATGGATCCCGTTCGTATCCAGAGGTACCACTGTACCTGCCAAGGAAAATAAAGAATTTATTGATGTAGGCAACAACAGCGGCAAGAGTCTTGATAGCACAAGGATGGAAGAATGAGGAAACCCCGACAAAAGAACAGTGGCAGGAGAAATTGATGAACTATGCAGAGCTGGCAAAATTAAGATATAAACTGTGAGATAAAGACAACTGTTACTTCAAAGAAGAATGGGAACTTTTTACAAATTACTTAAAAAGACAACAAAATGAACTGGACTCCTTGGCAGGTTTTGAATAAACATACACCAATTTATTGATTGTTAACATAGCAGATAGATAATATAAGGTTTTACGGAATACAATTTTACAGTATGCAGAGAATAATATGTGTTGAAAAATCAGAGAGAGCAACTGAGGGAAGTGTGGAGGGGAGGGAGGGCTTGATGGGGAGGTGGGGGGAAAGGGAAAAAATAATGAATATGATATGTTTTGATATTTTGATATGTTGAAATTGTTAATAAAAAAACTTTTTTTAAAAAAAGAGGATTGGACAAAGTCATGGAGGATAAAGCCATCACTGGCCTCAACTAGAGCCAGGGCTTTCTTGGCTGCGGCTCCAATCTGGTGGAACGCTCTGTCACAAGAGACTAGTGCCCTGCGGGACTTGACATCTTTCCGCAGGGCCTGCAAGACAGAGTTGTTCCACCAGGCCTTTGGTCAGGGCCCAGCCTGACTCCCTCCTCTGGCAACCTGCACAGAATTTTGCTTAACGGTTGCCATTAATTTGATTTTAATTAATTTTTATAATGGACTGTTTTTAGAATGTTGGATTATTTGATTGTTTGATTATTTAATTGTTGTTAGCCGCCCTGAGCCCGGCTTCGGCTGGGGAGGGCGGGATATAAATAAAATTTATTTATTATTATTTATTATTACTGGCTACTAGCCATAATGGCTACGCTCTACTTCCAGATTCGGAGGCAGTAATGCTTTCGAATGCTAGTTGCTGGAAACCACAGGAGAAGAGTGTGCTCTTGAACTCAGGTCCTGTTTGGAGGTTTCCCACAGGCATCTTGTTGGCCACTGTGACAACAGGATGCTGGACTAGATGGGCCATTGGCCTGATCCAGCTCTAGGTCTCTTCCCCTATCTCATAACACATGCCTAACAAGGTAGGAACAGAATTAATGAATTTAGTGTGCAGTTTTTTTAAATGCAGGGAAACATGATGTAAAAAGAAGGAGGAAACTACACAATGGTTATTATTCAAAACTGATTTATGCTGTATTTCCCCGGGGTGGGGGGTGATTTGACAACTGGAAAATGAAGAACTCTTCTTTATTAATACTGTTCGGTGGTTTGTGATTCTTAAATGTCCGGCACTAGGCCTTAATATGCAATCCCGGGCTAATTCAGGCAGTTTTACAAATGTGAATGATCAGGAAAAACAGATACTTTTTATTTGTGAATGATCAGGAAAAACAGATACTTTTTACAAGGACCTGAACTCAGCAGTTACATATGTTTTGATCAGAAGGGAGAGATTTCTTTTATTAGTTTCATTCCTGTAAGAGACGTTAACTGGGTATTTAATTGGTATTTAAAAAACCGAAGAGCGTTACATGGTGTCTAAAGGTTGCCAAGTGTACAAAATCAAAGGTTGTTTCTAAAATAAGAACGTGCCTAGACCAAAGTCTTAATCTCTAAATCTCTCAAACTTTTTGGCTAAGCAGCTGAAATGTTCTTTTAAAAACTGAAACAAGTACAGATACAAAAACATTCTGGTCTGCCGCAGCTCCACGTTTTCCTAATAGGGATTTGTATTTAATTGATGATCCCATCGTCTAAAAAACCCTCAAACAGACAAGACACTCTAGAGCAAAACCCAACTGCCTTCAGGCTTTTTGCATCTACTCTGTTGGTTTTTTCCATTAGAATCCAACAGTAATCAGTGGGGCAGTGGGGCATAATTGTGGCGCTGCCCTCTACAGCATACTTGGATAGCATGCTAGACTGGGGCAGACAGCAATGGGGTCAGGGCTTTACGGTTGCACCAGTGGGAGCTCCGGATTGGCCCCACTAGACCTTCATCACAGTCCCATTGTCACTGTTCTACCCAGAGGAGTTTGGATTTGATATCCCGCTTTATCACTACCCAAAGGAGTCTCAAAGCAGCTAACATTCTCCTTTCCCTTCCTTCCCCACAACAAATACTCTGTGAGGTGAGTGGGGCTGAGAGACTTCAGAGAAGTGTGACTAGCCCAAGGTCACCCAGCAGCTGCATGTGGAGGAGCGGGGAATCGAACCCGGTTCCACCAGATTACGAGTCCACCGCTCTGAACCAGTACACCACACTGGCTCTCATCATAGCCCTATGCAGATAAGCTGCAGTGATGCTGGCACTAAAACAGTGGCTCTCCGGTTCTGCTGCACCACAACAGCCTCTATTGCCAGAACCCCAAGGTAACTGCCAGCCAGAGCCAGGTGGGTGCAAAAGGTGTTAGAAGGGCAAGGGTGCCTCTGAGCGAGGGATCAGCAAATCTGTCAAGTTCAGGCCCTCTCTGCTTCTTATTTTGCCACTCTCAGGTTCAGTTCCCAACATTTCCACTTCAGTTTGTGAATTTCCTTAAAGTCCACATGAAGATTCATTAGAATTTCAGTGTGAATTTCTTCTAATATCCTATACCCTTTTAAAATGTGGCTCTTTTCGGTGTGTGTGTGTGTGTGTGTGTGTGTTATTGGGTTGTTGTTTTTATTCTCATTATATAGGTTGTGATCTTTTCTGTGAACTGCCCTGTGAGACCTCTGGGTATAGGGCAGTATATAAACTCAATAAACAACAACAACAACAACAACATGCAAATTTTTTTCTAGTCAATTTTGCTTAACATACACGCCTTTGCCATTTTTTATGCGTGCTTCACCTTAATATATATTTACTGAACTGAATTTCTCTCTTCTCCCCCTCCCCTACTCTCAGCACAGACTGCGCCAAGGAATTTGTTTTCACATTCACAGTCCTTTCACACAAATGTCCACTCCCGGGTTGCTTTCTTCATTTCAGTAGCCGAAGTCAAGTGGTGAAAGTCATTCTGCCCTTGCTATTGTTAAGCAATGGAGAGTCAGAAAAGCCCTGCCAATCAACTGCCAGTCGCCCAGAGATCTTCAAAGACTCTGGTCTTCCTTCTGCCTGCTCTAGAGTTGTCTGTTTGCAGAGACAGACACACAGAAAGAGAGGGAGAGAAGCTGGGATTCACAATCTGCTTGGGGAGTGTAGAAGTCAGGTTTCTGAGCCAAGGCCTGCTGACTCCAAGCTGTGATAGCAATGCACTGAGGTATTGTTTCTGGCTGCATATGGAAGCCAAAGTTCTGCACGAGGCAGCAACATCACAGCTCAGCATGTGAACCATTAATTTTAAGGGAAAGGGTGGCCCTGTGGTCTAAACCACTAAGCCTCTTGCGCTTGCCGATCAGAAGGTCGGCGGTTTGAATCCCCACCGCCCAGGTCCCAGCTCCTGCCAACCTAGCAGTTCAAAAGCACGCCCCCAAAAGTGCAAGTAGATAAATAGGTACTGCTGAGGCGGGAAGGTAAATGGTGTTTCTGTGCACTGCTCTGTTTTTGGCCGGAAGCGGCTTAGTCATGCTGGCCATATGACCTGGAAAAACTGTCTGCGGACAAACGCCGGCTCTCTCGGCCTGTAAAGTGAGATGAGCGCTGCAACCCCAGAGTCGTCTGTGACTGGACTTAATCAGTGGCATAGCGTGGGGGGTGCAGGGGGGGCCGGCCGCACCGGGCGCAACACCTGGGGGTTAGGGTTAGGGGGTGCAAATCCACGGGTTAGGGGGCGCAAATTACTTGCCTTGCCCCGGGTGCTGACAACCCACGCTACGCCACTGGACTTAATTGTCAGGGGTCCTTTACCTTTAACTTTTTAAGACACGGAAGGAGAAGGGAAGGGCATTGGATGCAAAATCTGATAGTCCGAGGCGAGGGTGGGGGGTAAGCAAAGGTATAGGACTGTCCTACAATAGCTAGTCTTGCATTCAAGGAATTGATAGTAACACACTGTGTTGCTAGCTGAGCTAGCCACCCAGAATGGATGGAGGCAATTCATAGCTCCTGGTACAGGGAGGGATGGTCTGGGCAAGTCAGCTGTGTGTGCGTGATTCCGTGGGAATGTTTTTGTCTGTTGCTGTGAGCATCTCTGAGACTACAGATTGCAAATGGGACATCATCCTCTGGGTAGCAGCTTTAGCAATTACTGCATCCATGCAGTACGTGACAGATGTTAGCGGTTCCAAGGAAAACTGTCCTAAATTTAAATCTCATGCCCTCTGTACTGAACATTATTCAGTGATGCATTGGTCGATCTCATTACTAGGATACTGCCTGGGAACAGCAAAGTCACTGCTTGGTTAATCTGTATTCCATCCTTTCTCTGAGGAGCTGAAGGCACCCTTCATGGGTTTTCCCTGTTTTGTCACCAGAACAATCCTGCAAGGTGGTTTGGGATGAGAGATCCTGATTGACTCCATGAACTCCAGACTGCCAATCCTAGAACTTTAGGTCTGTCCAACTGAAGTGGATTAAAATGCACTGTTCTCCTGGTGCAAGAAATCTGCTTTAAAAAATAAATAAAATGCACACGTTTGAAGTTTGGAAAGTGATGAGGAAATGCATTGAAAAGGCTTTGATGAACACATAATTCAGACATGGAATCTCCCACAAGCAAATAAAGATGAATGCTCATTGTCATGTAACTGTCCCGTAAACAAATCAGAACAAATGCTCCATTAAGCCTGGACAGAGGCCCGCATCTGCACTATACATTTAAAGCAGTATCATTCCACTTTAAACAGTCACAGCTTCCCCCCAAAATCACAGGTACTGTAGTTTGTTAAGGATGCTGAGAGTTGTTAGGGGACCCCAGTTTCCCCTCACAGAGCTATAATTCTCAGAGTTGTTGAACAATAAATCCCTCTTCCCAGGAGAATGCTAACCTTGCACTTCACAGCAAAGAAGCACTTAAACTTCAGAAGGACCCTTCCACATGCCCTTTTTTTCATGCATTCAAGATAATTTGTGCTTTTGGTGATATAGGGGCAATAATACACTTTCAATACTGTTTGTGCCTGCAAAGGTTGTGGCGTGGACATATTTCTTTGTTTCCATTCAGTGCTTGTTCTGTAACAGGGGTAAGCAAACTTTTTCAGCAGGGGCTAGTCCCTCAGGGTCCCTCAGACCTTGTGGGGGGCCAGACTATATGTTGCCATGATTATGACCCGCATTTTTGGTAAAAATCCTTATTAGGACCAAACCCAATGTTGCCCAAATGTGATTTTTTTGGAGAGGGAAGGTGTTCCCTCATACAACCATGCTGCTTCATTTGCGTTTTGCGTGTTGACTGTTATTATTTGTCTCGTAAGGTGGGGGGGGGGCTGAGGTAAGCGCGCCATTCCTGTCAGCCCTGGAGAGCGTGTGTGCATGCGTGGGTGAAGGGAAAAGCCACAGCTACTACTATGCCATAAGATCCACCGTCTTGTAATATCACATATGTTCTTTAACTACTGAAGAAGCCCAGGACAGCGAAACAAGGCCAATATTCCGGAAATCCTTGTCTAGATTCTGTGAAAGGATTTTGTGGAACTGTAACAACCTTTCATGTGGATTGTTTGGACTTTATGAACAGACAGGTGGAATAGACACCATTACACCGATGGATCTTATGCATGAATTGACTAGAGAATGATCTGATCCACTGGGTCTTCTGCTTTGTTCGTCTGTTGAACTTTATGAGTTACTTCTGTTGAAATTTGCAATTTGATACAATGAATAGTATACCTTACTTTTTCTAAGAACACAGCCAGTTCCGTCTCGTGTGTTTATTGAGCACGCTAAGTCAGGCCGGTGGCGCTCAAGCAAAAATGTTCTTTTCCCTGTGTGAGGGAAGATGAGGCGGCGGCTGTTTACCTTTCCATGGCTCGCACCGTGTGGCTAATGAGCTGCCTCCCCAGCAGAGCACAGAACTGCTTTGGAGTGCAGCCGCCCAGGCGCTCCCCGCATCCTCTGGCAGGGAGCACCACCACCACAGACACTGGCGGAAGGCGCCTCCAAGCCCCTGCTGCCGCAACTGCCCTTCCTGAGGTCAGTCGCCAGAAGCTCCATGGTGGAAATCTGAACTGTGGCTCCTTTTCCCTCTTCCCTACCCCCCACCCCAGAAGAAAAGACTGTTGCGCATGCACAATGGATGGAGAAGAGGCTTGTCTCGAGCAGCCGCCCGCCTCACTTTTGACCCCCAAGCCTGGCTGAGTCGCAAAAACCATTGCGCGCATGCGCTATGCCAGCTGCCTGGATTCCCGGACCATCCACGGGCCGGATCTAGAAAGCAATTGGGGCTGATCCGGCCTGTGGACCTTAGTTTACCAACCCATTTCTGTAACATTCTGCTGGACTCCTGTAACTTTTATTACCAGTGGTGCATGTAACTTTTATGTTCCAGTGGTGCATGGCCTGCTTTCGTTGCACTATAGTCCAAGAGTGCCCCTCCAGATGGCAATAATGCAATAACTTGGAGGAAGCATCGCAAAACAACTCGTAAAGTGGCAAGATGGTCCAGTATGAATGCACCATCTTTACGTTAATGACTTGTTGCAGAACACAGCTGCAACCATCACCAGTGTGGAGGAGCCTCTCAAATGCTGGATTCCCATGTTCTTGCAATTGTTTGTTTAGCCAACAACGGGAAGAACAAATGGAGTCTGCAACAAAATGCTGCAGTGTATTTCCCCCCTCAAACAGGGTTTTAGCAAGTCAGTCTACCATGTCTTCCTCAAGGGTACCATAACCGGAAAGGGACTTCATCATTCCTCCTTCTCCCTAGTTTTTCATTTCCCCTTTCCAAGAGATAATCAATAATCTTCATTTGACACTGTGTGTGTTTTGCTCCCTTTGTTGTTGTTTTTTTGTGTTTTTCTTTATTTTCTTTTTTTAAAAAAAAATCTATAATTTTCTATATATGGAGACTTAGCCCAGCAGGCCATTACCTGCCCCTTCTTTCTCAGTAGCCCTGTTTTTTCTCCAGCTTTTTCAGCACTTAACCACCTGGATTCGTCATTGAGGGAAAGACAATGTTGTCAATATTTGGTGACTGATTATTTTATTTGACAAGTTTTATATACTGCTTAATCAACAAAAACTTCATATTGGCTTACATAAAACAAGGTAAAGTAGTCATTAAAAATGCTGGTAAAATTAAGTGCTAAAAACAAGTTGACAATTGACTATGGAACAATTGTTGTTTCTCATGTTCCCCACATAAATGTAATAAAACTCTCTGGGAAGCCTCTGGATCTGTCCTTTCCTATTGGAATAAAACTCCACAAGATTTGCAAGGCTCTTATTTTTAACTATACTAAAATTAGCACGGAGCTGAAATTTCTCCGAATATAATTTTCTGACCAGTTTTTGAATCCTTTCATTTTTGAGCTGCTCTTAAACTTTTGGAAAATTTCAAACCTTCCCTGGAGAATATTCAGCAAGATGACCTCCCTGCCCATGAATTTTGGGTGCAACTATGGATCCACTACGAATATGTTTTAATATTGTTTTAATATTGTTGGAGCAATCTGGGCTCCTATGACCTCCAGTCTTCCTCTCTTATAGTCAGTGGCTTCCTTCATCCACCAATATAAACTAACAATAGAGTTTTCATTCATCTTTAAGTGAGCCAAATTTCTCAGCAGAGAATTTCCTGAGAATTTCACTGTATTCTCCACCCTGAGAAAATCTTTAGCAAAATGCCCCCTCCAATTTGCATGGATAGTACTGAGAATCTGTTTTCGCTCACCTAAAATTAAATTTGAAATTTATTCCAAACATATTCAATGACTTCCACTGAGGGGTTTTTTTTGCTGTTTTCTGCCCATCTAATAAGATCCCATGCCCATCCTTTTCTGTTTCAGGTTATGTCCTTTTATTTAGGTCAGCAGGAAAAAATCTGGATAATCAGAGAATTCATTGGAATAATCAGAATATAATTTTTTGATTTGTAAACTCAGTACACTCAAGGTCCTCCTCACAATCTGAACTGAACAGAATATTGTTCTGGCACAGATGTCTGCTCTTCTGACAGAGCCTGAGCTGTCAATCATCCTGAACAAACCTGCCCTGATTTTATGTGACTGAGAACTGAGTAGCTTGGAAAGGATTAACTGGGTGACATCTGTTTGGGTAGCAGACATACAGACTAGGGGGGGCGGGGGAGGGTGCTGTTTCTGCTCCTCTCCTCATTGTGAGAAACAATTTACAATTATAGGAGATTATTCTATCTTCTAAAACAACACATACCCCTAATCCTAACTTTTAACACACAATTAATTCATTTGGAGTGTCAAACCCCAAGTTAAAGCTCACAAAAAAATCATAAATACAGCAATGAGACTGTTTAGTTGGTGAGCCTGGCTTTTGTGCTGATGGTTTGCTGTGAGCATTGAAACCACCATTTCCCAGCGTTTGGTTTTTCCACACTTAAAATATTTTTATGCCACTTTTCCAGGTTGCTGCCCTGTGATAAAATGCCATTATCATAGGGGCTGCAACCTTAAATGCAAATGGAGAGGATCAATAAATCGCTTTGGGATGCTTTGTAAAAAGAGATGAACCTGTATAATAAATTGCATTGGAGCAATCATTGATATCAGCTGTAGAAAATTTCAAGGAAAAAGGCTGCTCGGGGCAAGTTCACCCAAATAAGCTTGCTTACTAGGGAGAAACCCCCACTGAATGCAGTGGTGCTTAGAATAAAGATGAGTAAAGTTGAGTAAAAAGAAAATTATTTGTTAATGTAGGTGCTTATGAAAAAGGCAGACAGCACACACCACTTTAGAAGCGGACATTCTTGAGCATGTGCAGAGGTGACTGAGAGCCATGATGGCTTTGGAAACCAAGACCAATTAAGAATGGTTCAAAGAGCTGGTTGACCATTACAAGGCTTCTCCTTCTATCTTGCCAAATTCTCCTTTCCTGCCATTTCCACCAATCAGTTCTATTCATTCCCTCTGGAGAAAGAGATAATAGGTCATGCTCTGTACGATAGCGAGTGCTTTTTTCACTTATTATTCTTCAGGGGTTGGGTGGTCATCTCTCATGGATGCCTCAGTTGCAGATTCTGCATTGAAGAAGGGATGTTGGGTTTGATGACTCTTAAGGTCACTCTCAACTCTGATTTGTATATATAGAGGCAAATTTAGAAATAATTACTGTAAGCAGTGCTTTTTTTCTGGGAGTATTCAAGGGTACACAATACCAGTCCCCAAATGCTAAAAGTGTGGCACTTACTGTAACGACTTCATGGTGAGTACTGGCACCGTATTTTCTACAAAAAAAGAGGAATGACTGTAAGTTAAATAGGGATATACAGTGGTACCTCGGGTTACATACGCTTCAGGTTACATACGCTTCAGGTTACAGACTCCGCTAACCCAGAAATAGTGCTTCAGGTTAAGAACTTTGCTTCAGGATGAGAACAGAAATCGTGCTCTGGTGGTGCGGCGGCAGCAGGAGGCCCCATTAGCTAAAGTGGTGCTTCAGGTTAAGAACAGTTTCAGGTTAAGTACGGACCTCCGGAATGAATTAAGTACTTAACCCGAGGTGCAACTGTACTACATCTCTCCCTCACGGGGAAAGCCATGACCAGATTATAATGAGGCGAGCAGATTAAGTTGCTGGATTATGCCAAATTGGCAAACATGACTGGAAGAATCAGGAATCATGAAGACCAGAATTTTAATAAGGAATGGGGGAAATTTATAATTCATCTTAAAAACCATTGTTAACAGTTAAAACTGTTAGTAGGACTGGAATAACACTTGTAGTTTGATAGTGAATTTTGGACACAATGGAGATGTAAAAGAATTGGATTTTCATAAAGGGTGCAGGAGGACATGATTAATAATAGGACCCACAAAGGGAAGGAGGGAAGTCCAGGAGATTCTTTGGAATCTTGTTTTTATGTTGTATATTGGATATGTGATTGTAAAACTTTGATCTGAAAACCACACACACAAAATAATAATAATGAGGCAATTACTGAGCAGTTGGTGAGGCAGGATACGTGGACCTGTGTTGCTTACCTGGCTTCCCAACACTAGGGGCGCTGCTGGTTCCCAAAGGGGAAAGTGGGCAGGGAGCTCAGCATGGTGTGGATGTGGTGGGGAAAAGCATCAGATGGGCTCTACCACTGTGCCTGCTCCACACCAACTTCCCCACGGCCTTGCCCCTTTCCATCTTGGTATCTGGCAGTGGCCCTGGCATTGGGAAGCGATCTGAGCTGTGCAGCCCTGCTTCACCTGTGTGCTACTGCCTTTGGGCCTGCTCACAGCCTGCTCTCCATGTGTTGTTGACTGTGGATGGTCAACTTCAAGGTCTCTCCCTTTCACTTGGCCCTTTATCCTGAAATCGGACTTGGACTGGGCATTCCTTCAAGCAGAGGGCTGAGAGCCAGTGTGTATGAGAGCCAGTGTGGTATAGTGGTTAAGAGCGGTAGACTCGTAATCTGGGGAACCGGGTTCGCGTCTCCGCTCCTCCACATGCAGCTGCTGGATGACCTTGGGCTAGTCACACTTCTCTGAAGTCTCTCAGCCCCACTCACCTCACAGAGTGTTTGTTGTGGGGGAGGAAGGGAAAGGAGAATGTTAGCCACTTTGAGACTCCTTCGGGTAGTGATAAAGCGGGATATCAAATCCAAACTCTTCTTCTTCTGAGTCTTCTGCTGAGTGCAGGACACACAGACACCCTGTTTCCCAGTCACATTTGCAGCGCGCCCCAGATACGATCATTCGAAGGAATAGAATGTATTTACCAAGGCAAAGCAGTCGGTGTGGCAACAATAAATGTCTCTTAAGCAAACACTGCAAAATAAGCTTTGTGGGCAGCCCGGCTTTCTGTTTGGTCAAGTTGGAACACAGAAAACCGCAGCTGCACCTCCAGCCTGCGACGGCATTTTCAGTCACGAATGACTCCGATGGGAAGCTCTTCAGTAAAAATATTCCCCTCACCCTTTCGTTGGTCAACAATGGTGTAGGCGCTTTCTCTTCAGCTAACGAAACTGCACATGGGGTTGTGCACAGTTTTGGGAGCACAGCTGAAAGGTTGCCACAGCCAAAGGGTGGATCATTTGCATCTAGAAAACTGGAGGATCCTCTCAGGGATGGAAGAATCTGTCAACTTCACATTTTTTGAATCTAAAGTTCAGGCCTGCCTATTTCCACATGAGTTTGTAATTTTTTTATTTTTTATAAAAAGTCCTTGTCAACATTTGGGTGCAAATTTATCCCAATATGCCCATTGTTTTATGCAATTTTGCCCAATATAATGCATTTTGTATGCTTAAGAAAATCCTAGCATTTGCATTTTAATACACATTTCCCCCCTAGTATATGAATAATTGTACACATTGCTTGGCTGGAAAACTGCCTTGCAAAAATTCAAAGAAGTGAGAATTTCAAAGGATGGCTGAGTTTCAGTTCAAACATTGTTTCAGAAAGTGCAAATTAGGTAGGTCCTCCTTTAATTGTGAACCAAATCGAACTTCTCGCCTCCACCTGAAGAATCCTTCAGGGAGGAAAGGGTAGTAAACCTCATCCCCTGGCTCACTTACAGAGGTAGGAAACATGATAGTTTAATAAATATTTTACCCAAAGATGGGATTCCCCTCTTCCCAAAATGAAAAGAGAAGAGAGAGCCTTAATTTGATATAATCTAAAAGAGGTGGGTTCTGGAATCTGGGTGAAGACCAGAGGGAGTCATGGTTGAGCAGTCAAGCAATTATGATAAAAAGTTATGGCGCAAGCCCTTAAAAATGGGGCCACCCACAGAGCGAGGGGTAGAGATAAATGTTGATTTCACTTTCTTTCAGTTTCCTGTTCCCCTCCTCCCCAGTCTTAAGTTCTGTTCTTGACATGCTTGCATTACTGCATGATTTATTTATTTATTTAAAGTTTTCATGAAACTCATGCCAACATGTGAGTGCAAATTTCTCCTAATATACAGTACGTACAAATTTTGCAAGCAGCTCCCCAATACAATTCATTTCTATGTTGTTTCGTGAATATTTTAATGTACACTTTACCCTAACACACATCTATATTAGGATATATTGTTGTTGTTTAGTCATTTAGTTGTATCCGACTCTTCGTGACCCCATGGACCAGACCACGCCAGGCACTCCTGTCTTCCACTGCCTCCCGCAGTTTGGTCAAACTCATGTTGGTAGCTTTGAGAACACTGCCCAACCATCTTGTCCATTAGAATGTGTGTGTGTGTGTGTGTGTATTGGGAGTGGCTGCTGAGACCATATAACACCAGTCCTGAAAAACCTACATTGGCTCCCAGTACGTTTCCAGGCACAATTCAAAGTGTTGACGCTGACCTTTAAAGCCCTAAATGGCCTCGGCCCAGTATACCTGAAGGAGCGTCTCCACCCCCATCCAGCTCCGAGGACCTTCTGGCAGTTCCCTGACACCAAGAATTGAGGTTACAGGAACCAATTAGAGGGCCTTCTCAGTAGTGGCATCCGCCCTGTGGAACGCCTTCCCACCAGATGTCAAGGAAATAAACAACTATCTGACTTTTAGAAGACATCTGAAGGCAGCCCTTCAGTTTTTTATGTTTGATGTTTTATCGTGTTTTTAATATTCTGTTGGGAGCTGCCCAGGGTGGCTGTGGAAACCCAGCCAGATGGGAAGGGTATAAATAATAAATTATTATTATTATTATTATTAATCCTGCAGGTGTCATCCAAGTGACATGAGGATACGGCCCTGTTTTGGGGGTCACATCTTAAGCCCACTAGTCAAAGACAAAGGTTCTGTAGCACATGCCTTTAGTATAGCACATGATTTAATTTATTGGTTCATCCAGGCCAGACTCTTCTGCATAGCATTGCAAGCATATTTTGGCTCATGAGTAATTTTTACAATGAGAATTCACCCCTTGACACTCATGAGAGGGAAGGGACGGCTTGGTCTTGTATCGCTGATGCAACACACGCCGACGTCTTGCATAGCCAAGCGCGGCTGCCTATAAAGGAAAGCCAGCGACCTCTGACTTTTTGTGCTTCTGCATCAGACTGTCATAAACAAGAATCATTGAAAGAGACGCTGTCATCTTAAATTTGGTCCCTTGTTTGAATCTTTTTTTAAAAAAAAAATAAAAAATAAAAATAAAACACACTCACAATTCTTTATCAAGCTTAAGACCAATAATAAAAGTGCTTTCATAATTATTCTTTCAGAATGGAAAAACAGACAGCAATTGAAACCTCGATGTAACCTCCCCAGCAGTATCTGATTAATGCCTCCATTAATGTCGTTCCCTTTAATACCAAACACAAGTGGCCTGTGCTGATTGTTTAGGAAGCAAAACAGGGACGCCCACAAACGAAAAATAGGTTTCACCAATCCCAGGGGAACCATGGAGGTTCACATAAGGACATGACCTTCAAATCTACGCCCCCAAAAGACAACCCCCACCCCCCAACTGATAAATGTGCTTGTGTCACAGCTTTGCGTTGCTTGAGAATCGCAACCATCCCCTCTGCTCTGTGCTGGGAGTTCATGTGCACATGTCAATTTTTCTTCTCCAGAAGCCAACTCACTTCTAGCTTGCAAAGGCACAAGGAGTCATGATCCCCACTGACTGGAGAGTGAAAGGCAAAGCTCAGCATGGCTGATCAGTGAGGTCTGGGCAGGCTTACTCAGTGTCAGAAGCAAGAGCAGTGCTTGGAAAGAGAGAATGCAACACCCAGAGGTTGCAGGAGACTGCCCAGTTACTGGCCAATAGCTGCCTTCCTGCCTTTGCACTGCAAAGCAGAAGCACAGCACACAACACATGCACCATTTTCTTGCAAGTCCCACTCATATTCAAAACCAAGAAATACTCCATACAGGCCTCCGTACTGTCAGCATTTTGTGGGAGATATTCAAGAGCACAGTGGGAAATGTAGCTTTGCATCATTCAAGTGGATTAAAGTGCCATGTCGCCAGCACAACAGATCCACTTTAAAGAGAGAGAGAGAGAGAGAGAGAGCGCAAAGAAACAGAGTTTTGGAGTTAAGAAAGTGATGGAGAATGCATGGGAAAGGGTGGAATGAACAAATGATCAATTAGAAGATGCATTAACACCCTGCAAGTAAATCAGGACGAACGTAGGATGAATGTGCATTAACTTCCCGGCAAACATATCAGAAGAAATGTTCAGTGAAGACAGGACATATAGTCTAACCTGTCTGTAAGCTTTGTGCAAGCAAATCAGGATATGTGCTCATTTGGAGGAGTCCTATAAATAAATGTAAAATTTATTTGCTTATGTGTTATGTACTGAGTTGAATAGGATCCAAAATGCACCAGTCTGATTGGTCCTAGAACAATAGGATCCAGAATGCAGCAGTCTGATTGGTCCACAGGAGCCACCCAATCCAGCTCCAGGTGGAAGTGAATCCGCAACCTGATTGGCCTACAGGAGAATCCCGGAATTAGCTAATCATGTGAGGCCCATTGTGTAAATAATGAATACAAACCAGACATTCTGGGGGAACTTCCATTCCTCCTCACCACTATGAGCTGAATAAAGAGCATGAAATCCACTCTCGACTCCGAGTATATTTCATTATGTGTTTAATTAGCTCTCTGCAGCCTCAGTCACCACTTTCCTATGCAAGTACAGTCATACTTTGTGTTGCGTTTCACTCTTGTTACGGACTTTCAGCTTACAAATGCAGCAACCCCGGAAGTGTTTACTTCCGGGTTCACCGCCCACGCATGCGCAGAAGCGATCTGCGGGCTGCGGGCATGCACAGAAGCACTCAATCACACCGTGCACATGCACAGAAGAGGCGCTCTAAACGGATTAATTCCGCAACTAGAGGTACCACTGTACCATATTTATACGAATCTTTGGCGTGTGGTTCATCTACCACTACCACGAATTCTCTTCTTAAAGGGTGGGAGGAAGACCCTATTCCACATTACTGCAAAGAAAAGGTCTTGACAATGAGCAAATGTCTGCACTCTTATCTGACAACAGACAAATCAGCATATTCGCCTATGCATTAACTCTTCATCTGCAGGAAGTTTTTTTACATGGGGCATCTGAATTCTGCCACCCAGTTGTGCAAAGCCAGCTTTTGCCTTTTAACAGTACAGTGCCAGAGTTACAGCACTTGTATTCCAGATAAGAATTTTCACCTGCACATTTCTATTCTTGTTAGCAACAGTTTTTATTTTCTGTTATTGTAAATGCCTTTTAAAACCCCCACACATATTGGTCTGAAGGCATTTTCCAGCGGTCTATTCACTGTTCCAGAGAGGTTGATTAATCTGATTAACCCAACAAGACAGTTGAAGCCACTGCCAAAAACTGTCTGCCATTCAGCATTCGAAGCTGCCAGCTCTCCATTTTTCAGCTACAGAGATGGGACATCTCAGACTTATTATTATTTATTTATATTTTTTTAAAAAACAGCAACATAAAAATATATAGATTGACATTTTCTAACTCAGTAGAGGCTGGGTGCACTTGGTAGGAATGAGTCAGAGTTAGCACAGTATTTGGGTTTTAATTGTGCATTGCATTAATTTATCACACAAATATTACTGTCAGACCTGGCTGCAGGAAGCCATGCCATTGCCCTAGCAGAAACCTTGTAAATTGCATGATACTGATATATGTGGAGCACTGTGTCCTGCAATCTTGATGTGCAGGACCATAACTCAGTGGCAGAGGCCATGTCCTGCAAGCAGAAGACCCTCAGTGTCTCCAGCTAAAAGGATCAGGTGTTAGGTGATGTGAAATACCCTCTGTCCAACACATTGAACCTGGGAATATAGGAACATAGGAAGTTGCTCTGCACTGAGTCAGACCATTGGTCTATCTAGCTCAGTGTTGTCCACATGGTCTTTCAGTGGCTCTCCAGGGATTCAGGCAAGTGACATTTCCGGCAACTATCTGGAGATGCTGAGGATCGAACCTGGGACCTTCTGCATGCAAAGCAAGTACCGTATTTTTCGTTCTATAAGAAGCACTTTTTCTCTTCTAAAAAGTAAGGGGAAATGTGTGTGCATCTTATGGAGCAAATGCAGGCTGCACGGCTAAGCCAGAAGCCAGAACAGGGAGAGGCCCAGCTCCCTTAGCCGTTCCTCATAAGGCATCATCTTGCTCTTCTAGCTTCTGGCTTAGGTGCGCAAAGCCTCTGCAGGGCAGTGGGGTGCCTTCATCCCGCTACCCTCCGGAGGCTTCGCAGGCTGTCCCAGAAGCCTCTGCACAGCACGGGGATGAAGGCTCCCTGTACCCTGCGGAGGCTTCGCGCAAAGCTAGACCAGCTATCCCAGTGGGTATCCCAGAAGCCAGAACAGCAAGAGGCTATCCCAGAAGCCAGATCCCTCTTGCTGTTCTGGCTTCTGGGATTCAGAATCCCCCCCCCTTATTTCCTCCCCCCCAAAACTAGGTGCGTCCTATAGAGCGAAAAATATGGTACTTTACCATTGAGCTACTGTTCTTGGAATGCTGCTGTCAGCTCCTGGCTAGATGGAGAGAACTGCTTTGTACATCGCTGTGATAGAGCCACCCTAGAGTCCAGTTCCCTGTAGCGTTGTAGCTTTCATCATACTTACCTGGTGACCTACACTCTGCAGCCTTCCTGGGTACCCATGCTCCTTGAAAGCCCTTGTTGAGTTTTAGATGCCAGGTTTTAGACAATTTTATCTGGCCACACTTTGAGTAGTTGTTGATTACTGTTTCCCCCCTTCTGCCACCGAATTTCACAGCTATGTGGTTCTACGGCAGCTGTGGCCTGTTGCCTTATTGAGCTGCCATTTTATGAATTTGGTATTGATTTTGATTATCGTATTTTTCGCCCCATAGGACGCACCGCCCCATAGGACGCACCTAGTTTTTTTTGGGGGGGGGGAAATAAAGGGGGAAAAATTATTCCCCCCCCCCCAGGCGCAGGGCTGGTGCAGGGGAAGCCCAAGCTTCCCCCGACCCCATCCTCAAGAACAGGCTGCTGCCTGCAAACCTTGCGAGCCCGGCGCGCAAGGCTTGCCGACATCTGCCCGCAGCACGGGGCAGGCTCTGCAGCTCGCCCTGTGCTTCGGGCGGCAGGCTGCCGCCCCAAGGCTTGGGCGCCCAGCAGGACCTCCTGCAGGGTGCGCGAAGCTTGCCGACATCTGCCCGAAGCATGGGGCGGGCTCTGCAGCTCGCCCCGTGCTTCGGGCTGCCGGCTGCCACCCCCAAGCCTTGCGCGCCTGGCAGGATCTCCCGCCGGGCGCGCAAGGCTTCTGGACATCTGCCAGAAGCACGGGGAGGGCTCTGCAGCTCGCCCCGTGCTTCGGGCAGCAGGCTGCCGCCCCCAAGCCTTGCGCGCCCGGCGGGACCTCCCGCCGGGCGCGTGAGGCTTGCGGATAGCTTCCTGAAGCCTGGAGAGCGAGAGGGGTCGGTGCACACCGATGCCTCTTGCTCTCCAGTCTTCAGCGAAAGCCTGCATTTGCCCCATAGGACGCACACACATTTCCCCTTCATTTTGGGAGGGGAAAAAGTGCGTCCTATAGGGCGAAAAATACGGTACATTTTGCATGGTGTTTTATGTTGACATTGCTTCTTTCAGGTTGGAAACTGTATTTAAATGGAAAGACAGGATGCAAACGTCTTAAATAAAACAAAAACAATCACGTTACATATGAAATGCACAGTGTATCAGGTCTTGATTTCCGGAACTGATCCTCTTGAGTTGGGAGAGGTCAGCCTGTGGCCATGATTCTATTTCAAAAGGATTTGGGCAACAAAAGATTGAGAGCTTGTGGTTTCACCCACTTCCTGTTGTCCGGCAAGCTACACTAGCTGCAAATGTGTATTTGTTCGCCCTTGCCTGGTAAAGCAGTAAAGCCAATTGATAGGTGCCTCCAGGAAGTCTCTCTAAGAAGTAGAGGTGTGGCTTTGTTTTAAATTTAAACATTGCACCACCAGTGCCTGGCTGCCAGTATAATGGAAGAGTTTGCTGAAGAACAGAGAAAGAAAGAAAGAAAGAAAGAAAGAAAGAAAGAAAGAAAGAACAGTGTTATAATCACAATCAAATTTGCAACCAATTGTTTAATGGGGGCCATTAATAATGAGTCATGCAACCAATGGCATTCACCTTTGAGTTTGATGTCTTCCAATATTCTGGAAGTGCAAGATAATTGGCCTGTAAAACATGACCCATCAGGTTTCAGAGCCCAGGCATGGAGGTCTCTTAGGCAGAAGATGACAAACCTATTGCATCTGGCATAACAGGAGTAGACAGACTGTTGTCTGATTTTTATTAAAAATAGCTGATCCCGGGGGAAACCCCTCAATTATCTAGACTGCAATTTGTGCAACAGGGTCTTCCAAAGTGGGGCACCTGATTCCCTGAGGGGGGCAGAGCTTAATTTCTAAAAATGGGAGGTCCTGGCACTCAATCTGCATTCTGAAGTTCAAGTCAAAACCCAGATGCAGAGCACAGCTGTGGGTGGAAGAGAGAGGTCTGGTTGAGGTTGTTCCATGGCGAGAGGAACATGAGACCATAAGGGAGTTGGGTATGTTAAGCCTGGAAAAGAGAAGGCTAAGAAGGGATATGATAGCCACCCTCAAATATCTGAAGAGATGTCACGTGGAATAATAATAGTTATTATTTATTAAATTTGTACACCGTCCTGAATCTGAAGTTGCAGGGTGCTTTACAACTTAAAAATGAAAATCGAGAAGACAAAATACATAATAAAAGCCAAAACCCAATGCATTTAAAAGAACATAAAATGTTAATCAGCCACAGGCCAAATTAAAGAGAAACATTTTTGCCTGGCACCTAAAGATATTTAATGCACAGTTCGGCTATTAGTTTCTAAGACTTAAATGATGATTTTGAGAACAATGAGAATTATTGCATGAAGACAGAGCAAGGCTTCTGTACTCTTAAAAATCTGCTCTGGGATTGCTCTCTTCATTAAGATTTTATTTATTTATTTATTTAAAGGGACTTCCATTTCTAACCCATATTATTTCCCGTTCTAATCCAGATTTAGCGAGCCTGTGGAAATTCTGATATGAAGGAAAACTGGTGGAAACTGGATTTAATTTTAAATTTTATTTATTTATTTAAAAAAATCATATACCACGGTATCATAAAGATATATCGGAGCGGTTTACAACAATATAAAAACATAAAACAAAGCAATAAAATCATAAAAAGTTAAAAGCAAAAATAAATTAAAGCCAAACATTGATAAACCATTGTGGGGGATAGACTCTTAATTGCCTGCATAGGCCTAGCAATCTGATTTAAATCATTTTGATGAGGATGTCCTGTAAACATGGTGGAAAACTTGCATGTGCTGATTCCACAATAAACTGCTGTACGGAACTGCCTATGGTGATCAAATCATAGTCCTCCTGTGTCTTCTCCTTGTTCCTTCCATTTTTATTTTTATTTTTTAAAAAGATGGGATTAAAAAGTGGCTTTTTGTTTGTTTATTTATTTACAAAAGAACAGAGCAGTAGCAAAATCTCCCTAACTGCAGATTTCTTTACCACTCTTCTATCTTTTTCATGCTCAGTTCCCCGTTGAAATGAATTTCAAGGATGTAGCAGTGAGGCTGGGACATTTTAAAGTCCAGATCTCTCAAGGGGAAAGCTCCGGCTGACTGAAGGTTCTGCTTGAGAAATGAGATTTACTTCTAAATGAACGTATTTAAGAAACCTGGGACTTGTTTTGCCAACCACGGCTGAGTCATGCCCACCCACTTCTGCTTTGCTGTGGGAGATGCAGCGTTGCAAAACTGCAACAACCATAAAGCAACTTTGTTAGGTGTGTATCCAGAGTGGTAATTCCGCTTTTGGTTTATTATTAGTTTTATTTATCTACCACATTTGCCTTTGCACATAGACTGAAATTCATGGAGCAGAATATGACCACACCAGCCAGACTCTGTGGCTTCAGCATGACTTCTGGAAAGAGGTACAGTGGTACCTCAGGTTACAGATGCTTCAGGTTACAGACTCCGCTAACTCAGAAATAGTACCTCAGGTTATGAACTTTGCTTCAGGATGAGAACAGAAATCACGCAGCAATGGTGCGGCAGCAGCGGGAGGCCCCATTAGCTAAAGTGGTGCTTCAGGTTAAGAACAGTTTCAGGTTAAGAACAGACCTCCAGAACGAATTAAGTTCTTAACCCGAGGCACCACTGTACCTGTATACTACAGCTGTATGTGCATAGATACTCCGTTTGATGGAGAACCATGACAGTGCATAATTTATGTGGAACCTCAGGCTCAGGAGATTTATGTGGACCTTTCTTCACATTTGCACATATTTTCAATGAGAGACACAGACAGAGAGCCCAGGAGGAGGAGTGTGATGACAGCCATCTGTGGGTGAATCTACACACGGGGGGGGGGGGGGGGGACAGATGACGCCGCTATAAATAAGTCAGAAATTAAATTGTTATAACAAAAGTAAAAAAATGCTCTGGGAAATCTCTTAGAAATTTTATTTTTGCTCTCCAGCACCATCTAGTGTTGCATGTTTATAACGCATTCAAAACTACGTTTGCAGTGGAAATGATGCGGAAACTGAAAACGAAACTGACAGCGACCCACAATGAACACCTGATTTTTCTCCCTCCCCGTTAACCACTCTTTGTTGTCACTGACTTAAATCTCTCTCGTGGCTGAAAACGAAAAGCATCTGAGAATGTTTGCATATGCTCAGTTATGGAATACAAGGGACAAAAGAGAAGCTTGCCAAGGATGTGTGTGTGTGTGTGTGTGTGTGTGTGTGTGTCCATGCCTGTTACATTAAGTCCATTTCGTGGGATGGGGGTGTCTCCTACTTGTTTTACAATGCTAAGAGCTCAAGCAGCTTGTGTTGTTGAAAGACAGAGGGTTTAAAGGAGGAGGCTGCGAGATGCTTGGAGTTGGGTTGCTGCCTATATTTGGACTGTATTTATTATTCCACTTCTATTAAGGTGCTTAACTTATTCATAGTGAGGTTTAGACATGAAACAACAGCGAGGCAGCTGTGGCTACATGTCTGCTGGCTGTGAGTCACTGCTACAACTGTTTTATAGACCGTTTAGATTTACTAGCAGAACGTTGGGAGCACAACAGATCGGTGCGCACTCCAGAGCGAAGGGTTTAATCTTTAATAATAGGAGTTTGTGTCTATTATTTGTTGGCTTTCTTAGCACAAGGGATTGGAGAAATATGATCTATGCTCAAGCAGGATAAAAGGGTTAGCGATCGGATGTTGCCAGGGGAAGATTAAAAGAAGGAGGCTTCTACCCAGATGCCTCTACACCTAGTGATGCACACTTAGAGCCAGGGCTGGCTCCAAATTTGAGGGAGTCCCTTCTCCATTGTCCAAGGGAGTTTTTAATGTCTGATGTCTTAAAGGGACCCCTGACCATTAGGTCCAACTCTGGGGTTGCGGCACTCATCTCGCTTTATTGGCCAAGGGAGCTGGCGTACAGTTTCCGGGTCATGTGGCCAGCATGACTAAGCCACTTCTGGCAAACCAAAGCAGCACACGGAAATGCCGTTTACCTTCCCACCGGAGCGGTACCTATTTATTTACTTGCACTTTGACATGCTTTTAAACTGCTAGGTTGGCAGGAGCAGGAACCGAGCAACGGGAGCTCACCCCGTCGCAGGGATTCGAACCGCCGACCTTCTGATCGGCAAGTCCTAGGCTCTGTGGTTTAACCCACAGCGCTACCTGCGTCCTGTCTGATGTCTTACTGTGTTTTAATTTGTTGGAAGCCGCCCAGAGTGGCCAGGATAACCTAGTCAGTGTGGTGTAGTGGTTAAGAGTGGTAGACTCGTAATCTGGTGAACCGGGTTCGCTTCCCCTCTCCTCCACATGCAGCTGCTGGGTGACCTTGGGCTAGTCACACTTCTCTGAAGTCTCTCAGCCCCACTCACCTCACAGAGTGTTTGTTGTAGGGGAGGAAGGGAAAGGAGAGTGTTACCCGCTTTGAGACTCCTTCAGGTAGTGGTAAAGCGGGATATCAAATCCAAACTCTTCCAAACTCCTCTATTTATTAGGTAAATGCCAGGTGGGTGGCACTTACCTAATAAATTATTAGTATTAGTATCTATTGATAACCCCTGTTGGCCTTACCTGACAGCAGCATTAATTCTTAAGGGCAATTTAAATGGCACCTAGTGCCTACCTGGGATAAAAATGTAAAGAGAGGTCCAGGGGTGGGATAGAAGCATAAATGTCTATTTTGGTTCTCACATTCTTCCAATCTTAAATCCAGTTTGTCACATTTTACAACAAACTCTGATTTTTGATTTTTTAAAAATAACCTTGTGAAAAATTTTGTGCAAGTTTCAGATAAGTGCGAATTCTGAGGGTAGACACAGTTTCGGTTCTTTTTGGAAAGCCTGAATGTGAGAAATTTGGCTTAAAAGGTGGACTGAGTCACATGCCACTGCTTTCCTTCATGGTGAGTTCTGCGGGGTCTCTTGCAGCTTGCAAAGGATCCTGGGTGCAACAGCAGCCTTGCTTAGAAGAGGTAACTTGAACTGCAGACAAGACTCCTTGCACTGGTCTGCTCCTTAAATTCAGCAGAAAACTGAATTGAAGGTTGGATGGAAAGACAAGAAACTGAGAGAGACTAAAACTGACAGCTTCGTCCCTCTCTATGTGTAGGTCAAGGAGTACATGAAGGGCAGCTAAGAAAATGTAAGCGAGGCTGATGTACACGTCTCAGCAGGCTTCGACCTCCTGGCTGTTGCCATGATGTAACGCTGTGGCTACAAAGCTGTACTGGGATACCCCTAGCCTAAGCCTTGCCTGGGCTACTCACTTGGCCATTTTGGGCAAGCCACTGCCTTCCTGGCCTCCGCCCCACATCCACAGTATGGAGCGAATCATACTCTCCTACTGTACAAGCTTTGCCGGTCAGGATTGTGGAGAACACCACTCAAAACTATCACCATATATTAAGAGTGAACTCATTCTGCAAGTGTGGGTCTTTAGGTTGTCAAAACGACACTGTTGCTGCGGAAGAAAGGGGTATCAGTAAGGTGGGGAACCCCGGAATTTAGAAAACTGCAAGACATGGGTTTTTTTTTGGGGGGGGGGACAGGCTCCCGCTTGAAAGAAAACCACTTGCTGAGGACTGAACAAGCTCAGGGGCAGCACAGAATTTAAGGTGGTATGGACACAGGGTGGTGAGCCGAGGGGATGCCTGGTAATAATTTATAGTATGATGAACTCGTGAGCAGGATTTGAGTTATGAGCAGCAGAAGTAATTAGATTGCAATAATGTTGTTATGATTTAATAGATAGGGAGCAGCAGAGGGGTAGAAACAGCAACTCCATGGAAAAAGGGGTGGGAATTCAATAAAAAGACAGAGAGAGAGAGAGAGAAGATGAAATTGTGCTTTGATTGTATATGCTGAAAATGTTGAAACTCAGAATATAACTGTCTTATTACAAAAGAATTTCAGAAATAGACTGGAAAGAGGAGTTGCTGAATTCCAACTTATTACCCAACTTAAAACCATGGAGAGACCTGGTCTGAATAGAGACATTGGATTCTTATCTCATTAATAATAATAATAATAAAATAATAATAATAATAATAATAATAATAATAATAATAATAATAAAAATAAAATAATAATAATAAAATAATAATAATAATAATAATAATAATAATAATAAAAAAATAATAATAATAATAATAATAATAATAATAATAATAATAATAATATATCCCACCCTCCCCAGCCAAAGGTAAAGCTGATAAAGGTATTTTTAGCCATCTCACCCCTTGCTTTTTCCAATTGCAGTCGTTAACAGTCGTCAACAGGTTTACCACACCTATCAGCCCCAACACCCTTCTGAGTAATACCCCTCCCCACCCTCTCACTATATATAAGGGTCTGGTGACTTCTGTTTCAGTGTATCTGAAGAAGTGTGCATGCACACGAAAGCTCATACCAATAACAAACTTAGTTGGTCTCTAAGGTGCTACTGGAAGGATTTTTTATTTTTTATTATTTTTAATAAGAATAATAAAACCTATTAATTTTATCGAGGGGTATGCCAAATTTTGTCCTCACTCAGAGCCCCATATCGGGGGGGGGGGGCATAGGGGGCATAGGATTGTGTGGAAGAGCAGAGAACCGAAAACCAGGAGGGGAGTGCAACGGCGTATCCTGGTCCTAGAGCTAGGAGTGGCTGGAGGGATTCCTGAACAGGAGCCCTCCACAGTCACACTACAACACCTTGTTGCAGGTTCAGCCTGCTGTTGCATGCTACTTAAGGGATGGTTCCGAGGTAAGAGTGAACATGCATCTCATTTCTGTCAAGGAAAGCAGGATTTTTCTAAAACCACCAATTTCACTATGACATATTTCAATGCTACGGCTGTGTTGGCTTTATTAGAAAACAGCCGCAGGCGGAAATGTGATGGGTTGTTGTGTCTGACTGCTGCAGTTTTGACTAGCAGATGCAAGCAGGTGATGATGAACTGCAGCAGCTTGACAATTTGTTTATTATTCTCCATAGCAGACAAGCTTGGCTTTTAAAAAAGATAGGTTGGCTAGAAAATCATATCCTGGAGCTGGGCGGTGGGAGGGGGGGAGAGAGAGTTTGAGTGGGTACGGGGGCAACAGGTGTGATGACGGGGAGGTTGGACTTCATATCGCCAAGAGACAGTCATCAGGATCTTACAAGACAAAAAAGACGCTTGTTAGGTTGAAGACAGACGTAACATTTGTAGAGCACTGAGACTGCTTTGGCATTACTCAGACAGCAACTAATCCAAACACATTATTCAGAATAAACCACAAAAAAGCACCTCTGTGTTTGTAGGAAACCTTGGCTGTGGGTGGCTCTCATTGGCTAGTACCTATGATGTTACCAACTCCAATTTTTTTAGATCGGTTTTACAGCAAAACAACAACAACCCCACAACCCTCCCAACAACCTCCTTTTTCCTGTTAAAGAATGAACATATAAATCGATGGGTCTGCATAGATGGCAGTTTTAAAAAGGTGAACAGCCCAGCTGAAACAGGATGGGAGGGGTGAGCCTGATGCCTTACCTAGTGTTTGACTGGAATGTTCGTCTGTCAGGCTTTGTTATGAAATAGCTGAGCATGTTTACCCTAGAGAATGGGTGCTTAAGGGGAGACATGCTATCTGTCTTCAAAATATCTAAAGGGCTGTCAAGTAGAAGATGGAGCAGTCATTCCAATGGTAAGTGCCGTTCAGCGGCGAAACAGTGCGCCTCATGAGGTGGGAAGCTCTCCTTGGCTGGAGGTGCAGAGTCTGAACAGTAATCTGTCGGGGATGATGTATCTTTCTGTATTTTAGATTCTGCACTGCACTGGGTGAACTCCAAAGTGCTTTCCAGGTCTTCTGACTGTATGATTCTATGAGATTACAAAACCCAGAGGAAGCTGGGCTCACACTGTGGCTGATGAAACCACTGTGACTTCTTTTTCTTAGCACTTCACTTCGCATGTTTTATTCTTTACAGTGAACACGTGTGCAAAGAGTGGCCTATGAGTAGCCTGGCCTATGAACAATGACGCATGCACACATTCTGCGTGTGTAGGGTGTTGTTTGTGTCATAGCCTATCCTTGAATAAGCATGGCGCCTGAATGCACAGACAAGCCCCACGCATGTAGGACCTGTCTCTGCATCTGGTGCCCCTGCAACCTACAAATCTGTGTCCAGCTGGGACAGCTCAGTCAGTAGATGATGAGGCTCTTAATCTCAGGGTCGTGGGTTCAAGCCTGACGTTGGGCAAAAGCAGTGCTTTTTTTCTGGGGGGTACGCATTTTGTGAATATTTTTCTTTTGTCCATTTACTGTATTCATTTTTCCCGATTCGAACTATAAAATGGTGCTTTCCTTGAGTCAAATTGAGAGTACCCCTAAACATTTTTTTTTATTTTTAGAAAAAAAAGCACTGGGCAAAAGATTCCTGCATTGCAGGGGGCTGGGCTAGATAACGCTTGTGGTCTCTTCCAGCTCTTACCATTCTATACCATGGACACCCAAGCACACTTCTACAGAACACTGCTACATACAGGGATCAGGACAGGTGGCGAACTTGGGATCTGTGAATAGCCACAAACTTTCCCACTCTGCCTGCCCGTCAGCCAGCTATTCGGGGGGTGGGGGGTGGAGAAGAACCAGGTAGCAGGAGCTGTCCTGTCCTCCTGCTCTGGGTCTGCTCCTGATCTGAACTGGGAGGCAGCAAGCTTCCAAAGAGGGCAAGATAGCCAGAACCACCACTGGCATCAGTGAGGGAGGAGGGCAAATCCATCAAGCCTCCTCCTGTGAGAAGTCTAACTGCCACCAAGGCAGCTGTCTGAGGGAAGGGTTGTGTGTCTTGTCCTCCTAGCCTGGGCATTGTCCCCTGCTCTGCTCCTGGATCACACATGGATGGGGGCCAGCTTTGTAGAAGGACGGCTCTTTATCAAGCGCAAGACTGGAAGAGCTCCTTCTGACACCACTAAGGAGCTTCTCTAGACAACTGGAATCTGAATAGGTAGAATTATATAACCGTGTTTCAAAGAACTGTCACTGGAAGAACTTGATTTGAGCTTGCTTTTTCCTCCTCCCTCCCAGTCCCTTTCCCCTCACATGTTGTGTCTTTTTAGAATGTGACCATCAGTGTCCACTACTTATTATTATTATTATTATACGCCACTCTGAGGGTCTTTTTGGCTAAAGGGCTTGGGTATAAATGCCTTTAATTAGTTATTCTGAAGCCCTCTCCCACAGAAGGGGTCATTCACACAACTGTACTTTCTGTGGCCTTGAACAACTTTGGAATCCTTTGCTCTGCCAGCCCCGAGTGCAAATTTACGCCTGAGCAAGGAGGACGAATGGTTCAGTTCACACTGTCAGAAGCAGAAGTCATTTCTGAGTGACAGGCATGCAAGACGTGCATTTTGATTTCCGACTGGGGGGAAAAAACCAACAAAAACAACAAAACTCAGGTCAAACAGACCTCCCTTGCCAATCTCATGATTATATATATATATATATATATATATATATAATCTTCTCCTGTTCCCCATTCCATAAACTAATGGAAATTTCTTAAGACCATAGGCAGAGAACTATACGTGTATGGAATGCATTCCTCTGCTTCATTTTGACCCCCCAAAATAAATAAATCTGAAGATCAAGGCAGAAGTGGCTTGTCAGGTAGGTCAGAGCACCTTCACTAGTTCCACAACCTGAGGTTGAGAGGTGCCTGCACTTCCTGGGGGGGGGGCAATGCAGAGAAAAGCTTCCTCCCAAAATCTCAAGACATGGGTCGGTTGATATAGGGCGAGGCAGTCCTTCAGCTATATGATAAATAAATGTTGGTAGGTTAGTGAGCCTCAGTCAAATCTAATATAGATATATTTTTAAATTCGTATTCATTGACATAATATACTAACCACTGTAAGAAGCAGAAGAAGCTGCTTTCATCAAATGGGAAAAGGAATGGAAGCACTGGGGAGACTTCCTGACTTTAGGCTAGGTAGATGTTCCTGAGCAGCTGTCCTTGAGAAGCAATGAAAAGCCCAATAGACATTGGAAATCAAGCAGGATGCTGGCTACGCAATGGCAGGCTGGCTAGATTTGACAACTGGCAACACTGTAAAAGCTTTGACAGAATAAGAACTTACATGGTGTGTCAATCATTCCCTGGGTGCCACTTCAGATTCATCTATTTGCAAGAGGGCATCTATCCCCAGTGGCACCCGAAATATAGCTATCAATGTCACCAAGTCAAGGGCAGCAAACATTGGATCTAGCAGCGGAGACGATGTTCTGGAGGCAATTTCAGACTTGCAACATGGAAGAAACATAGCTTTCAAGGTGGTGCTATCGTTTCCACGGTAGGAAGTTCTATGTGGTGGATGCTAAGGGAAAGTGACTTTAGGCCAGTCGCTGTTTTCTCAGCCTAAGCTTCCTCACAGGGCTTCCTTTCCCCCAAAATGGTGTACTGTGCAAAGAACTTTAACATCATAAAAACATTGTAAGACAGATCAACCAGCGATTCAAAGAAATTAAGAGGAATAAAACCATCCAACCAGGTCAAACACCATAATCTAAAATGCCTGGGCAAATAAAATGTTTTTAACCAACTCCAAAACGAAAACAGTTTCAATGTCAGGTGTACCTCCCTTAGGAGGGCATTCCGCAGTCACGCTGCCACCACAGAGAAGGCCCTGCCTTCTGCACATAGATGATACTTCTGCCAAAGATGGGACATGAAGAACATCCTCCTTCAACAATCTTAACACACAGGCAAGTTGGTATGAGGAAAGGCATTCCTTTCAGCCCCAAGTTGTTTAGGGCTTTAATCAATGATAATCGCCAGTACCTTGAGTTGAACTCTCTCTCTCTCCAGTAACTGTACATCTGAAACCAAATGAAAGTGCCTGGCTTTGGGTGTCTGCACCACGTCTAGTTAATTTGCCGAGGCAAACCTGACTCCAAAACATTCCCTACAGCTCCCAGTTCTGAGGATAAAATGAATGGCTGTGAGCGACGCAGAGATACTGTAAGCTCCTTGTAAACGCAATCCCTGGGGTAAAGATACTAAAACTTTAGTGCCGTACATAGAGCAACAATTCAAAAGACAGGAAATGGCTGGGTGGTTATTCAAGAGCTTTTAAAACTGATTTTGCAACTATTCACGAGCCAAGTAGGTGAAACTTGCAGGATGCTTCCCACATAGTGTTTGATTCTTTTTTTAAAAAAAATGCATTGGCACAGCAGGCATAACCAACACACCAAGCAAACTCCAGAACAAGGTGCTAGCCAAATTAGAGTCTCTGATGCTGTGGAATTATCCAAACAGCCTTTCTGTGGTTCACCACTAAGTTCCCAGAGCACTTACAGTCTTAGTCGTTTGTTTGTTTTTAACCCCTTCTGGCTGTCAGCAAGACCCCCTAAGGGTAGTTACCAATTGTGATAAACGTCATGGGAATAAAATGCAGCACGTGTTATATGATGGAACTGTGAGTTTCATGGAATCATAGAGTTGGAAGGGATCCCAACAGTCATCTCGTTCACTCCCCCTGCAATGCAGGAATCTCATCTAAAGCATTCATGACTGACAACCATCCAACCTCTGCTTAAGAACCTCCAAGGAAAGAGAGCCCACCACTTCCCAAGGGAGTCTGCTCCACTGTCTAATAACTCTTACAGCCAGAAAGGTCTTCCTGATGTTTAATCAAAATCTTCTTTCTTGTAACTTGAAGCCGTTAGTTTGAGTCCGACCCTCCAGAGCAGGAGAAAGCAGGTTTATTTGTTATATGGATAGAGTAAGGTTACCAGATATTTTTCAAAGAATCCAGGGACACTTTTTTTTTTTAAAGAGCGCTAGCTGCCATGGAGTAGGTTCGGGTCGGACCTGGGCTCGGCCACATGTCCTTGCACTTCTGGTGCTCTCCTACCTCTCCTCCTCAGCGGCGGCGGCAGCAGTGGCACGGCAAGGTCGGGGCTCCCCTCTTCTTTCTCCTTCCTCTTTCTCTCTCTTCCTTCTCCTTCTACTCTCCTCCTTCTCCCTGTGTCTGCTCCAGGGTTTTCCTGACACTAGAGTTCTGCTGGGCAGTCAGCTAGGTGGCCGGACGCTCTGGCACCCATCTCGATTTGGGTTGTGGTGTGTGTGTGTGTCAGCCGTTCCCCCAGTTGATGCGCCGGGTATCCCCGATTCCCCCTTGGCAGTGGTGGTAGTGGCGGTAGTGGAGGCAGTCTCAGCAGCCCGGAGCCAGCCTGGTAGCGCAGTTGGCTCTGGCTGGCTTTAGGAGCTGCTTGCTGCCATGGCACCCACCATTTTGCCTCGCTGGAAGTCCCCATATGCTGTGTCTTATGCCATTGAACAAATCAAGCAACATTCATTCCCTACTAAAAAATCTACAACACTTAAAATATAAATCCAGGGACATTAAATGAAATCCGGGGACATTCCGGGGACAGATTTTTGTCCGGGGACAGATTTGTAAATCTGGGGACTGTCCCCGGAAAACGGGAACATCTGGTAACCATAGGATAGAGAGAACACTTTCCCATAAGATGCATTAAAAATCCTTTGATATCCTGGAAGGAGTTCAAGACAGTGTACTAGCCCTTTTATCTTTACAACAGCCCTGAAAAGCAGGACTAACCCTGCGTTAGTATAAAGCTGTAGAATTTAATCTAAATGGAATTAGTGAGATACGTCTGGCTAAATATAACCAGTTCTAGCAGCTGTGGCAAATGTTGAACAGGGATCCATTCCTGGGAAGTACTAATCTCAACTCTGCTTGTCTTATATCAGTACTTACATTGCAAAACTAACTTATCTTTTGGACACCTTAAAAAGGTAAAGGTAAAGGACCCCTGACAGTTAAATCCAGTTGCGAACGACTCTGGGGTTGCGGCGCTCATCTTGCTTTACTGGCCGAGGGAGCTGGTTTTGTCCACAGACAGTTTTCCCGGGTCATGTGGTCAGCATGACTAAGCCACTTCTGGCGAAACCAGAGCAGCACACGGAAATGCCGTTTACCTTTCCACCGGAGCGGTACCTATTTATCTACTTGCACTTTGATGTGCTTTCGAACTGCTAGGTGGGCAGGAGCAGGGACAGGGCAACGGGAGCTCACCCCGTCATCACGGGGATTCGAACCGCTGACCTTCTGATTGGCAAGCCCTAGGCTCTGTGGTTTAGACCACAGCGCCACTCGCGTCCCCTTTGGACACCTTAGCTGTTGTAATTTTTTAGAGGGTTGTGAGAAACCATAATATGTCTAAAATGAGGGGTAGCGAGGTGTGGGGCTTGCAGATCTCATAAGGGCTCCCTATTCCCCCTAGCCTTGGTTCAAGAACATCTTGCATTGTGGCCGCAGGTTGCCTGCAAATATTTGCTTTGCTCCTGTGTCTTAGAAGCTCTACATTTGCTGCGCTTAACTGCTGGAGATGTCCCAAATGGTGCACGTGTGATTTAACTTCTGCTGCAGTTGCACTTGCGTCTGTAAAACAGAGGTAAAGATAACTCTACCACACCCCTGAGGCAACGCATGGAGTGTATGTGGTCTTGACAGCTCTGGGTGGGAAAAAGGGCCTTGTGTGTGCACATGTCAAAGTGCAGAGAGTGGGGCTTCCAACATGAGCCCTTGCAACAACAAAAAGCTTGCCGGCAGAACGCGGGAACGGAATGGAAAATCAAGAAAGCGCAAGGCCTCTCTGTGATTTGTTTTGGAGCGTTGCTGAAAAGGAGACCCTCTTGCTGCAGGCGATATCCAGTCACTTCTTGCAATCCTACTTAAAATATGATATTATATATCTTATTTTACATGATGCAGCTGGGTTCGTGTGCGTGGGTTTATTTTTGCTTTGAAGGTGTGAGCAATGCTTGGATTGGCCTGCAATTCCTACATTGCATATTCCAATCATCTTTATAGACGATGATGTGTAATTCTGCTGCTGCTGCTGATAATAATAATAATAATAATAATAATAATAATAATAATAATAATAATTTGGTTGTGAGAGATCTACAGCACAATCCTTTTCAAGTAAGTTCATAGAATCAGAGAATCAAAGAATTGTTTCCAGACCCTTGATCATCCTGGTTGCCCTTTTTTGCACACATACCAGTTTGTCAGTATCCTTAAACTGTGGTGCTGAGAACTGGACACAGTATTCCAGATGTGGTCTGACCAAGGTAGAATAGCATGGCACTATTACTTCCCTCTAACTGGACCCTATACTTCTGTTGATGCAGCCTAGAAGAGCCTGGAAGAGCCTTTTTTTTTTGCTGTGGTTTCACACTGTTGACTCATGTAATAATAAAAGGGGAAGGGACAATGCTCAGCGGAAGAGCATCTGGCTTGAATGCAGGAAGTCCCAAGTTAAACATCCAATGTCTCCAGCCTGAAGTCTCCTGAGACCCTGGAGAATCATCTCCAATCAGTGTTGCCCAGTGTTGCTGTTTTGTTCTGTTGAGAGAGGGCTTTTTCCCTTGGAGACAGTTGAAGACCCAGAGCCGTAGCCCAGTGCGAAGTGCAGCCAGGCTACGCTTCTTCTCAGGGAGTACATTTGGAGAGTGAAAGCTTTCGCAAGCTTTCAGGGTAAGGACTGCTATTGTAAATTGCACTCCCCGCCTCCCTACGCACAATTGTGCAAATTTTATCTCCATTGCAGACTTAATTGTCTTCCCACTCGTTCTTCTTTTTTTCCCATGGTGCATTTTTTGGGGATGAACTTATCAGGTCACAGAAAAGCTCCCACAGGTTAGCATAATTTATAATTATATTTATTCTCAATGTGCTCCCGTCCCATGCTTTAGGCAAGCAGCGGGAGGAGGGGGATCTGTTCTAAAAAGACGAATAAGCAGATCCATAGTTCATCCACAGCAGCCTTATCCTAGGGTCAACTCTGGTTTGTGTTGGAACAACTTCCTGCTTCTGCTATGCAACTGCATGGGGCTGATGTCTGGGGGCCGTTGGGAACACCGGAAACTGCCTTCTACTGAGTCAGATCACTGGGCCCATTGAACTCAATACTGCCTGCACTGACTTAGTAGCGGCTCTCTAATCTTTCAGGCAGGGGATGCTCCCAGCCCTACCTGCAAATGCTGGGGAGTGAACCTAGGACCTTCTGCATGCAGAACAGATGCTGTATCCTTGAGCCGCCACTCTTCCCCATGACAAGAGTTAGGAACCTAGGAAGCTGCCTTCTAGTGAGTCAGATCATTGATCCATCATAGAATCATAGAATCATAGAATCATAGAATCATAGAATCATAGAGTTGGAAGAGACCACAAGGGCCATTGAGTCCAACCCCCTGCCAAGCAGGAAACACCATCAGAGCACTCCTGACATATGGTTGTCAAGCCTCTGCTTAAAGACCTCCAAAGAAGGAGACTCCACCACACTCCTTGGCAGCAAATTCCACTGTCGAACAGCTCTTACTGTCAGGAAGTTCTTCCTAATGTTTAGGTGGAATCTTCTTTCTTGTAGTTTGGATCCATTGCTCCGTGTCCGCTTCTCTGGAGCAGCAGAAAACAACCTTTCTCCCTCCTCTATGTGACATCCTTTTATATATTTGAACATGGCTATCATATCACCCCTTAACCTCCTCTTCTCCAGGCTAAACATGCCCAGCTCCCTTAGCCGTTCCTCATAAGGCATCGTTTCCAGGCCTTTGACCATTTTGGTTGCCCTCCTCTGGACACGTTCCAGTTTGTCAGTGTCCTTCTTGAACTGTGGTGCCCAGAACTGGACACAGTACTCCAGGTGAGGTCTGACCAGGGCAGAATACAGTGGCACTATAACTTCCCTTGATCTAGATGCTATACTCCTATTGATGCAGCCCAGAATTGCATTGGCTTTTTTAGCTGCCGCGTCACACTGTTGGCTCATGTCAAGTTTGTGGTCAACCAAGACTCCTAGATCCTTTTCACATGTACTGCTCTCAAGCCAGGTGTCATCCATCTTGTATTTGTGCCTCTCATTTTTTTTGCCCAAGTGCAATACTTTACATTTCTCCCTGTTAAAATTCATCTTGTTTGTTTTGGCCCAGTTCTCTAATCTGTCAAGGTCGTTTTGAAGTGTGATCCTGTCCTCTGGGGTGTTAGCCACCCCTCCCAGTTTGGTGTCATCTGCAAATTTGATCAGGATGCCCTTGAGTCCATCATCCAAGTCGTTGATAAAGATGTTGAATAAGACCGGGCCCAAGACAGAACCCTGTGGCACCCCACTAGTCACTCTTCTCCAGGATGAAGAGGAACCATTGATGAGCACCCTTTGGGTCCGGTCAGTCAGCCAGTTACAAATCCACTGAGTGGTAGCATAGTCAAGACCGCATTTTACCAGCTTCTTTACAAGAATATCATGGGGCACCTTGTCAAATGCCTTGCTGAAATCAAGGTAGGAAATCAAGGTTTGCTGAAATCAAACTCAGTCTTGTTCACCCTGACAGTCAGTGACTCTCCAGGGTTTTAGGATGGGGGAATTCCCAACTTTGGAGAACCTGGAACCTTTTGTTTACAAAGCATTTGATCTGCCACAGAGCCTTGGGTGTTCCTTAGCACCACAGCACAGAAGGGGGCTCATTGTCCATCTCTAGACCTCGCCGCCTTTTCCATGCTACTGGGGGCACCTGACTGCACCCTCTTGCGCCTTCTCTGTATACAGGGGCACCCGTTTCAGAGGACTCCATTCATCCTCCATGCCCCAACCCTGATGTGCATGCATGTGCCCCGGGTGCCAAAAACCCATGCTATGCCACTGGGAAGAAGCTCTATGGAACTTAATGGGACTCACTTCTGAGTAACTGGCATAGCCTGGATAGCTCAGTTGGATAGATGGGAAATCTTGTGTGTTGTGATTGCCATGATTTTGCATGGCTCATCTTCTCTTGACACAGCGTGTGTATTTCGGGGGAAGGGCCATAGCTCTGAGGCTGAGCAACTGCTTTGCATACAGAAGGTTCAGTCTCTGGCATCTCCTAGTAGAGACAGCCCTATCTGAAAGCCTGGAGAGCTGCTGCCACTTAGTGTGGGCGGTCCTGCATTAGATGGACTCGATATGAGGCAGCTTCCTAGATAGCTCCATTGGTTAGAGCATGGTGCTGATAATGTCAAGGCTGCAGGTTTGATATGGGACAGCTGCATTGCAGGGAGTTGGAATACATCTACCATTCTATACCTTTCAACATTTCTCTGATGGAAAATAGGGATGTCCTAAGGAAAAGCAGAACATTCCAGGATCAAATCAGAAACTGTAAATCTGTAAATCCAGGACTTTCTTTGGAAAATAGGGACTCTTGGAGGGTTTGCTATTCTGTGATTCTATGATTGTACTGTGGATCTTCTGCATAATTCTCACATTCACCAAATGCACAAGAGCTGCCTTGACACCCACTTAGTCTTATGTATTCTGCTCAGATTTTCCCTCCTAGGCCTTTTAATTTATTTTTTTCAGTAGATCAGCTTCCAAATGTGCCAACACAGAGATGTGTTTGTTTATACCCACAGAGGACAATTTTGTGGTTCTCTGAGTCTTTCTATGAATACCCAAACACAATAAATAGGAAGGAAAACAAAGTCAAAACTTCTGTTAATTATGTTGCACCTTAAAACGTATCTATGTGTGACGGCTAATTTGAAATAAAGTGGTCCGCGAGGCTTTTGAAGTCGGGGGAAAGTGGTTTGGAGATGTGTGGCTGGCACAAAATGTAAAAGGAAATCTCATATACAAAGAACGGGAGCAGAGCTCACATCTGCCAAGCCCAGAGGCCCCCTGGCAGCTTCCGTGGGCTAGGAACTCCTTTCCACCTCCCCTTGCAAAATGCCTGAAGGGCTTTAATAGCTGCTGAAATGTCATAAAACAAACCTGTTTGCAAAATGTCAGAAAAAATGCAGTATGTCCAGAAAAACTGGATCTGTTTGGTACAATTATTCAAAGCGACAACTTTGCTCAAACAAACCATCTCAGAACCACTGTCTAAGGAGTCTAGGGAGGGAGAAAGGGAGGGAGGGAGGGAGAAGGGAGATGTTTCTAAAGTATTTAGTAATAAGTAGGGCTTTTGAGTAATCGGTCTTTTTGGAGAAATCATATCCCAGAAGGAAGCTTGTCCTGAGATTTCTAAACTCACAGTCAGTGTAATCGAATAAGTAGCTGGATTCCTGCAATGCGGGCGATTGGACTGTCCCTTCCAATGCTATGATTCTATGGATTATGGGGGCGAGCTCCCCCAGTTGGGCTTGGAAGTGGGCTCAGGCCACAGGCACACCATACATTTAAACATCCATCCATAATTTTATTTGTGTGCTGCCTTTCCACAGTTCAAACCATGGATCAAAGGGGAAGTGGGAAAATAGCTAAAATCCTCTTTGGTGCTCAATTGAAAATATTGTAATCAGGGTAACATTGTGCAAGTTATGTAGGTGGCCATAATTTATTTCTGAAAATATAATAGGCCTTGTGTGTTCTCTCTGTGTGTGCACCTGTCTGTATGTGCAAGCGTGCGTGTGCGAGGAGGACGCCCAGCTCTGACAAGACCTGGCTTTTCAACTCTTCCACTCGCCCCCATCCAACTTCCCTGTAGAGTGATGGCATTTTACAGCTTGAACTTCAAAGGTTAGTCATGCAACGGCACGCAGACCGATACATGCATATATGGCTCATTTATGTGTGGGATGCATGTACTTGCCCGGATAAATCTGGAATCTGTCCAGGGAAAGGGGGGTGGGGGAAAAATAAAACCATACACAAAACCTCAGGTTGCATGTGCAATTGGAACAAATTTGCATTTCTGCCTAGGCCAATATGGTTGACTTTAAAAGCAAAAACCAAGCCTACTGAGCTTGCAAATGTTCCCCTATGCCAGGGGTCAGCAAACTTTTTCAGCTGGGGGCCGGTCTACTGTGCCTCAGACCTTGTGGGGAGCTGGACTATACAGTGGTATCTCAGGTTAAGTACTTAATTCGTTCCGGAGGTCCGTACTTAACCTGAAACTGTTCTTAACCTGAAGCACCACTTTAGGTAATGGGGCCTCCTGCTGCTGCCACACCGCCAGAGCATGATTTGTGTTCTCATCCTGAAGCAAAGTTCTTAACCTGAAGCACTATTTCTGGGTTAGCGGAGTCTGTAACCTGAAGCGTATGTAACTTGAAGCGTATGTAACCCGAGGTACCACTGTATTTTGAAAAGGAAAAAAAATGAACGAATTCCTATGCCCCACAAATAACCTAGAGATGCATTTTAAATAAAAGGACACATTCTACTCATGTAAAAACACGCTGATTCCCGGACCGTCCACGGGCTGGATTTAGAAGGGGATTGGGCCAGATCCTGCCCCTGGGCCTTAGCTTGCCTACCCATGCCCTATGTAAAGGTTTGCTGTCCTCTAAGCAGGTAATTCTTCAAATGGCCACAGCTTCTTCACAGTCCGTAAACCTAAATCCAGTGGATTTAGGGAGAGTGAACATGGGCTGCCTGTTTATCTTAGAAAAGATCGTGTGCCCGAGTGAGTATCCTCTCTCCAACAACAACAGTAAAAAAACAAAAAACACCTTTCACTCTGCTTCCTAGGAAGGTCAACTGCCTCTGGCTTTTTGGCACTCCTTCACACCAGTTTGTCAGCAAGAAAACCTGTATCCTCATACAGATTAAAATCAATTGCCCCAAGGATACCAGGTCCAATCTCTTTTCTTTAATAAGGTAGCATTGTAGGAGACAAGTTGTAATCACTTATGTCACTATAGCTGAGCCAGAATTGCCTTTAGATATGATACTAGCTAGCTTTATCAGAACCTCTCTAGCCATAGCCATCTATGGTTGGCACTGAAATGCCCCTTCAAGGGTGGGCTGAGTGTCAAATGAATTGTAATGGAACCACAATTGATCTGTTTACCTAAAAAGCTGCACAGGGGTCTTCCTTCTATTGTAAAAGGAGAGCATCTATATAAAAGTAAGGTTAGTGGCAGGGTACCACTGTGATGTCAGGGATATAGGGTCAGACACAGGGAATCCCTGATCCCTTGAAGCTGAATAAATGACATATTATAAAATTTTAATTAGTGATCGAATCAAAGTGGCTAAAATGTGCAGCTGGATGGAGGAGAAATTTGATTTTGATTTTACCGTATTTTAAAGAAAAACTACCTAATCCACACTTCTCAGACCAATAAATGACTCTAAAAACAATTACTCTTCAAAAGTCCACACTTCTCCAAAGGTGCACAAAATGAATGTATTAGGGGAAAGTGTTCTTAGCAACCCATGTGTTAGTGTGAATAACATACCAAAAACATATTACATTAGAGGAAATTGCATTCAAGAATGTGTGCATTAGGAGAAATCCACCCTAAAATGTCGACAAATCTTAACGAGTATTTTTCCCCCCTTCCAAAATTTCAAATTGCTACAGAAATGCAGGGATCTGAATTTAACATGGGGGGGGGGGGGAGGAAGGGAGAAATGAGAACCCCCCCCCCCCCAAATGGTCAGATCTGCCCACTGCTTGCTTCAACACAGGTGTGCTAGGTAGAAATCATCTGGTGAACCTCTGACGGCAAGGTGCAGAATATGAGCCCTGTTCAGATGCCCCTCCTCGTGTTCTTCTAATTTTCAGAGGTTATAGCGGATCTGCACCTCTTTGCCCTTCTCCCAAGAAGACACACTGCGCCTGCCCCACCGCGACACCCGCAACTTGGACACGACACCTGAGTGGCTTCTTGCGTGTAGGCGCTTCATGGCATTCGGACCTCTGCATTCAGCTTGGCAGTTCCCAAATCCTGCAGCCTCGTCCAACCGCGGCTGGTTCCTTGCCCACGCTCTGAAATCCTCCCAGCTTGCCGACTTTTGTGTTTATTGTTGTTGAAAGCAAATCCAGGTGACATCCCTTTTGGGAAGTCGCCGTTCACGATGTTTCGGAAATGAGCTCCTGGTGCCTTGTTAATTGCAGCAAGGGTTATGTGCATCGGGGCCGCAGCAGGATGAAGGGGGCATCAATAGGACCAGAGCAGCTGTTCACTAGCGTCTTAATTGCCATCTGACCCTCTTGATTGGAATGGAATAGAACCCCATGCTGGGCTAGAACTTAGCAGCTTCCCTGATGAATAATTTTCGAGGTGCTATCCTAATCATTTTCTTTAAAGGGAAGAATTTCTGTGTGTGTGCGTGCATAGGTGGTGAATATTGTGACTGCTGTTCTCACTCAGTATTAGCCAGGTCTTACCGGCGTAGAACAATATATATCCTTACTTTGATTCTTAGGGCACAATCTCTTAAAGAAAACCATCTATAGTACATACTTATACTTACTGGGCACTTACTGCATAAAATGTCTCAAGGCGACTTATCAAACCTTACTGAAAGATGAATACCAGTACAGGCTATCACCATATGCATAGGACCCCAGTTAAGCGCCAAGTACCTGGGTGAACAGGAATGTCATTGCCTGGTACCTAAAGGTTAAGAATGATTGCCATTTATATTATATTTGCAGAAACAAAGAAAGTCAATAGACTTGATGGCAGGCTTTAAATAAACATTCGCATTATTAGAAAATGTTTAGAAAATAGTGAAATATTATAGTGTATTTACTTTTATTTTTATGTTTTTAGGCTTGATGTTATGTTACTAATAACTTTTTCTGTTAGGAGATAGCAAAGTGGGTGAAAAGAGAAACAAACCAGAAGCGGAAGTTGGGGGAAGCCCTGGAGGGGAGGGAGGGAGGAATATATAGTGACTGTTAAGAAGAAATTGAGATGCATGTAATGAATGAAAAAGAAAAATGAATAAAAAAATTTAAAAAAGAAAAAAGAATGATTGCATCAGGTGCACCTCTCAGGGGAAATTATTCCACAGTTGGGGAGCCAACGCTGAAAAGGCCCATTTGTGTGTTGCCAGACTCCGCGCTTCTCTCAGGGAAGGCCCACAAAGGAAGGCCTCAGATGACCAATGCAGGTCCTGTGTAATAAGCATCTCCTCTCTCCAAGGAATTATGGGAATTGTAGTTTTGTAAAGGGAGGCTAGGGATCTCTTAGAATTCTCCGTATGCTCCTCAAACTGCAGTTCCCAGGTTTCTTTGGAGGAAACCTTGGCAGTTGATATGTGCTAGAAGTGAGCTGTTTAGGTATGTCCAATGCTATGGTCTGCATAGACATCTCATATCCCCTCTTCAGTATGTAGCTTCTCTGTAATATCCCTTGTTATCTTTTGCTTCCCGGTAGAAATAAGCAAAAACTGGGAAGGGATAGGCAGTAGTGAGTGATTTATCCTCTGCATCACAGCTGTTATAAGAGAATGATGTTCAATTTAGAGAACAGCCCATGGTTTGTGCTAACCATGGTTTGCGATCTAAGATTTGAGCTGTCAAATATACAAGCAAGCCATAGTTCATTTTTCCTCTCCCCATTTGTTTTCTGTCAGCTGAGCACTCCCATCTTTAGGTAAAGCACCAGGAACAAACCATCAGCCATCAAACCAAATCATAGTTAACACAAGCCATGGTTTCTTATTCTGGTTTGCTGCTGAAGGAGAAACTATGGCTTATTCAAATTGTGCACCAAGGCATAATGAAGCATCTTTAACTATGTTTGGTGAACCAGAGTGCTAGAACTGAAGGTTACGATTCAAATCGTTATTTGGCTAGGAGCAGCTGTCAAAATGATGGATACAGGGGAGAAACTAAACTCATTTGTTTGTATTCTAGCAATAAGACATGGGCAGTTCTACTGTCACTGATGTCTTCTGATTTCCTTATCTAGGGAGGCTGATCTTTCCTAGCAAAGCCACTTTGTCTTTCCTTGTGCTGGCAAATTAATCCTTGACACACCTGGCTCCCTTTGATCTGGTTCTCCCATTTAGCTCAGGCTTAGAAAATGTAGCCGAACAGGATGTCAACTCCTTTAACCTCCTACTCAGAAGAGATGGCTCCCACGCACTGTTAACACCACAACTTGTATCAAATTCAGAGTCTGTGATCTCATGAGAATTGAGCAAGCTTGGAATTGGGCAGGACATTTTATAACTTTCATCCTTAGAAGATGTTAAGCAATTTGGAAAGCTCACTCTTTTTTCCTTTTGGATTTTTTTTGTGTGAATTTCGTTTAACCCATGACATGCAAGCATGCAAGGGATTTGCAAGAAAAGGTCGCAGTGCAGAGTGCTCCCATTTAGTTCTAGCCAGCCTCCTGTGCCCTTTCCAAGGACACTCCATTCTGTCCTGTCTCTAGCAGTCAGTTAGAATTATGTGCCAACTGTGAATGCTCCATTTAGGGTTTCTTCCCTCTAATCTCCCCTCTTCAAACCTTGAGTTTTCTCCAAGGCTGCTGATACCTCCTCCTTCTGCACAGATGGTGCCGCTTAAGCTATAGAAGGATGTGGGCCATTTCGTACACCAACCTATGCAAACCTTGTGCCTTCTAGGTGTTGTTGGACTACAGTTCCCATCAGCCCCAGCTGGCACGCTTGGGGTGGGCTACATAGCTGTCAACGTTTCCCTTTTCTTGCGAGGAGTCCTATTCGGAATAAGGGAATTTCCCTTAAAAAACGGGAAACGTTGACAGCTATGGTGGGCTGGTGAGGGGCCCTTTCAAGACTCTGAGGTCCCTGGCTAGTGTCTGATCTGGGTAACTGCTGGCCAACTGGTCAGACTATTTCTCAATCATCTAGCTCAGCATTGCATCTATTCTAACTGGTAGTTGCTGTCCAGGATCTTGGGCGCAGGTCCTTCCAATTGCCTGTCTCTGGGATCTTTTTAAGTGGAGATCCCAAGAACTACACCTGGGACCTTTCGCACACAAAGCATGCATCCTGCCACTGAGCTATGATTCCTCTCAACAAGCTTGCAGGAGGCACCGTTCCTCCCATATTAGTAGTACTCTATTTAATCGAGCACCAACGTCGCTGTAACAAAGCCCAGCTGTGACACCACCTGGGATGAATTATGGAGGGCAACCACAACCCTGGAAATATGCTGGGGGGAGCAGGTGGTGCAGACAATATGCTGAAAGACCAGCTGAAACAATGCGACACCTTTTCTACATTAGAAATGAAGCCATCTCTCAGGTCATTAAAAAAACAAAATGTGAAGGCACAAAACCTTGCAAAAATTCATCATTCAACCTCTGCTTTCGTAACCAGACTTTGAGAGATATTTTGGATGCTTTGTGTGGTATGATCTCATTCATGTTCTCTCAGAAGTAAGTCCACTGAGTTCACTGGGGTTTAATCTTTAGGGGCATGAGACTGAAGCCTAAACATCGTAGAACCTTTAAAACTTCAAACAACCTCAAACTCAAACAAAGAAATGTCTCTTTTCCTATGTGACCTGAGGCCTGTTGCAGAGGCCTTATTGTCCATTTCCTCACTTTGGGGTGCCTAGAGGACAGGGAATACATCGAAGGCCTTCTCAGGTGGTGCATTCTCCCTTTTGAATGCCCTTCCCAAGAAATCACATCTGGCCATGGTGAAGTCATTTGAGACCCTGGCCTTGATGGTCTCACCAGGTGGGCCTCAGTAGATGATAATGTGCATGACTTCATCTACTACAAAAAATGGCGTGGTGGTTGTCCTGTACCCTTGTTCATTTTGTTGAGTAGGGCTGCTGCCCAAAAATTCAGTCCTGTTGGCACCAATGCCACCTGGCTGTCTCCTTTCAGAGCTTCAACAAGCTTGCAAAAGCCTTCCTTTGTCAGAAAAGGCATTGTGCCCACCCCCCACCCATTAGGATATTGCAGATCCCCACATTTTAGTACCACGGCTGCAAACATTTTGCTTTTTATCAACTCATGTTTCATATTCTGGGCCTCTCAGTTTTAAACTGAGTTTTGATGTGATTTTCAGTTTTTTTTAAAAAAATATTCCTTATGCAGTTTTGTATTGTTTTATTGTTTTATATGCTACTGTTGTGTTTTTACTCATTTGCTTCTTGAGTTTCCCAGAGGATTTCTATTATGGATTGACTATAGAGAGGTTGTTGTTGTTGTTGTTTAGTCGTTCAGTTGTGTCCGACTCTTCGTGACCCCATGGACTAGAGCACGCCAGGCACTTCTGTCTTCCACTGCCACCCGCAGTTTGGTCAGATTCATGTTTGTTATAGAGAGGTACTGAGTAATAAGAATCATAAACCATAATTTTATCCCATGTACAAGCTTCTTTTCCATGCTAAGTCAAGTGGGATATAAATGTCAGAAGGGGGAAAAAGAACAAGACTTGCTGATGCAGAAGATCAGCGGCAAGTGTCAGCTTGCCAAATCCACTCCTTTTCCCTGCCCCACCCCAAAATCCAGCATTATCCATCACTGAACACATTCCTAATCCAATTAGGAAAGTGCTAACCTTGAATTTTTTGCAAGCAAATTTAAGGTAGGATACTGCGCACGCCTAACCAGTGGGGCTTTGGATTAAACATTAGTAGCTGCTATTTCTCTCTGCAGCTCTAAATCATTGCAACGTCAGGTAGGGTTGCCATATTTCAAAAAATAAAAACCAGGACACCCCAAAAGTTGTTGAACTTTTAAAAAGAAAACCTGAAAGTTGCTGAGCTTTTTCCTACAAAAACACCTCCAAAAAACCAAGATTGACTTGCTGAAGATCCAAGACAAATTGCAACCTATTGGAAATTGCTCCCCGGAGGTCAATTTTGCCTTCGAAATCCCAGTAATGTCCGGGAAAATCTGGGCGTATGACAACCCTAGCACCTAGCAGACTCTGTGGTGAGCATGACTTTTGGTCCCCTGAACACCCAATTAACTAAGCACCTTTTGTACAGGGAGCTTAGTTAATTGGGTGTGGTCATGACCAGACCATAGGGCAGGGGACAGACATCAGACCGAAACATGACTCAACTCTCTCAGCTCTGATGTTGGAAGTTTGGATGCGACTCAGCTTACAGGAGAGGGGTTTGCATGGGTTAAGACAGATAGGGACCTCCAGATTCCCAGACTATCCCTGTAATTTAACCTCATGAGCTGACTTCTCTGTATCCTTGTTTTTTAGACAATACTCTCCAGTTGCATTCTGTTATACAACATCCTCCTCCTCACACTTCTCCCTTGGACTTCACAATATGATGTCATCTTTAATTATCCTCTGAGAGAACAAAGGAGCAAGCATGGCTGCCTTGTTCTTCTCTAGACTAGTTAGTTAGACTAGAACCTGAAACTTTTCTATCCAGGTTTATGTGGTGGAGTCTCCTTCTTTGGAGGTCTTTAAGCAGAGGCTTGACAACCATATGTCAGGAGTGCTCTGATGGTAGAAGAAGAGAAGAAGAAGAGTTTGGATTTGATATCCCGCCTTTCACTCCCCTTCAGGAGTCTCAAAGCGGCTAACATTCTCTTTTCCCTTCCTCCCCCACAACAAACACTCTGTGAGGTGAGTGAGGCTGAGAGACTTCAGAGAAGTGTGACTGGCCCAAGGTCACCCAGCAGCTGCATGTGGAGGAGCGGGGAACCGAACCCGGTTCCCCAGATTACGAGACTACTGCTCTTAACCACTACACCACACTGGCTCTCAGTGTGTTTCCTGCTTGGCAGGGGGTTGGACTCAATGGCCCTTGTGGTCTCTTCCAACTCTATGATTCTATGATTCTATGTATTTCCTATAAATAACTTGATTATATTCTTACCTGCATGCGTAGCTCTCTAAGTGTGATTGCAGCAAATGAAGTCTACTCTCTAACCAAAATTCACTGTCTTAAAGGCTGTTTACTCTGCATATCTAAAGGGTTTCTGATTTTATCCCGGAATGTCCTGCTTTTCCTTAGGATGCCCCTTTTTTCTGGGGGGATGCAGGGGTATGCAAACCCCTAAACATTTTGTGAATCTAAATTTGGCCTCGTTGAGGGGCAGTATTTCAAGATGAGTAGGAAAATGAGAGTACCCCTAAAGATTTTTTTTTAAAAAAACAAAAACACTGCCTATTTTCATTGGAGAAATGTTGAGAGGCTACGGAGTTGTGCAATCCCTGAGCCAAGGAGATAAGTAACTATACAACCTTTAGAAGACATTTGAAGGCAGCCCTGCATAGGGAAGGTTTTTTGATGTTTAATGTTTTATTATGATTTTATATGTGTTGGAAGCCGCCCAGAGTGGCTGGAGCAATCCAGTCAAATGGGTGGGGTATAAATAAAATTATTGTTATTATTATTATTATTGAATAGGATAACCCTACTTTCATCAGAGAAATGTTGGGGGGTATGTATTTGGGATTAGGATACCTGTGTTCAGTGTCACACATTCACAAACACACTAGAGTGCTGGTATGGTTGATGAGGAGCTTTAACCGTCTGGTTTCTGGTAATGCACAGTGGCGTAGCGTGGGTTGTCAGCACCCGGGGCAAGGCAAGTAATTTGCGCCCCCTAACCCATGGATTTGCGCCCCCTAACCCTAACCCCCAGATGTTGCGCCCGGTGCGGCCGGCCCCCCCTGCACCCCCCACGCTACGCCACTGGTAATGCATGCTAGTCAGTGGATGAAGGCTCTGGATTTTGCTTTCCCAGGCACTTTCCTCATGCTGTCAGTGGCACTGGGCCCTTCTGTAGGTGTCTGTGCCTTGCACTTAATGCACTTCCTCCTTGGAAGGGAGCAGCAGGGCCAAGTCAACAGCCTTTTCCGTCTTTCACACACTATTAGCTGCCTAAAAGCTTAAATCAAACAGGGATGGAACCTGTAAAGTTGTTGAATGCTCTTTGTGAGACTAACCACATGTTTAGCCTCAGGACAAAGGAGTAGTTGATTATTATATATTTTGTTTCTCTCTCTCTCTCTCTCATCCAAAGCAACAGAAGCCTCCTTCTCCTGAAGGCAATTTCAAGCTGTTATCCAAGAATGAAAATTGATATTAGTTATAGCTGTACTCAGCCAATCTTAATTTTACTGACGCTCCAGGCTAGCAAATATGAAAATGTCAGTTTTCTGGATGATAAACTGGTTCAGTGCAAACAGTCCAGGGGGTTCTGATAAAGCAGCAATTGCCAGCATTTGTTGTGACATAGCGAAGAACAATTATACAATGGTGGCATGTTAAAAAAAAGGAAAAGGAAAGAAAGGTGGCAGTAGCTTTGCTTGGAAGCAAACCAATTTGCGCTAACTTCGCGTGGCACAGTATACTCCTAGCACATGTCCAAACATAAAACTGCTTAGAGGAATAGTGCTGGTCTGGAGAACCGAGAAAAGGGAGGATGGTAACTCTCAGCTAAGCCTTGGGTAGCTGTCTAGAAGAGCTTGTGGCAGGGGAGAGCGCTTATTCTTTCCATCCCAAACTTCAGCCCCCTCCAAAAAAGGGTTCCTGGAGCAGTTGACAGAACCCTTAAAAAGGTGACAATTCCTTCCCCCAGGTTTATAATCTAAAAATACATGACACAAAAGGAAAATGGATCGGGAGGGAGAAGGAAATAAGCAAACTCAGGTATAAGTTAATAACTAGCTGGCATGGAAAAAAAATCAAGGGCGGGGGGGGGGGGGCAAAAGCAGTTGGTCTCCCGAATGAGCAATTGGAGTGAACCATTTTCATCCTTCCGCTAATGCAGCCTGATGTAATGACTTGTTCTGCAGCTACAAACAGAAAGGAGGCTCATCTGATTGGAAGGGATATTTCTGCACTTAGTTACAGCAAAAAGAGGATGGGAGGTAATGTAGGCAGGCAAGGAAGCATCAGGCAACAGGGGAGAAGTTGTGTCTGGGTGGTAGAGCACATGCTCTCAGGATCAATCCTGGGCATAGTCAATAAAGGGTAGCAGGTGATGGGAAAGACCTCTGGCTAAGGGCCAAAGTGGTTGTGACATAAATGCAAAAAGGTGCACTTAAAAATTAATGCACATAGCAGCTATAGGATGGCAGTGGGAGACGCAGGTAGCGCGGTGGGTTAAACCACAGAGCCTAGGACTTGCCGATCAGAAGGTCGACGGTTCGAGTCCCCACGACGGGGTGAGCTCCCGTTGCTCGATCCCTGCTCCTGCCAACCTAGCAGTTTGAAAGCATATCAAACTGCAAGTAGATAAATAGGTACCACTCCGGCGGGAAGGTAAACGGCGTTTCTGTGCACTGCTCTGGTTCACCAGAAGTGGCTTAGTCATGCTGGCCACATGACCCGGAAGCTGTACGCCGGCTTCCTCGGCCAATAAAGCAAGATGAGTGCCGCAACCCCAGAGTCGGTCACGACTGGACCTAATGGTCAGGGGTCCCCTTTACCTGCCTTTACCTTTATCTTGGCCATTCTGGGGGCACCCTTCTTTCACATTAATTTGAGAGAAAGTTATTTTTCCCCCAAAGTGATCCTGGCATCCCTTGCATATAATATATATTTGCATATAAAATAAATTTCAGTATTAGGGGAGGTCTTCTAATCAACCCTCCCACTTTTTCTCCTTTGCCCCTTAATTTCCACATCATTCTATCTGTCTGACGTCACTCGAGCTTTTATGAGCTCAGCTTTATGATGCTTTCTGTTTTATAAACATTTTCCCGAGTGACCTTTTGTACGGCGCCCTCTGTGATGATTTAGGGTAGAGAATGTTTTATAAATAAAATAATAAGCACCATAAAAGAAGAAGAAGAAAGAGATCTCAGTGTTTGCAAGACAAAATAATTTTACAGTGCCTGTTCCTTAACAGAAGCATCCTCTTGTGTCTCTGAATATACAGCCCATTTAAGCGTATAAAATGGAGACTGCCCTCCATCTTTCCCTTGCCAGTTCTGTTGTCTTGGTATTATCTGCTGTACAAATATTGGCTTGTTCCTTAAAGCTACTTTCACGGAAAGTTTAGTGTAGTCTGAGAGTCAGAACATATCCTTTATAATGTGCTGGATAAGGTAAATGATACCAAATAAAATGGAGGATTAAGACATGCTACAGCTTGAGGATACTCATATACATTAGACATATATATATAATGTGTGTGTGTGTGTGTGTGTGTGTGTGTGTTTAAAGAACAGGATTTATTGTTGACTTACATTTTTCAATTGGGTGTGTTCAATCAGCATGGCGGGGATTTATGTATCACATCAATTGTTTTCCATCTTGTGCCAACTCCCTATAGCGTAGCTACATACCAGAAACCTCCATCATGAAATAGTCAACATATCTAAGTCAACCTCTTTTGTACGTGTGTTAAAAGCTTCCACTAAAGGACCTTCTCTCTCTCTCTCTCTCTCTCTCATTCCTCCTTTCTCTCCCTCTCTTTTGAGTTAATGTTAAAAAAGGGGCCTCCGTCTTGAACGGTTTGCCATTCTCCCAGGGTGCATTTTCAGAAGTAGTACAAGAATCTCTGACTCCATGCTGATGGGAGTCGTAGTCTAAATCTTTTGGAGAGCACCAGGTTGGCAAAGGTTGGTTTTCAGCCCCTTTTAACCTGGCAAATTATGAATAGTCCAGCTGTTCACAGCATCAGTCGGTGGGGGAGGTAGAAATATAAAGAGGACATCATGGGGCTTAGTTGCTAGAAACCAAGGATCATCACCAGTTATCTAGACACAGTATTTTAATTATTTTAATTAGTAAATGATGGGATGAGAACACAGGCTACTCAAGCCTAATGGTCATTATAGCCTCTTAATATACTTGCAGGGCAATTTCTGTTTTCAGAGTGGGGACGGCGTACGAAACGACACAACAGCATTATACTTTTGCAGAACAGCCTGGTCTCATTTGTTCCATTATTTTACAACTGTGGTTTTGGGCTTTGCTGTCTTCAGAAATTCTTCATCCCCCGTCTCTCATTCTCTCACGCACACGTATTTTGGAAACTGAAGGCAAACTAGCAAAGGTTTGTTTGCACATACAATGTTGTCTCCACACACACATCAAATTTGGTACTCGTTACTGACAGTTCCTAAAATGTGAATGATTCATTAAAAACAACAACAACCGAACAAGGGATATCTAATTTAATAGTGGAATTGCCTCTCTTATGCAACATCTTCTTGCATCTTACAAAGAAAATATAAGTTGGAAGGGACCATGAAGATCATCTAGTGCAGGAATCTTTTGCCCAACGTGGGGCATTTGTGGAGATGTCGAGGACTGAAGCTGTGACTTTCTGTGGGCAAAGTCACCAGTAAGGCACCGAACAGTTGGTGGCATTTCCCCTAATGCCTTATTCCTCACCACACTCTTCATCAGAACTGTTGCACATTGAGAATCTGTGCCACTTATTTTATTTTATTTTATTTTATTTTATTTATTTTTAAAATTTCCTTTATTATGCAGAAATCTTAAAATACATACAATATAGACGTTGCATTTTAGAAATTACAAATTATAAATATATAGAAAAAGTAAAAAGTAAAAAGTGAAAGAAATAGAAAAATAGATAGAAGATTTTATTTATAATAAAAAGGTAACCTTCGGACTATACCCTTTGTACTATTTTGAAATTAAAATTTTTTTACACAGTTTCCTAGAAATATTTTTCTCCTTTTTTATTCTAGTTTCCTCCAATATCACATTATGTTACAAGACTTATTCAATATCTGCCAAAAAGCTTTTGTTATCACAGTAACCTTTGAGATATTGTTTGATTACTATCCATTCTTTATTAACATCTTGTATCGAATTTCCTCTTACTAACCTGGTTATCCTTGCTAACTGTAGGTATTCTATCAGTTTGGTCTGCCATTCAATTTTTGAGGGGACGGTTTCACTTTTCCAATTTTTCGCAATTAGAATCCTGGGTGCAGTTGTGGCATACATGAATAGTGGTCTAACCTTCTTCTTGATTTCTGTTGTCATGATTCCTAATAGAAAAACCTTGGGTAAAAGGAAGCTTGAACATTTTTTTTAACACATTATAAATGATATCCCAAACTTCTTTAATCTTTTCGCACTCCCACCACATATGCAGGTATGTTCCAATCCCTTTTTTGCATCTCCAGCACTGCTCCTGTACATTTTGGCTAACTTGGCCAGTGCTAAATGCCATCTGTATATCATTTTCATTACATTTTCTCTTAGGTTAGTACATACCATAAATTTGATATCAACTCTCCACAATTTTCCCCACTGACTCATGTAGATATTATACTCCAGGTCCTGGGCCCAACGTATCATAGATCCTTTCACTTCCTTCTCCTCCACTTGAGAACCTGTGGTACTTTTAACATGTGTTAAAATGAGCCTAGGGTTATTAACATGGAGATGACCATCTTGGAATTCAAAGTCTACTTTGCTTTGGAATATTAGTGTTTCATAACATCACCACCGTTCTTCCAGATATCATGCAGCTTTACCGAATGCTAACCTCTTTTCTATCGAACAACTGCTTTCCCTTGTTGGAAGTGGCTTTCAGATTGGAGCACTTAAAATTATTCATACACAAAAGTAGAGGTTGTTTGCTCCGCTCCACATCTGTGGTTTAGGATCCCTGGGTGTGGCAGCTGATGAAAATTCATTCACTTCTATTTACATAAACCACACAGTGTTTGCCTAAGTGCCATGAAGCCTGAAGAGGCCAAGAATGATAAAGAATTTAAGTAGAATGATTCCCTTGTGTCATTAAGGGAAACAGACAGATGCTTTGACAGCATACCTTTTAAAAAGGCTTCATTAAAATCACTTTCCTAGCTCAGTCATGCTTCTGTCATCAAATTATTTTTATGTACTAGTTCCTGGGTATTTCTTGCCCACATGACTAGTGTTTGATTTGTAGGCAGGGCAGTATGTACGTACACAAAGAAAATAGTCAAAATTCTGCCGTGGAGCTCAGACAAATTTGTTCCCGCAAACTCTCCTTTATGAATTTGATGTTGAATTGTCTCCAGATAGATTCACAAAATATTTTCTATCTAAGAGTTGATAATTTTTGCTAGGGTTGTCATGCAATGGTGTGTAGCATTTATTTATGACATGAAATGGTATCATGGCTGCTGCCGCTTCGCCGTGAGTTGTGGGGAGGGCTCTTTCCCCTGCAAGCCCACTCTCCATCTTGGGCCTGGGGATGGGCCCCATACCCCACCTCAGCACTTAAGGCTCCAGGGAGGCCTCGGGACACTGCTGCTGCCGCTTTGCCGGTGAGTCTTGGGGAGGACCGCTCCCCCTGCAAGCCCATTCTCCATCTTGGGCCTGGGGGCGGGCCCCAGACTCCACCTCAGCATATAAGGCTCCCAGGAGGCCTCGGGACACTGCTGCTGCCGCTTCGCCGTGAGTTGTGGGGAGGGCTCTTTCCCCTGCAAGCCCACTTTACTAGGCCAGGGGGCGGGGCCCACATTCACCATCGCCACAACTGCAAGGACACTGGTGCTGCAGCAGCAAATGTTTAAAATGTTTTTATATATTTTAAAAGGGTTTTTAGTTTTTTACTTTGTTGTACCACCATAAACGGTGGTTTTTATCCATGTATTTTTATTTTGTTTTGTGTTATTTTGGGGTGGGGTGGGATGGTCGTTGAGTGGGGTGGGGATTGGTTTTGTTTTAGTGTAACTGTTTTGCTTGTTTGCTTGCTTTTATATTTTGTAAATCGAGGAGAGTATGAGGCTTGGGATTCCTACTGTGGAGGGGCGAGGGAGGTATGGCGGTGGGGGCAGATGTTATAGGCGAAGGGGATCGAGATACGGATATGCTCGTACCCCTTCCAATCTGCGCCCCATCCCAAGAGACGAGGGTAGGGTGAACAAGGATTACTCACCTCCGTCACTGGTGTTGTGCAATGCCAGGTCTATAGGCAACAAAACCGCCACCCTGCGAGATTTCTTCATCTCGCAGGGGGTCGACCTGGCTTGTGTGACGGAGACCTGGGTGCGCGAAGGGGATACTGTTACCTTACGACAGATGGCGCCCCCGGGTTTCTCCGTCCTCCACCAGTCACGGACTGTGGGCCGGGGGGGAGGGGTGGCATTATTAATCCGGGAAAATTGTTCTTTCAGGGCTCTACCATCACCATCGATCCCCGGCATTGAATGTGTTGGCCTAGTGTGGGGCTCCGAGGTGAGCTTGGCTGTCTGGCTGGTGTACCGGCCACCTAGCGCACCAGCAGCCACCCTGTCAGGCCTGCTGGAGGCTGTGGCCGGCTGGGCCTTGGAGTTTCCTAACCTATTGGTATTGGGGGACTTCAACATCCATGCTGATGCCACTCCCTCCTCACAGGCTCTGGACCTGGTGTCTTCCATGGCGACACTAGGGCTCTCCCAGTTTGTTTCGGGCCCCACACATCAAGCAGGCCACACGCTGGATTTGATCTTTGGGGCCGGTATAGATGTGATCATGTTTCCTTCGATGAAGGTGCCATGGTCTGATCACTACGCTCTGAAAGCCAGGATTGATGTTCCACCCCCACCCTGCTTAGGTGGCGAGCTGATTTGGGCTCGCCCGCAGAGGCTGATGGACCCTGATAGATTCCGCCAAGCCTTGCGGGACCTTGCTCCCCCTGGCGACTCATTGACTGAGCTTGTTGAGGGCTGGAATACCCAGCTCCTGGCAGCCATCGATGAGATCGCACCTAAGCGCCCTCTGCGACCCCGCAGAAACCGGGCTCCCTGGTTTACCGAGGAGCTCCGGAAAATGAAGCGGGACCTCAGACGGCTAGAGCGAGTATGGCGGGGTGCCCGTGACGGAGCTTCAAGAACATCTTATAGGGTTTTTATGAAAACCTATGAGATGGCAGTGAAGGCCGCTAAGAAGTCCTACTTCTCGGCCTCCATTGCATCCGCTAGCTCTCGCCCGGCGCAATTATTTAGTATAATTCGGTCTTTAACATCCCTTGAAGGACAGCCAAATTTAAATAACAATTTGACCCACAGCTGTGAGGCATTTGCGAGCTTCTTTGCGGAGAAGGTCCTGTTGCTCCGCCATGACCTCCCTGCCAATTTGGATACAATAAAGGAACTGGAGGCCCCTCGACTGTCCTCGGGTCCAGTATTGGACCACTTTGACCGGATATCCCCAGCCGATGTGGACAGACTCCTCCGAGCTGGAAAGCCCACTACTTGTCCTCTCGACCCGTGCCCGTCCTGGCTGATTAGAGCGTGTCCAGACGAGGTGCGGGCCCCCCTGGGGGATATCATCAATTTGTCCCTTGGCACCGGGACATTCCCAGGGGAACTGAAGGAGGCAGTGGTGCGCCCGCTCTTAAAGAAAACATCATTAGATCCCTTAGATCTATCCAATTACCGCCCGGTTTCGAATCTTCCATTCCTGGGTAAGGTGATTGAGAGAGCGGTTGCTGAACAGCTTGGTAGGTTTCTGGATGAAACATCGGCTCTGGATCCATTCCAGTCCGGCTTCCGCGCTGGTCATGGGACCGAGACGGCTCTGGTCGCCCTAACAGATGATCTCCGTAGGCAGCTGGATCAGGGCGGGTCGGGGCTGCTGATTCTTCTAGACCTGTCAGCAGCCTTTGACATGGTCGATCACGAACTCCTGGACCACCGCCTTGCCGACGTGGGGATCCAGGGCACAGTCCTTCAATGGCTGCGCTCGTTTCTCTCCGGTCGGGGACAGAGGGTGGCGCTTGGGGGGGAATTGTCATCCCGCCACTCCTTGGTGTGTGGAGTGCCCCAGGGTGCGATACTCTCCCCGATGCTTTTTAACATCTTTATGCGCCCCCTCGCCCAGCTTGTCCGGAGTTTTGGGCTGGGCTGCCATCAGTATGCTGATGACACCCAACTCTATCTGTTGATGGATGGCCACCCTGACTCGGCCCCAGACACACTGATCAGATGCTTGGAAGCTGTGGCTGGATGGTTACGTGGGAGCCGGTTGAAGTTAAATCCTTCGAAGACAGAGGTCCTCTGGCTGGGACGGGACGATATGGGATTGAGGGGGCAACTCCCATCTCTAGCGGGGGTGCAATTAGTGCCAGCACCGTCCGTTAAGAGTTTGGGTGTAATCTTCGACACCTCCCTCTCCATGGAGGCGCAGATTGCAGCTATAACAAAGGCGGCATTTTTTCATCTCCGCCAAGCTAAGCAGTTGGCTCCTTACCTCTCTCGCCCTGACCTAGCCACTGTGATCCATGCGACGGTCACCTCCAGACTGGACTATTGTAACTCGCTCTACGTGGGGCTGCCCTTGAGACTGACCCAGAAACTCCAGAGGGTGCAGAATGCCGCAGCGAGACTCCTTACAGGGTCTTCACTGCGAGATCACATTCATCCGGTGCTATACCAGCTGCACTGGCTCCCGGTGGAGTACAGGATCAGGTTTAAGGTGCTGGTTTTAACCTTTAAAGCCCTATACGGCCTAGGACCCTCGTACCTACGGGACCGCCTCTCCTGGTATGCCCCACAGAGAAACCTACGCTCGTCAAATAAAAACATCCTGAAGGTCCCAGGCCTCAGAGAGGTTAGGCTGGCCTCAACTAGAGCCAGGGCTTTCTCGGCTGCGGCTCCAATCTGGTGGAACGCTCTGTCACAAGAGACTAGGGCCCTGCGGGACCTGACATCTTTCCGCAGAGCCTGCAAGACAGAGTTGTTCCACCAGGCCTTTGGTCAGGTCCCAGCCTGACTCCCTCCTCTGGCAACCTGCACAGAATTTTGCTCAACGGTTGCCATTAATTTGACTTTAATTAATTTTTATAATGAAATGTTTTTAGAATGTTTGATTATTTGATTGTTTGATTATTTAATTGTTGTTAGCCGCCCTGAGCCCGGCTTCGGCTGGGGAGGGCGGGATATAAATAAAATTTATTATTATTATTATTATTATTATCTGCAGGGAACACTATGTCTTCCACAGAACCCTAGAATTTGGCAGAGGATTCTTTGAGATTTGCTAGGGTGCAGACTCAGTTCACACGAGGTGTTGTTTGCCCATTGCACATATTTTAGAAAATATCCAGTGTTCTTTCCAAAGGGAAAAACTTTTGCAATGTACTAGGTGTGGTGGTGGTGGCAGCAGCAAAAGCTGAGTATGATTTCCAGAATTTACTGCCAGTTACAAAAAAAGACACTGCTCTGAACTTATACTTAATTGTTTAGAGTGGAAGAAAATGCACATGGAAATGAAGCACTAATCGGAGAAGCAAAGACCGAACATGGCCAGTTGCTCTTTAGAAACTGCATTTTAGACATTGCAGGGAGAAAATGGGCTTAAAACACCCTGTGCTGAGCTGGAAAACTCAACTGCAAGTTTTAACAGGTTTGCTCAAGCTTGCATGAGTCCGGCATACTGGCATTCCTGGGTACATCTGTATTAGAGTCATAGGGAGAAATGTTTCACGCCTCCAAACCTGGTGCAAAGATGTGTTGTGCCTTGCTTTGGTGCTCCTGTTCCTTGGAAGTGAGCTATGCAAAGAGAAAGAGGTGCAGTACGGACAGGACAATGAAATGTGCTTTAAATGCAGGGTGTGGATGTGACCGAAGTAACATTTGTGGTGGATACACATCCAATAACAATAGCAATTGCAAGGGGATCCAGCTATCTTGAGTCCCAACAAGCCACTTTACAACCCAGATCTGGAGAAAGTGAAGAGAAAAAGAGAGAGAGAGAGAGAGAGAGAGAGAGAGAGAGAGAGAGAGAGAGATGGCCTCTATTAGCCCAGCAGATCTCCTTGATCTATGGACTGTTGTGCAAAACTGTAACCAGGAATCAAGGCAGAAGGAATGCTGAATTAACGCCAACAAGGAATTCTGCCCATAGACCCAGATGCCATTGTTGGCTTCACTGATGACAGAGAGTGGGGGGAAAGAAGCACAGACATTTGGCACTTGGCTGGTGCAGCTGCCTAGTTTATACCCTACAAATGACCATACAGATTGGCTACGATGTGAGAGCATTTTTAGGCAAGATGTGGAGAATGCTTGGCTATTCCAGAAAGAGCCTAGCAACATCTATCGCACCTGAGGTAGGTTAGGGCTTTCTGACCCCTCCATAATCCTCATACCCTGTTTTGTTTGTATAAGGGTCCCCATCTCAGTTTCATAATGTACTGCATAATTCTAACTAGAGGTGATACTCAGACCTAGTTTACACAAATGACAAATGAAGAGCAGAAAAGAGCAAGCAAAACCACAAACACTGTACAGTGGTACCTCTTGTTACGTACTTAATTCATTCCAGAGGTCCGCTCTTAACCTGAAACTGTTCTTAACTTGAAGCACCACTTTAGCTAATGGGGCCTCCTGCTGCTGCCGTGCCGCCAGAGCACAATTTCTGTTCTCATCTGAAGCAAAGTTCTTAACCCGAGGTACTATTTCTGGGTTAGCGGAGTCTGTAACCTGAAGTGTATGTAACCTGAGGTACCACTGTAACTGGAATGAATCCATTGCAAAGTTTGGAACATTATAGTTTAGGAAAAGGAGGGGGTAAAGGAAGCAAAATAAGGGGATATAAAATTATGCCGAGTGTGGAGGAAGTCAGGCCTAGCACAAGCAGTCAGCCAGGTCACACACTGGCTAAACACTGCTGTGTGAGAGATCAGCAGCCAAACCTAGCAAATGCATATTCTTGTTTGTTAGCATGAGAAGGGGCCAACACCACAGAGCTGTATTGTTGCTAGCAGATACTCAGCACAAAGAAATACAATTGATAGAGAGGGCTCTGTGTGATGTCATTTCCCCTTGTCTCCTGGAGAGGAAGGAGCATATAGTACTTCCTGTTCCTCTCTCTCATCCCACTACTGAAATGGTCGCCTGGGGCCCAACAGGGACAATCACAAGTTGTGTTGCTACTGTGTGGTAGAGAAAGAAAGAAAAATACATGGTGGCCACATTAGGGGGAATGGGGGGGTTGGAGGCCCATCAGTGGTGTCATGCTGATGCAGCCTGGTGCTGCCCAGGAGAAAATGGATAGAGAGAAGTTCTCTTAGGATACAATATTACACACCCCCCCCCAATAATATGTGATCCTCCAACAAATCTGAATACAGTCGTACCTTGGTTGACATACTCCTTGTGAGGTGAACTGGAAGTGAGTGTTCCCGTTTGCGAACGTTCTTTGGAACCTGAACATCTGATGTGGCTTCCGATTGGCTGCAGGAGTTTCCTGCAGCCAATTGGAAGCCGTGACTTGATTTTCAAATGTTTTGGAAGTCAAACAGACTTCCGGAACAGTTTTCGTTTGACTTCCAAGGTACAACTGTATTGGGAGATTTAAGGTGGAGAAAAGGAGGCACATAATGCTTAAATTATGAAATTAGCTCCCTGAAGAGATAGTGATGGCCACCACTTTGGAGGGCTTAACAAGAAGATTAGGCATATAGATGGAGAGTAGCACTATCTACTCTCAGTCATGATGGCTCTGTACTTTCTCCAGTTTGGAGGCTACTGGGAATTACAAGTGAGGAGAGCATTGTTGTGCTCAGGCCTTAGCTATTGGTTTCCCTTAGGCATCTGATTGGTCATTTTTCCTGCAGATCCTTTTTTTAAAAATGCAGTCGTGCCCAGGGCCAGTTTGCAATATGGTAAGGGGATCCCATACTTAAATCCCATACAATATGCACAAGGGTTTTTTTGGATGTGCTTGAAGTAGCTCTCTAGCTCCCACCAGATGCACATCAACTGACATGACACCAACACGAGCTTCGCCATCACATCCAATGCAGAAAGAAGTTTTGATTCAGATGCATCACATTGGCAGATTCCCCCCACCTCCCACAAGGGAATTTAAAGTAGATTGATAAAGAGGCCTCACCTCCTATGCTGTTCATAGACATTGCTTTTGCCCCATTGTTAACTTTGCAGGTTTTCTGAACCGATTCAAAACCCGTTGAGACCTATTTACTTGATATGACTGTGGGATGAAAATGCATACCATAACTGGTAATTCCTCTTTCACAGGAGATATAACTAGGGTAAGGGACGCGGGTGGCGCTGTGGGTAAAAGCCTCAGCGCCTAGGGCTTGCCGATCGAAAGGTCGGCGGTTCGAATCCCCGCGGCGGGGTGCGCTCCCGTCGTTTGGTCCCAGCGCCTGCCAACCTAGCAGTTTGAAAGCACTCCCGGGTGCAAGTAGATAAATAGGGACCGCTTACCAGCCGGAAGGTAAACGGCGTTCCGTGTGCTGCGCTGGCTCTCCAGAGCAGCGATGTCACACTGGCCACGTGACCCAGAAGTGTCTTCGGACAGCGCTGGCCCCCGGCCTCTTTGAGTGAGATGGGCGCACAACCCTAGAGTCTGTCAAGACTGACCCGTACGGGCAGGGGTACCTTTACCTTTACCTTTACCTTATAACTAGGGTACCTTCAGCTGGGGGGTGGGGAAGAACCCAGCAGTGAAGAAACCCCAAATATTCAACTCCGTAGGAGCTAAAAGCCACCTCTGTCTCTTGCTTTGTTTAACTCAATAAAGTCTACAATTACTCTGTGGCTCTTATGCCTCATTCCAAAGTGTGATGCCTGCAAGACGCTTCCATGCCGGAGTCTTATTTCTTGCCTCTGCCATTTTCAGATGGAAGTTACACCTCTTACTCTCTGCGAAAACATGATCAGATATCCCCACGACAGAACTCGGCAACAAAAGAGCGCCGTTGATAAGTGACAACTCTGACAGGTGCATTTCGAAAGTGGATTCGGCTTTGTCATTATGCATATAAAACTTTTGCAAGGGGGGGGGGAGCAGAGCCATTCTTTCTTTTTTTGTCATTTTGCCAAAGTCTGCCTCAATAAAAATTGCTCCAAACATTGTTATCTTTCAAGCAGGGAGATTCAGATACCAGTATATGTTTGTTTTGCGCTGCTTTTGTAAATGTTTAATTCTTCGGTGGAGCTTGCAAAGAATTTGATTCTGCAAGGTGAGGAGGATTTTCCCCTTTGTGACATAGAAACAGGACTGCCTGACTAATTTCCCTGGGTCCCTCACTTGCCTGGTTTTGCTCTGTCCTTGCAATCCCACCCCCCGCCCTGAAAAAGTGGCACCACATGTCTGATCACGTTTGCCATGGGTTTACAGATGGAGAATGCACATAGGAATATAGGAAGCAGCCCTATATTAATCCAGACCTATTGGTCCATCTAGCTCAATATCATCTACTCCAGGGGAGATTAACCAGTGACTTTCCAGATGTTGAGGGACTACAACTCCCATCATCCCTGACTATTGGCCTTGCTGGCTAGGGCTGATGGGAGTTGGAGTGAAACAGGGGCTGGAGAACCACAAGTTCCCCACTCTCCTCTGGTCTACACTGACTGCCAGTGGCTCTCCAGGATACCAGACAGGTAGTTGGTCTCCCAGCCCTAGCTGGAGATGCTAGGGATTGCATCTGAGGCCTTCTGCATCAAAGTAAAGGCCCCACAGTTGAGCTGCATATCCCTTCTTCTACATGGACAATCCAACCAGGGCTTGCTCCAGGTTGGAGCAGAAGTTCTCGCAGGTTTGAGTGGCTCCTAAGCAAGATGCTGCCTGGACCCCAAGTAAGGCGAAGTCCCCTTCACACCGCCCACTTTTTGGTCATATCCAAACCATGCATTTAAAGCACTATGATGGCACTTTAAACAGAGATGACTTCCCCTGAAGTAATCTGGAAAATGTAGTTTGTTAAGGGTGCTGATAGTTGTTAGCGGAGCCCTGTTCTCCTCCCAGAGCTACAACTCCCAGAGTTCTTTGGGAAGGGCAACTGATTGTTAAACCACTCCTGAGAACTGCAGCTCTCTTTCCAAGGCAACACCGATATACATGCAGTAGGTGCGACTTTTGCCTTTCAATGAGTGTAACATTTGCTGTCATGGTTCTATCAGGATGTCCCCATTCAGCTCGTTTTATGGAAAGAATGTTGTGTGACAGCCAAGGACTTCTGGGGTTGACCTAGACAGTTTGCAAATGAAGCCCTTTCTGCCTTCTTTGCCAGCCTCTGGGGCTAAAAGTCTGCTTCTTCCATAGTCTCTCATCTGCTTTCTGACTTGGCCACGGAGAAGCAGGTCAGGTTGATTCCTTTAAGGGTCAATGAAGTGAATGGCTGCAAATGAAAAACGGAGGGGTTAATTTTTGTTTTAATTCAAGAGAACATCTGAATTCAGGATTCTGCACTCCGAGACACAAAGGTTTTCATTCCTCCATAGGCTCAATCTTACAAAGGAAACAAGTGTCTTCAGATGCACCCAATTTCATCTTGAAGGATTTAATTGGTAGAAGTACTTTTTCAGAATACAAGAATCACTGTGATCCCTGCTGGATCAGATTAGGCCAAAGGCACACATACTCCAGGAGTTTGTTCCCAACATTGTCCAGTATGATTCCTTTGGAAAGCCCCAACCAGGCATGGATGTGATGGCCTTGTCCTTGTTGTTCTCAGGAGTTGATGTTCAGAGGTATAGTGCCTCTGGCCATGGGAGTTCCATTTAGCTATCATGGCTTTGAAAAAGAAAACCATGGATAATTTTGAGAAGTGAAGCTTCCCCCTTCCCTCAGTTTGCATCCTTGGCAATGTAAGGATGTAAGACTCTGACCCTAAGAGTGGGGAAACTTCTTAACAAAAACATCTTAAATGAAAGCAATCTGTGCCAAGCAGCCAGATATATGAGTTACTTATTTCATATATTTATATACTATTTAATACCAAAAGCAGTTTACAAATAGCCACAGTTGGTATCTAACTAATGTACCCCACCAATGCAAGGATGTATGTTTGCTCAATGAAACATCTCTCCCACCTGTGACCTCCCCAGATCTTCTCTGGAGGGATAAGGGAACTCCTGGAACAGATTTAGTTCTGTTGCACAGACAGAAATCATCGCTCCAACAAAATGATGTTGTTGTTGTTTAGTCGTGCCTGACTCTTCGTGATCCCATGGACCAGAGCACGCCAGGCACTTCTGTCTTCCACTGCCTCCCGCAGTTTGGTCAGACTCATGTTTGTAGCTTTGAGAACACTGTCCAACCATCTCGTCCTCTGTCGTCCCCTTCTCCTTGTGCCCTCCATCTTTCCCAACATCAAGGTCTTTTCCAGGGAGTCTTCTCTTCTCATGAGGTGGCCAAAGTATTGGAGCCTCAGCTTCACGATCTGTCCTTCCAATGAGCACTCAGGGCTGATTTCCTTAAGAATGGATATGTTTGATCTTCTTGCAGTCCATGGGACTCTCAAGAGTCTCCTCCAGCACCATAATTCAAAAGCATCAATTCTTCGGCGATCAGCCTTCTTTATGGTCCAGCTCTCACTTCCATACATCACTACTGATGTATATAGCACTAAACTGGATACACCTGCAAAAGAGAACACACAGCAAAATGAAAACCTTACATATGTCATCTAAAATACAACAATAACACAGCCACATAGTCCTGAGACAGCAAAACAGAGCCCAGAGTAAGTGGCATCACTTTGCCTATTGAACATGGCAGAATCTGGATGCAGATAAGACCCATGCTTATAAACGTAGTACAAAATAATATGACCTTTACACTCTGCAGTGTCCCCCAGTGTACTGCTGTGAGTTGAAAGAAAGGTCAGATACTGAACTGATGTCCCCACTTCACGTGTTTATATAAAGCAGGTTCTTGACACCAGGGAAGGAGTAAAGAGGTTAATGCTCATTACAGCTGTGCCCCTTCATCTGCAATGGAGCTTGAAGACTAGATGAAATGCACAATCACTTCCCACTGGTAGCAACAGACTATTCAGAGAATGATGCCGTACGCTCTGTTCTGAGCGTTCTTGCGGGTTTGTTTCTTTGCTCTGTGCATTGACTCAGGTTCAGGGTCAGCACCAGATTTGATGGGAACATGGGCAGGGGGCTCTCTGGGGGCTTCTCAGGAAACATCCTGGTGTGCCCTTCAAATGTTTCCCATCAGTTTTTAGGGATTCCTATGTTCTAGGAGGGCATCGTTTCTACTTACTAAGTTTTTAAGAACACGTCATGGTGCTCTTTTTGGACTCAGTATGCAGATGGATACAGTTTCCTCTGCACCCAAAAGCTATTTACAAGTGTTTTAATGCGCTGATGACTGATGCATGGAATTAATTGCACTGATTTGGAGGAGAGGGAGTGTGGGTACCCTTCTTCCTAACCTATTCAAGCAGGAACAGGGAACCTCCAGATTCTGATGAACTGCAATTCCCATCAGCTCCAACAAGCTTGACCAAGGGTCAAGGATGATGGGAATTGTCTTATGTGGCAATCACTCGTAGCCAAGTAAGATTGTCTACTATAAACACAGCTTTAACAGTGAGTCCGTAAGTGACTGTGGAGGCCAATACTGGATCCGCACATCCTTCCACAGTGGGAACATAGGTTTCTGGGCGGGAGCTGATCACGGTCAAGATTTGCCAGGCATGCCTTCCTCTTAGCATGTTTCTCACTTTCGTCCTGAGTTCGAGCGTCTTCAAAGCCCATGACACCTTTGGTAAAGGCTGTTCTCCAATTGGAGCGCTCGCAGGCCAGTGTTTCCCAGTTGTTGGTGTTCATACTACATTTTTAAAGATTTGCCTTGAGAGAGTCTTTAAACCTCATTTGTTGACCACTAGCATTACACTTTCCATTTTTAAGTTCAGAATAGAGTAGTTGCTTTCGAAGATGATAATCTGGCATCCGCACAACATGACCAGTCCAACGAAGTTGAAGTTGAAGAATCATGGCTTTGACAGTGGCAATTGTAGTCCAGCAACATCACCCATGAGGAACCTGAGTCAATGAGGTTCTTGCCTCTTCTTTGTTTGTTACCCATGCCTCTTTAGGATGGCCCTGCTAGAACTGTTGCCATCTCCAAACAGTTAACCCCGTTTTTCACCTTTCCAGAAGAAGGAATCTGACAGCACGAAACCCCAAACCATCAGCTGAATGTATTTTCATTCTAACATTACGAAAGCTACACATTTTCAGGGGCTGTATCCTCGCAGGCAAGGTCAGGCCAGGGGAAGGTCCAGCTGTTTTGTTTCCATCATTTACTCATTTATTTCATCAGGAAGATTTCCTAATTCAAACTCAGTCTGGTGGCTGCGCTTGTTGTGGACGTGGCGTTCAAGGCCCACAAGAGACCAGGCCTGGCAGCCAATCCTCGCTGGCATGGCTCACTATGGCCAATGGCAGCTGCTCGCCTGCTGCGTGAGCCAGAAGAGAAGAGCAGCCGAGCAGATGACAGATAAGCATGGTTTGCTGGAGAAATGAAGAGCAGGACACAAAATGCATCGCATTGCAATCTAAACAAATAAAGAATGGCTCTGTACAGTAAGTCCTTCAGGTTTCTTCATCCATGGTTATCAGCCTCGGTTAGAGAAAGGGGTCACCGATGTGGTGCCAATTGGCATAATGGTGCCCTTAAGGTCTTCTGTGGTGCCCATGAGGTCTCTGTGGCCACCCTCTCACTGCCCCCTTGGCATAATGGTGCCCTTAAGGTCTTCTGTGGTGCCCATGAGGTCTCTGTGGCCACCCTCTCACTGCCCCCTTGGCATAATGGTGCCCTTAAGGTCTTCTGTGGTGCCCATGAGGTCTCTGTGGCCACCCTCTCACTGCCCCCTTGGTGAGGGTAGTTACCTTTTTCTCCCTTGAAAAGTACACAGAACTGAAGTAGAAAGTTGGGAGAATGAGACTCTTCAAAGGGACACCCCCCCCGGCTTTTAAAGAAATGGTTGCTTCTGGTTTCATAAGTCTCCTCTTTTACTAATCTGTGAACACATCTTCTTGCTTCAAGAATCCACTCTCTGACAACAACAGTATTTCTATGATGCATACTATATGAGTGTCAGAAGCACCCCCTACTTTTAAGCCAGAAAAAGGGGGGCTTTCAGAACGGCTTCCAAATACCAGTAATAAAACAAATCATAATCAAGGATAAAACTTTACATTTATTTGAAACCAGCCGTCTCTTTTCCACAAACTTCTCACCATTATCACTTGGCACAGAAGTCAAACACAAACCTTAGCATGCAAAGACTTAACCCTGTTCAGATTACACTTAGCCAAACCCTTAACTTTGTTCGCACAGAACTGTATCAATCACTTCTGATCCCCAAACCTCTAAACTTATTCCCTGTTTATTAGATTGTTTGGTGTGGGAGTAGATACCCAGAGTATTTAGGACAAATAAGTCTGCACTACTTTCATTGCAAATGTATGGTTTCCTCTGACCTGACTGACCACTGCCACTGAGCCTGGGCAAACTATGGTGATTCCATGGACAAGATATGAACCCTATAGGAGTCAGAGATTCCTTTCTCCTAGTATTGAAACAACTCGTTTGTCAATCACAGCTCTGACTTCACTCATTGACTAAAATCAGTGAAAAGTGAGGGAAGCCAGGCTGGCTCATCTGTCTGAACTTTTCACTTCCTAATTAGTAGGAGGTTGATTGGCATACTTTTTTCAGAATGGAAGTTCATTGTCTGAGGCCTAGGGCGATTGCTCCGGTTGGTAATCTGGCCTTGAGGAGAGTGGAATCCCAGAGTTCCTAATGTTTCACTGTTATCTGTACAGGCAACCCCTGGTTTGCACAGGGGTTGCATTCTGGGTAATTACGTGTGATAGTGGAGTGTGCATAAACCCACTCCACCCCGTCCCCCCTGCCCCTTTTCCCAGCCATTTTCAAGTTGCTGCGATGCATGGTTGCATGGTTGTGCGTCATTTGGACTCACATAAATTGGTCATTGTCTGTGGAGCAATTAGATCACACAGGAAATACAAGAAGAAGAAGAAGAAGAAGAAGAAGAAGAAGAAGAAGAAGAAGAAGAAGAAGAAGAAGAAGTTTGGATTTGATATCCCGCTTTATCACTACCCTAAGGAGTCTCAAAGCGGCTTACAATCTCCTTTCCCTTCCTCCCCCACAACAAACACTCTGTGAGGTGAGTGGGGCTGAGAGACTTCAGAGAAGTGTGACTAGCCCAAGGTCACCCAGCAGCTGCATGTGGAGGAGCGGAGACGCGAACCCAGTTCACCAGATTACGAGTCTACCGCTCTTAACCACTACACCACACTGGCTCCAAAAAGTCCAAAAAGGAAGCATAGAAAGTGTTCTTTGGAAAACAAGGTCCTGCCTTGCGAAATGACACAGCCTGGAGCATCATCTCAGTTGGCATTCTTTGGACCGAAAGTGCTCAGAGCGTATGAAAGGAGGCTTACCCCCAGATTTGCCTGTCCTTCAACAGTTGCTCTGTGAACCAGTAACTCAGTGGCAAATCATATGTAGAAGTCCCAACTTGAATCTCTGGCACCTTCATTGAAGAGGGCATCTGGTAGCAGATAATATGAAAGACTTCTGTGAAGGGTTCCTGGAGAGCTGCTGCCAGCCAGAGTGGACAACACTGGGTTACAGGGACAACAAGGCTCACCTAGGCAGCTTCCAAAGTCCTAATTCTTAGAAAGAGATGACTGCTGCAGTCTTTTAACTCTGCTGTGGGAGGGTGTGCAATCCTAGACCACTGGGTTTTTCTAGGCATCCTGCAGCAAAGCACTGCTTTGCCACATGAATGTTAAGTTTTCTTAAGCCTTTAGCCCACAGAAATGGAATTTGCTGTTTTATGGACCGATTCCAGGAGCCATTTCCGTGTGTGCTGCATGCCAAAACCAGGCCCAGTCGACTGTTATTAAAATGTTGCTGTCAACCCATTAAATGCTTGAAAAGCAAAGATTTAAGGAAGCTTTATCTGCGCACACCCTGCGCCGTTTCTAATTGTACCACAGACAGGAGGAGATCCAGTTTCTGTATATGTTTAAGTTGCGTTTTGTGGATGATTTATCCCATCGCCTAACAGCTGATCTCATTCCTTTTTTTCTATTGAAAACACGCTTCATCTCACCACAGTGGTTATAACTTAACTAAGCAGTAACTAAAGGTAATTATCACAATTGGCGGTTTTCAAACTTTCTCTACCTCCAGGGAACTCTTCCCATATCAACATCTCTGCCAAGGAGCCCCTGAGCATCTGCCATGGCTTCACTGAGCATTGGCAGAGTATATTGCAGCCTGGCTTAGCAGCCCCTCACCATACGATGACCCCTTACACCCCAATAACAAAGGCAAAGTGGGCACTGATTTTCATAATGCTTGCATATGCTGAGGAACAATCTGTGTCCAAAAGCCTTTGATCTCTGTCACTCCTGGAATAAACATGGATCTAGTGCTATTTTTCTACAAAAAGAGGTGCTGGAACACACCATGACTGCCTCCTCCATTCTCTTATAATGCAACGGTACCCCCCTGAGAGGTGACAGAACTGAGTTCTGGTGAGTTCCACCTGAAAAAGCCCACATAGATCCATTCTAGTACAGTCATACCTCGGGATAAATACGCTTCAGGATAAGTTTTTTCGGGTTGTGCTCAGCGACGACCCGGAAGTAATGCAGCACGTTACTTCCAGGTTTTGCCGCTCGTGCATGCGCAGATGGTCTAAATGACGTCACGCGCATGCATGGAAGCAGCGAACTGCGACCCGTGCACCCGCAGATGCGCTGTCGCGTCTTACATTCTGTTCAGGATGCAAACGGGGCTCCAGAACGGATCCCGTTCGCATCCCGAGGTACCACTGTATTTAGAGAGAAATAAAAAGGTCCAGACTATGAACTGAGTAATTTAATAAATATCTCCATGTGTATAATGAGAGATGCTACAAAGTGCATTCTGAGACATGTCTGATCAGAAATAAGTCTCACTGAATTTTGTGGGGGTTACTCCCAGGAAAGTATGTATAGGATTGCCACCTCTGTCCCACATTCCCCAGTACAGGCATGTATTATTACATTTTATATGAGTGCATGATCAGGTGCCAGATGTTCAGCTTTTGATGGTTTTCATCCTTCTCCACAAAGCAGGCACTGGTGGGAAGGGGGGGGGGTACCAAAAGAGGTAAATGCCACACAAATAGCCTAAAACATGCATTGCAGAAATGTAATCATCCCTTAATTGACTGTTTGCTAATGGAATCTATTAATTTATGGCCACAGAAGAGCCTGCTAATTTGTGGTTAATGGTGTTTAAAAGATAAACAATCTAAGCCAAATCAGATGTATATAATCCACACACTTGGGCTCTGTCTGCCTCCCATGTGACTATTAAATCTACAGAAAATGAAAGACTAATACCATCCAGAGAGATGTAAGTCCAGAACAACTGAGGGTTTCCTTCTCGTCAACTCTTAGGACCAGGCCAAAGAAGGCTAATACTTTTTTTGGTGTTTCATGGCAGAAATAAATTGATTTAGCTACCAGACAGGATTAACTTTGAGATTGGGCTACTATGATGTTCTCTACATGCAGTTGACTTTGAAGAGCACCCAGCAACTGCAACAAGTTCAGACTGCATCACTGCCTGCTAGGCTTTTAACTGCTGCCTGCTGTAGGGACCATTTAAGATAATATAAGACTGTATAGTATAAAATTCTTAAAGAACCAATGTGCAGTTTACCAGTTACCCAGACTCAGGTGTTGGTTTAGATCAGGGGTCAGCAAACTTTTTCAGCCGTGGCCGGTCCACCGTCCCTCAGACCATGTAGTGGGCCAGACTATCTATCTATCTATCATCTATCTATCTATCTATCTATCTATCTATCTTGCAGGGGGGGGGGGGGAATGAATGAATTCCTATGCCCCACAAATAACCCAGAGATGCATTTTAAATAAAAGCACACATTCTACTCATGTAAAAACACTAGGCAGGTCCCACAAATAACCCAGAGATGCATTATAAATAAAAGGACACATTCTACTCATGTAAAAACACACTGATTCCCGGACCATCCACAAGCCGGATTGAGAAGGCGATTGGGCCACATCCAGCCTATGGGCCTTAGGTTGCCTACCCCTGGTTTAGATCTTTCAAGTCCCAAATAGTCCGGGAGCAGAATGTATAAAAGAACATCAGCTGCTGAAGATTACTCTTCATGTTTAAAGGCAACCTAAGGTGACCACTTACCCTCCAACATTTCCCCAATGAAAATAGGGAGTCCCATTACATAATGATAATTTTACTATTTATACCCCACACATCTTACTGGGCTGCCCTAGCCACTCTGGGTGGCTTCCAACACATATAAAAACACAATAAAGCATTAACAATTAAGAAAACCCCTTCCCTATACAGGATTACCTTCAGACGGCTCGGGGGTTGGATAACTCCTTACCCTCCAACATTTCTCCCATGAAAATAGGGATGTCCTAAGGAAAAGTGGGACATTCCGGGATAAAATCAGAAACCAAGATGGCTTCTCTAAATCAAGGGCATCCCTGGAAAATAGGGACACTTGGAGGGTCTGTGACCATTTTTTAGAGAAGGCTGTTGTAATATAAATGGTTATACTCTTGCCTTCAGAAGAGAGACATGCCTGGTCAATTTCCAGTTGCCAATTAGAAAACCAGGAGAGCTTTTGATTGCAGAGATCTTATAGGTTTTTAATTTCATTATTATAATTATCACTGATTTATTAAACTCCGTCTAAGCAAGCACCTCAAGGAGATTTATATCCAATATAAATAAAAACAGTGAAAAGCACACATATAAAACAAGACCCTAACAAAGTAGACACTCATGGTGTTCATTCTGCTACTTTGGATTGTTTGTGCTTTTATGATTGTTCTTTTGGTTTGCTTGTTTCAGTTTTGTTACATTATCCACATCCTCCAACCTCAACACAGATTTATGACTCACGTTAGCAATTTTACACAATGTTCTGTGTTTGATTGTAAGGCGCTGCAAGAAGCCACAGTCTAGGTCCATTCAAAACAATCAAGATGGCTGCTGTTATAGTGTTATTACTATACCTAGCCTGAGCAGAGCTCGAAAGGGCTAGTACAAGGAATTAATTCAAGCAATTGTTTAATTACTTCAATCTCTACCCGCCCCTGCCCCAGCTAAAACTTGTTTGTATGTTTTCATATCTACAAACTCTTAGCTCCAAATGAATGTGGAAATCACTGTGAAGCATGCAATATTCAGGCTAGCTAGGGAGGGCAACTATTCCATCTGCCTTAAGATGGAGAAAACGCAACAGAGCCCATTCTCTTCTGCTTCTCACCGTACCCCCTTGTATTATACAAATATCTTTCATTTCTGCTAAAAGCAACAAAAGTCCCCGTTGCAGCATAATGAGGTTTACTACCAAAAACCTGGACCAAAAACAAACAGACATGAGCTGAACAAATCAGATCATTCAGCAGGTTCTCTATGAACCGTACACTTTAATCCCTTTAGGAGCAGATCCTTTGAATGGAGCGGGCTTTCTATTTGGTTTGCTTTCCTCAAACTGCTCGTGATGGAGAGCAGCCTCATGATGATCATAATGAATGGTGAATAGCATGAAGGCATTCTCTGAGCCATGTTATCATTCTAGCCGTCATTAATCCCCCTCTTTTTGCTAGTCATAGCAAATTGAACATTCGAATGTGACTTCTTGACTCACCTGTGTTAGGGGAATGCTGAGCAGAGGAGGAGGGAGGGGACAGAATCACCATTTATAATATTATGGATAGTGTGGGCAGGGAGAAATTGTTCTCCCGTTTTCCCACCACTAGCCCTGCTTCCATATTGGGCATTAACTGTGGAGTTGTCCCACTTTGTTCACTCGTTTTTTTTACAGGGGCATCTGCACTACATTGTGATCGATACATACTCCTCCCATGTTTTCCCTGGTCTACTTCCATTTTCCTTCAGAGAGTAGAAAATTGTGACTTCTAAAAACACAACGGAACAGCTGCGCAAGGCCCCCCACATGGACAGGACCTATAACCACACAGCTGTTCTGTAGATGGTTTGGCTGGTTATGTCCTGTAAATTGCTCTAGCCATTTCCTTCTCCATGAGCCATATATTCTCTCTAGGAATCAGCTCTGTCACCCGAACCCTTTCCTTTCCAGATCGTATTGCCTTTATATCCATATTTATTTTTCTTTCCCACCCCATAAACTCCCCACTGCAGCAGGGGAGTGAGCAATCATGAATGGGAGGACAGTGTGGGAGGAGGCCATAAGAAGGGCCGGGCTGCTGAATCAGATCAAAGGCCCATCTAGTCCAACATCCTGTTCTCATGGTGGTCAACCAGAGGGCTATGGAAAGCCCATATCCTGGAAATGAATGTAAGAGCACTCTCTGCACATGCTCTCCAATAACTGCAATTCAGAGGCACATTGCTTCCAATACTGGAGGTAGCATAAACCTATCATGACTAGTAGCCATTGATAGCTTTATCCTCTGTGAATTTGTCTAGATCCCTTTTAAAGCCATGCAGGTTGTGTGGAAACAAATCCCGCAATTTAACTATGCAACGTGAGAAGAAGTACTTCTTTCTGAATCATCTAACATTCCGCTTCCTTGGGTGACCCCAGGATCTAGTCTTATGAGAGAGGAATTTCAACTATTGTGTGTTCAGACCCAGAAACCTCCCCCCGAAATAAATTCACACTTGACTCAAAATTTTGGTTTTGGTTTTTGGCAGAATTTAGGCCACAACTTCATTGATTACAGAAAGTGACTGGTTGCATAGGCTCTAGTTTGACTAGCTCCCTGCCATGCAGGTAGTTCTGACCCAGGGTTCCAGCATAGGTCGGCCAAGGGTGAACACCTGGATAAGTGGAAAGCTTGGAACGGGCTAACTCCACCACCCAGATGTCCCCCTGGACTCAGGTACGGGCACAACCCCCTCTCAGGGGTTGACCAAACCATCGAGTCCCTGGATTCCTCTAATGGAATACCTTTCACATAAGGATACCGAGAGTGTTTCCCCATCCCTATCACCTGAACGAGAGCCTATCCGCAACCTTACAAGTTCTGACAATTTGCTACGCGGCAGGCGAAACCCAAATGGCACCAGCCAATCAGCCAAGTGGGGGAAATTCCTGCCGTGCCCCTGTCCCAACAACACACTACGGCATAGCAAGGTCAAGTGCAAAGCCCTAAAAGTAGGGAGAGGTGGGCGGGTGTTCCATACGCACACACCGAAAGAGGAAGCTCTGGGTCACATGCATGGGGATAAATAGGTCCCTCGAACCATTTGGGCTGCGTCCCATTAGCCAGATTGCACCCAGTTTCGAGGGACCTACCGATTGGGTGTTGTGGCTGACCAATCGTACCCACCCACAACACAGGGTGTCGGTTTTCCAGGTCTCACCGCAATATGTGCCCTCTTTGAGGGAGGACCCTATACGAGCCTTCAGATGGCTCAGGGGTCAGATAACTCCATACCCTCCAACATTTCTCCCATGAAAATAGGGACATCCTAAGGAACAATGGGACATTCTGGGCTTAAATGAGAAACCGGGACGGCTTCTCTAAATCAGGGACGTCCCTGGAAAATAGGGACACCTGGAGGGTCTGAAAGTGTATAGTGTTGAAGGGGTCTTGGGATAGCGGCTGGAGAATGGTACACAGGTATGAGAAACTGCATTTCAAGGGTACATCTACCTATTTCCTCTTCCAAGTAAACATTGGGGGCTGTTGTTCTTTGAAGGGTAGCTAAATGTTTCTATTGCCAGCATCCTCTCCAAACAATTTTCAAGTTGCTTTGGGAGCTATAGTTTGCACAATGGTTATATCCCAAGCGTGATCTCTGTCATTGATTAGTCAACAAGATTTGGGCAAATTAGCATCCCTTTCTCTTATTTTCCCATCTTTGAAATGGGCACAGCAGCGACCTTCCTCCCAGTATGGTGATGAGGCAAAACACTGTGAAATACTATGCAAAAAATTGAAAACTTGCAAATGCAAAGGACGGCCTTTCTTGCAGCCCTGTGTATCCCAAAATGAAATATGGAAACATATTGTACTCTGGAAAACTCAGAAACATACAATTGCTGTAGAACTCATATGATTTAGGGTAAACTCTACGTTTTAAAAAAATGCTTGCTAACCAACACCTCCCCAGAGAGATTTATAAAATTTCCCCAAGATTATGACCCCTCCCCACTTTTAAAGGGGGTGGGAAACCATTCAGTTTGGGCTGACAGCACCTGGGTCATCCTGATGATGATGTACTTGGCAGCGTTTCGAGCCGAGCGCTGACGAGTCTTGTTCTCTCCAGAAAAAAAATCAAAACCGATCAATCCGTGTGCTCACTGTACTGAGGAACTTTGCTGTCATATCTTTCAAACTGCTTTAGCTTTTCGGCTGGGCAACAGCAAATGCCTAACAGAAGGAGACAAGTATATGCAGTTTCACTTTGTTGAGAACAACTACATAAGGGAAGCAGAACGCAACTAGCAGAGTCCTGATAAGGTCATGTCAAACAAATTAAAGGAAGACTGAAAAGCGCAGCTTAACCCCCCTGCTTTAAAAAAAGAAAGGAAGGGAAGATGATTGCTCTTTGGATGGAAAACAAGTTGGACGAGCCAATCCAGTTCGTCTCTCAGCCTCCTGCCTTTCATGCCCCTCAATCAGTATCATCCTTGGTAATTTAGCACTAATTCTTCCCCCCCCCAAAAAAATAACAACTTGTGTGTGTGTGTGTGTGTAGACCTTCCCTGCCATCTATCTGGGACAGCAGTCTGGTCCAATCAGCCCATACCAATGGACAATAAACAAGAGGTGTTGATGTTCCAGGGTTTGGAACAGGAATGGGCAAATATGACAATTTCCGTGACATCTCAGTTTCTCATCTTTTTCTCGTCTTAAGTTTGGTTCTCTAAATTTCCACATCAGTTGGCAATTTTTAATTTTTAAAAGTCCCCATAAAGCTTCATCTGCCTTGTTTTCCTATGCAGTGTTGCCCGACATGCATATTTCTGCACGGCAATCCCCACCCCCATATAATGCATTCGTGAATGTTCATTTTCACTACTCTGTGCATCGCTCTGTGATGCTTAACCCCAGCTGGTGCATTTTTGTACACATTTTTTGGCTGGAGAATTGCATTTCAGAATTCAGAGAAGTGCAAAGACTGAACAATTGATGTTTTAAATTGCTTTTTTTTTTAAAAAAAGTGTGAATTAGGTAAGTTCACCTTGAAATGTGAACTGAATCAATTTTCTCTCTAATCCCAAATTTGGAATCTTGGCCCCTGGCATGATTTTATTGCAATGTTTTTATCACTTGTTGCTTGCTGCCCTGGGCTCCTTTGGGATGAAGGGTGGAATATATAATAACTGTTAGAAAATGGATGCCGTCCATGCAGAGTAAACTCCTCCCCCTGGCACCAGCATAGACGTCTGCAGAGACTATGCCTTCATTTTTGTTCACAACCACACCATCCATTCAAAGCACATTCAAAGCACATGGATTTCCCCAAAGATCCTGGGAATTCCCAGCACCCTTCACAAAGGACAGTTCCACAGATTCACCAGTCAGAGGTCGAAGGAGGTCACTGTAACTGCTGATCAGCTGGTGTGCTTGCAGCACCATTCAGGTGGTTGACACTGGGAGCAGGCCTTCAGAGTGGCTTGAAGGCCCATTGAAGATAACCTGAAGCAAGTGGCCTGCATTCAAGCCTTTTTCTCCCAATGAAACACTTTCCTCTCTGCGGATGTCTGAGAAGAGGCACATCCAAGGCATGTGGGGAGAAAAAAATGGTGGTGGTAAGCAACAGCTGATGAAACAAATTCTTCTGCCATTGCAGGAAGCAGAGATGAAGAAGAAGAAGAAGAAGAAGAAGAAGAAGAAGAAGAAGAGCAGGGAGAAAGAAAGACAAACAGAAAGAGATTGCAGCAAAGGAATAACAAACGAATGTGGTTTTAACAAATATGTGATGAAACAAAAGGACACTTGAGCATCAGCAGCAGCAGCAATAGCATCAAAGCTTCCATCACCCCCTGACTTGCACTCTCCTACAGAGCACTGGGTCTGCTGCTGCTTATTGTGGTGGCTCTATGACCTTCAATGTCTGCTTCATTCGCAGTGATGTTGGCTCAGGGAGACACACAGAACCTCCTGCTGACACTGCATTGTAATCTTTACAGCACTTGCTGTGTCAATATTCAACAGCGTTGCAGTTCTGCAAGCTGCAGCGTTGACAGTTGCAACGGACTTTGGGGGAAGGCCAGCTGACAGAAAAATATGCAGGGGAGGAGGAGAGTTAGCTCTTAGCTGGCGTTCTTACCTACATTCAGAGACGGCCGTGGCTTCCTTCCATGCTAAGCTTCAGCAGCTATAAGCATCATTTGACCACTTCAGTGGCCTCAGGTTTCGGCTAATAGATTCCTGCTTCAGAGTCTGTTCCCAGGACACCTCAGGGTGTGATGTTTATACCTGAAGCCCATCAGCTAGCCTCAGATTTCGCTGCCTTTGAATCTTGGTTCTGTGAGTTTTGCATGCAGCAGGTTTGAAAATCCTTCAACAAATTACTTATAATTGTGATAAAGAAAATTTAGCCCCTAGACAGCAGATCAGGTCAACTGATCACAGTTTTCCTCAGTATGGTGAGATGTCTAGTCTTTCTATTTAAATTATAGTATTTATTTTAAAATTTGCATCAAGGCAGCTAAATGAACACATGCGAACTTTATTCAAAATTGTGTCCTACTTTGTCCTGTTTTTGTGAGGTGTGATGCATGTGGCCATCCCTTTCTGGGGGGAGGTACATCTGTTTAGGTAAAAGGTACGCGGGTGGTGCTGTGGTCTAAACCACTGAGCCTCTTGGGCTTGTTGATAGGAAGGTCGGCAGTTCAAATCCCCATGATGGAGTGAGCTCCCATTGCTCTGTTCCTGCTCCTGCCAGCTTAGATGCTCGAAAGCACACCAGTGCAAGTAGATAAATAGGCACTGCTGTGGCAGGAAGGTAAACAACGTTTCCGTGCACTCTGGTTTCTGTCACTGTGTTGTGTTGCGCCAGAAGTGGTTCCGTCATGCTGGCCACATGATCCGGAAAGCTGTCTGTGGACAAACACCAGCTGAAACGAGATGAGTGCGGCAACCCTATAGTCGCCTTTGACTGGACTTAATGGTCCAGGGGTCCTTTACCTTTACCTTTCCCCCCCATCTGTTTGTACCAAAACAGAACCCCTGCTTCTGCTTCACAGATCTGTGTTTCAGACATTCTGAGAAAGGTAAACGTGAAACTGAAAAAAAGGACGGGAGATCTCTAAAGAAGAAGAAAGACATTTCCCTTTGTTATTGCAGACACTTACTAGTCTGAAACCATTTCCTCTTCTTACAGTCCCATACAGTCTGCAAGAACAGCATGGAAACCAAGTGAATAATTTGTTATGAATCAAACATTTCATTATGGAGCCCACTGTTATATTTCTCAGGTGAAAGACAGCTTTTGTTTTGCCGCTCCATAGCTGGTTGCTTACATTTCCAGTGAAGAAATGTCCTTAGGCAAAGTGTTTTCAGGCTTTTGGGGAAAGGAGTAGATTTAATGTTTCACCTTGCTGTAAATAATGGTTTCACCTTGTTGTGGGGAAGGTATTACAATATCAGCTTTTAATTGAGACTTTTTCTTACACCAATATTTGATGTGTGTGTGTGTGTGCAACAAATATTGTTCAGCTGAACACAGTGTCCATATGTGAGTGATAATTTCTTGCTTTAACAAGTCAAGATATGCTTGGCGCTTTTATGTGTGCATGAAGCACCATCCCTCATCCTTAGTCCTATGCAACAACCAACCTGGGAAATCTCCATTGAAGCATAGTTGAGAGAGGCCACGATCTTAGACAATAATCTCACACCCCCTGCTTATCACAGTGAGGGTTAGGGTGTGTGTGTTTACCTTAGGAAGCTGAATGAGATGGCATATGGAACTTTTCATTTTTTTTCATATATTGGCAGGGGGAAGCCCCATTCTTATTCTTGATCTTTTCCGAGAGGATTCCAGCCTAGCAGGGCTTCCTTGAGCAGGGCTGTCCAAGCAGGAGCCCTGAAAAAATGAGAACATTGTCTGATTTTTGTTTGCTTTGTTTTGGGTGTTGTGTGCATTGCCTTGCCTACTTTTTAATTATTTGACTTAGTTTGGGGGATCATTGTGTTCAGAGGCCTGGGACTCTGAGAAATAGGAACATGGACTCTCAGACTATGAGCACTTCTAGCTGATTGGTTTATTGAGAATTCGTTCTGATTTGTTTGCAGGGAGATTAGACAAGGTTATTTAATGTGCTAGGGTGTGCCTTTTTAGGGCTGGGGGTGAAATTTAAGTTTTGCAAATTTCTTCAGTGAGGGATCTTAAAAATATGTTTTTGGGTGTGCGTAATTCAATTTGTTGTGATTGGGCAACATAATAACGTACATTCACTCTGAGTCGTTTGCAGGGCGGTTAGGTGGCATTATGTCAATGCAAGTGTTATCCACACTTTCCCCCTCACTTTCCTTATTGCAAAAAGTCTGATCTTTGGAGGGAGGTGGGTCTGTTGCTTATAAACTACAATTGCAAAACCTGAATTTTCCAAATGCAATTCAACCCCACAACAAAATATTAACAGCCTGGAAGTTGGATAGCAGGCTTGTGCTATGTGTTCCTTCCTTGCTTACTGGAGTTCAGACTGAGGTTATTTTGCCTATTTGAGCATTGCCTTTTTCCCTTCTGTAAAATGGGTATTTCTGTGGTGTCTGTGACAGTTTCTAGGGTTTCCAAATGTATCCCTGGTCCCAGAAAAGTTGGGGATCCCTGCTGCTGACAATTAGGCCTCACTACGCTCTTGCCACCGGAGAGGCAGTATTTGCTAGTGCCGCAATCCTTTTGGACAAGAATGTGGCTTTTTACAAACAGGCCAGGTGTGCAGTTGTTTGCCGTACAGGAGTTTTAAGATGGAGTGTAATTATATACCTTGCATGATATAAAGTTTACAACAGTCCAACAACTGAGGCAGGCAGATATAAATACAGCAGGTTCGAGTGTCTGAAAGAACACCTGCAAATCTCGGCGGCAGCTAATATAATTAATGTTGGAAGCATGGCTTTATGTTGAAATTTATGGGCATCTTAAGGAATGCTGCCATCCTTCAGAAAAGGAGGAGAGCAAAATGGAAGAGAGAGAGAGAGAGAGGATGATTACAGTGCACGTGAAATGACAAGAGTGAGTTATTGTAGGAATCTTTTCATCACCCCACAGGGGAAGGGATTATACTACAATAACACCTATAGAGCAAATAATGGCCAGTTTAGCATTTATTGTACAGCAGCTCCCCAAAGCCATGTGTATTCACCCCTCTTTTTTTGGCAAGGCATTTAATAGACATGTACAGCCACATACCTGCAGGATGACATCTGGTCCTCAAGGTGCTGAGGCAGGTCAGGGTTAGGGCTCTCCCATTTACCTCAGTAAAGAACTTGGTGCATTTCCTTTTAAAGGCAATAAAAACGAACGAAGAAAGACTCATTGGAATAACCAAAAATTATGTACCACATTTCTAACCCGTTTTTCCCTTCCAAAAGGAGACATTCCTCCAAGGATGTGTGCATGGTTCTTCTCCTATTCTTTCCTTAAAACAACCCTGTGAGGTAGGCTGGACAGTGTTTATGTGGTGCTGTATCTTTGGTGATCTGTTGTGTAGCACTGGATTTGGCAGCTAAGCTGTGCCTTCTTCTGTGCTCAACCTGCATACCTGTCAATAAACCCAAATGTTACAGAAATGGGTGGACGCTCCTTCCAAAGGAAATGGCACCTGGTTAGTACCCTCACTCCTGAAACTTCTCACTACTCAAGGTAGTTGGGAGAGCATGACAATACATTTAAAGCCCAGACATCAGGTCTCCTCCAAACTATACACTGGATGCTAGGGATGTTGGAAAATTCTTCCAGAAATGAGAGAAGAAAATCCTGGAAAATGTGCAAGCAAAATAGGAGCAATACTTTCGTTGTGTTCTAGTCTGCAAACGTGTAAATAATTGTTTTCTGCATTGTTTTCGATGTTTCCCTTCTGTTGAAATTAATTGTGTAATTCATTACATAGTCTGTAGCACACCCACAGTGTGGGTTTTAGCAGAAGCAGAATTGCAGCAGAAAGAAAATAGCGTGGATTGCTCTGAACCCAGGACAGGATAAGAAATTGCTGCCTCCTTGCATCCCTGCTGGAAGCTTTCTCGGGTATTTCAGTGCATCTGTGGTTACGTTGATTCTTCTTCCGTCTCCCCAAGTGGGTTAGTTTCATCTCCCTTAGTGAAAATGTTATTGTTGTGAGGACGACTGCAACATACTAACCCCCCAGACAACTGTGGCAAACTGGAAAGTAGGGAGGACCTCTTACAACCCTTGGGTTCCTTTTAGCTCATCCATGCTTTAGCAACATGCTTGCTTTCTTGAAAATTTCCATTTCCATTCCCACTTCAGTCTTTTCTTCTGCTTGATGGGTTTCTTGTTTGGGGGCAGTTGGAAAAGAAAGCCTCTCCCAGCCCCCCACCCTTCCACATGGCTTCTGGCTGAGCAGTGCCCAGTGACTTTGTTCTAATAATTTATGTTGGGATTAATTAACTAATTGCTAATGACTTGGGGTGATTTTTTTTTTCCCATATCAGGATGCTGTGCATGATCAACAACATCTCTCTGCGAGGGGCTTGACATTATGAATTTGCTTGGTGAGAAGAATATGATCAGAACGACATTTGTAATGACTCGAGGAACAGTTGCTTGCCTCCGACGTTTGCATATGCATAATTGAAACGAAAACAACAACAAGAAGAAAACCAGGGTGCTCAACATGTATCAGGTCAGGAAGACAAATGCATTGCGCAAACCCTATAGATCACCCTGCTCTATCCTTTAAATTTGGTGGGGTTTGATTTATGCTGCTGTTGAAGCTGCAGAACCTTTGAAAAATAAAGGAGCAAGATTCTCAAGCAAGGGTGGGAGAGGATGTCTTCAATTCTCTGGCTCTTGTTGGGTTTTGGCCAAGCACATGGATCATTAGGGACGAAAGAAGGGAGAGAAATTTGATTTTGTTTGCATTTAAAGATGAAGTTACCAAATGCTCATTTGGGGGGGGGGGGCTCCTCTGCAGCAGCTTCTAAGTTGTGCAACTCCCTCTTCACATTGGTGCCTCTGGTATCTTCACTGTACAGGTTTCAGTGAATGCTGAAGACGTACCCTGGCTTTTGACACCTGAGATGCATATTCTTTTTTAGGATTTATCTCCTTTCTGTAATTTTAAGTTGTTTAAAACAGTTTTCAATATTGTGTTTTAATTGTTGTAACCTGCCCCCAGACTTTGGATGAAGGGCAGGTAATAAATTGTATTAACATAACATAACAACAACATAACATCATGACATGACATAGCTGCAGTCACTGCCTGTATGTTTCTGGGTTTTACCTGGGTTTTACCTGCAAATCCCTTTGTGGCTCAGGACCCCAGTATCTTTCAGGGCACCTCTCCCGACATCAACCTGTCCAGACACTTTTGTAGGGACCTGTACAACCCTTTTCAGAGATGGCAATAAGGGAGAGGGCCTTTTTGGTTGTGGCTTCCTATCTGTGGAATTCTCACCCAAGTGAGGTCTGCCTGGTACCAACACATGGCCAGCCACTCTAAGTGGCTGCCATTTTGTTCCCCCAGAATGCCTCATGCACAGTGCAGCACTTGCACATTTGAGGGGGAAATAACCTGCAGTCAGGGCCATATTTATTTATTTTTGGTAGCTGCTGCTTTATCCTGAAATGCTGTAAGCTTTGTGGGTATTCTGGAGAAATAAATTCAGCTTTGCCGCCACGGTGAGAAAGCAGGAAAACTAATGTATCTAAATTAATTAATTTTACACAAATGAATGCTGAAATAAACGTGATGTTTCCATATGAATGGGATATAAAGAACATAAGAGAAGACTGCTAGACCCAGTACAGCATCCTGTTCTCACAGGATAAAATAAAATAAAATATTGAATACCCCTAGCACTGACAATTGATATAGCACATGCATTGTAACATGCCTGATTTTGGAGCAAGCTTGCTGGCAAACATCCTATGCCCTTAAGCAAGCTGGGAAACATCCTTTAGATGCTATGTGTGCTGATGGGTTTGTCAGTCAATTCTACTGTCATTAAGATTTTTATCAGGTTTTGTGGCTGTAGGGCCTTTTGTCTCAGTACTGGCATAGCCACTATATTTGTCTACCACAGAGAACTCTAGAGGCCAGGCTATTTCTTTGTCTTCTCTGCATCCTGGCATTGCATCTAGAACTCCTGGATGCTAGACCTTCTCCTAATCATAGTGAATGAATGGGAGTGGGACAAAGTGCATTTTAAAAGTAGAGCGGGGATTCATTCACATTTCATTCCTATATCTACAACTGCATAAGTGGCCTTAGAAATTATTCAGTGCTGGTTTGGACTTTGGAAGTAAGAGATATAGAAATGTATTTGTTGAATTCCCACCCCAGCATTCCTCCAAGGAATTCAAGGGGGTGTAGCTGGAGCTCCCTTTAAAATTTCATCCTTCCAACAACTCCGTCTGGAAGGTTAGGCTGCAAGACAGTGATTAGCCAAAGGTTGCCCAGTGAGCTTCATGATAGATTTGAACCCTGGTCTCTAGGTTTTAGTCCAACACTCTAACCGCTACACCACTTCAGTTACCTTGTTTGTTCCTTTTAAAAAACTTGCTTTCTTTTAAACATTCTCCCCCCCAAATGGGACTCATGGAACACACACACACACACAGAGAGAGAGAGAGAGAGAGAGAGAGAGAGAGAGAGAGAGAACGTTTAATGAAAATTCCAGTGATTATATTTTAGTGGGGGGGGGGGGATTAAATGGTTTTTCAAAGTCCTTCATTTACGTATTCAGTTTATTGCATACATAGTTTATTGTTGGAATAAATAATGCATTAAGTGCCCAATGCCATATGCTAACACATTTCAAATAAATTCATTTGAATGTCATTACTTTACTCCTCCCTCCCCCCTCTTTTGTGGCTCTAATGTCTGTGATCAAAGAAATTACAAAGCCTGTTCCTCTTTGTGCCCTGCTTATTTGCAGTCTCAAAGATCATTTTAGGACTGCCAGCAGTGATTTATGAAGAATTTAATAAGGCACATCCCCATATATCCAGATTTCATGTGTGGCAATGCGGTTTAAACAATGCCAGGGCATGAGAGGTCTTGTTTGTTGTTTTGGTCATCTATCCTGGTGCACATGGAAGCTTGGAATCAATTAAATCTTCAAGGGATGCGTGAAACAAATTAAAGGGACACCTTACAATGGGCGTTTTCAGATTACCTGTCTATTGAGCATTCAACCCTCATTTGTGTGCAGGGAGATTCTACGACGTTTGCTCTTTAATGAGCATTTATTCTTATCTGTTTGTGGAAAGGTTAGATGATGATGCATCGCAGCAAGTGTCATTCCACATATTCCAGTGCATTTTGCATCACTTTCCTTAGTTCCATCACTTTCCTTATCACAAAAAAGCATATGACCTTTTGGGGAAGCGGGTTCCCTTCCCATAACTTTTTGTTGAATTTTGGATGCAAACCAGGTACCGTATTTTTCGCTCTACAGGACACACTTCCCCCCCTTCAAAAATTGAGGGGAAATGTGTGTGCGTCCTATGGAGCGAATGCAGGCTCCTTGGCTTCAGCAATAGCAACACTAAGCCTCCAAAGCGCAGAGGGAGCACTCGCTCCATGTTCCAAAGGCTTTGCGTTGCTTTCACTGAAACCTGGAGATCGAGAGGCGTCGGTGCGCACCAACCCCTCTTGCTCTCCAGGCTTCAGGGATAGCGCAGCCCCTCTGGCAGGGAGAGGCTGCACGTGGCTATGGCTTCTTTAGCTCCGCACAGCTTCTCCCGGGAGGGAGAGGTTGCGTAGGGCTAAAGAGGAAGCCAAAGCAGCCAGCGGGAGGGAGAGGTTGCATACGGCTAAAGAGGAAGCCAAAGCAGCCAGCGGGATGGATCCCGCTGGCTGCCTTGGCTTGTGCCATAGCCGTGCGCAACCCCTCCGGCAGGGAGAGGTTGTGTGCATCCTGTACACTGTTCCTTGGGGCTGGGGAGGAAATAAGATTGTTTATCTCTTTGACATCTGATGGGAGGGCATTCCACAGGGCGGGCGCCACTACTGAGAAGGCCCTCTGCTTGGTTCCCTGTAGCTTTGCTTCTCACAATGAGGGAACAGCCAGAAGGCCTTCAACGCTGGACCTTAGTGTCCGGGCAGAACGATGGAGGTGGAGACGCTCCTTCAGGTATACTGGGCCGAGGCCGTTTAGGGCTTTAAAGGTCAGCACCAACATTTTGAATTGTGCTTGGAAACATACTGGGAGCCAATGTAGGTATTTCAAGACTGGTGTTATGTGGTCTTGGCGGCCGCTCTCAGTCTAGCTGCTGCATTCTGGATTAGTTGTAGTTTCCGGGTCACCTTCAAAGATAGCCCCACGTAGAGGACATAGCAAAAGTTTCTTAGGGAGCTCTTTTTGGTTGCCGAGAAGGCAGTGCGGTGCTAAACAATGGCACTTGCTCTCATAAGACACAGTGACGGCTTTAAAAGGGGATTAGACAAATTCATGGGGGATAATTGATGCCTACTAGCCTTGATGGCTGTTCTTTGCCTCCACAGCTGGAGGCAGTAATGCTTCTGATGATGAGCTGCTGGTAACCACAAGGGGCAGGGAGCAATGCTGGTGGGTTTCCCTCAGGCATCTGGTGGCCACTGTGAGAACAGGACGCTGGACTAGATAGGCCATTGGCCAGATCTAGCAGGCTCTTCTTATGTTCTTGGGGAATAAAATAGCTCAAAGGACTGCCCTCTGACAACCTTTTAGATGTACAGTATAGCACATGTGGGTTAAACCACAGAGCCTAGGACTTGCCGATCAGAAGGTTGGCGGTTCGAATCCCGACGACGGGATGAGCTCCCGTTGCTCAGTCCCTGCTCCTGCCCACCTAGCAGTTCGAAAGCATGTCAAAGTGCAAGTAGATAAATAGGTACCATTCTGGCGGGAAGGTAAATGACATTTCCATGTGCCGCTCTGGTTCGCCAGAAGTGGCTTACTCATGCTGGCCACATGACCCGGAAGCTGTATGCCGGCTCCCTCGGCCAATAAAGCGAGATGAGCGCCGCAACTCCAGAGTCAGCCACGACTGGACCTAATGGTCAGGGGTCCCTTTACATTTATAGCACATGACCATCCTAATGTGTGTGTTTTGTGTACGCACACACACACACACTTTTACTCAGCCTAGAGATTTTTGTAGTCCCTTAATGGCTCTCCTCGTTCCAGCCCAGCAAATTTAAACCATAACCATCCTTCTCTGGCTCATTCACGATTTAGGCCTCTTCCTTTAATCAGTTCCCATCTAGTCTTTCCTCCTATTTCACATGCTTTCTTCTCCCCGATGCTCCTCTTAAACTGTTGGCCTTCATTTGGTAGAAAGGTTTGCGTTCTTTCTTTCTTTCTTTAAGCGACAGAAGTAATTGCAAATATTGCGGCATTTCCTTTCTTAATTAATCCCAACTGTTTCTTTCCTGGGCAATGCCGAGTGCATCCGCATTTGATGAGGACATGATGGCTTCATCGCTGCGGCAGCAACGGGCTTCCCCTGCCGAGCCCGTAAACAGCAGACAAGCCGCAGACCCAACCCTCATGCAGGTTCTGGCTTTCATTAGAGCCCCAGACTAGAGGAGCACCCAGCTGTGTCGTCCTGTAAGGTCTGTCTTGTCTTTCAAAGCTTGTTAACATGCTAATATAAAAGGAAATAGGACTGACTTTCAGGAATTTACTGCTAGTCTTAAACTTCAAAGATGAAAAGCTCTGTGTCTTCAAACACAGCGTTGGTTGCAGCTCCCATTCATCGCAGTAGTTTCTCCACTGATAGTCTTTTTGGTGCAAAGAAACAATCTACTTAAAACAATTCTGTGTTAGGATACTGAGCATATGACACAAACTGCTTCCCTATCCTGAGCTGAAGCAATGGACCATCTCATCTGACTGGCAGCAACTTTCCAGGGGCTTAGGCACTGTACCTGCATTTCCAAGCATATCATCACAGCCATGAGGGACTAGAAACTTTATTAAACAAGAATGAAAACCAGGATTTTCTGGACGTTGAGTTCAGTGGCTAATGCTGTGTCTCATTCTCCTCCTCCTGTATATGGAAAGGTAAAGGTAAAGGTACCCCTGGCCATTAGGTCCAGTCTTGACCGACTCTGGGATTGCGGTGCTCATCTCGCTCTATGGGCCGAGGGAGCCGGCGTTTGTCCACAGACAGCTTCCGGGTCATGTGGCCAGCATGACTAAGCCGCTTCTGGTGAACCAGAGCAGCGCACGGAAACACCGTTTACCTTCCCGCCGGAGCGAGCGGTTCCTATTTATCTACTTGCACTTTGATGTGCTTTCGAACTGCTAGGTTGGCAGGAGCAGGGATTGAGCAACAGGAGCTCACCCCGTCGCGGGGATTCAAACCGCCGACCTTCTGATCAGCAAGTCCTAGGCTCAGTGGTTTAACCCACAGCGCCACCCGAGTCCCTGTACATGGAAGGAACTGCCAAATACACACAAAAGTGTGAAATGCATTTTGTTCTCGTTGACCCATTTTAGAGTTGTTCCTTTGCTGCCGTCTAACCACAATGGAGCCTTTCAGCTCTGCTGAACCATCGTATTTCAGCCATCAGTTGGTAGTGCCACACGTGGGGCTCCACACAGCTGAGCAAATAGCACTCTAATGTGCCCAGTGTTGCAGTTGGAGGGACTGCATTGCAAAATTTGAAGTGAAATATTTGAAACTTAGTTTTTACATTTATTAGAGAAGCGTCAATTTGATAAGTTTGCATGAAAATGAAAACTGGGGGGGGGGGTGATTTCCTCCTTCCCTACTGTTAAGGAACTGCTGCATGTCAGCCATGGAAGTCTAGTGTGTTGCACAAGTTTCTGAGACATGGTCTAATAGGTTGTACACTCAGTACACCTAGGAAAGTAGCCAGTCATGTTTAGCCTCCCTGACACCTTGAACACACTATGAATATGCTCCAGAAAACACTAAGCACTCCATTGCAGTTGTGCATCACAGTGGAGACTGGTGCCTATTGAAACTGCTAGGGTGGAAGTCACAGAGGCCAAAAGGAGAGCCAACAAATTCTAGTTCCACCACCACCACTCTCTTCCCTGCTGAGTTCTACAAGGGCAACATTGAGAGTAAGGATGCTGACAGCCTGTACCACCCCCTAGAATGGATGTAAATAAGAAGGCAGCTAGGTGGCAGCCGGCTGGGGGCAGACTGAAGTTGGAGGAGCAGTACAGAAGACGATTGCTAGTGGAAAGGAACAGCAACAACATAATCAACAGCAGCAACATACCCTCCCCAACATCTTGAGTCCCAAAACTGGGACGTGCATCTTCTGGCCTGTGTTCCCACACAAGTCACATGACCTGCGTTGAGATGATGGAGCCCAAAAATGACACTTTTTCTGGGGCGATGCTCACACAGTGCCCCCAAACATACATTTTGGGGGCACTGTGCAAGATCGTAGCCCTGAATAAAGGGCATTTTTCAGGGGAGAGTACTTTTTTCTGGGTCAGATCTCGGTGCAAAATTGCATGAGATCATGGCATCCAAATTGGCTGTGGTACTCTCATGTGAGAAAATGGGGTGTCCTGTTTTTTCCAGGACACTTTTTCCAGGATATGTTGTTGTTGTTGTTGTTGTTATTATTATTATTATTATTATTATTAAAATTTCTTACCTGCCCTTCTATTCTGGGTTAAATCGTGGATTGCAACAATTTAAATATATGGCATTAAACCACATTTAAAACAAATTACAGTCAAGAGAATAGGATGGGTCCTATCACACACACACACACACACACACTTCAGGTGTCAAAGGGTCAGGAAAGAGGTACATCTTTATTACTGATCTCCTCACTGAGGAGAATCCCCGATATGATTCCCAGAAACCCCAGGGATGCAGTTTGAAAAACCACTGCCTTAATCAAACAAAAGGCTATTTGGGTAGGCATAATCTCAGTCATCTATTAACCTTCTGCAGTTGGAATCTGAAGAATTTGGAAGTGCAAAAATGAAACCCAAGTTGCCCTGCTGGGTTAATTATACATAGAATGGCTTCAACCAGGGCTCTCAACAATAAAAGTGTCAAATAACACGCCACCAGGATATATATTTTTTTGAAATGACCTCTTGACTGAACTTATGACTGAAGAAAAACTAAAGCCAACACCCAAACTGAGAATTTAATATATGGGGAAAATAGAGCAAAGAAGCAGAACTAAGGCCGACAGCTTTATCACGGTGTTCCCCAAAGTTTATGGTTCTAACCAAAGCAAAACCTTACTTTTTTTATTAGATTTTATTAGAATCTTACAGCTTCTTTATATCCTCCCTTTCGCTCCTGTTCTTTCTAAAACCTGATGTTCAAATGACGAACTTTTTCTTAATTAAAGATTAACAGGTAATGTATGATGTCTTAAATGGAGAAACAGAAAAGTGGAAGAATAGCCACATTGTTACCCAGTACAAATTCATCACACTTAATTAATTGTTTGGTTTTAAAAAGTCCTGATGTCTGACTACTAACTATATACTGGTACCGTAATCCATTAAGTAAAGTCACCAGACCGATTTTTTGTGTGGAGTGTGTGTGTGTGTGTAACTGTTCTTAAGAGTGAGATACTACTGCTATCCTAAATTTGCTCCAAGCTTGAATATGCTCAGCATACTGTTAACATTATCTAACTTACTTTTGAAGACCACAATGTATAATCCAGGCTCATTAAAAAAAGAATTGTTCAAATTCTTCTGTCGAGCATTTCTTTCAAAGACCCATTCCGATAATAAATGTAATCAGCAGGCAAGATAAGATTTAATATTTGACAATATTTGGCACGTATAATAGTAGTAATTTGTTTCAATATTTGACAATGGTCAATTTATGATTTTTCCCCTAATTGAAGCCTGACAAAAATCAAAATTAAAAAAAGAAAAGGGTTGTATTCAGGGTTATGTGTGTGGACTTCTGCTTGCTCAACAGAACTTATTTGTCGTCTTCTCCTGCACTCACCAATCTGCACTGGAAGGTCCTCATGGAGGAAGAGAGGAAGGGGACATTCTGATGCATGAGTAGAAATTTGGTCCACTCTGCATGGACACCAATGGCTGCAAGCTCAATTACTTGAATGTTAGATTTTAAGTAAAAAAAGCATTCAAAATACAAACTCAGATTTTGCATTCACGCTTTTGCACTCAAAATGTGCATGGGAGATATGGAGAATTCTCCAAATTTTAAATATCTGCAAATATTAGCTTCTCCTTCCTAATGTAGTGGCTTCAGTTCTCTGTTGCAGATGAAGACAGACAACTCGGATGATACAAAGAAGAAGAAAAAAGCCACACAAAATGATGTAGCCTATATAAACTGAGCTTGTTATTCACACTCCATTTTTTTCTGACAGCTTGTTAAAAGTTGGCAAAAGAGGTGCTGCTGAGGGACTCTTGTTATTCGGTGCTAATTAGAGTGAAATTAAGCAACAATCAAAAATGGGTTCAAAATACACTGGATTGTTATATTGTAGTCGAAAGATCCTCTCCGTCTCTCAAGGAGGAAGATGGAATGTGGAGTCCAGAGATGGAAATGAACTTTGAGGCTGATTCAAGAAATGCTGATTGCACTTTTTGAAAAGAATCGGGTCGGTTATTGCTTGCCATGTCTCCGACCCTTTTCAGACTGCAACATCCTCAACGGTAATTCATTCTTACTGCAAGCAAACCTTAGGAGTAGCACATGAATAATCTCAATTTGCGTGATGGAAGGAGAGATCTAAGATGGTTGGGCCTGACTGCTTTGAAAATGCCTCTCACATCTGAGGTGTAGGGTAGGAAGCAGATTTCTGGAACCAGAGCCGGTCCTGGCATTAGGGAGAGTGTGGCAATTGCCTCAGGTGGAAAATGCCAGTGCGCAGGAAGGAACAGCAAGGTGGTGAACAGAGCTGTGTGTTCCACGCAGCCTGCCTTGACCCTAAGATAACCTGCTACTCTTAAGTGAAAGATGGTTTCTCGTTGCCAGTATCAACGTAAGATTCATCTCTGCCTGGAATCAGTCAAAACAGGTAGGGATGGAAGACCAGCAACAATGTTGTCATTCATGCTTTTTGGGCAGAGTTGGGGGACCATCACCAAAGAGTCCCTGTCTTGTATTCCCACACAAACACAGGAAGTTGTTCAGGGCTGTGTAAATGAATGCAAGTGACTTGAACCTCGTTCAGCATTAGATGGGCAGCCAGAGGAGGTGTTTTAACAGTTGGTATTGTATGTTCTCAGCCAGATGCCTCCATCAGCAGCCTGGCTGCCTCCTTCTGCACCAGTTGGAGCTTCTGAACCAAGCCCAAGGGCAGCCCCACATAGAACACATTGCAGTAATCTAGCCTCAGGGTTGACAATGTATGGACTACAGCGGTCAGGCTATCCCTGTCCAGGAACAGATGTAACTGGCCAAACGGATGAAGCTGGTGAAAGGCACTGTCATCAATGTTGTGAAGATAGCTCCATTGGCATCATTCAATCATTACATGGACAGTCCTTTTTATTAATAAAAAGTCATTATTTTTGCATTTGTTTTTCTTTATCTGAGTGGATATTTGTAACTATCTGCTTCCTAGCCGAAACTTTATATCTTATTACTGGGCAAAGAGTCCCCCCCCCCCAAATTACTGAGCTCGTTCTTGTGGCTTTAAAGTAAAGATCAGCAAAACCTGTGGCAGTAGCTCTGAAGGAACACGGAAAGCATTCATATACACATATTGCAGTCTCACACTTGGTAGCACGTGAAATGGCACGGGGGTGCGGGGGGGGGGGCAAGTTCAGCAAGCTGATGCCACAGGCCTCGTTCTTGCTGAAGTCATAGAAAAGAGGCTGTGTTTGAATTGCGCCACTTGAGCTTGAAGGCAGGAGTTCTCGTGCTCCTTCCTGAAAAAGCAAAACAACAAAAATCCCTCCACACAGAAAATTAGGTGTCAGAGCTGGCTCCAGGTCCCAGCTCACAGAGGACCAACGCTAGCCGGTAGTAATGTACAAAAGTCTTTATTGAAGTACAGTTTCCATTTTAAAACCGGAGCGCCCCAGCTCTACGTCTAGGGTTTAGACCGGCGAAGCTCCATCTGAATCTCCGCCCCCTGTACACCAGTTTAAGATTCTAGCCTTACTCCACCTCTTCCGTCTCTCCTTTCTCCTCTGGGTCCTGCTACCCCCCGGGGTTCCTTCCTTCCTGGATTCTTCTGACGCTGACGTTGACCCCCCTGACTCCTCCCGCTCTCTTCGGCGGGCTTTAGGACCTGGCTCCCTATCCGGGCTGCCAACTGCTGCACCCTCCTGTACATTTGAACTTGGCGCGCGCGCCCAGCCTTCAACCTTCCTCTCGACCGTTTCCTCGCTCTCCGATGGAGGCGTGGCCAATCCTGGCTCATGTCCTCCCGCTGGTAGTGCGCCGCCTGATCCCGATGCCTGGGACTCCTCCCCCCTACTGCACTCTGGTGTGGACGCTGGTCCTGATTTCCAACTGCTGCTCTCTGAGTCCCCTCTGGCCCCTTCTTCCTGGGGTGTCCCCCTAGGCACCCCCCTTGCCCTGACCATGGGAGCCCCTTTCTGTGAATCTTCCGATTCGCTGGAAAGACTCAGAGACCTCGGACCGCTGTCATCGCTAACATTTCCTTCGGACTCCTCCCCCTCGCTCTCTATTTCCTCCCTCTCCTGTGCCTCTGCTCCTGAACCCCTGACATCCATCCCCCCCTCGAAGCCCCCCCTTCCCCCCTCCCCTCCTTCAGGTGTGGGTGCTGGGTGCTCCGTCATTGTGGGGGTGAATGCCGGATACAGTTCGTCCCCCGTGGCGTGCATCCAGCCGGATAAGTCCGGCTCGTCCTCCGTGCTCTCGCCGACCTCGATTTCGTCTGCTTCCATCTCTTTGCCGCCGTGCTCGAACCCAGGGTCCTCCCCCAACACGTCCATGTCCGTCTCTCCCCCGGTCCCCTCTGGGGACGTTGCCTGCCAAGGACCCCTCAGCCACTTCCTGCGCCACTGCTCCTCTGGTCGATCGTCCCACCAATAAGAGCGGTCTGAGGCAGATCCCGAGGGCGATCCCTCCGGGGAACGTGTTTCTAGTGCCGGTTCTTCATCCGAGGTGAACCCCTGGAACGTGCTGGCTGAAAGTGTGGGTGTGAAAAGCCAGTCGTCGAAATACGCGGCTGGCATGGGCCTGTGTGGGAACAAGGCATGAAACTCTTCCTTGAGAAGAGGCTCGTCCAAGGCATAGTCCGGCACCCAACGGTTGGCGCTGGCTGGGGTACCTTCGCTGGCGAGAAAATATTCTACTCCCTCTTCCCCCCATCTCGAGTCTAAAATCTCTGTGACCTCGTTGATGGGTTCCCCTCTTGGCGACCCCCGCCTTGTGGGCTGCTCCCTGAGCGGGTCTGGTGCCGTGCCCGGCTCCTGAAATCTGTGAGGTGCTTTGTAGGGCGTGAGTACTGATCTATGGAACACTGGGTGCATTCTGGATCCCTCCGGAAGTGTCAACCGGAAGGCCACTGGATTGACCTGTGTCTCGACTTGGTAAGGTCCTAGCTGCTTATGTCCGAGCTTCTTCTTCGCTAACGATCTGGTCGGCACTGCCTGGGCTGCTAACCAAACCCAGTCTCCCACCTGTATGTCTTCCCCAACCCTTCTGTGCTTGTCAGCCTGCAGTTTGTATGCGTGCTTTGCTAGTTCTAACTGCCTCCGAAGCTGTTCGTGAACCTCCTGCAACTCTGACGCTAAGGCTTCCGCTGCCTGTGGCTCCCCCTCCCCCAGTCTCTCTAATCCCGGGAAGGTTCTGGGATGCCTCCCGTTGTTGGCGAAGAACGGTGTCACCCCCGTGGACACGTGCTTCGTGTTGTTGTAGGCGAACTCAGCGAGCGGCAGGTAGTCCACCCATGTTGCCGGCTGCTGATTTGCGTAGCATCTCAGGTACTGCTGCATGATGGCGTTGACTCGCTCCGCTTGTCCGTTGGTCTGCGGGTGTCTTGCCGACGCTAGGTTGATCTTAACGTTCAGGAAACCCATCAGCTTCTGCCAGAAGTTCAAGATGAACTGTCGCCCCCGGTCGGACAGGATGGACCGTGGCAGACCGTGAACCCTGAAGACGTGGTCTATGAACAGTTTGGCGGTCTGTTCCGCCGTGGCCACCTTCGCGCACGGAATGAAGTGGGCCATTTTGGTGAACATGTCCACCACCACTAGCACTGCTGTCTTGCCCCTCGAGCTGGGTAAATCCGTGACAAAGTCCAGGGCCACCCTCTCCCACGGTTCGCTCGGTGTCTGCAGCGGTTCGAGCAATCCCGCCGGCGGTTTGTGCACTGACTTGGCCCTTTGGCAGGTGTCGCACCTCGAGACGTAATCCGCGACTTCCCCCCGCATCTTGGGCCACCAAAAATCTCTGGCTACTAATTCTACCGTTTTCTCTTTGCCAAAGTGCCCGGCGGTGGGTGCATCGTGCAACTGCTGCAGTACTTTCGCGCGGAGGTCGTCTCCCGGTACGTAGAGGGCCCCTCTGCGGATGAGCAATCCGTCGCGTATCTGGAACTCGTCGCCCGTCACCGTGCCCCTGTGCACCTCCTCCATCTTGGCTTGTGCGAAGGGGTCCTCCTGCAGCGCTCGACGGACAGCATCTAGGTCCACGGTTGCTGAAGCGCACGCCCACGCTTTCGGGGCGAAAATGTGCTTGGCAGCTGCTGGTGCCGCCTCTTCGAGGTATTGCGGCTTTCTGGACAGTGCATCCGCCATGATGTTGTTGTCGCCTGGGATGTACTCTATCCTGAAGTCGAAATCTGCAAAGAACTCCGCCCAACGTATGTGCCTCTGGTTCAGGAACCTTGCCGTACGCCAGTACTCCAGGTTCTTATGGTCCGTGCGGACCTGCACCGTGTGTTTGGCTCCGATGAGGAAGTGCCGCCACGCCTTGAATGCTGCATGAATGGCCAGCAACTCCCTGTCCCAGATGGTGTAGTTCTGCTCTGACTTGCTGAGCTTCCTGGAGTAGAAGGCACACGGTCTCCAGTCCCCTTGCGGGTCTTGCTGTAATAGTACTGCTCCCACGGCTCTGTCTGAGGCGTCCGTTTCAACCCTCATCGGTCTGCTGCGATTCACATGCAGTAGCTGCTCTTCGGACGAGAAGAGACGCTTGAGTTTCTGAAAGGACTGCTCCGCTTGCTCTGTCCAGATGAACTTCTTCTTCTTGGAGCTGAGCGTGTCGGTAATGGCCGCCGTCTGCAGCGCGAACCCTTTGATGAACTTGCGGTAAAAGTTGGCGAAACCAACAAACCGCTGGACCTCCTTCCGAGTGCGCGGGTTCTTCCAGTCCAACACTGCGCGAACCTTGGCGCTGTCCATGGCGAGCCCCTTGTCCGACAACTTGTAGCCCAGGAAATCTACCTCCTTCATGTCGAACTGGCACTTCTCCAGCTTGGCGTACAGCCTATGCTCCTGCAGTCTCTGCAGAACTTCCTTGACGTCTCCCTCGTGGGTCTCCTCTGATTCTGAAAATATCAGGATGTCGTCCAGGAAGCAGACGCATTTCTTGTAGAGGAGACCCGCCAATACGTGATGCATGAATGCTTGAAAACAGTGGGAGCCATTTTGTAATCCAAAGGGCATAACTCTGTATTCATAGGTGCTCAGGGGCGTGAACATGGCCGTCTTCCACTCGTCGCCCTTCCGTATGCGAATCAGGTTGTACGCCCCTCGTAGGTCCAACTTTGTGAAAATGCGTCCTTTCCTCACCGTTGCGAGCAGGTCGTCTATTTTGGGCATGGGAAAGGCTGTGGGCTTGGTTTTTGAGTTTAAAATTCTATAGTCCACTACAAGCCTCTTTTGGGGCGTGTCCTTCTTCTTCACAAAGAATACAGGACTGCCCCCCACTGCCTTCGACTCCCGGATGAAACCGCGCTTCAAGTTGAGGTCTATGAACTCCCTGAGTTCCTGCATCTCGTCTTCAGACATGGAATACAGTTTCCCAGTTGGCAGCGTCGCCCCCGGCAGGAGGTCAATCTTGCAGTCATAGGACCTGTGGGGAGGCAGCTTCTCCGCTTCTTTCTCGCAGAAAACCTCCAAAAACGCTGCGTACTTGAGTGGCACTGCTTGCAGCGTGCCTAATTGTAGCTGCGAGTCATCCTCTTCCTCTTCCGGGCTAGGCAGAATGCAATGTTCCGCGCAGTAGGAGGAGCCGAAGGTCAGTTGGCGCTGGTACCACGCCAATGCTGGGCTGTGCCTGTGCAGCCAACTCATGCCCAATACTACAGGCGTGTCTGACAGGTGGGTGACATTGAAGCTGATGACTTCCCGGTGATTCCCAATTTGCATCACCATTGGAGGCGTTTGCTGCACCACCTGCCCCCCCAGCAATTCCCTGCCATCCACCGTGACAACCTTCAGAGGCAGCGTGGCTGGCAGTAGTGCTATATTGTGCTGTTGAATGAAATCCAGTCCTATGAAGTCCGCGTTACTACCAGAGTCAATGGTAATCGGCACTTCCATAGTGAGTCCATTGGGTAGTTGGAGCGATGCTGTGAGCTGCACCACTGGTTTGGGCGGGAGGGGGTCTGTGGGCTGCAAAATTTCTGGGGATTGCTTCACTGACTTGTCTGGCTGGACCCCAGCGCCTCTTCCTCCAGCCAGACTCTGTCGTTTCCCTGCTGTGGTTCTCTCTGCTGAGTTGCGTCTGTTACTGTTGCTGAGGCTGCAGTGTGCTTGTGGAGCCTCTGGGGACACTCTTTCGCCATGTGCTGAGCACTGTCGCAGATGTAGCACTTCCTGTTCCCTCTAGGAGGCTTCGCTTTGACTGCTCCCGGTGTTAGGGCTCTGGTAGCTGACTGAGCCCTGGCGCCTCCAATCTCCATTGGTTCCTCTCCTCCTCCCTGCGGAGGTGTGGATTGCGCACGCGCTGCATCCTTGGGAAAGAGGGGAGGTGCTCTCGCTGGCGTACGTCCCCAACGTCCTTCTTCTCTGTTCCATGGACGTTCTTCCAGACGCACCCCAATCTCCAGCGCCCGCTGGACCACCTGCTGAGTGCTCTTTGGCCTCTCCCCCCTTGCAATCTCATCTTTCACATTTGCATTCAAGCCTTCCCAAAAAAGGTCTCTGACGGGAGCAGAATCCTTCTCCCATCCCAGCGCATGGACTAATCCAAAAAAGCGAGAATGGTACTGCCTCACGCTGGCTCTGCCTTGTTTGAGCCCATGTATGTCTTTTCTGGCGATATCGATGTCTATCTTTGATAAAAAACACGAATCCATCGCTTTAAGGAAAGCACTCGCATTGTGAAGTGCCGGATCTTTATCTCTCCACAAATTGCGCAGCCACGCTTTAGCTTCCCCATGCAAATGGGACAAGATAAACCCCACTTTCTCTTGCTCATCTCTAAAGTCTTTCTCCAGCAGTTCCAGCGCAAACAGCAGGTCTGCTCGGAAGTTAGGGTACTGCTGTAAACTCCCATCGAAATGAGATACCAGGCTGCCTCCTCTTCTCCCCAGCCCAATGCCCTCTGATTTGGGTCCCGGTTGCCCCTGTTTAGAAAGCACTTCCAACCTGGCTTGGAGATCCCTGCAGGCGGTAACCATTTCCTCCTCCCTTTTCCTGGATGCAAGTACCTCCGCGTTGAGTTGTGTCACTGCATTTTGCAGGTCTGCTAGTTGCTGTTCTGTAGTCATCTTGCCTGACTCTTGTGAGCTCGCGAAGCACCAATCCTCTTCCCTCGCTGCGTCCACTCACGTTACGAGGTTCTTGGTGCAAAACTTTTCTTTGAGATGGAGCTTACTGTCAGAGCTGGCTCCAGGTCCCAGCTCACAGAGGACCAACGCTAGCCGGTAGTAATGTACAAAAGTCTTTATTGAAGTACAGTTTCCATTTTAAAACCGGAGCGCCCCAGCTCTACGTCTAGGGTTTAGACCGGCGAAGCTCCATCTGAATCTCCGCCCCCTGTACACCAGTTTAAGATTCTAGCCTTACTCCACCTCTTCCGTCTCTCCTTTCTCCTCTGGGTCCTGCTACCCCCCGGGGTTCCTTCCTTCCTGGATTCTTCTGACGCTGACGTTGACCCCCCTGACTCCTCCCGCTCTCTTCGGCGGGCTTTAGGACCTGGCTCCCTATCCGGGCTGCCAACTGCTGCACCCTCCTGTACATTTGAACTTGGCGCGCGCGCCCAGCCTTCAACCTTCCTCTCGACCGTTTCCTCGCTCTCCGATGGAGGCGTGGCCAATCCTGGCTCATGTCCTCCTGCTGGTAGTGCGCCGCCTGATCCCGATGCCTGGGACTCCTCCCCCCTACTGCACTCTGGTGTGGACGCTGGTCCTGATTTCCAACTGCTGCTCTCTGAGTCCCCTCTGGCCCCTTCTTCCTGGGGTGTCCCCCTAGGCACCCCCCTTGCCCTGACCATGGGAGCCCCTTTCTGTGAATCTTCCGATTCGCTGGAAAGACTCAGAGACCTCGGACCGCTGTCATCGCTAACATTTCCTTCGGACTCCTCCCCCTCGCTCTCTATTTCCTCCCTCTCCTGTGCCTCTGCTCCTGAACCCCTGACATTAGGTGTCAAGGACGACCTTTGACTAGATCCATTCCACACCCTCCAAGTGTCCCTATTCCCCATGGACATTCCCGGAATTACAAAAGGCACACCAGCTTCTGATTTGGTCCTGGAATGTCCCTATTTTCCCTGCCAGCACTGTCACTGCCAAGCTCGGGTACTGTAGCATGGGAGCTAACTCCTAGGGGCCATGGGGGCTTTGGCCCCCACAATAAAATATTTGAGGGGACCAGGCCCTCATGAAATTGATGGGCATTCCCATTCAAATGGGGTGTGTGCCTTGCGCCATGTGATTGATTAGGAATGGTGGGCCTTACCTGGGTCACAATATTTTATTCAAGATGGCGCCCCTGTCAGGGAGCAGGATAAGCTAGTGCTTGTCCACAGCAGTGCCAGCAGCCGCGGCTGCAAGGAGCCAGAGTGGTGTAGTGGTTAAGAGCGGTAGACTTGTAATCTGGTGAACCGGGTTCGCTTCCCCGCTCCCCCACATGCAGCCACTGGGTGACTTTGGGCTTGTCACACTTCTCTGAAGTCTCTCATCCCCACTCACCTCACAGACTGTTTGTTGTGGGGGAGGAAGGGAAAGGAGAATGTTAGCCGCTTTGAGACTCCTTCGGATAGTGATAAAGTGGGATATTAAATCCTCTCCATGGCAGCTGCTTCCAGCCTCCTCCCTTGGTCAGCTCATAGCAGCTGCTGGAGAGCAAGTGAGGAGGAGGAGGAGAGGCTGCTGCCGGCGAGGTCCAGCCCTGTGCAACATGCTAGGTCTGATGTGCAGACAAAGGGCAGGGCTGCCCCGGGTGGGAAGAAAGGGGGAACAGAGCAGAACAAAAGGCGTCTCTATTTTTGTTTAATTAAAAAGTGTTTTGTGCCTCCGTGTCTAATCCTGCCCCTTTCTAAAATTGATTTATTGGTGTGTAATCTACCAAATAACAAAATCAAGATTAAGGGGTTTTCTCAGGATGGTGGAGGGTGTGTGTGCTGTGTCCCATTACTGTAGTTGTGGTGGCCCTTATTCTGATAGGAAATGCTCGGGGGGGACGGGACACAAAAATGGGTGTCGAGGAGTGTCAGTTGGGTGGGGAGTGAGAAATGTCCCTGTTTTCAACTGAGGAATGTTGGAGGGCATGCCATTCTCCCTGCCATTCTAGTTTTCCGTTTGCAGGATAGGAAAGGTTGACCATACAGTCTTGTGTCCCTCCACTTGGCGTCTGAAGTACTGTTCCTGAAACAGGTTTACAAGCAGAAGTTGTGGGGCCGTCTGCCATGGGTGCTTTAGCTGAGATTCCTGCATTGCAAGGGGTTGGGCCATCTGATCCTTAGAGTCTCTTCCAACTCTACAATTCTATGATTCCTTCAATGCAGAGAGAGGTGAATACAGGGCCGTCTTACTTATAGGTGCTGGGGGTGCAGGGCACCCGGGTGCCAGGCTCTCAGGGATGCCAGGCCAAGAGTCCAGAGCATGAGAGTCGAGTCCAGGGAAGAGCCCGCCCGTCAGTCGGAGCGCCGCAGTGGGCTCTTCTGCTGTGGGCAGCTCTGCGCCTTGAGTTTGGGAGCGACTGAGCCAGCAAGATGCTGAGGTGGTTGGCCAGCTCCACCCTCCTGTGTGCCTGGGACTGGGCAACTGGGGGGTGGGGCACCAGGCAGATCTTTGCACCCCGGCGCCACCTATGCTTAAGACAGCCCTGGGTGTATAGTCTCAATCAGAAATAGGAAATGCAAAAATATGACCTCTTAGAGTCTGTCAGTGGGGCAACATGCCCCATCAGTGGGGCGGGCAGGGAGAGGTGCAGATCAAAGAAGAGGTGAGGGAAGCCATGCCTAACTAACCCACCACTTCAGGAACTCACACAATTTAGTAATCCCCAAATTTCAGCCTGGTAAGATGAGAGGCAACCATTTACAAACTAGGCAGGGTCTTTAGAACTGCCCCCCTGCCCAGATAGAAGATCTGCAAGACAGGCTGAAATTCAACAGGTGCAACTTCCCCTCTGTATGAAGTAATAGGCCTATTCTGCCTGTTGTGCAGCTGTTGAAGGTGCACAGCCTCTGCCAGGAGCATGGGAAACTGATAGCCTACAAGAACGTGGTAAAGAGAGGCAGGAAGATGCCAGGAGAAACTCACACTGTCCGCATTTCCTCCTGGTGCAGGAAGAGATGCAGCTGAGAACTGAAAGGTAGCAGGTTGCCTAACAGAGCCTCCATTGTATAACTGCCGACCAAGATATTGTATAATACCCTGTGCAATGACAGCCACTGGCCAGCCTCAGCCTCTGTAATAAGCTTTGCAGGTTGAGTCTCTCATGCAATTATATCACACATCATTGTGATTTTTGTAATCCTCTCAATTGGTTGTGTCCTTCCATGCATATAAATTTCCATTGGCTCAGAATAATTGGTTAGGGTGTTTTTTCAACTGGGTTTAAATCAATTTGATCAGGGTTGTACTTGTAGTTTTCTCCTTCCCCCACCCCCTTTTTCTTTTTTTTTGGGGGGGGGATATGGAAATAGTGGGGGAAGGGGGGACCCACTGCTTATTCCCAGACTTGATGCCACTAATCAGGGAAAATATTGCATTCAGCCATCTAGGAAAATAAACTGGGATGCCCTTTCAGATGTTTTTTCTCTCTCTGTGTGTAAGATTTTTGAAAAAGGAGTGGGGGGACACATGAGATTCAACAAGGTTTCATATAGCAAAAAACCCTGTCTGTTTTAAGAGCATCCCTTATAGATTTTTAAAATAGGATCCATCAAAATAACTGTGGGTGGTATTCCGCTAAGTCACTCAGAGTCAATCCGTTGACATTAATGAACATGGATAAGTAAAACTTAGTTGAATGCCACTCAAGGTCTCCCACTCCTTTGCATGCTTACAAAGTCCTTTTGAGCATAGGTAAAGGTAAAGGGACCCCTGACCATTAGGTCCAGTCGTGGCCAACTCTGGGGTTGTGGCGCTCATCTCGCTTTATTGGCCGAAGGAGCCGGCGTACAGCTTCCGGGTCATGTGGCCAGCATGACTAAGCCACTTCTGGCGAACCAGAGCAGCGCACGGAAATGCCGTTTACCTACCCGCTGGAGCGGTACCTATTTATCTACTTGCATTTTGACGTGCTTTTGAACTGCTAGGTTGGCAGGAGCAGGGACTGAGCAACGGGAACTCACCCCGTCGTGGGGATTCGAACCGCCGACCTTCTGATCGGCAAGTCCTAGGCTCTGTGGTTTAACCTGCTGCGCCACTCACGTCCCCTTTTTGAGCATACATGGGGCCTAATTCTGAGTAAACATATCTCGGTTTCTATTGCATCACACATCACATTGTTGTTCTTCATTTTACGTATGTGCAGTAGTATTTTAAACATTCTAAAAGTATTCAATGAATGGTAAATATATCACTGTTACACAGTGCTAGAGCTCTGCTTTTTTCATTGAAGAGATGGAGGCCTATGTGCTTACTGTAAAAATATAACAATACATTTATAACAATAATCACTGTACAAAATTACACCGGTGACTCACAAGCAGTCAGTAGGAGTGCACAGCAGGTGTTAGCACCACGGGGTCCTACAGGAGTGCCAGGATCCCAGCAGCTCCCTGTGGGTGTCCAACGCTAAAGGCAGTCCTGAAACAAAAAACTGAGATCTCCATCCACAGAGGAGGATGCCCACTGTATCTCTGCATGAGTCACTGCTTCGGTCTGTCCTCTTCATAAACAGTCGCCACTGGGCAAATAAACCTGCCGTGTCTCTGCACCAGTTGTGATGGGATCATCCGGACCACACCCAATGTAACAGCGTAGCCAAATGACCTGGCGCTGGAGCATGCTGCCAGTTCCTTTCCAGCATGACTCAATGCTCAACACAGTGAATCACATAGGCACACGATGCTTGGATCAGTTCTTTCTCTTTCACACCTCTTTCACACTTTATTGTACATCACCTCGAGACAGTTGTGTGAGCTGCCGGAGTCAGTTGCACCCTAATGTTGAAGTGGGATCTGCAACAAAATGTTGCAGTATAAATTCACCCCCACCCTGCTGCCAAAGAGGAGTGCTGCTGCTCAGGATTGCTGCTAGATAGCCATGCATTCCTCTAAGGAGTCAAGCAAAGCGAGTCACTCTTTCTCCCTTTAGATGACTGAACATTCCATGCCACCTTAAGTCCATTGAGCATCTTCAGCTATCCTTTGGGTTTTTATTTTCCTTTTCTATTAATTTATAAATGTACATGAATCTGCACACCCCGGGAGTTCTTGGGTATGTAGAAACCACTATCTTATTTATAGGTGATTACCGTAATTTTTGCTCTATAAGACTCACTTTTTCCCTCCTAAAAAGTAAGGGGAAATGTATCTGCGTCTTATGGAGCGAATGCAGGCTGCGCAGCTATCCCAGAAGCCAGAACAGCAAGAGTCCCTGTTCTGGCTTCTGAGATTCAGAATATTTTTTTCCTTGTTTTCCTCCTCCAAAAACTAGGTGTGTCTTGTGGTCTGGTGCGTCTTATAGAGCGAAAAATACTGTATATCTTGCCGCCCGATTCACAAGGGCTAAACGACTCGAGCTCACAATTGGTACAGACTAGTGGGGCTCTGCAGTGCTGAGTGCTTCTGTTCAGGGATCCAGCTGCTCCATTCCACCTTTCTCCTCCCCACCCTTTCTCCCCCCCTCTCTCTAGCATACACCCCACACATTTAAAGCAGGTTTAAAACACACATTCCCCTCCCCCAAAAGAAGCCTGGAAACTGTGGTTTGTTACAGGTGCTGGGAATTGTAGAGGTGGCAAACTACAATTCAATGGGCTTAAAATGTGTGGGGTGCATGCAGGTCCAGCCAGCATTCCATGCCCACTATGCATGTTCCTCTCCCTAAAGGTGCGGGTGAGCATTCTGTGATCCCTGGTCAAACTCAGCCCTCATTGGCCTGTTTTGGGAGTTCCCTTCCTCAAGGTCCGTCCCCCCCCCCCGCCAAAGATTTGCTGGAGTTCAAGGTTGCCCTACGTCTGTTGATACCCTCATCTTGTGCATAGATTTTCCATTTTGGCTACATAAGGGACAGGACTGAATTGGAATTAGATTATGGGGTGATGATAAAATTTACCTGAGGTGTCGGACGTTTTGGGAAACACCAGACTAGTGTCCAAGAGCCATTGGAAAAGACAGTGAAAGCTATTTCAGATTGGTTTTGAAGATATTGCTGCAGCTGGCTCAGAGGAAAATTAAAATAAATAAATCGTTGCTTAATAAGCTGGCATGCTCTTCGTATTGATCACCCGCTTGCAGACATCTTGCCATCTGCTTGCCAATCTTGTTCCTAGTGTTTCTGATCCCTCAAGCTCTTTAGAGAGTGCTACCGGGCCCATGGAAAGCAAATTATACCCAGGCCGCTTAATTGCAGCGTCTTAGTTCTTTGTCTTATGGAATTCTTATGTAAATTTCCATTCTGGAGGAAAGGATGCGGATCAACAGGGAAGGAGTGAGTCATTGGGTGGCTCCAGCCATTAAAGGATAAACCAGCTACACCTGGGCAGGTAAGAAGATGGGGTTCAGGAAACAACACAACACAACAACTCCGAGTTACTGCTGATCACAGCAACACCCAGTTTCTGAGATTGGATGTTACTTTCTTTTACAGAGCTGGCGAAGCACAGTGGCTGAGAAACTGAGCCATGAATCAGGAGGCCTCAGGTAGATATTTTTTTTCTCTGCCACAAACTCACTAGATGGCATTAGGTCATATCTGCACCATATGTTTAAAGCACATTTAATGCACATTTGAAGCATGGCTTCCCACAAAAAAAAAAAAAAAGGAAACTGTAGTCTCCACCCCCATTGTTCAGCCCGGACACTGAGGTCCAGCTCCGAGGGCCTTCTGGCGGTTCTCCCCACTGTGAGAAGTGAGGTTACAGGGAACCAGGCAGAGGGCCGTCTCGGTAGTGGCCCCCACCATGTGAAATGCCCTCCCATCAGATGTCAAGGAAACAAGCAACTATCTGACTTTTAGAAGATATCTGAAGGCATCCCTGTTGAGGGAAGCTTTTAATGTTTGATGTTTTATCACTTTTTAAATATTACTATTAGTATTCTGTTGGGAGCTGCCCAGGGTGGCTGGGGAAACCCAGTCAGATGGGTGGGGTATAAATAAATAAATAAATAAATAAATAAATAAATTATTATTATTATTATTATTATTATTATTAATCCAACCCTGATGGCTATGTTCTACCTCCATTGTGTGAGGAACTGTGCCCTTAAATACCAGTTGCTGGAAACTGCTGGAGGAGAGAGTGCTTTTGTGCTCAGGTCCTGCTTGTGGGCTTCTTCCCATGGACACCTGGTCGACCACTGTGAGAACAGGATGCTAGACTAGATGGACCACTGGTCTGGTCCAGCAGGCCAGGGTAAAGAGGTGTGTCTTCAGTTTGTGACCAAAACTGTGTAGCAAAGGTGTAGCCAGTTACTCCTTCCATAATGTAGGGGCTGCCACAGGGAATGCCCTGTCTTGATCCACCTTGAGTTCACCCCCTTCCTTACATCTGTCAATGGGGCACATGATAATACTGGTGGGTTTTAATTGTTGATGGCTGTCTTATAAAAAAAATTTTAATGGTGCTGTGTTGAAATATAAGTATGGTTGCTTGCCACACCAGTCTGAGTGGCTCGAGATTCCAAGAGCTCCCGGCGCTTACCCACGTTTTGCATTTCCTTCCGAATGAAGTACAGCAGAAGCTGTGGTGTATTTTCGAGGGAGGGGGGCTCACCCAGTTTCTGTCTTGCACAGAGCCCCTTTCTTTGTTCCCTTTAATGGCCCATTACCCAGGTAGCACCTCACCAAGAAGCTAGCTTGGCTATTCCAAGAATTAGAAGGGGCCCTTAAAGCTATGGTTTTCCCAGTGGTGAGAGCTGGACCATCAAGAAGGCTGATCGCCGAAGACTTGATGCTTTTGAATTATGGTACTGGAGGAGACTCTTGAGAGTCCCATGGACTGCAAGAAGATCAAACCTATCCACTCTGAAGGAAATCAGCCCTGAGTGCTCACTGGAAGGACAGATCCTGAAGCTGAGGCTCCAATACTTTGGCCACCTCATGAGAAGAGAAGACTCCCTGGAAAAGACCCTGATGTTGGGAAAGATGGAGGGCACAAGGAGAAGGGGACGACAGAGGACGAGATGGCTGGACAGTGTTCTCGAAGCTACCAACATGAGTCTGACCAAACTGCAGGAGGCAGTGGAAGACAGGAGTGCCTGGCGTGCTCTGGTCCATGGGGTCACGAAGAGTCGGACACGATTAAATGACTAAACAACAACAAGAGAAGGGCCCCCCGGCATTCAGCCTACTGCCTCCCTCGAAAGCAAACACAAAAACTCCTAGCAGTAGGTACGCATGTATTGGGTTTTAATTCAGTTTTATTCTGAGTTAGCTATTGGTTCTTATTTTTGCAGCCGCCTTGAATTCCAATCTGACAGAAAATAAAGCCCTTTAAGTAAACAAATTAATAGGTAAATAATAGCAAGGAGGTACCGAGAACGTTGGGAAGGGGCAAGCTAGGTTACACATGAAATGTATGGTTGTATTTCATGTAACTGCTACGTGGGTGCTGCCGTTTTGAAAAACAGCACCCACTAGGGGTGTGTGCAGGGAACTTCCTGCACCCGAATGTCAATGGAAAATTCCCTTGAAGCTGCTGTAAGGATGAGCGATCTGGGCTGGGCTGAAGGGAACTGCTCTTCACAGCTCAGCACCACAGTGGGGAGGAAAATCACCCTGGCCACTCTTCAGGTGATGGATATGAAGAGGGGGTGATTTCCTTGTGGTGCTGGGAAGGGAAATATCCCTCTTTTCCTCTGTGGTTCTACACAAATCTGATGAGGAGTAGGGATGAGAGGGCACTTTCTTGTGTATACAATGGGTGTGTACTCGTGTGTGTGTCTACATGCGTACTCTGGTTTATATGTGGTGTGTGTTTGTCCTAGCAGAGACATCACCTTGCCAACAAAGGTCCGTATAGTTAAAGCTAGTGATGTATGGAAGTGAGAGCTGGACCATAAAGAAGGCTGATCGCCGAAGACTTGATGCTTTTGATGCTTTGATGGTGCTGGAGGAGACTCTTGAGAGTCCCATGGACTGCAAGAAGATCAGACCTCTCCATTCTGAAGGAAATCAGCCCTGAGTGCTCACAGGAAGGACAGATCCTGAAGCTGAGGCTTCCCCAGTGGTGATGTATGGAAGTGATGCTTTTGAATTATGGTACTGGAGGAGATTCTTGAGAGTCCCATGGACTGCAAGAAGATCAAACCTATCCATTCTTAAGGAAATCAGCCCTGAGTGCTCACAGGAAGGACAGATCCTGAAGCTGAGGCTCCAATACTTTGGCCACCTCATGAGAAGAGAAGACTCCCTGGAAAAGACCCTGATGTTGGGAAAGACTGAGGGCAGAAGGAGAAGGGGACAACAGAGGATGAGATGGTTGGACAGTGTTCTTGAGGCTGCCAACATGAGTTTGACCAAACTGCGGGAAGCAGTGGAAGACAGGAGTGTCTGGTGTTCTCTGGTCCCTGGGGTCACGAAGAGTCAGACATGACTAAACAACTAAACAACAACAAGAAGTGTTTGTCCTGCCGTGGCATGTATGAGGTGTGTGTTTAGGGGCGTCTTACCCATAGAGGCTAGTGGCTCAGGGTGCCAGGGCCCAAGTTCTGGATGGCGCCATGTCCAGTCTTTGCCTCTTCCCCGCCGAAGGAGCCACCCTCCAGCCACTGCCCATCTCCTCCAGCCCCGCTGGTAGCACCGTCCTCCTTATACTCTGGGAAACGGGGAGGGAGCTTTGCACCACAGCGCTGGATATGCGTAAGACGGCCCTGAGGGCATGTGATGCTTGTCTTTGTGTGCTCTTGTGTATGATCCCACTCCTGCTATACTTTCATGAATTGTTCTGAGTACAATACAGAAGAGTGTGCTGCTCCGTGTCCTACAAAGTATGCTGATATGGGAGCCATTTTGATGTGGCTTTTTACCCAAGAAACCAGGACCTTAGCATATGCAATTGGTTTCTGGAAAGTGCCAGTAGTGGGTGCCTAGGGCAACCACACTGAACCCTGCACTGTGGATTATTTAGATACCTGGGGACCCTGTCTAGGTCCATTCATGAAGTTTTAGGTGGAGGCACTTGTTTCCAGAAATCCTGTATTATCATTGGGTAGCCTCTTTCCTTGTTGGTCAAGGAAGACAATGATAACCCTTGAGGTGCAAAGTGAAGGTTAAACTCCATGCAAATATCTGTCTCCTGAAAGGTTTCTTGTGAGTGGGTAGGAAAATGGTTTTGGAATGATTTGCAGCAGACTTTTAATAGGGCTACTCTGAATGCTGACACACAGATTGAGAGTGGGTAAAATGATTCATTCTCTTTAAAAGAGGATTATTACATTGTCCAATTGGAAGAAAGAAAGAAAGAAAGAAAGAAAGAAAGAAAGAAAGAAAGAAAGAAAGAAAGAAAGACGGACGCCACTTGGTGAATCAGATTTTCGCTTTTATTAATTACAAATAGAAACAGAAAAAAGCCAGGGCAACAGATCTGGGAATCAAGGAGAGCCATAAATTGGCTAGACGTGTGCGTGTGTGGGAAAATGGGAATCTGCTGACGTACTACCTCTTTCAGCACAAGGTGCAAAGAGAACAAAGGGTTTGATTAAGTGCTGAATATGGCACGTGATTTTCCAGACAAGATGCCGGGTCTTTAAACAGTTAGACAAAGTCATGTAAGAATGGTAGAGAAAACATATTTGTCTGCAAATCAGTGCACAGAGTGCAGAGGAGCAGGATCCTGGCTCTGTGACATCATGAAGAGCCGGCAGGATCAGGCCAGTGTCTTATCTAAAGAAGCCTCCTGCTCTTACTAGGGAGCCCACAAGGTTGTTGTGAGAATAAAATGGGGAAGACGAGAACCATGTAGGCCACCTTGTGCTGCTTGGAGGAATGGTGCAATATAAATAAATGAGTCAGGATTGTGCTTGATGCAGCGGGGGTACCAGAACACTCTTTTAATTTTTATTCATTGGTAAAATGACTGCAAGAACAAATCACAGTCATCACTCTGCATTTAAATCAGGAATTGGGAACCTGTGGCCATCCAGATATTGAAGAACTAAAATTCCCATCATCCCTGACCACTGGCCTTGCTGACCATAGCTGTCCACCTTCCCTTTTTTTGCGGGAAATTCCCTTATTCCAGCGCCGTTTGCTGCTGCTTCCTGCTGCTATCCTGGATTGTTAGATATCCCATAGACTGTCCCTGGGACAGGTGAGGCTGCTGATCCCTTATTTTCAAATCTGAAAGTTGACAGCTATGTTGCTGACTGACTTCTACAAGTTCTTTATCAACATCGACACCATCATTTTGTTTGTGCGTTGTATGTTAAAACCATGCTCAAGACAGCTTACAACACAAAAACATTTACCATAGTTGCAAACGCAACAAAACTAGTCATGAATGATAAAAAAAGTTAAAAGTACACAACAAAACAGAACAATTTCTATATGCAACATAAAATCTAAATAATACATAAAGATAAAGATGCAAAATAATAATATCAACAGCAAAAAATAATATCACCAACAACAAAAAAACCCCTTACCAATACCCCAGCCCAACAGCCTGTTCAGTAGCCTCAGCTTTTGTAGATGGAAAGTCAGTCAGCCAGGGCCCTGCCCCCCCAGGCCAGGTGGAAAAAAGGGCCAGTAAGATCTATTCTTTATCAGATGTTTTATTGTGTTTTTAATATTCTGTTGGGAGCCGCCCAGAGTGGCTGGGGTATTCATAATAATAATACAGTGGTACCTCAGGTTAAGAACTTAATTCATTCCAGAGGTCCGTTCTTAACCTGAAACTGTTCTTAACCTGAAGCACCACTTTAGCTAATGGGGCCTCCTGCTGCCGCCGCGCCACCGGAGCACGATTTCTGTTCTCAACCTGAAGCAAAGTTCTTAACCTGAGGTACTATTTCTGGGTTAGCGGAGTCTGTAACCTGAAATGTCTGTAACCTGAAGCGCCTGTAACCCGAGGTAATAATAATAATACAGATTAGTTATCTCATACTCCAGGCAGCTTTTATGTCACGAAGAGCACATAATCTTGGATACAAGTGAAAATATGCACTCAATAGTTTGAATGGATTTTGGAAGTTTGTGAATATCCACATATCCTCTTGTTGTGTTGACTGGAAAGCTCTCAGTTGGTCCCCTTTCTGAAGGAGGGACTCAGCATGATTCAAAACAGTTTGGGAATTGTGAAAATAGTGTTTCAATATATGTAAGGTAAAAAGGTAAAGGTACCCCTGCCCGTACGGGCCAGTCTTGACAGACTCTAGGGTTGTGCGCTCATCTCACTCTATAGGCCGGGAGCCAGCGCTGTCCACAGACACTTCCGGGTCACGTGGCCAGCGTGACAAGCTGCATCTGGCGAGCCAGCGCAGCACACGGAACGCCGTTTACCTTCCCACTGGTAAGTGGTCCCTATTTATCTACTTGCACCCAGGGGTGCTTTCGAACTGCTAGGTTGGCAGGCGCTGGGACCGAACGACGGGAGCGCACCCCGCCGCGGGGATTCAAACTGCCGACCATGCGATCGGTAAGTCCTAGGCGCCGAGGTTTTACCCACAGCACCACCCGCGTCCCATTCACTATATGTAAGCCGTGTAAAAAAAAACAAATCCCAACTTGTATCATTATTAAATGATTATATACACCACCCTTCCTTCCCAAGGAGGCCAGGATGGTAAGCAGATGTAGAATTTAAAAACAAAGCAAAAACTTTCTAAAACAAGTTAAAACATTCTTTAAAAAAAAACCCTATTACAATTAAAAAGGAGAAAAGAGCAAGTTTGAAAACTGTTGTGTGGAAACGCTTCTGGAATACACATCTTTTCACAAAGAAAGCCACTAGAATTTTAAAACATGTTTCCATCTCTCTAGCTGCTTCCTTCTGTAGATCGTGCTCAATGTCATAGAAACAATTGTAGATCTATCACAGAGAAACAGTGCAGCCAGACGCCTCGCGTAATAATTTAGCTCCAATTAAGCACAGTGATTATTCTGAGACATCTTGGGATCTCTCTGAAAATATGGAGTAAATATAGAGATGGAATGAAAAACAAAAAACAAAACCACAGCCATAAAATTGAAAGGACCATATAATTAAAAGAACATGATTTCGGCTAATATCTGCAGCATGCGTTACGCCTTACCTAGCAATTAAAATACTTTAGTATCGCCAGTCTTATAGTTTCATGAGGTTTGAGAGTAGGGATATTGTTTCCGAAGTTGCGAGGAGCTCACCTTTAATAAAAAGTACAACGACCTTTCAAAGCAGGAATTTCTTACAGGAATACCCTACTGGGTTAGATCCAAATTTAGTTGAACTTACCCTCATGGAGGATAAGGCTACATTTAGCAACAAGCTATGATGGCTAGGCTCTACATCATGGCTAGACAAACTAAGACCCGGGGGCCGGATCTGGCCCAATCGCCTTCTAACTCCAGCCCGCAGATGGCCCAGGAATCAGCATGTTTTTACCTGAGTAGAATGTGTCCTTTTATTTGAAATGCATCTCTGGGTTATTTGTGGGGCATAGGAATTCGTTTTTGTTTTGTTTTTCAAAATATAGTCCGGCCCCCCACGAGATCTGAGGGACAGTGGACCGGCCCCCTGCTGAAAAAGTTTGTTGACCCCTGCTCCACATCCTCTGAATACCAATGGTGGGGAGTTGAAGGTGGGCAGAATGCTGCTACCCTCAGGTGCTGCTTGTGGGATTCCCATGGACTTTTGGTTGGCTGATGTAAGAACAGAATGCTAAGTGAGACTAGATGGGCACCTGACCTGCCCCAGCAGGGCTCATATGTTCTTAAGTTAGCCAGGATCCAAAACCACCGAGTTTAATAGGAATTATGATAATTGCTCACACGCAGGCCTTAATGGAAGGCAGCGCCAATGAAGGGAGGAGAGGAGTCCTCACCAAGAAAACCTTAAGGGATGGGTGGGAAATCTCCACAGAGCTAAGATATTTCACTGAGTATAGAGGTATTCTAGAGCTGTTCAAGGGTGAAACGGTCAGAAGGTGGTGGGCTCCCATTCATTAGAAGTTTTAAAGCAGATGTTGGATGGCCATCTGTCATGGATGCTTTCTTTGAGATTCCTACATTGCAGGGGGTTGGACTAGATGACCCTCAGGGGTCTCTAACTCTGCAATTCTACAATTCTGTAGAATTCTGTAGAATTCTACAAATTCTACAATTCTACAAATAGTATAAGTGAAAGGCATTTTGCACATCGGGCATAAATTGATCCCCCTCCTTCCTTTTTCCATTTTTTCTTTACCTCCCCTTGCTTAAACCAGTCAGTACAGCACATAAAAACCCTGAAAATCATCATCACCATCTATTTATTGATATAGCGCCATCAAGAAAGACATTTTTTCTCCAAGGGTTACAATCTGAAACAACAAAAATCAATGCAATGAAAGCATTGAAACCAATGAAACCATGTTGTATATGGTTTGAAATATACAATATACATTTTTTGATTTTTTTTAAACATGCTTTGTTTTCTAGGAGTATGTTTAGGGTAGCAGCTTTAAACCGCAACCCTACATATATTTCAATAGGCATTAAATCAAAATTGATTAGCCTGCAGTGGTGTGTAATATTCATTCCATGGGCCCTTCTCCGTGGTAAAAGACTCCACCGGAGGCAGCAGATGGGAGACCACATCAGCCCACTAGGGTTGAGCAAATCTGCCAACTTTGGTTTCTCGGTTTCTCATTTTTCTACTCTGAAATTCAATTCTCCACATTTCCACATCTGTTTGGAACTTTTTTTTTCGTAACACAAGACTTCATGAAAATTCACTGCTGATTTTTGCCAATCAACATATCTTGATATGAAATTTTGCCTAATACACATTTTATGCAAAGCAGTTTCCCTTAATATAATGCATTTTGTATGTTGTTTCCACACACACACACACACATTTTTACACACATTTTATGCATTCTTTGTACACAGAACTTGGCGGAAGAGCCACACTGCAAAATTCAGAGACTGGCGGCTTTGAAGCCTGGCTCTGTTTTGGAATGTGTGGAATGTGTGTTGTATTGGAAAATGCAAATAAAGTAGGTTCACCTTTAGATTTAACTTCTTCCTCACCCGTACATTGACTGGCTGGAACCCCCAGGGGAAGAAGGCTCAGAGCCAGGGGATTGGTGGGGGGATGAAGATGAGTGGTCAGCGGGAGAAGAGGGAGCAGACAAGGAGGAGGAGTTGTTGGAAGCTGAAGAGGCAACAGGGTTTGATGAGCAACAGGAGGCTGTGGCAGAGAGTGGTTCAGACTCAGAGGCAGGAGAGGAAGTGGACCAGGAGACGGAGATGAGGCAGGCTGCTGAAGAATCCAGGGAGTCTCCCCCTCCTGCTTCGACCAGCTGCCCTTCCCACTGGTCTTTCAGAACATGCAGAGGAATGAAAAGGGCGGGGCAATGAGAGACAAGACTACAAAGCCTCAAGTTGTGGGAGATTAGTGGGAAGGCAAGGACCTCTAGACCTCACAACTGCCTCGTTGAGGCGAGGCCTACTAGGACGAGTTGCTGTGATCACTAGGCTTGCACTGCTTTGGTTTCTTTGAATAGCGTGAACTTCACTGACGCCACTGGTCTTTTCATTGCTGAACTGCTAATGACTCTAGCTCCTGACACCCACATGAGAACTTTGCTGAAATTCTCTCTCCTCCCTGGTAATTTTTCAAGCGCACTTTCTTTTCTCATTAACTGATGGTAGAATAGTCAAATAAATGCTGGATAAATTTTCAGTGAAGTGCTAATTATAAACCAGTAGGGCCAGCCCAAGACATCTGGAGGCAAAGGACAAGATGGGTTTCCCCATTCCATCTGCAGAAGCTGCCTTGACTGACAGTTGAACCTTATTTCACTAACCACAGAACAACACCCTTCACTGTACCTGAGCAGTAACAGCCTATAGAGTGGGTTTCAGATGGGGTTGGCACACAGCTCTCTTCTTCACCAGAGGCGAATGGTGACGAAGGTCAGGAGGAATGATTGGAGGGGGGCATTTAAGGTATAAGCTGTCTCTGTACATGTACCAGTATTCACATGTACATGAGTGTACAGTCCGTGTGTTTGTGTACACGAGTAACTGAGCAGTACACTCACATAGTTATTTGCCTGTAACATCTGAGCGTATATTCTATGTACCAATGTACACAATCACTGAGCTACAAAAATCAGCAAGTGTACTCTCTTTGACACAAACATGTGAATTATTATTATTATTATTATTATTATTATTATTCATATACTGCCCTTTATCCAAAGTTTACAGCAGGGTACATGTGTAAAGACAGTGTGTTCAATGTAAGGTTTGAACAAATCTCCCCCCCCCCTCCCATAGCTGTCAACGTTTCCCTTTTTTTTAAGGGAAATTCCCACATTCCGAATAGGATTCCTCACAAGAAAAGGGAAAAGTTGACAGCTATGCCCCCACCTCCCCCGGGTATATTCTTTATTAAAGCTTTTGCATAATGCAATAAGATTAAATAAACTAATCTAAATGAAAACAGAGGGAGAAAGAGAAAAGAAAACATGGAGTTCTCTCTTAAAGGTAGCTATTAACCTTTGTCAACCACAGAAAATGGTGGACCTTCCCAGCTCTCACCTGGAAAGTTTCTTTTTTTCTGCCAGTCTCTCACTTTGGGAGATCTTCACTTCCCTGCCTCTCATTGGTTGGTCATTCTACCAACCAATCACCACCTTCACTTGTGTGTGATCCTTGGACCTCAGAGCAGAGGACTCCAAAGAAAAATAAAAAATAAAGAAAAAGATGGAAAGAAAAGAATACTGGAAAAGGAGGGGGGATAAAGAAAAATAAAAGGACTTCTGATTTTCCATCTGTCAGTTACATAAAAGAAATTATTCAAAACATTCACTCTAGGTTGACATCCAACTGTTCCAATTTCTGTTAAGCAATATTTCCCCTATCTTCAGACCCAAATATCTCAAATTCATTTTCCTTTTCACACAAAAGTCTAAAAGAAGTTATCTAATTATTATTAATGATAAATCTCAGCAATGGTTTTTTTCAAATCAAATGTATCAGCTTTGCTCTGATAACTTCAAAACAGTTCCTCCATATTAACAATAACAAACCGTTTCCTGCTGTGCTCGAATGAGTCTCCTATGAAGGTACAGATAAACTTTTTTGTTCACAGAGGTGCACAGATTGTATACTTGTACAATGTAATGTGTGAATACTCCTATACACAGGCAGAACTGGGCAGTAGTGGGATACCAGTCAGTTCCTAATCAGTTTTGATTTTTAACATTACTTTTGAGGAAGTAAAGAAGGTCACTCACATGCACTCTTGAAGAAGAGCACTTCCATATTTCCACTTATCCCACTGCTTTCACCCTGGGAAAACCTACCCTTGTGGTCCCTTTGAACGCAACAATTCTATGAGTGTATGAAATATCAATTGGGTTTTCTGTGGATTGATGTTTGCTCCTATTCAGCACTAAATAATGGGCTTTCCTGGGGAAAGTGATGGCACAAGCAGCCCTAGAATCATAGAATCATAGAATCATAGAGTTGGAATAGACCACAAGGGCCATCGAGTCCAACCCCCTGCCAAGCAGGGAACACCATCAGAGCACTCCTGACATATGGTTGTCAAGCCTCTGCTTAAAGACCTCCAAAGAAGGAGACTCCACCACACTCCTTGGCAGCAAATTCCACTGTCGAACAGCTCTTACTGTCAGGAAGTTCTTCCTAATGTTTAGGTGGAATCTTCTTTCTTGTAGTTTGGATCCATTGCTCCGTGTCCGCTTCTCTGGAGCAGCAGAAAACAACCTTTCTCCCTCCTCTATGTGACATCCTTTTATATATTTGAACATGTCTATCATATCACCCCTTAACCTCCTCTTCTCCAGGCTAAACATGCCCAGCTCCCTTAACCGTTCCTCATAAGGCATCGTTTCCAGGCCTTTGACCATTTTGGTTGCCCCTAACTGAAGTCAATGGTTATTCTTCATCTGAACGCTGTTTTATACAAACTTGAAATGAAATCTCAAAGATCATTGCCAGCACCCTCATCATCAATACTCTTTATGGATTTTTCAAACTAAATTGTGCATTTTGCCATATGTACCCGCAAAGTGTAGTGTACAGTATGCTTGGTTGGTGCCCTCTTGAAGACATGCAGGCATTGCAAAATAGAACACACTCCTTTGCGTGCTCAGGAATATCAATAGATGTGGCTTCTTGCTTCTTCCTTTACCACCCAGTGCTGTATGCAGCCAGGTCCCAGTTCTACAGGCCTCAGCTGAGCTGCAGGGAACCCATTTGACATTAATGGCAACAAATAACTCTACCACCAAGATCTCAACAGGATTAGCAAGTCCCAGAGGAGACTGGCTGGCAACCCTCTCTGATTCACCCAGAAAATTCTGAGCAAGCCTTCCTTTCTCCCTTCATTACACCTTAGATCTCAAATTTCCCTCTGGGGATGGCCCTTTTTTTCCTCCACGTTGGAAAAAGCACGTGCTGAACTTCTACCTAACATGATGCTAATGTCAGAAGACCTTTAGGAAGATTAAGGGTCGTAATTGCCCTTCTGGCTATTTCCCTTTGGATCTGCCCTTGCTGCATTGAGTGTGCTTGATTTTTATCTGCGCTAGAAAGGGGAGCATCATAGAATGCTTTCCAGCGCTCTCATTTCATCCATTCAACCCTCTGTTCAGCGTTAGAGCAGTGTTAGAGTTCAATTCTTGGCACCTTCAGGTAGAGTTGGAATGTCCCCAGTCCACAATCAGTATTGGCATTACTAGCAAGATGGACCAATGGTCATGCTCAGTATAAAGCAGCTTGTTGTTGTTGTTGTTGTTTAGTCGTTTAGTCGTGTCCGACTCTTCGTGACCCCATGGACCAGAGCACACCAGGCACTCCTGTCTTCCACTGCCTCCGCAGTTTGGTCAAACACATGCTAGTAGCTTCGAGAACACTGTCCAACCATCTGTCGTCCCCTTCTCCTTGTGCCCTCCATCTTTCCCAGCATCAGGGTCTTTTCCAGGGAGTCTTCTCTTCTCATGAGGTGGCCAAAGTATTGGAGCCTCAGCTTCACGATCTGTCCTTCCAGTGAGCACTCAGGGCTGATTTCCTTCAGAATGGATAGGTTTGATCTGCTTGCAGTCCATGGGACTCTCAAGAGTCTCCTCCAGCACCATAATTAAAAAGCATCAATCCTTCGGTGATCACCCTTCTTTATGGTCCAGATAAAGCAGCTTCCTATCTACTTTTTTCCAAAGCAATGAGCTCTCATGTTGGTGCAGCGTGTGTAATCAGTGAATTTGGTGTTCATTGACCATGATATGACAGCTGTAAAGCTTACACCCCGGTAGGGATATGTAGAGATGGGGAAGAATCAACAGATGGAGGAAACTGATGCAGAGCATGATTACATTAATACAGTGGTACCTCAGTTTTCGAATGCCTCCGTAGTCGAATGTTTCAGAACTCAAACGCCAAAAACCCGGATGGAAATGCCTCAGTTTTCAAACACACCTTGGAAGTCGAACAGGAGACACGGCTTCCGTTTTGAGTTTTCCATATTGAGGCTTCTGCTTTCAGGTTTTTGAACGTTTCGGAACTTGAACGGACTTCCGGAATGGATCGCGTTTGAGAACTAAGGTATCACTGTATTGCACATTTGGAAGCAACAGGATGAATAAAAACAGACTCTGTATTGAAATACAGATTGTCCAGTCCGAGTGCACTCAAAGACAATACAGAGTTGTTTTACCATTCCAGTGCACAGTCGTACCTCAGGTTACATACACTTCAGGTTGCATACACTTCAGGTTACAGACTCCGCTAACCCAGAAATAGTGCTTCAGGTTAAGAACTTTGCTTCAGGATGAGAACAGAAATCGTGCTCTGGCGGCACGGCGGCAGCAGGAGGCCCCATTAGCTAAAGTGGTGCTTCAGGTTAAGAACAGTTTCAGGTTAAGAACGGACCTCCGGAACGAATTAAGTACTTAACCCGAGGTACCACTGTAAAAGTAAATAATTATGCTTAATCATTTTTCAAGAGAGATCCCACTTGGACTGGAAAACGAATGGAGAACAAAAGACAAATCCTGCAGAATCAGCCCAAAAATCCATCTCGTGAACTTATTAAGGGGCAAGGATCTACCTTTGTGTATTTGTGTGCTTATGTTTTAAAAAGCTGTGTACATTGATGGCATAATCAGAATCGTAACACTGCTGGGCACCCTGCACCCCAAAAAAAGAAATTTGCAAAAAAGCTCTAAATAAATCATTTGACACTTGTATTATTAGGCATTCAGGTGACTGGTGATTCCTTTATTCCCACGTTGTGAGAGCATTAATCTTGAGAAAACAGCATTTACCCTTTTTTGGCTCATACACACATGCATACACAATATATCTATATATGTATGACAGATACCTGGCTTTAAATGTCAGGTTGTATCAAGCTTTTCTCCCCCACCTTTCCTTTTCTTTTTGAACAACGATTGACATCCTGGCATTTTTGAGGGGAGCTGTTTTAATAACAACACCCCCTTCAGAATCCAGAACATGTCATCCCTTTGTGCTAATACATATAATCACTGGGGCAGGTGTTCCCACCTCTCCATGTGAAGGAAAGCGTTTGCCAGGATTAAAAACCTGTAGTAAGCAATATAAATTATTTCTCACATGCACCAGCATTTCTTGCTGAGACAAGTGAACTAGAACTGTTTTTAAAACCATATAATTATGTTACTAGGTATCATTTATTAAATCACACTCACTACCCCCACCCTCTCATCTTTCAAGTTCCTCCTGGAAAACACTCTTCTGTTTCAGAGTGGCCGATTGGCCATATTCCTTCCCTTTAAGAAAAACGGATTTTAAGGTGGAAAGCAAGCAAGGAAGGGCTGCCTTAAAAGGGGCATGGGACGGTCAGTGGTGCACTGGAGCAGGAACGGGGGTGGGGGGAGTGCAGCTTGCAGAAGAAGCAATGTTATCATCTATCTGAGAAGTATTTGCCCTTGTGGCAAATCTGTAGAGATGGAGGAGATCTGGTGTGGCACATGATCCTTTGGTTAAGGAGACTAGGTTTAGACAGCGATTGGCTTGACGTCATCCAAGGTGCCTTCAGACGGCCAGTATTTTGCAGGAGTGATTTAATCGCACCCCAGAACTTTAGGTTTGTGTGTTTATGTTGGATAAAAATGCCCTGTAACCTGCGGCGAGAATACTTCTGGCCCAAGGATGGAAACAGGAAGAATTACCGACGGTTGAAGAATGGAGAATGAAATTAATGGACTGTGCAGGATTTGACAAACTAACAGGGAAGATTCGATATTTACGAGACCATAAGTTCATTGAAGACTGGGGAAAATTTACAGATTATCTGAAAAGAATATGTGATGAACAGACAACACTTGTGGGTTTTCAAGATGTTCTGTGAAAAATGGAGGAATATTGTAAAAAAGGGAATAAGATTGGGGAGGGTATATTTAAAGGCAATATTAAAATTAGGAAATGCATAAACAAAAAATGTAAAATGGAAGATTGGCAGAGAAACTGAGGGAAGTCTAAAAAAAGAAGAATGTGTGATAAATTTTGATATGGTTGTATAAATTTGTATTAGAAAATGAATAAAAATATTATGGGGGGGAAATGCCCTGTAACCTTTCAAAGAAGTGGGCTTATTTCAGTTTAGAAGATGATGGGGAAATGCATTAAAGTGTGGCATGAGCGAATGATCAGCAACGAGTGTGAAAACCAACCAGGCTAGAAACTGAATTTTTCTTCAGCACTTGTGATGGGATAGTGCCCTCCTCTACCACACCTGAGAAGTGAAGGCTCGCTTAGGGGGTGCCAGAATGGCTTGGTTGAGGGGCTCAGAATGAACAGCTGGAGGGAGGGACACAGCTGCCCGCCCACCCACATATACATACACCAGTGACTGGTGTCCAAGGCACTCTGCCTAATGGTTTCCACTATGGGCAGACTATCCAAATCTAACTCTTCCAAACCAATCCTATGCTCAGAGCAGCTCGCCAGTGTGTGGTTGGGAATGGGCTAGGATGCCGAATTGAAAATTCCAGTTTGCACCCTACTGAATTCTGAAACAGCTTCCATGCTTACTTGTAAAGGAACATGTCATCAGTAACCCAGGGGAGAAAAATTTCATTAGTTAACACTTGCTCTGAATAATACTCTACTGAATCTACCAACTGGAGTCATGTTGCAATAACCAGCATTGCTGCAAGTGATCCTGTAGCTTTAGGAGAACCAGGGTAGCCTTTGAGTAAATTCATTTCACTTTACTAAAGCTGCAATTTAAACATTCTGGGACACCCAGATGGGAGTTCTCTGTTCTTTCATGGTGAACCACAGAAGGGTTAGTTGCAGGAAAGTCATGAAGCTTTTCCTTGGAGGCTACTCACCTTAACACTTCTTATACTAATATCTCTGCTGACTGTGGCACTGTATGGATATTGAGTAATATCACTGGCACTATTAGGAATGACACTTAGGTTTACAAGGTAGGATGGTATGTGCTGGCACAGTGACAGGAGCACTCTAGGGATGGCAAATCCACCCTGCTATGATGCTGTTCATTGCCATGTGCCAAGGGAGTAGGTGGTGTGGAGCTTCCTTGCTCCATGATAGTCAAAAGGTGCATGAATCTGCTCCAGTCCGAGGCCTTTTATTGCTCATCTCCTTCTCTAACCATTTCTTTGCGTGGCGATTCCCGCCCCCTCCCACGGATGTAGAAATAAACACACGACACACCATAAATTAAGGTTAATGGGCGTAAATGGCCACAACTTTATTGATTACAGGTAAGAGTGGTATTGGCTTTAGGCATTGGCCCTAACAATCAATCCGGTCTAACCGGGAAGGGTTAAGCACCAACAGGGGGAGCCCCCCGTAATGCACATCCGTAGGCGCTTCCCCAGGGGTTACCGCTCGGGGGCGCGCTTTAGGCCCTAGCCTCCGTAGGTTTCGGACGAGGCGACGCCCCCCCGGAGTCCTTTAACGAACTACCCTTCGAGATGTGGGGGAGGTGATGGCGCTCCTCCCCCCCGACCCTATTTGCATAACAATACCCCCTGCCAATGCCTAACCGCCACCGAGCCGAAGCTCGCCGCCAATACCCTCAGACCTGTAACCAATCCCTAATTCCTTGAAAAATATCCGCTAACCATAAGTCATTACCGGCATCTGACAGATGCACGCCATCCCCGCGATAGAGTGCCTCGTTGTTAAACCGAATACCTGGGTGTGCGATGACCCGACCACCCATCGCGGCCACTCTACGTGCCACCGAGCGCTCCAACAGCCTTCTGGCTTTACTGACAGCCACCTGATTTGTGGCGTCCCGCCAACAACGCCTCTCCAGCAAGGAGGACCATAAAATAGACAGGGTCGGGTATGTGTTCCGCAAGTTTTCCAGGTCACCGATAATATTCCACATTAGATCGACCCCTCTTCTGTATGCCAAGTCGTTCTCACCCAGTTGGATAACGAGCGCCTCGGGTGGACCCTCCACTGCAATTTTGTTTGACACCATTGGGAGGAATTCCCCCCAACGCATCCCCCTTAGGGCCACCCAAGAAATCTGAACATTACTCGGGAGGTGTAATTCGGCCCGCCAACCCGTAGTGTTCAATCTCACTCTTGCCCAGTGGACGATGCTGTGCCCCACAATCCACAGACGAACCGTCCCAGCACCTGAAATAATAAAGCAAGAGAGCCAGGGTCAGGGGGGGGGAGCGTGATGAAAGAAGGGGGGCTTTAACGCGGCTTCCGGATGTAACCTTTATACGCACTCGACTTCCACCGACCAAGGTCCATTATACGCTCGGCCGGTAACCCCATGTGCACGGCGGTGGTTGCGGCCCCAATGCGGAAGGAATGCGCTGCGTACTCCTCGGGTGGGAGCCCGATGGCTGCAATTGCCTTGCGCATGACCCTCGTAAACTGGTGTTTGGACAAGCAGGACCCATCCGCATGTATTAAGAAAGGGCCCCCAGTTTTTGGCCTCAAGAACAGGAACTTCCTGGCATCCTTCACAGTGGTCTACAAGATGCTTCTGGAAAGTCCACAAGTAGGATACAACCCACTCCCCAGCAACTGGTGTAAAAAGTCCTGTGCTCTGTCCTCTACTCAAATTGGGCACTTCTTACAGGCTGTGGTGAGAGATTGCCCAAGCACAAATCTCTTGCATATCACCTGGTTTGGTTGTCTTTCCTCACCCCTTTGTGTGAAATCCTTTTAATTGGAGAATCTGGGACCTTGTATAAGCTATGGCCCTACTCCAATATCCTGGTTTTTCAGGGTGGCTAGAGGAGAAGATCAGGAAAGGGGGATGCCAAGAGTGAGGAATAACGTTTTGTCTTCCTGCAATTTCTGGAAGTTAGCTGGAATATTATCTGAAAAATCTGGGCATACATGCATTCGATTTCACCTGTGCAGACCATTTCAAGCGCTCTGTCTCTGTATGTGCAGATCTGCTTGTGGAAGGTGGGACATGGGCACTGGTAGTTGGGGGTGGCAAGGTGTGCTGTGCTTTGGAGAGTGAGTAAAGTAAGTCTGATCCAGCCCAATAACGTGAATTCTTGCAAAATATTAAGAGTAGATTCTTGTGGGTGATAGCTAGCTTTTGGGTGAGGGTTTTCTTTCTCAGTTTGATTTCTTAACACCCTTTAGCAAAGAGATTTGTTTGAATTCACCTCCATCAGTTTATTGCTACACTTCTGATCAGTCTACTTTGTGTTAAGATTCCTGCTCCATGCTTGCAGTCATGAGATTGTTGTCTATCACATGATGGTGTATGTTTTCATTCCACAGTGTGGGAAGTGACGGAGACAGGATGTTTGTGTTACTTTGTTCCCTGAAGTGGGGCTATTGTTCTTTGTTCTTTCTCTTTTTGCTATCTTTTGAGAAAGAGGCAGGAGCTAAGTCAGAATACTCCGAGTGTATTATATGTAAATAAAGTAGATTAGCCAAAATGCTGTGCTATTGGTTCTGTTACACAAACTGCGAATACTCTGCAGGATCCTGAAGTGTGCTAATGCCTTTTGGCATCAGTCGCTGTGATGTTCGGTCTGAAGAAAGCTTTTGAGGGCCCCGAACAATCGACCAGGAGGGAGGGAACATGCCAGTCGGACATGTGTCTCTGCCAGGGTCCTACACGAGAGTAGGACGCTCCTAACACTTTGAAACCCATGAGGCTTAGAAAAACAAACCAAAACCAAAAAACCATCCTATCAGTTGTCTATCAGGACTTTTGTTACGAGTCTCATTGCTCTCTTTGTATGGGGGTGTGTGTGTCTATGTGGTTTTTGATGTGTTCACAGCTGGGGGAGGGAAGAGTTAAATTTCCCCTGCCTGTGCACTGCAATTCCAATGAATATAGAAGGGGGGGCAGCATCTATTTTTGTGTTGTTTTTAATAAACCCAGCATTGCTAACCACGCTGTTAAATAGCATCTCGTCTCATCCTTATTCTGCTACATCCACAAGGGGCTCAGTAGCCCCTGATGAAGAATGGCTTAGGCTCAAAAAACACATCAGGGCCTGCTATTTTCTGTTAAAGATATTTGATACTGTCTTCCTGAGAAACCTTTTCTCATTGCTTTTGATAACGTGCATTCAGCCTCCCGGCTTATCCTGCCTTCTTAAAAACCTGCCTGTTGTTAATTTGTAAATTATCAGATCAGGAGATGAGCTAGTATGCAGTAATATGTATTTGATTGGGAGATGAACCCTGGAGCTGGAGCAACAATAATATAGTCCCCTCTTTGTTGGAGCTCTTCTTCTTTGTAGGTGGTCTTTTATTTACAGCCTTATAGTCAATGGCAGCAAAAACAACTAATGGAGTCCCATGGCATCTTGAAGGCTGCTGTAATTAGTCTGGTCTATGTAAACGGCGTTCCGTGTGCTGCGCTGGCTCGCCAGAGCAGCGATGTCACGCTGGCCACGTGACCCGGAAGTGTCTTCGGACAGCGCTGACTCCTGGCCTCTAGAGTGAGATGAGCGCACAACCCTAGAGTCTGGCAAGACTGGCCCGTACGGGCAGGGGAACCTTTACCTTTACCTTTTTATGTTTTCATGAGCCAGAGCCCGCTTCATCAGATACAAGAAAGTACAATTTCAGGACATATAGAAGAAAATGCAAAGTTCCACCTTACAAAATAAAACCAAAAAAGTCAAGCTGTGCAGAGAGAGTTAGCAGTAGGTAGGGATGAGCCTAGGACTTGGCGATCAGAAGGTCGGCGGTTCGATTCCCCACGATGGGGTGAGCTCCCGTTGCTCGGTCCCTGCTCCTGCCAACCTAGCAGTTCGAAAACATGTCAAAGTGCAAGTAGATAAATAGGTACCACTCTGGCAGGAAGGTAAATGGTGTTTCTGTGCGCTGCTCTGGTTCGCCAGAAGCGGCTTAGTCATGCTGGCCACATGACCCAGAAGCTGTATGCCGGTTCCCTCGGCCAATAAAGTGAGATGAGCACCACAACCCCAGAGTCGGCCACGACTGGACCTAATGGTCAGGGGTCCCTTTACCTTTACCTTTAGGGATGAGGAGGAAATGTGTTTAGCATACCATCCAACAAATCTCCAATGATAATAGGAACGTTCTATTCAATAATACTATTCCTATTCAATAATACAATAGGGGCGCAGGTGGCGCTGTGGGTAAAACCTCAGTGCCTAGGACTTGCCGATCGCATGGTCGGCCGTTCGAATCTCCACGGCGGGGTGCACTTCCGTCGTTCGGTCCCAGCACCTGCCAACCTAGCAGTTTGAAAGCACCCCCGGGTGCAAGTAGATAAATAGGAACCACTTACCAGCGGGAAGGTAAACGGTGTTTCCGTGTGCTGCTCTGGTGCCAGTTCGCCAGAGCAGCTTCGTCACACTGGCCACGTGACCCAGAAGTGTCTGTGGACAGCGCTGGCTCCCGGCCTCTTGAGTGAGATGAACGCACAACCCTAGAGTCTGGCAAGACTGGCCCGTATGGGCAGGGATACCTTTACCTTTACCTTTATTCAATAATACTAATATTAATACTAATTATTATAATTATACCCTTCCCATCTGATTGGGTTGCCCCAGCCACTCTGAGCAGCATCCAACATATATAAAAACAGAATAAAATGTTAAATGTTAAAAAACTTCCCTAGACAGGGCTGGCTTCAGATGTCTTCTAAAGGTTGTATAGTTACTTATCTCCTTGGCTCGTGGGTCACATAATTCCATACCGTCCAACATTTATCTGATGAAAATAGGGACAGCCTAAGGAAAAGCAGGACATTCTGGGATCCAATCAGAAACTGGGACGGCTTCTGTAAATCTGGAAATGTCCCTGAAAAATAGGAATTCTTGCAGGGTCTGATTTAGTTGTTATTCATTTAATTTATGTATTCTCACAGAGCCCCAATTCCCAGAGTTCACTGAGAAGTGGAATTACCGTAACTGTTAAACTATCCTCAGAATTGTAATTTTGTGATAGGAATAGGGGTTTCCTAACAACTCAGAACACGCTACAAGCTACACTTTCCAGGATTTTGCGGGAGGAAGCCGTGACTGGTTAAAGTGGTATCATAGTGGTTTAAATGTACAGTGCAGATGGCGCATAAGAGAGATCACAACGAGTTACATGTATATAGGATCAGCATGATAGGAGAATACAATGATGTAGAGTTCATACAAATTCCGACATGGAAAGGACTTCTGTGCCGGAATCCTGTGCTGTGTCAGATCGCACTCTTGTAAACATCGCAAAATGGCCACAAAACAGGGGCGCCCTCAACCCCTCATGGATTGGCTTTAATATCCTGTATAAACTATGTGTATATGAACACACATGTACAAGAGGGGTGGATTTCCACATACAGGTCTGGAACAAGCTCCCCTGGCATTCTCTGTTACATTCCTGGGTTTAGAAAGGGGAAAAAATATTACGGTTGTCTAATTAGATCAGGCGTTCGGACTCTGAATTCCATCCCGGTATGAGGAAGATGAAAACAATAGCATGACCACAAGGTATATTTCTTTTACAGAATGAGGTTACACAGATACTACCAATGCCCACCATATTTGCGATAACAAAGGCAGCTTCTGGGGGAGTTTTGTTAGCGCCGCATAAGCTTCAGTGCCTCCCCGGCCGATGACACTGATTTGGACAGAAAACACTAATTCAGTTCTTGCCAGCAGAGCTGCTTGTCTGTTTGATTACATTAGACTGACAACTGGTTCTCAGTGTCACTGTCACGAGCACCGTTTCCAGACGTGGCGCAGCGGAGCGTGAATTTGGCCGCATCGCACACGGCACTCATTTAATTATTTAATTCCACATACACACACGCCCAACACACCCTTACGCTTTGCAGTTAAAGATGCAGAAATGGTCAGCTCAAGATCCTTTAAAATTATTATTGTTGTTGTTGTTGTTGTTATTATTATTATTATTATTATTATTATTATTACAACAAAACATTCCACTCTTTTAGCCAAGCCTTCATCTACCTATATTCATCATGCATGTTTGGATGTTGTGTAGACAGCCTTGTTTTTTTAAGGCATCACGCAAAAAATGCAAAGTACGCTGACTAATGCATCTCATCAGTGCAAGGATTTCTGCTTGCACAATATGACGTCTCCCCTCCCCCTCCTCCTGTGTGCCCCCTAAATCCATTCTATGGGTTCTTGGGCATGCATGGGGAGGAGAATGGGGGGGGAGGAGTTTAACTGAGGAAGTGAAAATCCTGGTGCTGATGGAATGTGCTAGTTAGATAGGTAAAGGTAAAGGGACCCCTGACCATTAGGTCCAGGCGTGACCGACTCTGGGGTTGGAGCACTCATCTCGCTTTATTGGCTGAGGGAGCCGTCATGTGGCTAGCATGACTAAGCCATTCTGGCAAACCAGAGCAGCGCACGGAAACGCCATTTACCTTCCCGCTGGAGCGGTACCTATTTATCTACTTGCACTTTGACGTGCTTTCGAACTGCTAGGTTGGCAGGAGCAGGGACCGAGCAACAGGAGCTCACCCCGTCATGGGGATTCGAACCGCCAACCTTCTGATCGGCAAGTCCTACGCTCTGTGGTTTAACCCACAGCGCCACCCACGTCCCTTTGCTAGTTAGATACCACCTAATAAAAAATAACAATTTAGTTGGATACTTCCCAATATTATTATTAATTTATTACTATAATAATTTTATGGTTAGACCAGAGCCTCCAAATGTTTGTTAGACTCCGACTTCCACATGCCCCATCTGGCACAGCCATTGGCCCCAGGTGATGGGAACTGCAGGGCCTTTTACTTGTTTGCTAAAATCATTTTTTATGCCACCATACTTAACACAGACAATTGAGAAAATGTGCATTTTGGTATTAGTTAGCTGGTGATTTGTACTTTTAATATTTGTGGGCTTTTTGTGGTGTATATGTAAGTGTTGCAAACTTTTGATTTAAAAGAAGAAAAAAAGAAATTGTGGCATATAAGTATTTTTTTAAAAAATAAATGCATAAAACAAATAAAGGACTGTATGCAGACCTATTTTATATTGGTCAATCCATTCTAGTCATGATGGTTATATAGAGATTCCATGTTCAGAAGCAGCATGCAACTTTATATGAATTATGGGGCTGTGGGGGAAGGAACAGTATGGAGGGCAGTTATTTTTTTCATGGCCTGTGTGTGGCTTAGGTTGGCCGCTGTGGGAAGCAAGTGAGTCAGCGTGGGGCAGTGGTTCAAGTGTTCATTGGGTGACCTTGAGTCAGTCCCTGCCTCTTAGCTGACCTACCTTACAGGGCCGTTGTGATGATAAAATGGCAAGAACTATGTACGTCACCTTGAGCTCATTGTAGGAACGGTCAGCTAGAAATGTTAATAATCATAATCATAATCAGTAGTGATGTATGGAAGTGAGAGCTGAACCATCAAGAAGGCTGATTGCTGAAGAATTGATGCTTTTGAATTATGGTGCTGGAGGAGACTCTTGAGAGTCCCATGGACTGCAAGAAGATCAAACCTCTCCATTCTTAAGGAAATCAGCCCTGAGTGCTCACTGGAAGGACAGATCCTGAAGCTGAGGCTCCAATACTTTGGCCACCTCATGAGAAGAGAAGCCTCCCTGGAAAAGACCCTGATGTTGGGAAAGATGGAGGGCACAAGGAGAAGGGGATGACGGAGGACAAGATGGTTGGACAGTGTTCTCGAAGCTACAAACATGAGTCTGACCAAACTGCGGGAGGCAGTGGAAGACAGGAGGGCCTGGCGTGCTCTCCATAGGGTCACGAAGAGTCGGACACGACTAAACAACTAAACAACAACAACAACAACAACAACAATAATGCTGGATTAGCTGAATCATTTACCCTGAGCTCTTCTAATGTTCTTAAGTCCTTCAGCGCAATTCTGAATTATATCATTAAACAGGTTTAACCACTCTGCCTTTACCCTTAGGGATCCTGGCATTTTTAGTCTCATATATATGTGCAGAGATTCCTTTGCTGGAAATCGATTGTCTGGCTGTTTTGCAGAACAGCAAGTACAATAATACCTGTAGAGGCAAAGCCATGACAGTTAAAAAAACAAAGCAAAACAAAAAACAAAACAAAAGCAGCTTATGTCTGTTGTGTAGACAATGCCCTTTGTTGTGCAGACATGCCTGCGGGCCAAATCAAGCACCTGAGGTAATTTTATCCAGCCTCTGGCACTCAAAGCAAATTGTAATCAATGCTTGCAAAATGTTTCCCCACATTTTCATTTGCGGGAGGAAGAAAAAAAGCTCAGTAATTTTTTATTAATGAAAAAAAATTCTGTTTTGAGAATTAGAGAGTTTTCACACTTTAATGTCATAATGGTTGTCAAGAGCTTTTCCAGACCCAATTCAAAGTGCTCACATTAGTGCTTAAAATCCTAAACTACTTAGGCCCCAATTATCTGAAATGCCTCCTTCTTCAGCAGATGAGGCCAAAGCCCTCAGAAGCTTGGGAGATGCTTGTTGCCCAGGAGAGGACATCCTTTGTGGCAACTCCTGAGTGGTGGAAATTCTCCCCCCCCCCCCCCGAAGAGAACCTGGCACTTTCACTAGGCAATTTTTGGTGAATGTTGAAAACACACCTCTTTCCGCTCACCTTTGACACCTGAGGTGTCAATTTCAGGTCCCACCCCATTCTGGTGCTTGTAATCTGTTTTAAACTGTTTCTAGTTTTAACTGTTGTGTTTTAAGTTGTTGTCACCCACCCTTGGTCCTCAGGGTGATGGATGGGTAACAAACCATCACCATCATACAGTGGTACCTCAGGTTACATACACTTCAGGTTACATATGCTTCAGGTTACAGACTCTGCTAACCCAGAAATAGTACTTCAGGTTAAGAACTTTGCTTCAGGATGAGAACAGAAATTGTGCTGCGACGACGCGGCAGCAGCAGGAGGCCCCATTAGCTAAAATGGTGATTCAGGTTAAGAACAGTTTCAGTTAAGTACGGACCTCCGGAACAAATTAAGTACTTAACCTGAGGTACCACTGTATTGGGCAATATTTACCTAACAGGACTTCCACTTTCTAAACAAGGCTTTTCTCATCTTCCCACCCCCCTACTCCAAAACTGGCTCTGGAGTAGGGTCAGAAGAAATCCCGGAACAGTTTGAGGGGAGCGGTCTTGTTCCATGTGGGATTCTGCAATTCTTGTGCAGACAGAGCATTCATAATAGCGGAATGTTGAATTTAACCCACAATTGCTGCGATTTTGTATGGACTTGCAATTGGGTGGTGATTGGCCCTTGCATGGTGTATACAAGGGTCATACTATTGTGCTGGATGACAACCAGCGTTGCCATAGCACTAAGACTGAAGATTTTCACCATGCCTCACCCTAAAGCATGTGTAGGCAAACTAAGGCCCGGGGGCCGGATGCGGCCCAATCGCCTTCTAAATCCAGCCCGCGGACGGTCTGGGAATCAGCATGTTTTTACATGAGTAGAATGTGTGCTTTTATTTAAAATGCATCTCTGGGTTATTTGTGGGGCATAGGAATTCATTCATTATTATTTTTTTTCAAAATAATAGTCCAGCCCCCCCACAAGGTCTGAGGGACAATGGACCGACCCCCTGCTGAAAAAGTTTGCTGACCCCTAGAATCATAGAATCATAGAGCTGGAAGAGACCACGAGGGCCATCGAGTCCAACCCCCTGCCAAGCAGGAAACACCATCAGAGCACTCCTGACATATGGTTGTCAAGCCTCTGCTTAAAGACCTCCAAAGAAGGAGACTCCACCACACTCCTTGGCAGCAAATTCCACTGTCGAACAGCTCTTACTGTCAGGAAGTTCTTCCTAATGTTTAGGTGGAATCTTCTTTCTTGTAGTTTGGATCCATTGCTCAGTGTCCGCTTCTCTGGAGCAGCAGAAAACAACCTTTCTCCCTCCTCTCTGTGACATCCTTTTATATATTTGAACATATCACCCTAAAGTGATCAATTGCACAGGCCTTCTCAGAGGTAGAGAAATAAATCATCATCACAAAATATCAGAAAGAGATAGGAGGAAAAAGGATGTTCATTGGACTAGCCCTACTAATAGGGCAGCAGGTTTTTGAGTAAGACAGAACTCTTTTTCTGGCAAGAAGAACCTAATTAGAGACATGCTGTTTTTTTCTTATTTTCATTTTCATAGGATTGAGTTACTTAGAGATTATTGTAAATAAGCGATAAATACGTTGTTGAAATATTTTTTAAAAAAAATGTATTTCCTTTCCTTGAATTGCATTTAGATTGCTGGAACCCAGCCTGGTTCAGTCTCTTGCCCTCTTCAGTCAGAGAACTGTGCTTTATGCTGCTTACAGTACACCAGCAGCGAATGTTCACTTTGCTGAATTAAATTAATTAGCAATAACAGCAAACATCTCAAGAAGGCTCCTCAAAAATCATCAAGGGCATTCCTAAATTAACCTGCTGCTCCAAAAAGGTTTTGGCGCTCATAAGCCAAGACGAGTCAGCCAATTTTATATTAACGTTCCCATGATTTTACATATCTAAGATGTAGCACCAGCTTAAAATTGTACAAGGCAGACTTTACTTGTCTCCTTAAAACATCCTTTCCCAGGCTAATCATACCTGCGAGGCCCTCTCTTGCCAAGTCTTCACAATTTTAACACAAGTCTCATGATGATTAATATTTTATTTACTTATTGAAAGCCCAAGGTGATATATAAATCTACTTTTCCACATTACATTTGAGATCCATGGCTGGATTGGAGCTGAGGCGCCAGGGAAAGGTTTTAAACTCATTCCCCCTCCAGTTTTCCCAATCTAATCACTAATGGGTGATATAATGGGTGGGGAAAGGGACATCAGGGGCACAATAAGTGTTTTGGGAGAGGGAAGAAACATTACAAGGGGCAGGGTGGGACTTGGAGAAGCCACACTATTGTTCCCTTCATCCTCCTATGCATAGCTGTCAACTCACAGATTTGAAAATAAGGGACCAGCAGCCTTGAAAATAAGGGATCAGCAACCAAAATAAGAGATTTTCCAGGCACAGGTATGTTCAACTTCTGAGCCCCTCTGAGACAAAGGCAGAAAGCCCAGCCAGCAGCCAAACAAAGCCTCAACAGTAAGGGACAGCAGTGGACATGGCGCTAGGATAAGGGACTGTCCCGCCAAATATGGGACGCTTGACAGCTATGCTCCTATGGTGCTGAGGGTCTGCGGTTCTCCAGGGAGGCCTTCCAAGGGATAACAAAGAAGAAGGCTTCTGGGCCGGCCTTATCATTAGGCAGAGTGGGCAACTACCCCAAACAGCAAATGCTGGAAGAGCAGTGGGGGCAGCCCCTCCAGCTGTTTCTCCTGAGTCCCCTGGCCACTTTGTTCTGTTGGAGGGCAGAGGTGTGCGTTCCATGTTGCCTGTCCTGTGGCCCCATAACAAGGGATACAGGAGGAATCCACTCAACTTTGTATTGCAAAGTGGACTCACCTGATCTAATCCAGGCAGGTCATGACCCGGATCTATCTATCTATCTATCTATCTATCTATCTATCTATCTATCTATCTATCATCTATCTATCTATCTATCTATCTATATCTATATCTATCTATATCATCTATCTATCTATCTAATCTATCAATTTTAAGTTTTTCAAAAATTTACGAACATACAACTTACAAAAACACAAATCACATATATTTCTAATACACACATATTTGACTTCCCTCCCTCTCCTTTGTGATTTCTTTTTACCTTTTTCATTTTTATGCTGCATTTTCCACATTGCTCCATTTTTAAGTTATAATTTAGTTCCCCTTAGTAATATGTTTGGCTGCTTGTTTGTGTTAACCCTGCTAATGAACTTGTTTGCATACATGGATTTTTCAAATATTCCACAAATTTCCCCAAATCTTTAATCTCCTTCTTCTTCTTCTTCTTCTTCTTCTTCTTCTTCTTCTTCTTCTTCTTTTCTTATTACACCTCTTAGCTCTGTCATTTCGGCCATTAATTTGACTAGCCACTGTTCCTTGGTTGGTACTACATCTTTTTTTCCATCTCGGATTCCGCAGACCTGCATATGGTCTCAGCTTTGTGCACTGCCTCCATTCCTCTAGAAACATATCCATTTATACCAGGGGTCAGCAAACTTTTTCAGCAAGGGGCCGGTCCACTGTCCCTCAGACCTTGTGGGGGGCTGGACTATATTTTTGAGAAGAAGAAAAAAGAACGAATTCCTATGCCCCACAAATAACCCAGAGATGCATTTTATATAAAAGCACACATTCTACTCATGTAAAAACACCAGGCAGGCCCCACAAATAACCCAGAGATGCATTTTAAATAAAAGCACACATTCTACTCATGTAAAAACATGTTGATTCCTGGACCATCTGCGGGCCGGATTTAGAAGGCGATTGGGCCAGATCCAGCCCCCGGGTCTTAGTTTGCCTACTCATGATTTACCGTATTTTTTGCACCATAACACTCACTTTTTTCCTCCTAGAAAGTAAGGGGAAATGTCTGTGCGTGTTATGGAGGGAATGCCTACGGGTGGCATGCCTACGGATTTTCCTCCTCTAAAAACTACGTGCATGTTATGGTCTGGTGCTTGTTATAGAGCGAAAAATACGGTATACTCTTCAAAATAGGGCAGCCAGCAACCCACAGTCTGGAGAAGCAAGTAAGTGGGGCTTTTTGCCACCACACCCTTTGAGGGGGGAATACAGCAAAACTCCCTTGAAACAATGGGACTTGATGGCATTCTGGCTGCATTCACACGTCAGTTTATTTCCCCATTTCCCAATTAATTTACGTGTTATATTTGAGCTTGCACACAATGTAAAAGCCACTTCTGAAAAACTAATGGAAGATAGTGCACGCTTAGTGTTCTTTTTAAATGCTATTTAATTCCAGAAAAAAAATAATCCATTGGCCCATCCCTTGACCCACATAATTGCGGCATTAAAGTAATTTATTTATTTTTATTTCTATACTGCCCTAGCCCCGAAGGCCTCAGGGCAGTTCACATAAAATATCAAATACATAAAATCAAAACAAAAACAAAAACACAATAAAAAAAATCCCCCAAAAGAACCAGCATTTTTAAAAGGGTATAGGATGTAGATCAAGTCAGGCAAAGGCCTGGTAAAAAAGGTTAAAAAGTAACTGAAACTGAGGGTGACCCAATGACATTTGTTGTTGTATCACACCACAACCATTGGTGTGAAGGGAATTTAGCAAAACATACAAATATGTCAACCAAAAACCCACAACACCCACAATTCCCAGAGTTCCTTGTGAAGAGGTATTGATCGTTAAACTACTCTGGGAATTGTAGCTCTGGGGTGGGAATCAGGGTCTCCTCACAGTTCTCAGCACCCTTAACAAACTACAGCTCCCATGGGGAGAGCCATGACTGTATAAAGTGGGATCAAAGTGTTTTAAATGTATTGCGCCAAGACAGACACAATGGGAAATTTGGTCAGGGTTTTACTCTGAAGAGTACTTAGCATAACGATTGAGCATTCCAGGTCTTGATGCCAGCACAGCTGGCCCAATCTGATGCACCAGTTCTTTTCTGCCAGCCTCGTCAAAATCCCCGATCCTGCAAATAATCAGACAGAGGACTCTTGTTCAGTGGGAAAGTCTCAAGAACCTCAGATTGAGCAGCGCCTCTCAGACGCTGCTTTGTTTCTTTTTGCCAAGTGAAAATAGTGATCTATGACTTTATCCTCTGGTTCCCACTTAATGAGTCAGGTAACAACCACCAGCTCTCTAGTCAGCAGAATTCAGATGCTCTGCTAGAAAAGCACACACACACACAGGTATTATATGTTACTAACCTAGCTAATGCAAAGTTCAGCAATTTGCTTGATATTGGATGAACTTACACTTTTATTGTAGGATTTGAGATTCCACAGTTTGTTTTTTTAAGCTTAAAAATTGCATGACATTGGGAAAGTCACTGGATAACATGTTAAATTGCAGGGGGTTCGACTAAATGACCCGTTGGTGTCCCTTCCAACGCTACAATTCTATAATTCTGTGACTGCAGCCTTGTCTAAGACAGTGGTGTGGAACATCAGTGGTAGAGGCTGAATAAAGCCACTTGGTACTGTCTCTAGGCCACACCCTTTCCCAGATTCTAAGGAATGGCAAAAAAGTGGGGGGAAGGTAAATTCCAAAATTATAAAATGCAAATAAATGCCTAGTCCCAAAAATCAAGATGACACATTTGGGGCAAGAAATTGAGAGCTAATGTAGTCTGTGCACATGCAAACACAACATTTTGTCAACCACGATAAAAAAGTTGTGGTCTGTTGCTTATAGAATTTTTTTTTTTTTTTTGCTGCAGCTCTAAGGTATTTAATTATTTTATGGTTATAGTTGCTGATTCATTTTGTACTTTATATTATTATTTTATCATTACTCTATATTAATAAATAACAGCTTAGTGGTGATAAGCAGAATAATAGTGGCTGTGTGAGGAACATGGAAAATTTGGCAGATGGACACAGTGGGATTCTAATATCACCATTTTTCTCAGTAATAAGGAAACCTCATTTAAAGCTTGGGGTTTAAAACCACTTTGAGGTTTTTTTTTTGCTTTTTTTACAGTCAAGCTGTGTATAAATCTTACGAAATTAATAAATAAATATATTTATTTCAAGGGAGTTAGTTCTGAGTAAAGCATACAATTCCTATTAAAAGAGGAGTAGTACAATGATGTAGGTAAAACAATGACTGCTTAGCAACAATGGTTATATATCCATAGCAATGGTGCTGCCTGTAGAGTGCTGACACTTTAGAGGTGTCTCTGCATTTTGTTGAATAACTTTCTTTAGAAATGTCTGATCAATTTGCTTCAAAAAATAAAAAAAAATTAAAGCTAATTGTCTGAGGGCTGTGGTACAAGGGGTCCAATACTGATGTACCACCATCTACACCCCCCTAACATTCTAACAAGGGAGAGGACCAGAACTGCAAAGGCCTTATTCGTTGATGCCACCCTCCGGGGGGGGGGGGTACATGGAGAAATGACAGGGACTTAAAAAAAGAAAATCCAGTGCCATATCATATCCTCTCTTCCCTATATTGCTTCCCACATCCATGATTGCACAAACAGGGAACACAAAGAAGCGTTCCGAATTCATGCGCTCTGCGCCGTGCCATGCTGCCAAGTGGTTTGAATGGTTTGCAAAACTTCCAGAGCTCTATTAGGTGATTAGCCTATCTTTGGGAAGCTGAGAGCCACGCTTTCATAAAGGCATTGTCTTCCATTTTTGAGAGCCTCTCCTCGCCTTCTTATTGCACAAAAGGCAAAACAATGCTCCACTCCTCCGCTTCCCAGAGTGAAAGATGCACGCACACTGCATTTGAAAGCAGGATTTAGCAACTCCAACGTGGGCGACTCAAATCCACCCATTAAAATGGAGCTCTCTGATCTGGAGTCAGATAACTGCTGCTCCTAGTGGGCCAGCTGCCAAATCCAATTAAGTTTTGCATAACATGCATCTTTGGTGATCTTGATTTATTAGCTCTGTTTGAAGAAGGTAATAAAAAAATGGTTTGGTTGATCATGTCTCCCATGTAAGGAGACACAGTACGTCCTTCAACTTGCTAGTGTACAGGACACTGAGACTCTGATTTGCATGGCTTGGCATACCACGGGAGGGGCGGGGATGCGTGGAACGATAGCCCAACCCAACTCAACTCAACTGCATTTTCCTTGGATGCTTTGTACTTTCTGAAATCCCCTCTGGCTTGTACCTGTGGCTGGATCTTATGCAAGGCCACCCAGGTTGGGGATCTCCTCACCCAGCTCTCACCCCTCCCTCCCTCTCTCTAGCACATCAACACATGGGCCGGTTATAATCTGGTCATAGAAGCATCCACCTTTGGGCACCACAGGAGATAAAATTTGAAATCTGGAAATAGCTCTTGTTGTTTCAAGTTGGGGCAAACACAACAAGGGATTTGCATGATTCTTGGCCTGTTGCTCAAAGTAGCTCCTGAGGATAGGGAGGATAACTAACTGTGGCCAGCAAAGGATGAGCAGAGGAGAAAGGTGACTTAGAATACAAAGGTGCCTTCCAGACTTCTTTGCCTGCTCCGCATCCAAGAATCGGTTGCAAGAGATTCCAGAATCGTTAAGGTTAGGAATGAGGCCGGACCAGGTGATCAGTTTGAGACGCAAATTCATGTTGTCCTCCAAAATGGCCTTGCCCTCTGCCTGCAGAACTGATGCATCACATGGGGCAGGGTCTCACCGCTGGCAGCCTCTCCTCCTCCTTGCCCGCACTCCAGCACCTGCTACGGGCTGCCCAAGGTAGGAGGCTGACAGCAGCAGTCATGGAGAGGCAACAAGATGATCCCTTGCAGCAGCAGCAGCAGCAGTTGTTGCAGCCCAGGACAAATGCCAGCTCATCCTTCTCCCTGAGTTCAGCGGAAGCAGCACTGGCAGGAGAAATAAGGACATTCTGGGGTCAATTCAGAAGCTGCGATGGCTTTCATGATTCCGGGACTGTCCCTGGAAAATCGGGATACTTGAAGGGTATAAGTCACGTCAAAGTGATGTTTCAGCCTGCCATCTTGACTTAAAATGGTGGATGGCATCCAAACATCAGGAACCCTTGTGCCAAGTTTGGCAATGATACAGAGAGAGGCATCTGAAGCTATAGAGAAGAAACCACCTTCCAAAATATATAGAAGAAGAGAAAAAAAGGGTGTGGCATGAATCTGGTCCCACCTGCTGCCAGCTGTAACCCTACCCACTGCCAGCATGCTACCCACCAAATGTGGCCCTCTGGGGAAATAAGATGTTCCCCTAGTATCTCATACTGTTCCAAAGGGTCCCTCAATCCTTAAGAACAACATTCCTTTCCTTCCATCTTATTGTATGTATTTTATAACATTTATATCTGGTGTGCAGAGATAATGAAACCATGCAGTAAGAACAATGCAAAACAATTATACACGTAGTCAATTCACACTAATGAATTCAAAGCAATACAGTGATCACACCAACCAGCTCTATGTGCAACCAATATTAATAAGCCAGGAAATGCTTGGTTAGGCAAATAGCTTTTCAGCATGCACCAGAAACACAATGCAGTCTGTGCATGCCTTATTTCTTAGGGGATGCTGAAGGAGGGAAGGGGGACTGGTAGTGGGTACAGAGGATTGACAGAAATGAGATCTCCCATGTTGCAAAAGCAAAGGTGTTTCACAGGTGCAAGCCCACCAAGCAAGACAAGCCATGGACTCTAGATCTGCCTGTTTTGAGCCTCATATTCTTTTCTCCTATTACACACTGTAATCTTGCAGTACCACGGTTTGCTTCATGGTTCCAGAGATGAAATCATTATGAGAAATGTTGCAAATGCTAGGAAGTCCAAAGCAATAACAAACAGTGTGAGTCCTGCCAGAGCATATTGGCAAGCAGTGAGTTTGGTATTTAAATAAATAAAATTCAGTGCCTTCCCCAGAAGATGTAAAAATTGCTGACAAAATTAAACAAAGCCTCCCCTCGCAAAAAAAAAGAGAGAAAGAAAGAAATTGGAATGCACATGTTGTACATACTTTAGAATAGTGTGGCTCCAGGATCAGGGCAATGGCCTGCATCCGGTATTAACAGTGGCCCTATGGAAAGTGTACAAGCATGGCCTAAGTAAAACAGTTACTATCCCCACCCATAGGTGATATTCACTGGAGACAGACTGTCGAGTTACTAATGGACTCTTGGAGAAACTTCATGAATATTATGTTGAAATTTAATCAACCTTCATCAAACAGCAACATATGTAAAATACAGAATGATAAGCCAAACACCGTAAAGCAATAAACAAAATTAAGCAAGACTGAACATGATAATATTTTTAAATGCCATAAAAAACTCCAGGATACAATAAAATCTTCAATTAAGTGTCAGGGGAAGCAGGTGAGTTAAAAAAAAAAAACTTTATTAAAACCCTGAATTGATGGTGCCAGATGTTTATCTTTTGAAAGGAAATTCACACAGAATTGGATGGCTCTTCCTATTCCATCAGGGATGGAAATTGTGCAACTGTGATTTACTTCTACAAACAGCTTGGATTTAGACTATCGCATACTGACAACAAACTGCTCAGAAAATGCCTCCTGAAATTCTCCCAGGAGTTATCTGGCAAATGATTTCAGATCTGACAACTAAATAAGTGGGAAATCATTATCGGATTTGCCAACAAGCATAGAGGCAAGAGGTGTGAAATAAATGATTGATGAAAAAGTCCCAAAAACTGTGAAGAAGAAGAGGCCAAGCTGCAAACACCAAATCAAAAACTGAGGAGATGAATAGGGCTTGGAGGCGAAGGCAGCATTGATTAAAGAAATCAATGTTTGGGGTAAATTAGGGCTTGCAATAAAATAATTGTGCATGGAGACCTTTGCAAGTGAGTTTTAAAATGGCTGCTCTTCTCAATTAAGAAATTATTTTCAGCCTGCTGCGATGTATTCACACATACATGTTGTCCCTCATCATGGAGGGACAGAGCAATCATGACCCTCTTCCTTTCCCTGGGTTGAGGTGGTGGCTGGTAATGTAGAGGTGCTTCCACCCAGCTAAGTTGACATCCTGCCAGCCACCATCAATGGAATGATGCTGACCAAACTCCCCCTTCTACATGCCAAACAGGTGGGTGGAAAGTATACTGGTGGGTTCCCCATCAGGAGGAGCCATAACAAAAATAACAAAAACAAAACATCAACCAGGGTGTTCCAAGAATAGGGAGGGGGCAGGAGCTCAGCCAGACTTGGACAACCCTCAAATAAAAGACATCTTAAAATAGAGGAATGTCCTCTAGTAGACCTTCAATACAGATGACTCTCCTCTGTAAAGCAGGACACATGGCCACCCAAGACTTAATAGACAGGCATGTGTATGCATAAATCAAATATTAACTCAGGTGTCTTACCTATTTCACGTTTCAACCAAGCTGCCTGTACAGTTACGACCTATTCACCTACTTGTTCATCAAAAATAGAGCTGTTTAAAAGTGCAAAGCTGCTCCAAAAATTATGTGGAAAGGTCTTGACTACATTACAGGTGCTAGCCAATCAACACTGTGCGCAGCCATATATATTCTCCTGGCAAACTCATAGGGCCATTTGTTTCCAGAATTCAACCCTGGAAAGGAATATATGTTTTTAAACTGGAGATGATTCACCTCTTCCCCGAGGACAAAGGATGGTGGAAATTGATCATACATGCAAATGGACTGATAAGCACATATGTATGCCTTGTATTACACATTATGTAAAATTATAGAATCTCAGAAGGAACCCAAGGGTCATCTAGTCCAACCTCCTGCAATGCAGGAATCTCAGCTAAAGCATCCATGACAAGATGGCCACTCAACCTCTGCTTTAAAGACCTCCAACCAAGGAGAGTCCACTACCTCTCGTGGGAGTCTGCACCACTGCTGAACAGCTCTTACTGTCAGTAAGTTTCCCCCAAAATGTTTAGTTGGAAGCTCCTTTCTTGCAACTTGAAGCCATTGGTTTGAGTCCTACCCTACAGAGCAGGAGAAAACAAGCATGCTCCCTCCTCCGTGTGACAGCCCTTAAGATATTTAAAGATAGCTATCACATCTCCTCTCAGTCTTCTCTTTTCCAGGCTAAACATACCCAGCTCCTTCAAGTGCTCCTCATAAGGCTTAGTTTCCAGACGCTTGTTCATATTGGTTGCCCTCCTCTGCACACGTTCCAGCTTGTCAACATCCTTCTTAAATTGTGGTGCCCAGAATTGGACACAGTATTCCAAGTGTGGTCTGACTAAGGCAGAATAGAGTGGTGCTATTACTTCCCTTGATCTGGACACTATTGTTCTGTTGATGCAGCTTAGAATAGCATTAGGTGTGTGTTTTTTATGCTGCATCACACTGTTGACTCATGTTAAGCTTGTGGTCCACCAAGACCCCTAGATCCTTTTCACATGTACTGCTAGCAAGCCAGGTGTCCCCCATCCTTCATTTGTGCATCTGGTTCTTTCCCTGTTAAAATTCATTTTGTTAGTTTGCGCCCAGTTAAGGTAATTTTGAATTCTGATTCTGTCTTCTGTGGCATTAGCTACCTCTCCCAGTTTGGTGCCATCTGCAAATTTGATGAGCATCCCCTCAATTCCTTCATCCAAGTCATTAATAAAGATGTTAAACAGCAACGGGCCCAGGACAGAACCCTGCGGCACCCCACTTGTCACTTTTTCCCAGGATGATGAGGAATCCATTAATGAGTACTCTTTGGGTTTGGTCAGACAACCAGCTACAAATCTACCTAACAGTTACCTCGTTCAATCCACATTTTACCAACTTCCACGTGAGAATATCATGGGGCACTTTGTCAAAGGCCTTACTTAAATCAAGATACACAATGTCCACAGCATTTCCCTGATCCACCAAGTTTGTAATTCCATTAAAAAAGAAAGAAAACGAAATCAGATTGGTCTGGCATGACTTGTTTTTGAGAAATCCATGCTGGGTCTTAGTAATCACAACATCCTTTTCTAAATGCTCACAGACCAACTGTGGAATTATCTGTCCTAGGACCTTCCCTGGTATCGATGTCAACCTGGCCCTTCCCTTTCCCCCTTTTTGAAGATGGGCTTGTAGGGACATCACCTGTTCCCCAAGAATTCTCAGAGATAATAGACAAAGGCTCTGAAATTACATCTGCAAGCTCATCAGGCCCTGGAGATTTGATTTCATTTAAAGTAGCAAGGTGTTTCCTTACTACCTCTGTTCCTATCTTGGGCTGCAGCTCCCTCGTTACATCATTTATTTTGTTATCACCAGGTTGGGCATCACTTTCCTTTTGGGTGAAGAAAGAGGCAAAGTAGGTGTTGAGTAGTTCCACACTTTCTCTGTCACCCAATAGCATTTCTCCATGTTCCCCCCACAGAGGACCTACCACTTGCTTGTTCTTCCTCTTCCTTCGGACATAGCCGAAGAAACTTTTAAAAATTATTTTTAAGCTCTCTTGCAAGCCTGAGCTCATTCTGAGCTTTAGCCAGCCTGACTTGCAACTGTTGGCTACTTGTGTATACTCCTCCTTTGTGTGCATGTGCTGGCCCTGGCCGACCAGCCAGAATTTCAGAGCAGCAACTATAGGAAGACTAATCCTTAAGGAGCTCCCATATTTGACAGCTTTCCTCTTAGTTGCACTCTCAAAGCAAAGCCACTTCTTCGAAAGCTTCCCTTTTCTCATTCAAATCACCCAGAGATCACCTCTGGGGGGCAGAGGTAGAATTGCCATGCCCCAAAGCATGCGCTTTGGTTCAATAGCCAAGGCAAATTATGTACATTTTCTCTTCATCTCTCAGCTATTTCTGAGGCTGGGGAATCTTCTTTCCTTTACTCTGCCTTTGGCACAGTAGAATATCACACCGTTGGGAGTTGTTCCTCTTTTGTGGTTTTATACGAAATGGTTTGGTAGGGATTAGGGCCAATTCATGTAACCAAAGTGCAGAGAGGCTTACACTGAGATTTTAGTCCTGAGGTGGGGCGTCATTTTCATCCAACGGCTGCGTTCCCTAGTGGGCAACCTTCCAGGGGCTGCATGTCAGTGGTGGGCGGGGCCAGAGGCAAATGTGGGTGGAACAATGAATGTAAATTTCAGCTTCATACAGTAGGCTGTTCCTCTGCAGACTCTCTCACACAGACACCCCTCTCTGTCCTCTAATAATACATTCAAGAGGCACTATCTGAGTTCAGCGGCACATTCCAGTCAGGTCAAAACACTTAAGGAGGGCGCAAGGCAGGGCTGGTGAGGGGTGTGACCTGAGGAAAGGGGATGTAGCTGGGGAGGGAATGTCATGTGGTGTAGAGGGAGTGTTTTGAGGACCAAACAGAACGGCTTGGAAGGATGCATTTGGTTCCTTCCCTGCCTCTCATTTAAACTGTGATGAAGCAACTGAATGACAGCATTGCCAAGCACTAATCAACCCAATCACAGCTCAACCCACGGCTCTTAACCAAACCAAAATCACACAGTTCTTTCCACACAGATTTCTGCTCTTGCTTAGCTTTCTTAATTTCAAAAGCCCCATTTAGGTGAAAAGCAATTAGTTTGTCGTTGCTTTTGTAAAGAACCGCGAGCTGGGAGAAAATAATTGAGTGCAAATCACTCAGATACCCACCAGTAGACTCCAGTCTGCCCCTGCTATTTTTAATCCTGATCAAGTGAGGAACACCAGATACAGGGGGAGACTAAATCTGCTAATATGATCCGTCTTCCCCTTCCCTGAGTGTTGGGAGGGGTTGTTCCTGTGGGTTTTTGTATCTTTATTTCAGATTTTGTTCTGAGTCATGTGGAAATTGTTCAGTTTGGTTCTGTACTTTTGCAACATTGCAATTATGTATTTTTTTTCATGTTGTAAGCTGCCCTGAGCATGGTTTGAACTGTAGAAAAGTGGCATACAAATAAAATTATGTATGTATGTGTGTTAACTGTATGCATGGAGGCAATGACTGAAAGGGACTTTGTTGTCCTGGTAAATGTGGCTTGAGAAGTGACTGCTTCTGAGGTGATGTAGTTCCATGATTGCTTTGCTGGTTGCACAGATCAGTTTCAATCCATATTTTGAATGCAGGTTGTGGCAGTGTGGGATGTGGCATCTTGACTATAGGCCTTGTGATCAAAATGCACCATGGGATATGGGATCACTTCTGGAACAATCAAGCAATGCAAAATGGAGTTGTGAGTTGTTGGGGAAACAGCAGGGAAAGCGTATGTATTAAGTCTGATTACATTTGCTTCCTGCCCTTCTTTCAAGAAGTCTTCATGGCATCCATACCAATGATCCCCTTTTATCCTCACAACAACTCTGTGACCTAGAAAAGTTCAAAAGATAGCAACTGCCCGTGGTCACCAGAGGAGTCATGATTTGAACCCAGGTTTCCCTAGTCTAAGGCTGGCACTCTGCACTATACAATTTAGGCTTTTATGGTCTATATGAATTATCAAGGTTACCCCAGGCCATCTCTTCTAAGTAAATTGTTTAGAGGACAAATCCAAGCAGATAGATTTACTGCTGGTAAATTGTATCTCACTCCCACAGTAATCTCATTGAAGTGCAAATGAATACTTCTGCGGAGAAAGTTGCTGTTCAGCAGAAGTGTGGGTTTGCAAATGTAGCAATAAGATGCTGGATGTACATTCTTATATATAAAAAAAATCCCTTAAACAGATCTATGGCATGATTATGCATGCTGTGAAGAAAGTGGCTAGAGAGAGATCTTTTTCTCCCTATTCTCATAATATAAGATATTGAGGTCATCCAAATAAATGAATAGGAACAGATTCAGGACAGATTAAAAGTACTTCTTCATGGGCATGAACTGAAACCACAGCTAAACCTTTGAAATTTGCACTTCTCCGAATTTTGTATTGTGGTTCTCTGACTAAAAGATGTGTACAAAATTGTATATATTAGGGCAAAGTGTGCCTAAAAATGCATATTTCAGTGAAAAATAACATAAATATGCATTCTGTCAGTGGAAAGAGTTTGCATTAACATTATAATAGGATATATTAAATTTTTTGATGAGGTCTTTAAAAATAAATAAAAATAAATCACAAACTGATGTTGAAATATGGCGCATTGAAGGCTCAGCAGATTAAAAGTTAACATGAATCAACAGTGTGATGCAGTGGCAAAAAAAGCTAATGCTCTTCTATACTTGCATCATCAGAAGTATAGCGTCCAAGGGAAGTAATAGTACCACTCTATTCTGCCTTGGTCAGACCCAGAGTCCAGTTCTGGGTGCAACAATTGAAGAAGGATATTGACAAGCTGGAATGTGTGAAGAGGAAGACAACCAAGATACGATATGATACGATACGATAATCTTTATTGTCATTGTCCCATATGTTGTTTTTGTTTATCGTTTAGTCGTGTCCGACTCTTCGTGACCCCATGGACCAGAGCACACCAGGCACTCCTGTCTTCCACTGCCTCCCGCAGTTTGGTCAAACTCATGCTGGTAGCTTTGAGAACAGTGTCCAACCATCTCGTCCTCTGTCGTCCCCTTCTCCTTGTGCCCTCCATCTTTCCCAACATCAGGGTCTTTTCCAGGGAGTCTTCTCTTCTCATGAGGTGCCCAAAGTATTGGAGCCTCAGCTTCACAATCTGTCCTTCTAGTGAGCACTCAGGGCTGATTTCCTTAAGAATGGAGAGGTTTGATCTTCTTGCAGTCCATGAGACTCTCAAGAGTCTCCTTCAGCACCATAATTCATAAGCATCAATTCTTCGGCGATCAGCCTTCTTTATGGTCCAGCTCTCACTTCCATATATTGTCCCATATAGAACAACGAAATTGAAAGATTCTACATCAGACATTCAAAAACCAACAAGCCTGCTATCCCAGCTATCCCAGCCTGGTTAACCCCCTAAAAAATCTGATACCCCATAATTAAATACAATATACTCCCACAGAGACTACCTTACACTGTGTTTAAAACCAAAATCGCATTTGGATAAAAACTGTTTCTCAGGCAGCTAGTCCTAGTCTTTATAACCCAGAAGGCAGAAGCTGAAAGAGATCATTTCCGGGGTGCGTACTATCCTGCACTATCTCTGCAGCTTTCTTATGACACCTGGAAGCATAGATGATCAAGGGTGTGGAAGTCAAAGCCTTATGACGAACAGTTGAGGGAGTTGAGTAGGAAATATGATAGTCATCTTCAGATATCTAAAGGGCTGGCACATGGAAGATGGAGCAAGCTCTGGAAGGTAGGATCCAAACAAATGGCTTCAACTTGAAAGAAAGCAGATCCCAACTAAATTTCAGGAAGAACTTTCTGATGGTAAGAGCTGTTCGACAGTGGAATGGTCTCCCTTGGAAGGTGGTGGACTCTTCGTTCTTGGAGGTTTTCAAGCAGAAGTTGGGTGGTCTGACTTCTAGAATATTTGTCTAAGGTTTCCCGGGGGAGACAGAATTCCTATTAACCCCTGCCCTCTTATTTGCAGACTATGGCATTGAGATGCCTGTCCAGCCCAAGCCTGTGCATGCTTTATTGGAAGTAAGGCTCATAAAGCTCATTCTAAAGTAACTGTTCATTCTAAAGTAACTGTATGTAAGATTTCAACCATGCAGTGGAACTGTAATATTGTTTACTTGAAAATATTTCCCACTGTGTTCCATTAGATTCACTCTCCTGCAAGTGTTCATAGTGCTTAGATAAACAGACAGTTAAAATCTCACAGAAAAAAACACAATTTTAAACAACAGCAGTGAAATGATAATAAAATTACAAGTGTACTTTCTGTCTGGTGACATTTTTAATATTCATATTAGGAAGTGACTGACTCAAGCCTATAATGTAGAACTCTCTGAATGTGTGCTTAGATTTGACCATGATTAGGTTCTGGTCTGTGGGAACTTCCAGATTGTCACTATTTTTGGGTAGGATCCAATCACGTACTGGTATATTCAGGTTGTGCGGTTACAGTTAAATGGAAGGTTTTGTGCAACAAGCTTGTTTCCGCAAAGGATCAGACCTTTTGCAATAAGGAAAGTGACAAGAAAATGCACTGGGAAGTGTGAGGTAACATTTGCTTTGATGCATCATCATTGAGCATCCCCACAAACAAATTAGGATGAATGCTCAGTAAGCAGGTCAGCTGGAAGTGCCCTGTGTTGAGATTGTTATCATGATATAAACAATAATTTCTCAGGTTACGTTTCAGGCCTGTCTGTGGCTACTAGCTACTCAGAACTGCTAGAAGATGTGGCAATGAATCACAGAAATCCAATTGCTGGAGCAACGTGGTGTTGCTATGTGTCCTACATTACAGAGGGCAGTGAGTCCTCAGTTTCAGAAATGTGGAACCCATTGACCTCTAGATATTCTTGGGCTGCAACTCCCTTCATTCCTAACCATCAGTCACAATGGCTGGGGCTGTTGAGAGTCCAATACCATTTGGATGGCTACATTCTCCCTCTTAAGATCTGTCCAGTCCTAGTCAAGTTTAAATATAAAACTCTATAAAAAGGGAGACCTTGAAGTTGCTCATTAGCATTTAGCCCCTGGACACACCTGGTCACATTCTTCTCCACTATGGTGAGATGGAATGTATTTATGTTTTAATTACAGTGATTATGTCTAAATCTCCACTTGCATATATAAATTAGCACACACAAATTCTGTGTGCAATTATTTTTGGTGATATGCATGTGTCCCCTCCCAAAACAAAAACAATAACTGAAGTCCGGGGTCTGCATTCCCTGGTTTTGAGCATCTCAGGGGCTCCTGTGAGTTCATTGTTCCAAACAGAGTGCAGGAATCCACGGACCTCAGACTGATCCAGCGAGGCGATTCTCTTATGTTTGTATATAACTATTTAAATGTGCCCTTGTGGGGCTAGGATCCTTCCTAATCAGGGTGGAGAGTTAATGTTGGATTTAAGCCCTGGTAAAGGTTAGAAACTCAGAAGGCCTAAAGCACACTCTTGATCCTACTGACTTGCATTTTATGGAAGTTACCCCGCTTCTCCACTTAATTTGCATGGTTGCTTCATCCTTTAATGTGTTTGCAATCCCATCAAGATTTTGTTCTGATGCTGGGCTAAGAACTGGTGTCAGCCTCTGCTTAAACGAGCTTAGCATTTGGTTCAGCAGCTTTAGGTTGGATATGGAGGATGAAAACCTGAACACAGCTTGGCGTCTCCTCGTTCTCTGGCTTGGCTGGTTAATTACATAATTGGGCTTTTTTTGCTAGGAGGGACTACTGACGTGATGGTTGCTGGCTTCTCTTTTCCTTTTAAGAGACACTGCAAAGATACAAATCAAGGATTTGCTTGATACAAAAAAAACCCAACACCTTAACTCTGATATGAAAGTCACCATAGCTCAGTCACCATAGCTCATTAAACCTTCAAGGATCTTAAAAATCTAATTTAGTAAGGATTTGCATGGCCCCACACTTGGAAGATGGCACCAAATACTTGACTCCACTGTAATTATGCAGTGTGGTATTCTGGATAGAAATTCATAATGTGAGGCTTGGGTGTGTATGGAATGTTGGACTACCTATTATATGCACATTCATTTTCTTACATGGAAAATTACTTCTGAATGTTACCCCATGTGGTCACATCCAGATTAAACCACAGTCTGAAAATGGTTGTTTTGGCTACTTTGGGGTGAAGTTGATCATGTGAAGGGGTGTTCATTTGTAAAAAAGCTTCGCCAAGGGAGAATAACAGGGAGAAGTCATTATGTGGTAATTTGTTGTTTACATCAGTGTAAGCTTGTTCTTAGCTTACACTACAAAACAAAACAACAGATGGCAAATTCAGATTCCTGTTGCTGCTTGCTCGCCAAGGGGATCCCTGTCGCCTGTTACCTCATGCTGTACACTTGTTTTATTTCACATGCAATTGTTTTCTGTGCCACCGATATTAAGAAAAACCATCCTAGTGGTAAACAGCGTAAAACCAATAATAAAACAGCACCCACAGAACAAGAACAAAATCCATCTCAAATCAGTACACCAGCAGCCAGTCTCTATGGATTATGTCAGTAATACTTTAGAAGTGTTATCTAGAGCAGATCTAGATAATGTTTACACACATTATCGAAACAATCCTTACAACAACTCTGCAAAATTGGCCAGTGTTAATCTCCATTGCAATGAGCAACAGAAGGATAGCAACTAGTCCAAAGGAGCTCATGGCAAGGCAATATCTGAACTGGGGACTTTCTGGTTCACAGTTCAGCCTTTTAGCCACCACACGGTGGTGGCTTATCCAATTTCTCCCTCATGCATTCTCTGTAATCTTAATAAGACTTCTTAATTGAAAACCTGGGGTTGTGGGTGTATACTTCTGACACCCTGCTCAGTCTAATGCCCAGGCACTAACTTTTGAGGCCCATGCCATCTCTTCTGATGCCTCTTTTCCCTTAAACCAAACCTAGGCAGAACAAACAGCCTTTCAGATAGAAGACTGTCCTCTCTAAATGAAGACACGTGGCTTCCCTACCTTGCTGGACACAACTCATGTTTGTCCTCTTGGTGATAGATGTACTTTAAAAGCCTACTTGTCGTAGAATGGGTTACAAGTCATTCAAAATATCTGTCAGTAGCTACAGTGTTGTGAAACAGCAGGCGGTGTGCACTGTGTGGCACTGTCATGTCCACGAGTCTGCATTGACAAGACATGCAACAAGTAATCCACTCCCCATTTGAAGGAGTCCCTCAAAATGATAACTCTAGCAACACCCACAATGTTGTTGTTGTTTTGCTAAGAAGGCTCTTTTCAGTGGGTCCTTTACTGGGGTAGGGGGAGTTTGATCCCTTGACCATGCTGACCCTAGACCCCGACCCTGAACACCAGGAATGCCAAAATATGTTGGCCTCCATTTCAAACCTTGCCATCTCACCATTCAAACTCACTTCTGAAAACTCTGAATGGTGGTTGGAAGCCATGACCTTATCCCATACCTCTGAGGCAGCTGTAACAAAATAAGATCCTTCCAGTCCTTGTTGCTGCACTCTTGGAAGCAACGAGGGCCCCCAAGTTAGGTGACTAAACAACTTTTTTATTGAGCGGTAGCCAGGATATGAAAAGTTTCAACCACTTCCTGCACATTTCTCACAGGGTGGGAGCAAACGCGAAGCATGTGAACCTCCTAATTGTCACCCAAGCCGGGCAAGTGAGCTTCAAAAACATGCTCGAGGAAGATCAGATTAGAGGCAAAATTATCCTCCTGTTATTACTTTAATTTTTGTCTCTACTGTAATTCAGCAGGAATGAGATTTGAAAGGAGTTATGGGCAAAAGGTGAAGCTGCCTGACTGTGGCTCTGGTCTCGGTTTGAGGCTGGGTGAATCAGAGCGAAAGTCGAGTGTTGATGGTGCCAAGATTATTAGGATGCTGCTCTCTCTCTGGGGCCAAGCCCCAGTTGGTGGCAATCAAGTTAGATCTGCTGTTCTTGTGAGAAATAAATCATCTGGGAGAAACACCTCATGACTTGTACAATAAAATGTCAAGGCAGTAACACCATCCCGTAGAGGTGAGGGAACCTACTCCAGTTAGAACTGCAGTGGAGGTTGCAGGCCAAACTGTACGTTGTACCCCATGCTGGCCATGGAGGTTGGAACATCTGCCAGCCCCCCCCTCGCCCACTCACCTGATGACCCAGTTTCTCCATTGACCTCATGTGCAAGCAAGCATCAGAACACAAGAGGAACCCTGCGGGATCAGGTCAAAGATCCTTGCTCTTCTCTCAATGGCCAGGCACATGCCTAAGGAAGCTCATATGCATGACATGCCTTGTAGAAATCTAAAGACAGAAGGAGCCCCAAGGCTCCAACCTCCTGCATTGTAGGGATCACAGCTAAAGAACCCTGAACAGGTGGTCAGCCAACCTCTGTTCAAAAACCTCCAATGAAGGAGAGTCCACCTTCCAAGGTGGTCCGTTCTGCTGTCAAACAGCTCTCACTGCCAGAAGGTTCTTCCTAAAAAGAAGAGCGCAGAAGCGCTCTCCCACTTGGGAGCCCAAGAAATGGCCATTCAGAATCACACTGCCTCTGACAGTGGAGATGATTACACCCATCATGACTAGTAAAGGTAAAGGTACCCCTGCCCGTACGGGCCAGTCTTGCCAGACTCTAGGGTTGTGCGCTCATCTCACTCTATAGGCCGGGAGCCAGCGCTGTCCGCAGACACTTCCGGGTCACGTGGCCAGCATGACAAAGCCGCATCTGGCGAGCCAGCGCAGCACACGGAATGCCGTTTACCTACCCGCTGGTAAGCGGTCCCTATTTATCTATTTGCACCCGGAAGTGCTTTCAAACTGCTAGGTTGGCAGGCGCTGGGACCGAACGACGGGAGCGCACCCCGCCATGGGGATTCGAACTGCTGACCATGCAATCGGCAAGTCCTAGGCGCTGAGGTTTTACCCACAGCGCCACCCGCATCCCATATATCATGACTAGTAGGTACTGGTATTTAATTTAAGAGATTTCTGATTACCGCATTAGCTATTGTAAAGCATATTGCACCTTATTTTCACTGTACAGTGTGTTATAGATTTGGTGGGCGGACCCCACTAAACCGTAGCAATTATAAAAATGGTAGGATTTTCATTATTTGAAGTATGGAAGGGAAGATTGCAGGCCAGTGGAAAAACACAGGCTAAGCTTCCTTTCCAAGCTATGGCCACTCTTGAGATACAGGCATTAACAAGACAAAAAGTGTTGATGGCCCATCTTAAAAGGAATATTGGGCCTGGGCAGAAAGAAAGCTGTCAGGGTAACTGGGTGCGAGGTGGCAGAAAAAGAGAAGATGAAGGGGGAGAACAAACGCTGAGATTTATCTTGGGCAGGCTGGCTGAAGGCTGGCTGGGAGAGATGCCTTGACTCCAGTACTGCACTGCTGTGGGGAACAAGCCCCTCTTGAGATGACCATGCTGTAGGATCTGGACTCCCTCCATGTGGACTGATGGTGAAAATAGGTGAATAAACCATATTTCTCAAAGGTAAGACAGTCTCTGCCGCATCTTTAATTCTCCAAAGGAGCACGGACCCTAGGTGAGTGCCTGGAACACCCTGGAATCTTGTTACCGCTTGGCAGAGAGTGGGGGTTGTGCCCAACTTTTGTAACAATATTTTATGTATTTAACAAAAATGATATATTACTTGACTGTAAGGAAACCGCTAAGCACTTTACAAAAATATGAAATAAAGGGCAGGATTCAAACTACGAGGACTGTTGTCAGGACTTCTGAGCAGACAGGGTCCCACTCTTGTCAGCAATCAATTCTACACTAACTGCAGCTTCTGGGTCAAGCACAAGGGAAGTCTCACAGAGAGCGCATTGCTGTGATGCATTCTTGAAGCCATCAATGCCTGAACTACTACAGTTGATATATAAGTAATAAACTACACATTCCTCCATTTCACGGTGTTGCATGTGCTTCAGATGCAGCTTAACGTCTCCAAATAAACCAGGACTTTAAAAGAGTGAGGGGACAACGGTGCATTTGCATTTTTATTTTATTTTGCTTTGCTAGAGCTTTCTTTGGGGCACTGTGATCAGCTTGACAGTTTAGCCCCGAGGAAAGTTATAAATTCTGCACTGAATTGCGGTACAATCTTTCACTGTGGCATTTCTGCCCTCCGGACACACTCTGGTTATCCATAAATGTGGCAGATGATGGGTTTTTATGGCTGGAAACATTCTTCGCAGGCACAAGGACAATAACCAAGGCTGAAAATGTAATTAAAATGAATGGATGAACTTTCTTAAAGGAACCTTGTGGGTTGGCGCTGGACCGTTAACACCTCTGATGCCTGGGGCCAAAATGACAGGCACAAATAAATAAATAAATCTTGGGTCTAAATTAGAAGTAGGCCAAAGATTGAAGGTGGATGTTAGATTACAAAATAAAAATTGAGATGTTTGAGAGAAAAGATGTCTCCAAGCTGAGAACATCTGCCTAAATACAAGTGAATGTGACACATTTCCTTCTACTTAAGCATGGATGTGTCTTAACAGCTTTTTTCCTTTTTCAAGTCTCCAGATAAGCTTTCACTTTGGTGTTCTAGGCCAGGTACAACCTGCAAAAGAACAAATACAACCTGCAAAAGAATATTACCAAAATCATACAGCCATTTCATCCATATATATATTTTCCTATTCCTAAACAGTGTGTTTTTGCATGAAATACTTCTGTCTCTGAGTTTTAGCCATTTCTATTTGTATGGCCAGTTGCTCATTTCTGTTGGAATCAGAAATGGTGCAGCATTTGCATATTTCACTTGGCATTCCACCGCATTATGGATTTTGTAGGCTTGAAGATGAATAAAACACTTTGACCTTCTTGAGTGCAACCATTTCATTCACAAGGATGAACATGTTTTTGTCCCCAAAGGGTTAAGTATATTATGAGAATTAAGATGTGTTTGCATGAAAAGGCTGAACTACATGGAATGTAGATAATGTTTAGTTGTCTTATTTGTGTAAGTGTGGTTCATCAGTCAATTCATCAAAAACAAAGCGGACTTCGGAATGGCTGCCAGAATTTTTACATCAGAATCAGAAATTAGAAGGATCCAGCTCCTGCCAACCTAACAGCTCGAAAGCATACCACTGCAAGTAGAGAAACAGGTAACACTGCTGTGGGAAGGTAAACGGCATTTCCGTGCGGTTTAGTCATGCTGGCCACATGACCTGGAAAGCTGCCTGTGGACAAACACTGGTTCCCTTGGCCTGAAGCAAGATAAGTGCCATACCCCATAGTCAAGTGTGACCGGACTTAACCTTTACCTTTACCTATGAGGGGAAGAGGGGTCTCCCTACAACTCTCAGCACCATTTGCAAGAAGGTATGACTGTTCAAATTGGTATGATACTGCTTTAAATGTATAGTGTAGATGGGGCTCAAATCTGTTTCCACTTCTTGGGCAGCTGTTTATGCACACCATACACAGGAAGATCATGTGTCCTGCTTTACAGAGGACAATACTCTGTTTTAAGAGCTCTCCAGTACAGGCCTGATTTCAGTAATGGCTGATGGGAAAGGGTTCTGCCATGGACCTGGCCTCCCAGGAGTGGGAGAGGTGCTGCCAGTCAGAATAGGCTAGAGGGACAAATAGTTCTGCCCAGTGCAGGGCAGCTTCGAGTGTACTTTGAACAAAATGCTTTGTGAACAACATTCATTTCATGGTTTTGTGACATCTGGTTTGTCTAGTTCCCCTCTTCTTCCTTGGAATAAACAAGCTATAAGAGGCATTGGAAACTGGTCCATTTGGGTAAATGGGACACTGTCCTGTCAACCTCTGACTCTCATCAGCCAGTCCCCACCTGTTTGCCTTCCTACTTACAATCAATCACTGGCTGTGGCGCCACCTACAGTTAGCCTCCCTGCCTTCTGCCCTACCAGTCCCAACAGACTCCAGCCAATTACTGACAAGAAGACTAGCTGTCCTGGTGGTTCAGGTGTACAGTGGTACCTCTAGTTACGAACTTAATTCATTCCAGAGGTCTGTTCTTAACCTAAAACTGTTCTTAACTAGAGGCGTGCTTTCGCTAATGGGGCCTCTTGCTGCTACTGGCACACAATTTGTGTTCTCATCCTGGGGCAAAGTTCTTAACTCGAGTTAACTCTTCCAGGTTAGAGGAGTTTGTAACCTGAAGCGTTTGTAACCTGAGGCGTTTGTAACTCGGGGTACCACTGTATTCCTAGTAGAAGCCAAGGAGGTGAACCTTAGAAGAATATTACAAAACTGAACCTCATTTTGATACACTATATACCCCATCTAGAAGCCTAGTGCAGCATTAATGATATAATCTGATATGAGATGCACACGCAGTGGAAGTTGCTTCCAGTACCAGCCCCCACACAGAATCAGCTTGAGGTCCAAATAGTTTACTCTTGAAGAAGGCTCAATAAAACAGTTCTTCACATAGATGCATATATACAGCTTGTAGGCTTTTGCAGATACAGAGGAACCTTCGTTCTCGAATGTAATCCATTCCAGAAGTCCTTTTGACTCCCAAAACGTTCGAAAACCAAGGTGCGGCTTCTGATAGGTGCATGCTCCCCAGAAATAATAGCTGACAACTGCATCGGATGTTCGTCTTCTGACAAACATTCAAAAACCGGAACACTTACTTCTGGGTTTTCAACGTTCGGGAGCCGATTTGTTCATCAACTAAGCTGTTCGAGAACCAAGGTTACACTGTATACAGATTCATACAAGTACAAAGTAACTCTGTCACTCCAAATAAACTCCAGCAATTCGAGATGTAACCCTGGACAAGTAACACCAACAAACTGGTGATTCACATACTAACTAACTGAGCCGACATACATTAGTCACAGATATAGTTGGGGCACTGGATTGTTTCCATGGCAACCATCTTAGCTGACCTTTCACCTGCAATTAGCTCATCTGTGGGCTAATGAAGGACACTCATGAAGGAAATTAACCCCTTCTCATATCCAGTTAACCCAACAATTAAATGATATGTAGATAAAATCGTCATTATTCATATAAACCCCTCTGACATAATTGTAGCAAACAAGGTAACATATAGTATACTATTTAAATTTCATTTGTAAGTTTTGAGGTCTGATTAACAGGTTTGCTGGCTTCACCCAAATCCTACCGATGAAATGTCCCCATTCAATGTCCCCTATTAATGTTGAGTTTAGCACAACAAGGCTACCTGTTCTTGGGTATTCTAGATGAGGAAATATATGCAGTCAACAAGGCTAGCTTGCGTGCAGCTTGGTGGGGTGTTCATCTCTAGTACAACTAATTGGCTTTTGCTATGTTGCTTTTCCCAGAGTTGTGATTTCTCAACACTAACAAAGAACATACATAAAAGCACCGCAACTTGGAAAAACATGAGGCAGGGTTTGTTTTGACAATTAACCAAAAAAAACCTAAATAGCATGTTGCCACCTGCAGTTGTCTCAGGCACTCAAAGCTTTTGATTGGGATTGGAAAATAATATCAAGTCTTCTGTTATAAACAGGGCCGTACTTTAGGATCAAAGCTCAGGAGGGTCGTATTGCATGGAAAAGGGCTGGGAGGGGAGGCCAATGTACCTGTTTCATAACTATGTGCAATTTTAAAAAGTAATTTTTCAATTGGAAACTTCTTTTAAAAGTTACTTATTCATATATAAGAAAAAGCTAGCTCATTGGGCCACCATCCAAGTTATTTGTTTCTTTATTTCATGTATGAATCACTTACCACAAAACATCCCAAAGCCCTTTGACAGGAAAAACAAGCAACAATAAAAACATATTTAGAAATGCCAGTCTAATACAGACTGGGATTAAAATCTCCACTTGAAAAGGTTTGCTGGAAAAGGTGCCAGAAAGATAATAGAGACTGAGGTTTTCTGGTATATATTTACAGGAGGAAGATCGAAAGCATGGAGGCCACCACACAAAAGGTTTGAGTGCTACATTGTGTGGAATAGATCTTCTGATGAGATGGTATCTACAGGAGGTCCTTGTTCCTACAGAACTTAGTGGTCACTTGGGGATATGAGTGGTGAGAGTGCCTTTTAGGGATATATGGAGTGATGTAACACTCCATGTTCTGCTCCTCCTCTTGAAGGAGTCAGGGAATGAAACTCCCTGCAGTCTCTTGCCTAGGTGGGAGGAAATTGAAGCTGTGGGACCCTTCACAGCAGCAGGGTAAGGAGGAAGTAGTTTAAGGTTTTATTACTATAAAAAGGGGGAAATAAATATAAAAAAGACCTTCGCCTCCCCACTAAAATCTATAGCATGCTGACAATTCTTCAATCAAGATACAGGTAAAAAACAGAAGCAAGTATAGGATGGCCAAGGTATAGGAGTATAACTCATTCTAGAAGAAAGTATAACTCATTCTAGAAGAATATGCATTGTTTGCATTTGAAGGACACCATCTTTGACATTGCATGATTAGATACAGTAATGCATAAGTTCAGATCCTCCAAAGAACAGATTGAAAAATACTTGGCTTATATGACATGGCATCCTTTTATCTAATGCGTGGTACTCATGTTAGTTTTACTCAGAAAAGACGCATTGAAATTAATGGTCATGTTCATTTATTCTCAGTCATGTTCAGCCTGTTTTTTTGAGAAGGTCTAAGGTTGCCCCTAAAGAACTTATCTCACACATTTCACCACCAGATTCAATGATGAATTGTTCAGCATCTTTCTACCATTTGACTATTTCTAGTCAAACTTCCCAGTAGCGATGTATGGAAGTGAGAGCTGGACCATAAAGAAGGCTGATCGCAGAAGAATTGGTGCTTTTGAATTATGGTGCTGGAGGAGACTCTTGAGAGTCCCATGGACTGCAAGAAGATCAAACCTATCCATTCTGAAGGAAATCAGCCCTGAGTGCTCACTGGAAGGACAGATCCTGAAGCTGAGGCTCCAATACTTTGGCCACCTCATGAGAAGAGAAGACTCCCTGGAAAAGACCCTGATGTTGAGAAAGATAGAGGGCACAAGGAGAAGGGGACAACAGGGGACAAGATGGTTGGACAGTGTTCTCGAAGCTACAGACATGAGTCTGACCAAACTGCGGGAGGCAGTGGAAGACAGGAGTGCCTGGCATGCTCTGGTCCATGTGGTCATGAAGAGTCAGACATGACTAAACGACTAAACAACAACAGTCAAACTTCTGCTAATAAGGCCATGACAAGCTCTTTTGAGCATTCAAGGCATTTTGCATATATTATCATGCTGTAATCATGAAAACAACCATGTAAAACAGATCAGGATTTTTATCACCCATATTATAGATGGCCGGGAGGAGGCAGAGGTTCAGCAGGAGTGGCTTAACTAAGACCACCTAGTGAGTTTATAGCAGAATTAGGATTTGAACCCAGGACTCCCCGGGTCCTAGCATAATCTCTTAGCCATTGCCCTCCATGAGCTTTGGGAAGGGTGGAGCTGCCTGGAGCATAAAAAAGATATATGAAATTTATCAGTCCTTGAAAAGTATACAGGATTCTGTGGTGTTTGGCAGCCTCTGCGCATAGTAATGGGGCTTGCCTGGCACTCCCAGTACATTTTAATTTCATTCTTTAGACGCCCAGCAAGATCATCAGGAAACTCCTCCCTCCTCCTATTCCCTGTTGTACCCTTGAGGTCCTGGGAATCCCCATCACAATTTGAAATGAAGGCTAATGCCTGTTCCTACCCCCTGTGATTCAAAGATGATAGATGTCTTCAGCACCAATCCCATTTTGATTTATCACTTTTTAAACTGATAAGTGATTTAATCAGTTGAGGCTTATCTAGCTGCTCACAGACAAATGATTCCTGCCTTATCGCCTTATGGCGGTGCTGATTGCAATTGGAAACATTTTAATTAACACTTCAGAGCTCACTATAAAAAATTGTCTCTTTATCTAGTTGGCATAGGAGAGAGAGAGAGAGAGAGAGGTGAATTGGAAGATTTAGTTAAAAAAAACCCAAAAAACCAACCCTGAAAGCAGCTATAATAGTCTACAACAGGACTGGTGAATCTGTAGCCCTTTTAGATGTTGATGGACTCCATCAGCCATTGGAATGGGACGTCCCTATTTTCATCGGAGAAATGTTGGAGGGTATGGAATCTGTGTCCTCAAAGAATGCCCACAGCGGTGCCACCACGGCCTTTGTCACCACCTTCCCCCCAAAGTGGGCATTTGCAACTGGCCCATAGCTGTTCCAGTCCAAAGGGTCCAGAGCAGGTTTCTTTAGGAGCAGTTGCCTCTTTTGATGCAGCAGGGGCCACACCCTCACCCAACCTGTCAGCCCTTCTCTGCTAGGTTTGATAAGCCAAGAGGGACAGCGGTCGATGAGGCCCAACCAAAACGTCAATATAATTGGAAGGGATTACTGTTCGCCTTCTCACTGAAATCAATAACCATAGAGAGTCTTGTAACTCTTTAAAGACTAACACATTTATTATGGCTACTGAAAGCTGAAATCAATATGACTTTTTAATATAGTGCTCAATTTTGTCTGAACCTTACCCTTTATTTTTCAACCCCAACTTCTAGGAAGACGAAGGGATTGTCTAGGCTGAACTCCACAGTCTGGTCATGGTATCTGTAGGGTTCTTCCTGGTCATTCATATGACATACGTTCAACAGAGGCACTGCAGAGCTGGCTTCTCATGAACACAACATGGGGATATTGCATTAGGAAAAAGATGCCTTCTTTTACCTAGGACACTGACAGCTGTGTGCCAGGTGAGTTGCTTAGACAGGCACCACCTGGGTATCATCTTCCCTTTGGCTCCAGCATGTGGTTTAGCTTGCTTGCCTGAATCATCTTGGAGCCATTGTTCTTTCTGCACTTCTTGCATTGCACCTGCTCTTTACTTAGGACTCATGTGGTCTGGATTCTTGGGGCTGGGGTGTGCTACTGGGCGGATAATTCACCTTCCAAGATCCATGTTCTGCCCTGCTCCCGAGAACAGTGAGGTGGGGCAGAAACCTTGCCATGCATCATGCATGGGCAATGAAAGTGCCAACAGCACCATAAGAGAGGGCGCAATAGCCAAAGTGCCTGGGCAAAGGGAAATGAGTGCCAATTTTGTCCTGGTACCTATCTGGGTTAGCATAACCAGAAGGTTTTGTTTATCCTCTGGGACATTACCACCTAAGCAAACCCAATTGGTTTTGCTGGGATCCTTTTTTCCACTGAGAAAGAAAATGATGAAAAGTGTGTGTGTTTAAAAATGTGAGTTTGTGAGTGAAAGCTAAATCCTTCGAAGACAGAGGTCCTGTGGCTGGGACGGGACGATATGGGATTGGGGGGGGGGGCAACTCCCATCTCTTGCGGGGGCGCAATTAGTGCCAGCACCGTCCGTTAAGAGTTTGGGTGTAATCTTCGACACCTCCCTTTCCATGGAGGCGCAGATTGCAGCTACAACAAAGGCGGCATTTTTCCATCTCCGCCAAGCTAAGCAGTTGGCTCCTTACCTCTCTCGCCCTGACCTAGCCACTGTGATCCACGCGACGGTCACCTCCAGACTGGATTATTGTAACTCGCTCTACGTGGGGCTGCCCTTCAGACTGACCCAGAAACTCCAGCGGGTGCAGAATGCTGCAGCGAGACTCCTTACGGGGTCTTCGCTGCGAGATCACATTCACCCGGTGCTATACCAGCTGCACTGGCTCCCGGTGGAGTACAGGATCAGGTTTAAGGTGCTGGTTTTAACCTTTAAAGCCCTATACGGCCTAGGACCCTCGTACCTACAGGACCGCCTCTCCTGGTATGCCCCACAGAGAAACTTACGGTCTTCAAATAAAAACATCTTGAAGGTCCCAGGCCACAGAGAAATTAGGCTGGCCTCAACTAGAGCCAGGGCTTTTTCGGCCGTGGCTCCGATCTGGTGGAACACTCTGTCACAAGAGACCAGGGCCCTGCGGGACTTGACATCTTTCCGCAGGGCCTGCAAGACAGAGCTGTTCCACCAGGCCTTTGGCCAGGGCACAGCCTGACTCCCTCCCTCGGCAATCTTCGCGGAGCTCTGGCCCAATGGTTGCCAGTGGCTTGAATTAATTAATTTTATAATTGAATGATTTTAGAGTGTTGTTTGTACTGTTTTATTGTTGTTAGCCGCCCTGAGCCCGGCTTCGGCTGGGGAGGGCGGGATATAAATAAAATTTATTATTATTATTATTATTATTAAAGAAAGAATAACACATACACGATTTCCAAAGTTGAGACATCACGTACATTCCCATTAGGTACTTCCTTTTGGAGCAAGGGGACACTTGACACATGCACAGAAGCCTTCAGCTCAAGGTAGTACAATTTTGGAAAAGCTGGCCAACCCACCAGCAATAACAAGGCAAAACTTCAGAGGTGTTATATTTCTTCTGGGTTTTGATTGAACCTATGGATGAAGAGCACTGAGAAATTATTATTATTCCATTCAGCCCAGACACTGAGATCCAGCTGTGAAGGCCTTCTGGCAGTTCCCTCACTGCGAGAAGTGAAGTTACAGGGAACCAGGCAGAGGGCCTTCTCAGTAGTTGTGCCATGTGGAATGCCCTCCCATCAGATGTCAAGGAAATAAACATCTTTCTGACTTTTAGATTACATCTGAAAGCAGTTCTATATAGGGAAGTTTTTGATGTTTGATGTTTTATTGTGTTTTTAATATTTTGTTGGGAGCTACCAAGAGTGGCTGGGGCAACCCAGTCAGATGGGCGGCATATAAATAATAAAATTGTTGTTGTTGTTGAGTACAGATGTTATAGTGCATGGAAGACTACCTTTCTCTGTATCAGCCTGCCTGTGCTCTATCTAAGAACAGCATATGAGGTCCTCCTGCTGGCAGTGGTGGACTTTCGGCTCTCTTATTTAACTGGTGCCCTGTGTGACGCTAAAATTTGGCACTCCCTGTCTTTCACTCTGTTCTACAGCATTATTTTATTTTATTTTTTAATATATTTTTTATTAAATTTTCTGTTTTACAATTTAGAATACTTATTTAAACATCCTTAAAATATCAATGACTTCCCTTTTTCTCTTTCCAACGTTCATTTTGCATATCATAAATCCCTGCATATTTTACATAAACTAAATCATTCACTATTCCATTATTAGAATCATAGAATCATAGAGTTGGAAGAGACCACAAGGGCCATCGAGTCCAACCCCCTATTACATCCATCAAAACTTATTTACACTGCTGAATTTATCTTAATGCTGCTAATGTTTTCAAGTGTACACAGTTCCCCCCCATATATTCAATAAACATTTTCCAATCTTCTCTAAATGTATGTTCTTCTTGTTCTCTTATTCTATATGTCAATTCCACAATTCTATATGTCAATTCCACAAGCTGTGCATATTCCATGAGTTTAAGTTGCCATTCTTCTTTAAATGGGACCTCGCTAGTTTTCCATTTTTCGGTTAACAAAACATGGGCCGCAGTAGTGGCATACGTAAACAACCCTTTTGACACCTGGGAATTTCCATCTGAATTATCCTCAACAAAAAGGACTCTGGTTTTGTTTTTGTTTTTTAAGTACCATATTTTTTGCTCTATAAGACTCACTTTTTCCCTCCTAAAAAGTAAGGGGAAATGTGTGTGCGTCTTATGGAATGAATGCAGGCTGCGCAGCTATCCCAGAAGCCAGAACAGCAAGAGGGATTGCTGCTTTCACTACGCAGTGATCCCTCTTGCTGTTCTGGCTTCTGAGATTCAGAATATTTTTTTTCTTGTTTTCCTCCTCCAAAAACTAGGTGCGTCTTGTGGTCTGGTGCGTCTTATAGAGCAAAAAATACGTACTTTAAAACATTTTTTTCCAATTCATTATGGATTATTACAGCATTACTACAGCAACTGCACCGGTCATTCTACCCTAACACCACCTCTGCTGCTGACCCCTCCTTGGTGTGAGGTACAAGGTGTGAGGGGAGTGCCTTTTCAGTGTTGGCACCTCACATGTGGCTCCTCACGTGTGGAATTCCTCACGTGTGGAATTCCCTCTTTACATAGGTCTGTGTGTGACCCCATAGCTTTGTGCCTTATACCTTTTAGGTGGACACTTCTTTTCAGTGGGCATTTGGAGGCTGCCGCTGTTTCTGTTAGTCATTCTTCTTCTGCGGCTTATTAGACGTCTTTCAAAGATTGCACTATTTTGTGGATTTTAATCTATTTGCCTTGTCGCAAACCACCCTGCGGCTTGTGCAAAGGGTGTTACATAAATAACCTTTAACAAACATTGAGTATCTGATGAACGATGCTTTATGTTCACAAGTGCTGATCATCTCAGACCACCTTGGTGTGAGAGAAGGAGAAGAGGCTGTGTCAAGAGAGAGAGAGATGGGGGAAAGTGGCAAATGTGAACATTATTCATGTGCAGGAGAACCAAATGGGTGGCGCATGCAACCCAGTTGTGGCACAGAGACGGACAGGACAAAAGGTGGGGGAAAGGGAGAGGTGTGTAACACTGAGAACATGTTTCAGAGGGTTAGCAATGGCCACCTCTTGCAGCAAGAACAAAGAGCCTTGTGGCACCTGCAGGACTAACAAATTTATCACAGCAAATGCTATTGGACCATTGATGGCTGCTAGCCATGATAGTTACGCTTTGTCTCTGTGGTTGGGGGCAGTAATGCTTCTGAGTACCACTTGCTGGAAGTCACAGTAAGGGAAATTGCTTTTGTTCTCAGGTCTTGCTTATGTGCTTCTCCCAGGCATCTGGTTAGCCACTGTCAGAACAGGATGCCATTGGCCTGATCCTGCAGGCTCCTCCTCCTTCTATTTCACCTTCCGCATGTACATGCCACAGTAAAAACAGGCAAAAATAAGCAGTTAAAACAGCACAGAAAATAACAGCAAAAAAGAACAATACAAGCAAACACCCATGGCAGAGATCCATTCATCTGGCTGAGAAAGACTTTCAGAACAAAAATGTCTTCAGTTGTTTCTGGAAAGGGCAGGTAGTGGGATCCTATAATATCTTAACAGGGATGTTGTTAAGAATCAGGGAAGCCACACAAAAAGCCCTGCTCTGAGTCACTGCAGAGCACTGGCTTCTGATCTCTTTGGAACATTTCAGAGAAACTCTTGCAGACTACAGTCCACTACATCAGAAGCATGAAGTGTTATCCCGAGTTAAATATGTGCACATGATTTGGAAGGGGGAGACTGTAAACAATGAGTGCAGAGGGAAATGAAATGCAGGAAGTACAGAGATGGTGAAAATTACATCATTAATTGTGGGCATTCAAAAAAGGATGGTTGTTGATAAGTAGAAGTTAGTTGAATACAACCCTGTGGGTAGGATTCACCTGGTGCGCCCCATCAGTGGAAGACCCTGCGCAAGGACTTCCACTTGCACAATAGGGCTGTCCTCCCTCACCCCACACCCACAAAAGTGGCTTCGGGGGGCACAGGCGGAGCTAGCTGCTCCGGCACCTGGAGTGGTGCTCATGCTGTGCACCTGGGGGGCACCGCAGCGAGCGGCGAACATCCAGGGCGCCGGCGATGTCACCCCCCTCAGGGATGACACCCAGGGTGGCCTGCACCCACCGCACTCCCCTTCCTCCGCCAGTGTTGGGGGGATCTGGATAATTCCCAGAAGAGAGCATGGGGGAGGAAATGGGGGGGCAGTGATCATTCCATCTGGCAAGCTGCAATGCTTGCACAGATGCAATGTTATAGCAGGATATTGAAGTTCCCCCGTATATATTTACATCTTTATTGATAAGATTTCTTGGCTACCTGTCACCATACAGTCCCAGCGCTGCTTACAGAAACAGAATATGCCATTTTCATAGCATGAAAGACCAAAACCAGAGCAGTGCAAATTCAACGAAATGGTAGTCAGTATTCAGGTACAGTAGAGAACAAACCACATTACGAGAAGGTTAATGTGTCTCTCTACAGCTGTGCAACGTAATGAAGTAGGCATTATAATATAAATGGCAACAAACAACTGGGTGTAGATGAAATTCCCTCCCTGTAAAAGTGATGGAGCATTATCCTTCCCTTCAACAGAAGAGAAAAGGAATGAATGGGAGGCGACGGAGACGAGACAGGCTGGTGCTTCAGGGCAAACATGAATTACAGGATCACATTCAGGCACTCTTCTGTGGGAACACCTTGGGCACTAATATTGAACGTAGTAATAAATATATTATATGGCAGTTTTCTGATTTTTGAAGAACATGCACTCGCAGAACTTAAGAGAGAACCTCATCTACCCCAATAGCCTTGGGAAATGGTACTATATGAGCAGCAGACAGTCTGCATCCAAACTTTATGAACTGTGCTTTGTTCTTGCATAGTGTTTACCTGTTTGTGTGGGCACAAAATCCTTGTGATGCTTCTAAGTCACTCTTTGCCAGTCGGGTGCCAGCCACATCCTTTGGGCTACAATTCCCATCCATCCCAGCCAGCCAATATGGCCAGTGGTCAAGGATAATGGCCATTCTAGCACAAACAATTTGGAAGTCACTGGTTTAAGTCATAAATAGTAATACAGACCAAAAGGGAGGAGATTAGGGTTGGCAACCTTTTTCATAGAAACATAGAGTTGGAAAGGACCCTGAGGATCATCTCAGCCATGAAGCTCATTGGGCAATTGTGGGCCCGTCACTTCAGACCCTCCAAGTGCCCCTATTTTCCAGGAACAGTCCCAGATTTACAGCCATTCCGGTTTCCGATCTGATCCCAAAATGTCCTGCTTTTCCTTAGGACGTCTCCATTTTCACTGGAGAAATGTTGGAGGTTATGAAGTCATGTGACACACACACCCCAGCCAAGGAGATAAGTAACTGTACAACCATTACAAGACATCTGAAGACAGCCCTGTATAGTAAGGTTACCAGATTTCCCTCCCCCCCCCCCCCAATGAATCCAGGGACACTTTCAACTTCAATTGATTTGTATGGGGACTGATATGTAAATCCAGGTACTGTCCCCGGGAAAGGGGGACATCTGGTAACCTTACAGTATAGGGAAGCTTCCCCATGTTTAATGTTTTATTATATATGTTGGAAGCTAGCCAAGGTGGCAGGGGCAACCCAGTCAGATAGGGTATAAATTGTTGTTGTTGTTTAGTTGTTTAGTCGTGTCCGACACTTCATGACCCAATGGACCAGGGCATGCCAGGCACTCCTGTCTTCCACTGCCTCCCGCAGTTTGGTCAAACTCATGCTGGTAGCTTCGAGAACACTGTCCAGCCATCTCGTCCTCTGTCGTGCCCTTCTCCTTGTGCCCTCCATCTTTCCCAACATCAGGGTCTTTCCCAGGGAGTCTTCTCTTCTCATGAGGTGGCCAAATAACATTGTTATTAGGTATAAATAACATTGTTTTTGTTGCAGTTGTTGTTAAATACGATGTCCCTATATTCATCAGAGAAATGTTGAAGCATATGTCACTTTCTCTAAGCTTCACCTACCTCACAGGGATGTAATGGGGATTAAATGGGGGGGGCATAGAGACCACCTTGAGCTGCTTGGAAGAAAAGATGGGCTATAAATTGGATAGGTAGATATTCAGAAGCAAGCATCATAGCACCAGTGTTCTGCCTGGCATTGACAAGAGTTGTGATCCGAAGTATCTAGAGTAGACCAGGTTGGCAGAGGCTGGTTTGCTGCTGGGTAGGAACACTGCAGAGGCTTTATTCACAACCTATCTGCTTACCATGGGGAAAACAAAATAGCAAACCTTCTCCCCAGTTTCATGTTGGAGGAGATTACCTCTGACTATGATCTAAAGCAGCGGAAATTGTGAATGTGATAAAGTCCACATTCACTCTCCCTCCAGTATAATTTGTGCCTCCAAGGCAGAGGGGTGGCTGGGGTGGGGGTGGGGACACAGGCAGTTGTATTTAGCATATTGCTATGATCATCCTCGACAAATGCGAAGCGGGGTGGCTGGGGGTGGGATGGGAAAGGACGCTCGTTTCGCTCTGGGCAGCTGCAGAAGCTTCTTTGCGGATTATTTCCAGAGCAGCTCCTTGGGGGACAGCGAGGCGGTTGCTCCGTACGCTACTTGTTTGTGTAAGTGGAAGATCGCAACATAAAATGTATTTAATGCAGAAATTATGAGCTGATATTCTAACCAAATTAGCCAGTCCTTTCGACATTTCGAGTCAGCAACAGAAAGGTTTCTTCTTGTTGTCTTACGGAAGCGTTCTGAATGTAAATGAAAAACTGTATTTATTTATTTTTGGTCTATTATTTTACTTGTTGAACTTATATCCTACCTCTCCTCCAAGTAGCTCAGGCTGGCGTACACAGCTCTCTCCCTCTCCATTTTATGCTCACAACAACCCTGTGAGGTGGGTTAGGCTGAGAGGCCGTCCGGTGAGTTCGAGGCAGGAAGAGCAACCTTTCTGGAGAGAAGAAGAAGAAGAGTTTGGATTTGATATCCTGCCTTTCACTCCCTTTAAGGAGTCTCAAAGCAGCTAACATTCTCCTTTCCCTTCCTCCCCCACAACAAACACTCTGTGAGGTGAGTGGGGCTGAGAGACTTCAGAGAAGTGTGACTGGCCCAAGGTCACCCAGCAGCTGCATGTGGAGGAGCGGAGACGCGAACCCGGTTCCCCAGATTACGAGTCTATCCCTCTTAACCACTGCACCACACTGCAAGTGCAGACAGCAATGAACCAAAAAGACAAATGGTCTGAGTTCATATCATGCGAACTCCTGTTTTTCTGTGAGTATGCCATTGAATAGGAAAGGAAGAAATCTAACATTCTCTCCAGTGATCAGGGGCGCCATCTCCTAGGGACCAAGCTTTTCTGGGTCCCCCTATATTTTGGGGAGGGCTTGCCTCCCCCACCCCAATGGCAGCATCAGCAGCAGGAGGAGGCTAAGCACCAGAGAGGAGAAGCTGCTGGCCAGTGGCTGCATGTTTGGCTCTGCCCTAGCTCCTCCCAACGTCATGATGTCGCACGCAATGCCAGCCCCCCTGGGTCTTCTGGGCAGGTTGCTGCCTCTGCTAGTGATCCAGATTTATTTTTATTTTAGTTTTGACCCTTGGACTGATACCTTTTAAACGTGTTGTTGCCCTGCACACAAGTGCACTCAATATGCCATCCTTCGCGTTTCCCTCTCCCAAACCTCTGAAAGTTAAATCTGTGAATCATCTAAACCAGGGGTCAGCAACCTTTTTCAGCCGTGGGCCAGTCTACCATCCCTCAGACCATGTGGTGGGCCGGACTATATTTTTTGGGGGGGAGATGAACAAATTCCTATACCCCACAAATAACCCAGAGATGCATTTTAAATAAAAGCACACATTCTACTCATGTAAAAGGACCAAGCAGGCCCCACAAATAACCCTGTTGCATTTTAAATAAAAGGACACATTCTCATACTCATGTAAAAACACACTGAATCCCGGACCGTCCGCGGGCCAGATTGAGAAGGCGATTGGGCCGCATCCGGGCCACGGGCCTCAGGTTGCCTACCCCTGATCTAAACTAAGGGCATATGTATGGGTGTGCAAGAACACCAAGGACCCAGCAACCCATTGAGGGATCCCTGAGTTGTATTCCCCTTCTCCCCCTGTAACATGCTTCATGTACCTGATAAGAAGGCACCATCCCATCATGCAGTTCCCCACTTCTCCTGTGAAACATTGACTGCCGGATCTTGGGAAGGGGTGCTGAGCCTCCAGGGGGCCTAGTGTGGTTCTTCTTCCTCCTAATTCATTCTCCCAACAGCCCTGTGATGTAGGTGACTGTTTTTAGCAGGTGCTGAAAACAGCACAACGAAGGCACCTGCTTGAAGTCAACAGGAAGGGAAGTTCCAGGAAGTTATTTGGGAAGAGGAGAGAATTTGGTACCCTGGCGTCTGCTGTGAGGTGTTGTTATGGCTCTCAGGCATCACACTAGCAATCCATGGAACGGTGATGAAAACAAAGGACACTTGTGTATATCTTTATCTGGGAAACACTGGAGGCTGTGGACTACTCAAAATGGGAACTATTTCTATTTTCTATGACCAGTTTGACTCCAGCCCTGTTTTTTTTTTGGGGGGGGGGGGTTGTTGTTGTTTTCCCCGAAGAAAAATGTCAAATATAATTCTTGGTATCTCTGTGTATCATTAGAAAAATTAACTGTCACTGCCCTCTCCTTGGAATTAGCCATCGAGATGCAGTTCCTTCAGGATCAGGAGAGATCTGTTAATACGCCTGATGCTTTTTGACATCAAACAGATCTCATTCCTTCACTTCCACAAAGAGATAATAATAAAAAGGAAAGGCTTCGAAAGTCCGTCAGTGCAACGTGTAATAGCTACTGGGCACAAGGGCCTGGGTGACATTAAGCAAATGAATATATGTAGCGGCTCGCTTGTAGCGTTCAGTTAGATAGTGGGAGAGGGGAATGTTTTCTGCCGCTCTGGAAAGTTGTGTGAATTATCGGTAAATGAGGACCCTTGAAATGGAAACTTCCAAAAATGTGGCACAGAATAGCATAGTGCTGTGCTAAAACCTGTCTCACAATTTCTCAAAAAGTCTTCTTCATCTTCAAAAATGTGCAGTAAATAAGAGTGTTGGACTAGGACAGGGGAAACCAGGGTTCTAATGTCCCCCTGGGCCATGAAGTTCAAGGTGACTTTGGATCAGACATCGCCTCTCAGCCCAAACCTACTTCTCAGGGTTGTTGTGGGGATTGAATGAGGAATGGGAGAACCCCCAGTGTCACCTAGAGCTTCTTGGAGAAGAGGGCAGGATATAAATCCAAAAGCAGAGGGAAGAAGCAATCTATTTGCCACTTTCCCACTTTTTGCATTTTTAGGTTACACTTAAACCTTAGCTGTAACTCGGGGAAATTCCAGATGACCTGTTTACTGAGCACACACCCTGGTTTTTCTGAAGGGAGAGAAGATGGCATTGAATTTTCTTGCTCTTCTTTGCTGGGGGGGGGGGGGTTAGGTGATGTTCCATCAAGCAAACATTATTCCATGCTTTGCATTATTATTATTATTTATACTGCCCTATGCCCGTAAAGGTAAAGGGATCCCTGACAGTTAAGTCCAGTCATGGACGACTCTGGGGTTGCGGCGCTCATCTCGCTTTACTGGCTGAGGGAGCTGGCGTACAGCCTCCGGGTCATGTGGCCAGCATGACTAAGCCACTTCTGGCGAACCAGAGCAGCGCATGGAAATGCTGCTTACCTTCCCGCCAGAGTGGTACCGATTTATCTACTTGCACTTTTGACATGCTTTCGAACTGCTAGGTTGGCAGGAGCTGGGACTGAGCAACAGGAGCTCACCCCATCGTGGGGATTTAAACCGCCAACCTTCTGATTGGCAAGCCCTAGGCTCTGTGGTTTAGACCACAGCGCCACCTGCGTCCCTATGCTCTATGCCCGTAGATCTCAGTATAAAAATCACAATTTAAAAAACACAAAGAACATAACATTGCATTTTCCCATCACCTTCCTTAATGAAAAAAAGTCCAAACATTTGGGGAAGCGGGTTTCTTGTGCAAGACGTCCCAATCACCTATAATTGTACAACCCAAATTTGCTGGTATGTGACTGGATGCCACCCCAAAACAGTGACAGTCTGGAAGCGCCCTCAGTTTTCAGAGACACATCCAGACTTAGCTGAGCAAGGTGGTTGTGGTTGTGAGGCAGGAATGCCCCATTTCCACAGACAAAGTGGTCAAGCCTCCTGGCCTGGCTACACTTACCAGGTTACAACATTTTGGCTTTCTGACTTCATTAACCCACTCATGCCCAAACCCCCAGTCTTATCAATACCATTGATCTATGATAAGTCATATCACTAAAGAACTGAAATCCAAACTTTGTATTTTATTTTATTTTAAATTGAAATATATACATATATTCGTTTTAAAATGAATGGGGTGAAATGCTGCCTTCTAATACTGTTTAAATACTTGTCCATAAAAATGCCTGCCTCTGAATAAATTTAAGCAAAATTCAATTAAGGTTAATAACATGCTGGAAAATAAAAGATCTGCCGCCAATAATCTCCCAAAATAAAAATAATTCCTTTTTATAATTGAATAATACAGCAGGAGCACCGGAGCAAATCTGCCTCGACATTCTGGGGTATTTTTCCAAATGGGGTGTGAAATTCAACCATTGGGCCTTGCTAGTCACATTCAAATCAGATTCAACTAATTGGATGAATGGTGCAATTTTCTGCATTTTAATAAGAAAGAGGAGGGGGAGGTTCTCAAAAACCAACTTGAAAGTCCAAGCTGAGATGAGGAAGGTATGGGAAAACCCCGTAAACAGACAGGCAGAGACAAAGAGAGATCTTTTCGCATCTGTGTAATTTTAGAAGGGCTTAATTGGATCCTATTAAAGAGGACACTCTGTGGCAGATAATGAAGACTGAAAGTATTTCATTAATGCAGACATGGCAATGGAGAGGCACAATCGAAAGCAATATTTTGGGTGCAACTGGGTGAGCAAAGCTGTCCTTCTCCCTCTGGTGGGCAGTAGCACCTTAGGAAGGTGCATTAGGGCAAATGGGGCACGGCCCCACCAACCACAGTCTGTCCTCAGCCAGCCTTAATTTCAACCAGTCCAGAAGTGGTACTGCCTGTCTGCTTCCTCCTCCTCACTAATCTTAAAAGGTAAAGGTAAAGGGACCATTAGGTCTAGTCATGGCCGACTCTGGGGTTGCGGCGCTCATCTCGCTTTACTGGCTGAGGGAGCCGGCGTATAGCTTCCAGGTCATGTGGCCAGCATGACTAAGCCGCTTCTGGCGAACCAGAGCAGCGCATGGAAACACCGTTTACCTTCCTGCCAGAGTGGTACCTATTTATCTACTTGCGCTTTGACGTGCTTTCGAACTGCTAGGTTGGCAGGAGCAGGGACCGAGCAACGGGAGCTCACCCCGTCGCGGGGATTCGAACCACCGACCTTCTGATCGGCAAGTCCTAGGCTCTAGAACTCAGCAGGGAGGAGGATGGGGGCAAGTTTAGTTGGCTCCACCAGTCACTGGGTCTGGCTCCACCTGCCTTCCAGCCCAATGGGCACCAGCCACCCTTGACTAGTGCGAACTTGTGCAAATAGTCAAGGACCAGAAATACATACTTCCCCTTTAAATGTGATCTCGTATTCAGACCACCTGACTTAAAGACAGGACAGTACAACTTAGAACCTCAAAAGTCACCTAACTCACCTGTTGCAGGATCTGCAACGCAGGATGGAACTATAACAGGCACCTATGGATGCTCATACAGACAGAAAGTTTTTAATAGCCCAAATCAACACAAAACCTGTTAGTTTCCTCATTTGGGTACAAACATTGAAAAACTGTAACCTTGGCCAGTTACACAGGGCCTTCCTTGTGAAATGTGTGGAAAAGAGAGAGATGAGAAAATATTGATAGCATAATAAAACATAAATCTGTGGGACAGTCACACCCTCTAGTTTTTGCAGGCCAAACATTAGCAAGAAAGCAAATTGAGGCAGAGCCAAAAATGTGAACATGGAATAAAATTATGTTATTATGCTTCCTATATCATAGAGGTAGTCATGCCAGCATGTCAGTCTTCATCTGGGATGTTTGGTTGGGGGAGTTCTTTTGTTTCTTCCCATTTGGGAGACTTCCGGAAGCAGCTTGGAATAATCATCTTTGCACTCACAAAATGCAGCTCACATTTATTTCATTTACATCTTCATTATAGCATAATGCAACAGTTGATTTTCCTCTCCTGGTGAAATCAACTAACTTTGGCTACATAATTCCTAATACAGTGGTACCTCGGGTTACAGACGCTTCAGGTTACAGATTCCGCTAACCCAGAAATAGTACCTTGGGTTAAGAAATTTGCTTCAGGATGAGAACAGAAATCGTGCTCCGGTGGCATGGCAGCAGCAGGAGGCCCCATTAGCTAAAGTGGTACCTCAGGTTAAGAACAGTTTCAGGTTAAGAACAGACCTCCGGAACGAATTAAGTTCTTAACCCGAGGTACCACTGTATCTTGGAAAATGGCAAGGGGAACAGGGTGTATAGTATCATAAAATTAAGTTTTAGGAAGCATCCAGAAAACTTATTGCAGACTCCTACGGCCATGTCTCAGCTCTTCTTATTGTTATTCCTAACACACCTGATTCCGACGATGGAAGGAATGAAGGAAAACACCACAGGGGAAATCCATTATTCATTTGTAGCCACAAAATATTTCCCTGAAGAAAAGCATATTACATTTTGGAGTAAAGTTACACACACACACACACACACACACACACACCCCTCTGCCTCCCATTTCTTTTGGAAGAAGAAAAATTAATAGCTGGGGGAGGGGGGTTCATTCTGGATTTAGCGCTCAAAGGAGCTTACCAAGAACTCCCCAAGCAATTCCTCTCTGTCAATTCTTTTCAGGGTTTTGAAACTTTCAGTTTCTGGCCACCACTACACGAAATATGACATACAGTTGTAATAAGACCTGTGCCCTTGGTAGTTTTTGCTTTTTAGTCTCACAAATGGCCAGCACTCTGAAAGAGATGGTTAAGGATTATTCTTTTTTTCTTCTCTTGAGCAAGCAGAATCCA